>NW_028258293.1:13618000-14232500 GCF_053883595.1 Heterocephalus glaber
GCCTTAGAAAAGCGGGGCTGGGGAATGGGAGGTTTTTATTTCAGGGAGTTGAAGTAATGTTTATGGTTTATGCCACCTTAGTTCTGAGTTCTGATTATTGGACTTAATAGATAGGAGAGCCAGGGGAGCTCCCTTGTTCTGTCACCAACTAAATGACTTTAAGCAAGTTGGGCCTCTGATTCTGTAAAGTGGAAATAATTACCTACTTTTCTCCACCTAGAACAAAAGATCCTGTATTCTTCTGTATTCTCATTCATTCATTTGGTCTTTGCTAGACCTACCGTGTCTCATAGCCAGGCATCTAAGGACAAATAGAGTATGGTCTCTTCCTTCCTAGAGCCTAGAGATGGCAGTTTCAAATGGTGGTAGTGAGTGGGTGGACATGAACTTGACAGTCTAGCAAGTGTTTTCCTAGAGGCACATAGAAAGTACTTTTTGGTACTTTGCCCTGGGAGGTTGGAGTGGCTTCCTGGAAGAGGTGACTCTTGTGGGGCATGGTTGAGAAAGGGAAGGGGGTTCAAGGTTGCATTGTTGGCACCTTGCAGCTCTGCTGAGGTATAAAGGCAGGCTGGTGGGACATGTGGGAAAGGGCTGCCCTGGTGGCCAGGTTGGGGATGGGGTAAGGATTGGGCTTTACCCTGAAGATTTTGGAGTGGGGCCAGAATGACTTGAGGTGCTGGAGTGGAGAATGAAGTTGGTAATTTACAGATTTCACTGCCGTAGCTGGGGAAAGGGAGAGCTGCTAGAGGACCCCCTGGTGATCTAGATGAGAGGTGATGCTGGCCTGAGCTGAGGCAGGGATGGGGATGAAGGAAGAAGGGAGGCACATTTATGTTTGTGTGTGTATTCGTATGTATATGTTTTTGTTTTTTTGGTACCGGGGATCGAACTTGGGACCTTGTGCTTTCGAGGCAGGAGGCGGAACCACTGAGCTAAATCCCCGGCCCTGTATGTATATGTTTTGATAAAGAGTATAACTCTATATAAAGTACTTTGGATAGTTTTGTTGTTGAATCAAAAGTACAGACACCCAGTAGTTCCATTAATGTGACCTCATCCTTCTAGGATAGTAAGTAGACAGGTTGTCAGGGTACATATACAGACATGTTCACTGCAGCCATGTTTATAAAGCTAAGAAGCCAGGGATTTAGCTCAGTGGTTCCGCCACCTGCCTCACAAGCACAAGGTCCCAAGTTCGATCCCCGGTACAAAAAAAAAAAACTAAGAAATTGCAAAACCTAACTGGCCATCAATTAGGAATTGGCTAATTTATGGAGTCATACAACCATTAAATGTTGCTTCAGATGTCTTTCTGAACACAGTAAGATGTGTACATATATCAGATGAAAGAATGAAAAACTGAATGTACAGCATAGCCTGCTACCCCTTGGCCTCTTTCTATTCTCTGATTCTAAAGCCCATCAAAGTTGAGCTTGCTCAAGCCTGCTACATGTCTTTTCCCTTTGTATGTTTTTCTGCCTTATGTTATGTGATAACTGTTTTATGTCTGGAATCTGTGAACAAGGATGGTGCCTCCTTCTGCCTCACTTGTTTCCCTTAAGCAACAGGAGTAGGTGGTGACTAATTACTGCAGAATTTAATTGAGGGATGTGGACAATGGCCTTGTTATCAGTATTAGGTGATACTAAGCTGTAGGCTGGTTTCCCCTCCCTCTTGCAAACAGAAACAGTGTGTCTGGCCCATAAAGAGGCTTTTAAAGTACAGTAGAGTTAACAAAGGCCTTTTCCAGAGACCTCCTTGCTTGAGGGGAGCAGAGTAAATTCAGGCTTTGTTTTTGCTGTCTTTGGGAGCCAACTGGAGATGAGAGGGATGATGTGTGCCTGCTGTCCAACCAGTTTTCCATTTTTGCACACAGCATCCAAGCCTGTAGGGGTTTGTTGGGGTGGTGGTGGTGGGGCAGTTACTATGTGTCTTTTGGATCCTGGGCACCTTCTTTCATCTTCACAGCTGACTTGAAGGGAAAACTACTTCATTTTATAGACAGGCACAACAAGGCAGTGAATAACTCACTTACATTACTCCCCTAGGAATTGGTAGAGCCAGGATTTGCCCACAGATCTATCTGCCCTGAAGCCCATGTGATTTGCTCTAGCTGTCAGTCACTGTAGAGCAGGGGCTGGGCTGTAGTCCAGGCAGGTGGGCACTGTTGCCTGTGAGGCTTTGGCTTTGGAGTGGTGGGCAGAGGGTGGGATTTAACCAGTCAGATATTTATTTCATAACTGCTTTGTATATGTATGATGCTGGACTTGGAGGGGATATGGAGAGGAGGCCAGGGTGATACTCTTCTTATCTATTCAGCCTTCTGGTTGAGGCCACTTGTTCTTTTTTTGGGGGGGGGGTCACTTATTCTTATCTGAGGAGATAGTAGGGAATGGAGAGGGATAAATAGCATAGAAAATCAGGGGTAGAGGAGATCAGAAAAAGAGCAGCCAGAGGGAGCCAGGTGGGCTGGGAAAGTTTTGTGGAAGAGGGCTAGGTGTTAGCAGGGGCACGGAGATAGAGTCTGAGCTGCCTTGGTGAGTGGGTGGGATTCTTGGAGGTGGGAGGCCTTGCACACTGGATGGAAGAGTTTCCCCAGATTCTCAGGGTGGTGGGGAGCTGCTGCAAACTTTTGAATAGAATGGACATAGTAGGAAACAGTTTTTGGGTGATTCATCTGGCCATGGTTTGGAATGTGAAATGGTGGCAGGGTGGGGAGTAGTAGGGACACCTTGGTCTAAGTGGACTGGGGTCTCAGGTCTTGGATGATGTGAAAGTGGAAAGGAATGAGTTACCAGGTGTGCTTTGAGTCCTGAGATGGGAGTGGCACCTTACTAGGTGCTCAGCATAAGGAATGGTTGGTGTACATGCATTTGTGTGTACATTTATTCAGCAGTTATTTATCCAGTGTCTATGGCACTTAGCTAGGCGAAGGATGGTAAGCAAAACATACATGATTCCCCACCTTGGGCTGGCTTTGAAAGTAAATTTTATGTGAGAGAGAAAAAAAAGTGAACTGCTCTAAAAGCTTGCCTAGAGAGGTGAGATTTTTAGATGCCTAGTTCTCCTTTCTTCAGAGGCGAGTTAAACAGTCCTCCCAGAAGTTGGGGGAATTCCTTCAAGTCACACAGTAAATTCCAGAAAGTCGCTGCACTTCCCAGCACTCCTGCCCCACACCTCACTGGCTTTGCTCTGGTTGCTGCCCTGGGGGGAGAAGGGGTAGAGGAGAGAAGGAGGGTAGAGTGGATGGCTGGAAACAGAACAAGGAAGACATTTCAAACTTGGCAGGCACACAGTAGCACCCCACGAAGCCCCAAATCAGAGGTTCAAGGAAGCTTTGGCTGGCCTTCTATCTTCACCAATTTCCCAAGATCAGTGGCTTACTCCCAGGGCTTATTTCTGAAGGCCTAGGTGGTAGGGGCCAAGATGTCACTCACTTTAGGTCAGATGTCCTGAGAAGTTCTAGAGACTTTCCTTTGAGTTTTGGGCCTCTGACCAAATAGCCTATGGTATGGCTGCAGCCTTAGGTTTGTTGATGAGCCAGGGTGGGGCCCCCTGGGGTTTTAGGGGCAGTGAGTACAGTCATTTCCTGAGGTGGGGACTACCTGGCCTACAAGCAGCTGTTGCTGAGCTTGTGAATGAAAAGGGTCCTAGAATGGAGACCCCCATACAATGCTTTTCTATCTGGGAGGAGGACATGAATTTGGCTGGAAACTTTAAAGGTGGCAAAATTGAAGCTTATTACAAACATTTTTTAAAATTACTTTTTTTTTTTGGTACTGGGGATCGAACTCAGGATCTTGAGCTTTTGAGGCAGGCACAGCACCACTGAGCTAAATCCCCAGCCCTTTTTGGTATGCTTTTTGAGATATGGTCTCCCTATATAGTTCAGGCTGGCCTTGAACTCAGTAGGTAGCCCAGGCTGGCCTCAAACTCATGGCAATTCTCCTGCCTCAGCCTTCCAAGTGCTGAGATTACAGACATCCATCACTGTGTCTGGTTTGAAAAATTACATTTTGTGTTATAAAATTATTCATGTTCTTTGTTGTAAATTTAGACAGTTCAGATAGGCAAAAAAAAAAAAATATTGTAATCCTATCACCCAAAGATAATCAGTGTTAATCTTTTGTTGTGTATCTTTGTGTATCTATGCTTATATGTACTTGTGTTAACAAAAATTGAATAATATGTTATATACTTTTTTTACTTAACCATAAGAAAAAAGATTCTGTCATTAATATTTATATTATCAGTTTTAATGGCTGCATAATATTTCACATAAAATTTTTGGGGTTACTTTCCAAAAGCGAATATCTTTATTGTGGTAGCTCATTGTAAAATAAATACATGCTTATGCTGAGTTTAAAAAATCAATCTGTAAAGATTACATACCATAGGGCCGGAGATTTAGCCCAGTGGTTCTGCCGCCTGCCTTGCAAGCGCAAGGACCCGAGTTCAATCCCTGGTACCCAAAAAAAAAAAAAAAAGATTACATACCATGAGATTTCATTTATATATAGTTCTTGAAATGACTAAACTATAGTGTCAGAGCTCAGATTAATGCAAGGTTCAGGAGAGGGTGTGTTTCTTTTTTTGGTTGGTACCGGAATTGAACTCGGGACCTTGCATTTGGGAGGCAGACGCCGGAACAACTGAGCTAAGTCCCCAGCCCTGGAGAGAGTGTGTTTCTATGAAGTGGTAGAACAATTCTGTACCCTGACTGGGGTGGTCATACATGAGTATATACATGTGATAAAATTTCGTGGATGTATACACACACATATGAATATATATAAAGACTGGTGAAATCCCAGTGAGGTCTGTAGTTTAGCTAATAATACATTCTTGTCAGTTTTGTGGTTTTGGTAATTTCACTGTGGTAATATAACAATGTTATCACTGGAGGAAGCTGACCAGTGATACACAGGAATTCTCTGGAGAATTTTTTAAATTGTACATGTGTCTAACATTTTATTTCCAAATAAAAATTTCAGTAAATACACACTTACTGAAGAACTTTCACACTGTAAAAGGTATGTGACTGTAAGGAGGGAGTCCATGGGAGGTCCTTTGGTGGCAGATGGAGAGGGTTGTCAAGACATTAAGGGATGTGCCATCAGTAGGAGGGTCCTGGGGCATGCAGAGTGACAAGGACTCTGCTGAACAACAAGTGAGGGGAGTAGATGACTGAGCAGGGCTCTGCCTGTTTGATACTCACCATGGACCAGGAGGAAGACTCAGGTCAACTAATATGAGGACAGGGTGCAAATCGGAAGGCATGGACCTGGAGCTGGACAGAGTGGGTTGCGGCACAGGCACAGCGCAGGGTCTGTGGATGCAGGTCCCCAGCCTGCATTCCTGTCCTTCACCCTGTGCTTGCATGGGATGGATGTTTCCCATCAGTCCAGCACCTCAGCTGCACATTAGAACCATCTAGTGTGTTTCCAACAGGGCTGATTAGACCTGTGCCTCACCCCACTGTTGAATGAGAATCTCTGAGTGGATGTCTAGGAGTGTTTTTTTAAAGCTCCTTAGTGATTTCATTTTTTAAATTAATTAATTAATTTGTTGCCTTTTGGAGACAAGGTGTTGCCATGTAGTTCAGGCTATTCTTGTGCTCACTATGGAGCCCAGGCTGGCATCAAACTTGTGGCAGTTTTTTTTTTTTTGGTACCGGGGATCGAACTCGGGACCTTGCGCTTGCAAGGCAGGCGCTGGAAATGTGGCAGTTTTTTTGCTTCAGCCTCCTGAATGCTGGGATTACAGGTGTGTGCCATCACACCAGGCTCCTTAGTGATTTTAATCAGCCAGGATGAGAGCTGTGAAGTTACACCATCACTCAGCACAGCACATGGCCTTTAGGAGGGGCATAGAGAAAAATCTCTCTCTTTGCTTCCTTGTCCTGTCCCATGTCCCCCTTTGCCCCCACTGCCAGGGGAGAGTTTGAGGCTTCTCTCTTTCCATGCTGGTCTGATGTCTATGTGCTGGTGGCCCTTGAGTTGGGCTTCTGCTTTCCATATCTCCTCTACTCATGTTGGACATGATTCCTAATTTTGAGCACTGTATAGCTGATGGTTTTCTAGTGGCCCAGGGCCTGCCCGTCCAAAGGAGGAGGGATGGGAAAGCACTGTAAGGGAGGTGATTTGGAGCACAGGGTATGCCTGGTGGGACCAGAGGGAGATAGGCTGTTCTCTGTGTATCCATGGTGCTTTTTAGATCATGGGGGGCTTTCAGGTGTGGGCTTGCCCTAATCTAACAGCAAGCCTGTAAAGCAGGTTAGAAACAAAGAAAAGAGAAACAGACTCAAAAGAGATTTCTTCATTCAAGGAAGGAGTAAATCAGAGTCAAGCCTCTCTTTTCCCTGGTAGTCCACTTTATTTCTACACAAGCATTTGGGTAAATGGATTCACCAGAGGCCTCAGGTGTACCCCTCTGTAGGATGCCCTTTGTTTTATTATGGCAAGGTGTGTGGTTTTGGGGCAGAAGCTTTCTAGTTTTTCAGGCATTTATGAAAATCTAGCTGTGAGTATTGGTACATCAATGTTCACTAATCAGAGTGTTTGGAGCTGTTTGGAGAATAAGAGACATGATTGATTGAGTGGTTTATTTTATTTTTATTATTATTATTATTTTTGGTACTGGGGATCGAACCTGGGTCCTTGTGCTTGTGCTTTTGAGGCAGGCGGCGAAACCACTGAGCTAAATCCCCGGCCCTTGACTGACTGATTTAGAGATAGGGTCTTGCCTTGTAGTTCAAGCTGGCTTGAAATCACTATGTAGTGCAGGCTGGCCTTGAACTTGGGATGATCCTCCTACTTCAGCCTTCCAAGTGCTGGGATTACAGGTATGTGCCACCATGCCCAGTGACATGATTTTAAAATGTACTTATCTCTGAATTTTTGTCCTGATGATGCTTCAGACGCATATCTGCAGTCCTGACTTCTTTCCTAGGTTCTAGAGAAATATTTTCAAATGCCTGATATATTCATTGGAACTTAGGTATTTCACTAGAATCTGGGTAGTCATAGTAACAGTGGTAGTAGTAGTAACAATAGCTAACATTTACTGAGTGTGTTGTACAGTCAACACTTGGAACTCGTGTAAACTCAGAAGGTTGCTGAGGACATTAAATATTTCTATTTCAAAACCAAACCAAACAAAAAATTGCCACTTATTGGCTAAGTTACAGATGATGCCTTCATATAGTAGATTACTATGCATCTATTAAAAATGGTCCTATAAAATATTAACTAAGGACACGAAATATTCCCTGTACATTTATGAAGCAGGTTGGTATTTGGAGATGCTCAGTGAATATTTAAATTCACATATGCACAAAGTGATAACTACCACCTCGTTTTACTGGGAAGAAAATTGACTTGCCTAAACATCACATGGCAATGTAGATCTTAACTGTGATACTTATTTTTCTTTTCTTTTTTTTTTGGTACCGGGGATCGAACTCCGGTCCTTGCGCTTGCAAGGCAGGCGACAGAACCACTGAGCTAAATCTCCGGCCCCAGAATGAAACTTTTTTTTTTTGGTACTGGGGATCGAACTCGGGACCTTGCACTTGTGATGAAGACGGCAGAACCACTGAGCTAAATCCCCGGCCCGATACTTATTTTTTTATTAAAAATGGTGAGTAATAATTGTAATCAAGGGCCTATTGCTATGTTCACATCAGAAAAGACAGGGAAGTGAGGCAGACCTGTTTGATACCTGCACCACTTTGTTTGTGTAACTTTTTTTTTTCCCTTAAATTCTTTTATTGGTACATTTTAGGTATACAATACATTTACATTTATCATTGGGTGCTTGTACCTGTACATGATTTATCTTGGTTCTTATTTTTTCCCCATTCCCTGTGCCCCCTTCCCTATTTACATAGATTTTGTTTCCATTTTTTTTCTTTTGTCATAATTTTTCCTTTCCCTTTTCTTTCCCCTTCCCCTCCCACCACCCCAGTTTGTGTAACTCTTTACAGTTGGTAAGGCATGATACAGCATGTATAACTTCTTCCTGATTTTAAGCAGAACACATAATTTTTATATTCTTTAATACAGTAATTTTCAGACAGTAGCCTCAAGGAGGAAAACATCTTCTGCAAGAATAATCACTGTTGCCATTTTTTTCTTCCTGCCTTTTCTCATTGCAAATATGTTTTATAAACTTGTGATCATGTTGTACGTATGGTTTTGATTCTTGCTTCTTTGTTATAGACGTTTTCCTGTATCATTAATTGTTCTTCTACGACATGATTTCCAGTGCTTGTACAGTGTCTAGTTTTTATAGTTGATCCTCAATTGTTGGACATTATTTTGTTTCCACTTTCTTCATTATTATGAAACACTTGTCTTTATGAACATATCAGGTTGTACCAGGATATTAGCATCTGATAATGCATTTTACATTTTCTCTTTTGATCCTTAAAATAACATCATGAAGCTAATAGGGGAGGATTATTATGTATATTGTACAGGTTGGAAGTTGAAGATTGTAGAAGTTGCCATTTACTCAAGATAAACTACTTTGGAGTGACAAAGAATTGCTTTAATCCAGTGAGTCCCAGGGAACAGAGTAGGAGGTAGATTCAGACTCATCTGTTTTGTTGTGTTATTCAAAGTTCCCAGAGATTTCCCTTTCTGTAGCCTCCCCCGTGTCTTGGGTCTGTCCTCTGGCTCCACACAGACCAGGTTTTCTCCCTCGCAGTATTTGCAGACGCTCCTTATGGCTCTTTAGTTTACTCCATTTTTGATACCACTCAGAGCATATTCCATTTTATCAGTAATCCTTTAAAATATGTATACTGGTCAGCTCTTCAGGTTGGTCATGACAGAAACCCATGCCAATCTGGCTTCAACTCAGATGTGTAACCCTGCTGCTTAGAGGCATTTTGAAGGCTCTCTTCTCCCCATCTTTTAAAAAAATTTTAGCATTTCTTGTTAGTACATGTTTACGATACATAATGAAGACATTCGTCGTGGGGAGTTGGTGCTTACAAGTATCATGTCTTACTCCTTCTTCCCCTTCCTCTCCCCGCCCTCCCCTTTCCCTCCATCCTTAGATCCCCTTCCCATTTCCAGAATGTCTCTCCACATCTTTCGATTCTGCTAGCCCTCCTGTCAAAAAAAGAGATGTTTATTCTTCCAGCATCTAAATATCACTTCTTAGAGAAGAATTTAATTGGCCTGATTGGCTCATGGGCCACTCTGAGGTTGGGACATGGTGGTTGACAGCTACAGCACGACGCAGCTTCCTCCATGAAGGGATGCATGTCAGCAGTGGATGTCCACTGTATTGTGGTAGGCAGAGTTGAAGACAGTGGTAACTGGCTGGGTCAAAATAGAGTAGGCCCATCATCTGTCTTTCTCATTATTATTAGCAATGGGGTTTCAGTATACAGACATTCCTTGTTTATGATGGAGTTCTGTCCCTGCTGCTAGATCCTTAAATGAATTGGTCAGTAAGTGAGGAATTGTGTATAGGATGTACATTACAATATTCAGAACAAAGAAATGGTCAAAGGAAACTCCAGTTTGATAACTTTGCCTTTATTTGCCTAACTCTTACATGCAATACTGTAACATGTAGCAAAACATACAGCTACAGTACTATACTATACAGTACAATCAGCAAAAATTATAGTACTGTGTTAACAACAGGTTGGTACAAAAAAAGACATTGAGGGTCTATAAACAAGATGTACAGAGCTGTACAAAAAAAAAGACGAGTCTAAAGTCCGAGCAGTGGATCGTAAGTCCGAACAGTCCTTAGCCAAGTAGGTTGTTAAATGAGAAGTATCTGTATTGCCCTGGCTGTCCTTAAACTTCAAAACTTAAGGGATCCATCTACCTCAGCCTCCTAAATAACTGGGACTACAGATGTGTACCACTGTGCTGGTAGCATTATACTTTTATTAATGCAACCTAAAATCAAAATAGGTCCATATAAATGTGTAATCATATCAAGTGCTTTTGCTTAGCCTGTCTCTTCCCTCTGTACTGCTTCTGCTGGGAGATTTTTCTACTTGAACTTTAAGCTTATCCTTGTTATATTTCATATGGCTGTAATGAGTCCAGACAGCCTCTTGAGATTTAGCCCTAATTCTGTCATTTGCTTCCTGCTTCCCCCACCCAGCTCAGTGCATTCTGCGCCAGGTGAGAGGATTTGATTGACATTGAGGAGGTGGGAGATGGGGTAAGAGAGATTGCTCCAGTTAGCTGAATCAAAAGAACCAGGATCTTCTCCCACTCCAGCCCTCCACCCCAAGCCTCCCACCCCAATTCCATAGAGCTTCCTTTGCCTGGCCCATGAGGCCAGCCTCTGGGTTCATGGTATATTAAAGGTCACCAGGAAGGGTTTCAGTCAGGCTGAATTTCTACTGAGGCTCCAAATAGGCTTTGAAGAAGGAAGGATCCAGGTTAGATGTTAAGAACTTCTTGGCATATGTGGGCACGAGAGGAATATTAGAGAAAGTGTTAGTAGATCCATTTCCAGAGGCAGTCAGTGAAGACCCCATGAATCTTGTTGGGCTTGCTGGTTGATCCTGCTAGCCTTTGTGTGCAAGCTCTTATGACAGGGAGGGGTCACGGGTGTGCCAGATGGCTTTTGGCCTTCATTGCTCTGTTAAAAACTCCAGACTGTGTTATTCAGCTGCAAAAACAGTTTTCTTCCTTTGTAAGCAAGAAACACAAAGCAGCCCTCCAGAGAGGGTGGGCAGGCATTTCTGGCGGTATGTGAGTTAATCTGATGCAGTGCAGCATGGGGAACCACCCCAGATGGCTTGGTAGAAAGAGTTGGACAGCAGCATCTACAAGATCTTGGAGGATAGAGAGCAGTGAAGGGGTCCTTGCCCTGGAAGGCTGTGAGTCCACAGAGGATGGGCAGGGGAGGCTGCACCTAGGCAGTGGCTTATATGAGTTGGAGAGGGATGGGGCTGGAGAGCAGTCTTTTCCATGCAGCCCAGCAGGTCTAATGGAGTTTTGTGTGCATGCTGCTTTTGTGTCCAGAACACAAAAGTCCGGGAGGTTTCACTTGTGGTTGTCTAGGAGGAGATGGAAGCAGATTTCTGTTGATGAGGCCTTTTTTAGTTCAAAGTGGGTTTACCAAACCCTTTGGTATTTTTGGTTCTCTTTTTTTTTTTTTTGGTGCTGGGGACCGAACTCGGGTCCTTGCAGTTGCGCAGCAGGCGACGAAACCACTGAGCTAAATTCCCAGCCCAAACCCCTTGGTATTTTGACACCCAGATGATATCCTTTGAGTAGAGTCAGTAGCTCTCTGTTCTCCCTGCACCAGATCCTGTTTGGAGTTTTGGATTTGTTTGGACTGAATGGGGTTCTGGTTGCCCTCCCACCTTCTCTGCAGGCCTCCTTTCCTCTTTCCTCTGTGTCCTTGGCTCCCATTCCACACCAAGAGAGACTGAAGAGTGCTTGGACAGGACATGACTCCCTGTTTTTGGGTGGGCTCTCTATCTGGGTGTAAGGTGCAAAGAAAGATAAAAGGTCCAGTGCTAAGATTGGCTATTGGCTTGGGGTGGGTTTGCAGTAGGAAGATGGCATGTCTGGATCCCAAATGGGGGTGCCACAAGCACACTTGTGTAACTTCCTATCTGGGCTCTGAGTTGTCCATCATGGGGACTTGGTTTGGAAGCACCTGTGTGTTGGGGACGGGAGCTGGTGGAGGGAGGCAAGGCAGACGTGATTTGTGCTAGGTTATTCTCTTCTGGGTTTAGAGTGCCAGGGGACCCAGGACTCCCTGGCAGAAGGTGATGTATCCCCAGGCTGCAGCTTGTGAGGGGTGGGCCCCTGGGATAGAAGCCCTGTGTCATTAAGCAGAGCTGTTTTCTCCTCTTACTTTCTATAGCCTGGCAGAGACAACATGCTGACCAGCATACTCTTACCTGCTCAGCTGCGGGTCAGTTTGAGTCACCCAAAAGTTTGCTTTTCTCTGCTATGGGAGAGTGGAAGCCAATTTGAGAAAGTCTAGTATCAGCTGGGGTAGGGGAATTAGTTGAAGTTTGCCTTAATGAAATGCTTTCTGTGCTGTTCTGGGGCTTGCTGGAGAAATGATATTTTAATGGAATGTTCCTTTCTAAACTTTAACTAGCAAACCCACAATAGCATTTGCCAGTTAATAATGTACAGGTACCTGTTGAGTTCTTGAGCTGAAATTTAACAGCTGATTTAAAAAACATGGTAGGGAATTTAAGTAATAGGACATCGAGATTCATGTGCGTCCTAGAGTGACTTCTGCATTGCTGTTGGAATCAGTGATTTTTGTGCTGACTAGGAGAGCAGTATGGCCCTGTATCATTAATGGGCCCCGATGCCTGGCTCCTTATCCCTGAAAAATAATTTAAGGCGAGCCCATTCATAGATAAACTGGGAAGCTATTTCACAACTTTATGGTGCCACAAGACTGGGGCAGCTCTTCTTGTGGTGAGATAGTCTAGGGAAGGGGCTGTGGTGAAACAGGGAGTTGGAATTTATGATGTGGGCAGATGCTATAGACATGTGCAGCAATAAACCCTCCTGGCTGGAGCAGAGGGTGTCAGAGCAGGCTGAGGCTGATTGAAAGCAGGGAGTGGAGTTTCTGCTCTGATACCTGAGATGACAAACTTGTATTGTAGAGTTTGCTTTGGAAAATAGAGAAGGCTTAAAAAAATCTGAATGGAAAATTTAAGGAAACTGAAACAAAGGCTCCACTTGGATTCTGAGTGGTGTGTGTTACTGCTGGAGATTGGTACCTTTTGTGAAAGGCCCTGGATCACAGTCAGGCCCTTGCTAGCTTAAGCTCCCAATCGCACTTTCACACCTTGGCTGGTGACTTCACTTGTCCCTAAACCTTGCTTACTCTTCCTGGAGCCCTGGTGGGTTTGTGGGTCATAGTGTGGCACCAGAAGGGAATTCTGCAAGGCTAGACTCTACCTGAATTAGTGTATATCTCTTGAGGAGCCTGACACTATTGGATGCTCAGTAGATGTCTGTGGAATACATGGAGTGGTTTCTTGGAGCTGTCTGTGCAGCTTCAAAATACATACATGCGTGTGTATACACCTCTGGTCCCATCTGAGTTGGTCCCTCACTGACTTCAGCCCCTTCCAGAGTTTTCCTTCTCCTACCTCTGTGCATATTCATTTCTACCTATTTTGTTGAAAGAACTAGTACATGTCAGACAGGCAGTACACTAAATGCTTTTATGTGGACTGGTGCATGTGCTCTTCTCAGCCACCCTAGGAAGCAGGTGTTTATATCAATATGTCACTTTTTCAGATCAGAAATTTGTGGTAAAAAGATTAGCCAATTTGCCACTGAAATTTACGATGATACTGCAGATATCTATGATGCCAAAGCTGAGCTCTTAATTTCTAAACTACAAACCCCACTTTTACAGGCTTTTAGCTGGAGTGGCACGGGTGCCTCAGAGTGAATATTTCCCCACTCTGCATCTTACATCTCTGTCTCTAGACAGCTCTCACTTCCCCCAAGAGTAAGAGTGCCCGCCCTCAGGGTGAGCCTACAAGGGAGAATTGTCAGGTGCTAAGGGGTTAGTGTGGTGGGTTTTGTGAGTTTATTTCTCTTAGATGCTATTAGCTGTTGGTATAGTACATTAAAATTAGGAATAAAAAAATTGGGAATAAACTAGGCATGGTGGCACATGCTGGTAATCCCACCATTCTGAGAGGGTGAGGCAGGAGGATCACAAGTTTGAGCTCAGCCTGTGCAACTTAATGACTTGTTGAGATCATGTCTCAAAATTTTAAAATAGAAAAAGGGCTGGGGATGTATCTTAGTGTGAAGGCCCTGGGTTCAATCATCAGCACCAAGTCAATGAATAGGAATTTTTAAAAAACAGTAAAAAAGAAAGAAATAGTCTAAAGTAAGAGTTTTCAAGCTTTTTGAACCATGTATGTCCCAGTAATAAATTAGTATGTACCCTAACACAAATTGTATACACAAACTGTTGTGCTAATGTACCTATAAGATATATACTCACATACTGAAAAAAATGATACAAAAATAACCATGAATACATGGTCTGCTGTTTTCTTCCTCAACTGTAGTGGGTCATCTTGGATTGCATACTCTGCATGAAAGCTCTGCTGCTGAAGCCCAGCAGTCTGTGAAAGAGGACACAGCTGGGTGGGCCTTTTTAGGTTCTCTGATTTACAGAAGCAGGCAAGCCCTGCCCTTCTAGCTCTCTCATGTGTTTTTGCCTCCAGTTTTGCTGAATCTCTTGAAAGCGAGAGTGCAACTGTGTTAGCTGCTGCTATAGCTACAGTTCTTTGCTATTGTCCCTGAGCCCCTTTGTCGACCCTCATGGCAGATATCCTGGGGTACAAGGGAAAGGGCATTTCCTGGGCCTCGAGTATAGCTCAGGGATTGTCTGGAATGTGGTGAAATTGGAACTCTTGTGTATTGCTAGTGGTAGTGTAAAGCAGTGCACCTGCTATGGAAAACAGTTTGGGTGTTCCTCAAAAGTCTAAACCAAATTATTGTATGATCCAGCAATTCCATGTGTAGGCACATATTCAAGATGAATTAGAAGCAGAGACTCAAGCAGATAATTGTATACCACTGTTTATTGCAGCATATTCTCAACAGCCAAAAAAATGCAAAGAATGCATGTATACAGCAGCACATAAATGGATAAACAAAATGTGGCATCTACATATAATTGAATATTAGTCTACAGCCATATCACCCTGAATGCTCCCGATCTTGTCTGAATATTATTTGGCTCCAAAAAAAGATGGAAATTTTGACATACGCTCAACATGGTTCAGCTTCAGAGACATTATGCTAAGTGAAATAAGCCATTTACTGATACACAAATACTGTATGATTCTACTTGTGTAAGTAACTGGAATAGTTAAATATATAGAAACAAAAAAGAGATTAGAGGTATCTGAGGCCTGGAGGGAGGGAGGAATAGGGAATTGTTGCTAATAATTACAGTATTTGTGGGGTCGGGGATTTAGCTTAGTGGTTCCGGTGCCTGCCTCGCAAGCACAAGGACCCGAGTTCAATCTCTGGTACCAAAAAAAAAAAAAAAAAAAAAAAATTACCGTGTTTGTTTGGGCCAATGAAAAACTTAGAAATTGATGGTGGTGGGGATTGCACATTATGGTTACAGTAAAAACTTTAAAAACCTTCAAAAAAAGACGGGGGGGGCATGGGTGGGCGGGAGAGCAATGAGAGGAGGCTGAGTTGAGGGACATAGTTAATTCTTTTGTCTGAACGCAGTGCAGTCAAATGCCAGGCTGTCCCTGTCCCTATGAGCACCTGCTGCCAGACATGAGGGCTGTGCGAATGGGATACCTGTGGCCACACCCTGGCCATTCTGACTGGCTGGACAAATAGTTCTCCCGGGCCCCCACAGGAGATGGTCATTAAGATTTAGGACACAAAGGAATGCTGTTCGTTCCTTTTCTAGTCCCCCATCCCCAGTCAGCTGATGACAGCTCTGGTGCTGTCTGCAGACAGCCTGAAGCCCAGTACCCTGTGATTGAGGGGACGCCTCTCTGGTGCTCTGATGTCAGGACTCTGCTTGTCAGAAGGAGGCAGTGGTTTGTCTCCAATCATGAAGTAGGGCAGACAAGTTTCTTTGGAGTTAAATTTAGGGCTTAGAATCCAGAGGTGGCTGAGAAAAGCTGTATTTAACTTCTATCCCACCATCAACAAAGAAAAAGTTTCAAATTGAGCAAGGCACAAAGAACCTGCAGATACCTCACCAAATTGGGACACGTACCTCTAAAAATAAAAGATGCTGAAATCTGGAAAATACCAAACGTGACTGCTCAGTCAGGTACTTACTTCCCCAGTTTTCTATTTTTGCCACCCCTGTCTCAGTGTAAGAGCTGTTCCAAGGGTCACAGTGGCTTCTCCTACTTTTCACTGCCCTCTTTTGCAGGGTGAAGGTTCACTTTGATTATTCTGAGCTGAGAGGGACAAGCATGCAGCTGCTTCTCTTTAACCCGGAAACCCCCTACTGCCACCTGGTTCCCAAGGTACCTACATGTGACCAGGCCCTCTGTTTAAGGTTCTGTGATTTTTATTTTTCTTGTTGCCTCTGGGTGTTGGGCAGACCAGGATGGTGGAGAGGTTCTCAGAAACACAAGGTCACATCTGGACCCACAGGCAGATCTTGAGTTTGCAAGAAGGCTTTCTGGTTGTTTTAAGGAGTGAATGTTCCATGGAGATGACAATAACCATGGCTGAGAGATGTTGAGCACTCATTGTACACTACCTATCTTTACGGGTCTTTTACACAAGCAATCTCACCATACCCCATCAGGTGGGTGCTGTGATAATACAATTTAGGGTAACAAAATGTAGGCTAAGTATCCTGCCCAGGGTCACACAGCCAACAAGAAGTAAAGGTGGGTCGAATCCAGGCATTCTATCTCCTTCTTCATTGGTATCAGTCATTTGTACCAAAGTCATAGGCTGCATCCCTTCCTGAGGCTTAGGTAGGCAGCGTTGAGGATTTAGGGCCCTGCTGCTCCTCCCACTCTCTGCTCCTGTTCTGGGAGAAAACATAAAGGTTGCCCTTCTTTCCTCCATTTACTCCCTTTCTGGAGGGGGGATGGTGGCAAACTGGTTTTGTCATGTAGGCACCTGCTTTCTACCTTATATATTTTGATCAGGCCAACCAAGGACATACTCATCAAGCACCTGTGATATGCAAGACCCTTTTGTGGGTGTTGTACTTATATTGGCTCTTGGCCAGTGAGGTAGGCATTACTATTCCGAATATATAGGGGAGAAAACTAAAGCTCAGAGAGGTAAATGATTTGCCAAAGTTCAATAACTAATTAGGCAGACTTTCTGGGTGATGCCAAGACCATCTGACACCATGGCCTGCCACACCCTTGTCCTGGAGGGTGCAGCAGGGATGTGTAGCCTTCCAGGTTCTAGCTCTGCCAGAATTCTGGCTTCATCTTTGGTGATGCCAGGGTGGATGTGAGGACAAGGCTGAAACAACATGTGTCCTCTTCTGGGAAAGGTGCTGTGTTGGGGAGAATAACAGCTCATGAGGTCCCCCTTTGGGTGTGGCCGGGCTGGTGCAGGGCTTGTGGGCTTCTTTTCTGGGCCACTTCTCTGGTTGCCTATAGCTGGTAACTGTAAACTCTCTGCAGCTTGAGGCTGCCTGGTTGGAAGCCGAGGGAGGCTCAGTGCCTTTGAGGGACTGGGGCTGGTGTGAGACGCAGCTGTGCTTCCCCCAAGACCTGTCCTTCTGTGAGCCACGCAGAGCCTGGTATTGAGACTACCTCAAGACCCTAGAATGCCTTGTGCTGCCTTTCCAGGCTGAGTCACTGAGATTCTGTCCTTTCTTCTGGAGCCTCCATCATCCTAGTGAGTGGCAGAGAAAAGCTGGAAATGGGGCAGTTTGGAAACATTAGTGAGGAAACTGCAGAATGACATGATTTTTCTAAAATTTGAGGGCTTTGTGTTTGGGGCAAAAGAGGCTGTAGCCAGAAAGGGAGAAGGAATGATTCAGAGACTCAGACTCTTCAGCCAGAGCCCCCGAGAGCACAAGGGGCAGTGGTCTTCCTGGAGGGCTGGAGGGGCAGTTACTGGCTGGCTCTGTTTCTGGGGAGGACAGACTGAGGGCAGCTGGGGGTTGAGATGGTGAAGGAAAGTTGGGACTTTGAGGACACATTTGGGTTCAAGGAGTTGGTGGATAGGCAAAATAAGAGCTGCTTCCCGCCCCGGGCAGCCCCTTTGTGCCTCAGTGTCCCATCTGTATGTTGGGGGTGCAGTTCCCTCATGGCATTATTCACTGATAGGCCTTGGCCTTAGAGTGTAACTGTTGCAGTTGTTGTCATTATTATTTAAGCATTTCTCCCATGGCTGAGCTGGGGGCCTGGCGGTGGAGTATCACCTTGAGCTGTGGGTTCCCTTTCTTCTCTTTATCCTGCAGTCACCTGTTTGTAGTTAGCACCTACTGCTTGCTAGGGACACAGGGCTAGATTCTTCACATAAGTTATTCTCAAGTAACTGGAGAGCCTTCCTGGAATCCCCAGGGAAATTCTTCCCTCATCCTGTGACCTCTTGCAACACGTATTGCTGTATGTGTGGGGTGCATGTCCTGCTCTCCTGCCCTCTCCTGCTCTCCCCACTTCCTGCCAGGGCTTGGGCCTCATCTGATTCTTGTGTTCACTAGCACAGTGCCTGGTGCTCAGATCTCAGGAACAGTGCAGTAAATACAGATCTTTGTTGGCTCCTCATCTCATTCCTGCTTCCTGGCCCAGTTTTGACTCCTAGGTGCCCGTCTCTCTTGCTTTCATGCCAGACACCTGAAGACAGTAGCAGGCTTCTCCAGGGCAGGAGGGACTTGAGGCTGTGACTTGGCTGTGGGAGCAAGGATTGTACAAGGGACAGAAGGGAACAGGGGTCAGCCCACAAGAGGGAAGGGGCCATAGGGACCGAAAGAAAGGTAGCCCAAGGTGGTAGAGAAACTGATTTATAGCAAGGAGCACAGGAAGGCTTGAGCCTGAGTATGTATGCTCACACACTGCCTGGGTGGAGAAGTATAGTGAACAGACCAGTGCAGGGTGGGACCTATCAGGGGGTCCTCTGGGGACAGCAATTCCTGTTCTGACAACCCATCTGCCTCAGCTGGGCTCCTTCCCTGGGCTTGGCCCTGGAGAGAGGCTCTGCCTGCTTACACCTGGATGTGCACCCCTACTCTGCTGGTGCCAGCCCCCTCTATACAGGAGCCTGGTTTTATGGGAGAGCTCAGCCAGGAACCACACACTGATAAAGAAGTGTTTTCATTCTGGGGGCATTAATTAGTAAAGATTAGATTTCAACTGTGTGGGCCTTTTATTGCAGGAGCTATTCTAATCAAGGTGGTTTGAATACTACTGAGGTTTCACTGAGCCAATTTAGGTTCATTACTTTGGTCTGTTACTACCCTGGGTATTCAGATCTGATGTTATTACTTATGGCTCTGTTGGGTCCACTTTTTCAAACTTCATTTACTATTTGCCTGGCCTCTCCCTCTTAGGGTGCAGAGTCTGGAAAAAAAAGATATCTGAGCCATGTAGGTACATTTCTTGGTTCTGTGAATTTTATTAACCATTTACAAACATGTGTTCTGTAGATTCCTAAAGCAATCTGGTACAAGCAAGATGGGCTTTGGATTTTCTCTCACGTTGTAATATTTACTAATAATTCCACCAGTTTCCCTTGTATGGGAGAGACTGGAAATGTGTCAGACAGTGGCGTTGAGGAAGCTGGGCTGAAAATATGAAAAGGTATTGCAGCTAGTGGCCCGGGTTGTCACCAAGTGTAAAGACAAGGGAGTTACTGCCTTGCAAAGTGTTCAGACTTCCTCACCCTAGCCTTGCCCTTCATTCTTGCACTGGTGTTGTGTGAGCTCCTGAGAGAGGATGTTCATTATTGACGCTCAGCACTTTTTCTCTGGTTAGATTTGCTCTGTGATTTAAGCACTAACAAAGAAATCATTTATAATCCTACTACCACAAGAAAATGATTGCTAAGACCTTAGCATATTTCCTTTTAGATTTTTTTTTCTTGGACATTTAAAATATTATTGAGGATTTACACTCTCCGTATAAGTTTGTCTTGCACATGCAGATTGCTTATTTCTTTTTCTTGTTACAGAAATACTGCATATTTGTAAAAAATTTGGAAAATACAAAGTAAAAGGACAGATAAAAAGTAAAAATTATATTAATTACTCGTCCATTCAGATATAACCACTCTCTGTAACTTATTTGCACATTTACACTTTCAGTCTTTTCTCATGCGTATATGCACAAATAGGGGTCATGCATAGACATACCTCCTTTTTACTTCAAAATATCTGATAAATATTGTATCAGTACACAAAAATTTCTTCTGAGACATGGTCATCTTTAAAAAATAATTTATTGAGGTGAGATTTATATAATAGAAAAAGAGCCATTTTAAAGTGAACATTTCAGTGGGATATTGCACAGTCACAGATTTGTGCAACCACCACTTTTATTAGTTAGTTACAAAATATTTCCATCATTCTAAAAAAATCTTTATCCATTTAGCAGTTTTTCCTTGTTTCTCCCAGCTTCTCAACCAACACTAACAATCTGCATTTTGGATCTATAGATTTATCTGTTTTGACTATTTCATATAAATGGAGTCATATACAAGACATGATTTTTAATGGCTGCATGATATGCTTTTACTGATTTATTTGAAAAGGCCTCAATCTTCAGTTTAATGTCCCACCATCATGGAGCTGGGGTTCTCTCATAGATAACCCCCCTTTTGGAGACAGGGTCTCACTATGTAGTTGAGGCCTTGAACTCTCTATGTAGCTTAGGCTGGCCTCAAACTCCCAGCAATCCTCCTGCCTCAGCCTCCTCCTGAGGCAGGTGCCACCACACCCAGCACAAATCCCTTGTTTTGGGATACTGAGATGATTTTAAGTTTTTTAATGCCTATAACTAATAATATGTTAAATATCTTTGTGCCTAAACTCCTTTTGTATTTCAGATTAGCAAGGATCTGTACTCTTTTTTCCATTCAGTTTATTGATACATTTTAGGAATACAGTACAGTTAAATTCATCATTGGGATCTTGTACCTTTACATGATGTATCTTGGTTCTTATTTTTTCCCCATTCCCGTGCCTTCCCTTCAACCCCTCCACCTTTCCCTATTTACAAAGACTTCATTTCCATGTTTTTCCTTTTCCTTTCTTTTTTTTTTTTTTTGGTACCGGGGATCGAACTCGGGTCCTTGCCGCTTGTGCAGCAGGCGGTGAAACCACTGAGCTAAATCCCCGGCCCCTTCTTTTCCTTTCTTTCCTTTCCCCTTCCCCTCCAACTTCCCCTATTCCTTTAGACATTATCTGCCTATTTCACAATATCAGTTATACATTTTGATTCTTATTTACACTTTTAGTTTTTCACACCAGAGAAACTATTCAGTATTTACACATGTGTGTCCTATTTATTTACTCTTAAGTGATTTATTTCACTTAAGAGTATGGCCTCAGTGTGCACCCACTTAGCTATAAATGTCTCTAGTTTCTCATTCGTTATGGCTGAGTAGTACTCCATTAAAAAAAAAACCACTCCTTCTTTATCCAGTCTCCAGTTGATGAGCAATTGGGCTGTTTCCAAGTTTTAGCTATTACAAACTGTGCCACTATAAACATGGATGCGCATATATCACTGTGGTATGATTCTTTTAATTCTTTGGGGAAGATACCCAGCAGGGAGATAGCTGGGTCTAATGGGACCTCTAGTCCTAGTTCTTTGAGGTATCTCCATACTGATTTCCACAGTGGTTGCAACAGTCTGCACTCCCACCAACAATGAAGAAGGGTTCCTTTCTCCCCACAACCCCGCCAGCATTTGTTATTGGTTGATTTTTTGATAGCAGCCATTCTTTGTGGGGTGAGGTGGAATCTCAGTGTTGTTTTCATCTGCATTTCTCGAATGACCAGTGATGTTGAACATTTTTTCATATATATATTTGCTGCTTTTACTTCTTTGTCTGAGAAACGTCTGTTCATTTCAGATGCCCATTTTTGAATTGGGTCTTTATATTTGGGGGGGATCTGATTTTTTTTCAGTTCCTTATATATTCTAGATAGTAGACCTTTGTTTGAGGAATAGCTGGTAAAATTTTTTTCCCACATTGTAGGTTGTCTCTTAGCTGTGTTGGTGGTTTCTCTTGCAGTGCAGAAAGCTTTTTAATAAGATGAGAAGGGATCTGTATTCAAGAGTATCTCCATGTAGTTTAGATTGAAAGAGGTCATGAAGTAATCTCTCTCTCTCTCTCTCTCTCTCTCTCTGTTTGTTTGGAAGACTCTTGTCTCTGACCTTTGGCTTCCTTACTGCTTTTTTGAAGGTTTTTATCTTGCCCATCAAAGCAGTTTCTGAGCAAGGGTGACTAATCCTGAGGAAAGGTGACTAATGCTGTCTAATGTGATAATGCCTCACATTACACAAAGGTAGCACTTAAATCTACCACTCTGTTGGGATTATCTGGGCTGTCTATGGAATTTTGCTGTTCTTTAAAGACAGTATAACTTTGGCAAAGACTGATGAAACTGCTTTGGATTGAGTTGACAGGGCTGGCAGTGCTGGCTTCCTGTCTGTCACGTAGGCTCTGTGTAAACAAGTAGTGGATTAGGAGCACAGCCAGGAGTTGGCTTCAGACCTTCTGCAGCATCCAGGACTAGCAGGGTTTTCCTTTTTCCATGTCACAGACCCTGATTAGATAGACTTAAAATCTGAGCTGCCTTTGAATCTTACTGTGACATTGTGGGCATGGGTTCTTGGAAGGGTGGTCAGCTGTTGCAGGGATTGGCACAGGGAGCCCACAACATCAGCTGATGAGAAGCTTGCCAACCTAGGGTTCTAATCTTTGCTGTGCAGCATTGGCCAAGGCATTTCCTCTGGGAGTAAGGTGCAAGGCATTCAAAGTGGGTGTTAACTGCCCTGGGCCATCACTGTCCCCTGTAGAATTGCACTGTTGGGCTATCAGTTGTGGTTCTTCCCTCCAAGCCTAGCATAGTGCCTGGTTTAGTGTGGGTATTTAATGTGTGCATTCACGTGTGTGTGTGTGCATGCACGCGCGCGCGCGCACACACACACACACACACACAATCCTGTAATTTTTTTTTTGGTACTGGGTACTGGGGATTGAACTCGGGACCTTGCTCCTGTGAGGCAGGCAGCGGCACCACTGAGCTAAATCCCTGGCCCACAGTCCTGTATTTTGACAATAGAATATGCCCATTTGCCTGGTCCCTGTGTCCAAAATAACCATATTTCTACAAATTGGATCACTAGGTGTAGTTCCTCAGTACTCTCCGCTGAGTTTAAGTGGCTGTGTATAGTCTCTAGAATTTCCCCTCATCTAGAAGACCAGGTCTCTTCTCAGCCATTTTAGATTTCTTGTGTGGTCTCACTAAGCCTGCCTTAATTTTGTACTGGGAACAGTCCTTAAAATCCCATTTTCCCCTTCTCCTCCCCATTCTAGAGCATTCTGGGGTTAGTCTTTACTGTCCTACCATTGTGGACTTCTGGCTCATGTTTGACATAGCCTTGGGGAAAAAACTCAAAAACTTAGAACTCTATTTAGGTTTGTCATTTTCTTTAAGTTTTATTGATTTTGAGCTTAAGCTTATACATTATCTTCTCCTGAAAGCAACTGATTTACTTACTCAACTAATTGAAACACTAACCAGACCTCTTCTGGGTGCCAGACACTATATTAGATGCTGGGGAATTAAGAATGAAAATCATGGCCCCTCAAGATGCCCTAGTCCAGTGGGGACAAGAAGATATGTAAACAACCTTAAGGCATCAGATGTCACATGAAGATTTGTATAGAATGGAACAGGAGGGTTGGTGGTGCCGAGCCTGCCTTGCAAGCGCAAGGTCCTGAGTTCAATCCCCAGTACTGCAAAAAAAAGGGGAAGAAAATGAAGCATGAGACAATGGTAAGACATAGTTAATTTATAAACATACAGTTAATTTATAACTTTCTGGTTATTTTATTTTATTTATTTTTTTGTACCAGGGATCAAACTCGAGTCCTTCTTCTTGCAAGGAAGGTGGTGGAACCACTGAACTAAATCCCCTGCCACTATTTTTTTTTTTTTTTTTTTTTTGGTACCGGGGATCGAACTTGGGCCCTTGCGCTTGTGCAGCAGGCAGCAAAACCACTGAGCTAAATCCCCGGCCCTAACTATTTTGTTTTTTTTCAAAGAAAAAATTTAGAGGATTTCTGTGACCTTTCAAATAACTGTAGCTTCTCATATTATTAGTTTTTAATTTTTTGCTCAGTAGTGAGTGCTGGATAAGAGAACATTTATGGTGAAGTTTTTATTTAATGATTTTTGTTCGTTACTGTTTAACAAAATGTATAAGACCAAAAATGCTGCAAATCCCTCTTGTGGCATTCTCCATCTTTGTGTTGTTTGCTTCTTACCCAGGAAAGCCCATAACTTCCCATCTGCTTCTCTGGCTCATTTCAGCTTCTCATGGGGCTGAAGGGTCAGTTTCTGAGCTTTATATAAGTTTTCGTTTGGTAAGCCAACTTTCTAATCATGATAAAGTCCAAATTATTGCATTCCTGTCTCACCAGTTTCTTGAGGGGAAGGGAAAAGAAACACGTAAGCACCCACTAAATCTGCCTTGCATTTTCCTGCTAAGAGTAGAATTTTTATTTCTTTGAACAGGAAAATAAACTCAACTAGAAAATCATTATATTTTCCAGTCAAACAGGTAAATTTACTTTTGCCAGGCAGCTTAGTTATGCCCTTATATACAGCACTATTTATTCAAGCATTAAAATTTAATCAGTAAAGGGTTCTGGTATAAACTTTGTTAATGTAAATTCTTCTGTCTGCAAAAATATCTAGACCATAAAATGAAATCTTACATATCAAACATGCCAGCCCAGGCCTCAGTTTTATTACCATTCTGAAGATCTCTGGCCCGTACCACCCATTTGATATAACTTACAGTATTTAATCTTTAAATTGGGATAGAATACGTAATTGTTCTTAGTGGTTCATTCATTCATTCTTTCTTTTTTTTCTTTTTTTGTGCAATAATCTTAAGACTTTAAAATTTCTTAGCCAGGCCTCATGGTGCACACCTGCAATCCCAGTGTTCAGGAGGCTGAGACAGTGAGACAAGAGGATTGCCAGGAATTCAAGGCCAGCCTGAACTACACAGTGAGACTCTGTCTTAAAAAAAAAAAAAAAAGATTTCTTGTAGGTTATGGTCAAGCTAGCATTCACAAAAGAACTTTCTTTAAGCTTTTCTTTGGTTTCTTCAGGCTTGTTTTTTCATCTCTTCATTGAATTGACACATGGTATTTCACTGGTTACTGTGAAGAAGTCCAGTATTCAAGACTGGTCTGTGAGAATGTCTGGTCAGTGGGAGCTAACACTGTCATCGCCATGTTATTACCTGTCAGGCCTTCTGCCTAGAGCATACCGATTCCATCTCTTCTGGTGCACTTGGCAACTTAGTCCTTAGCCTTCAAGGTGTAGGTGAAACCTCACCCCTTCCATGAAGCTTCTTGGCCTCCCTGGGTCATTGAGGGCAGAGTTTCCCCAAGCTTGGGCTCAGAACCCCTTGGAGAAGAACTTCAAAACTATTGCAGTGGGTCAGCAAATTCACATGGACACTAAATATTGTCTGAAAACTGAATAAACAATGTGCTATTTGTCAAAAATTACTACTTTCAAGGGTTCCTAGATGCCACTGTGAAAAGTTAAATAAAAATTCATTTAAATTTAGTGTTGAATACATAGTAACTCTTTGTTCTTTAGGATTTTTTTTTTACCTTCTTTGCAGTATTGGGGATGGAACCCAGGGTCTTACACATGATAGGCAAGTGTTCTGCCACCAAGCCACTATGATGGAAGTTTGAGATTTTTTTAAAAGTTTAAAATGACTATTTGTATTAGGTTAAGGTTAAGGTTATTTGTATTAAGGTTAAGGTTAGAGATGTAAGAGTTAATAACTTTGGGTTATTAACTGGTCAAGGTTTTTTTCGGGGGGGTGTTGCAGTACTGGGGATCAAACCAAGGTTATTAACTCCAATGTCTCTAACCTTCTTTCCCATATGATTTTTGTATTGCCTCTAAATTTAAAAACTTTAATGTACATGGCCTATTTAGGTGATGGCACGATGCATCAGGTAAGAGTTGAGGTTTCAGAGCTAGGTTGCCTGGATTTGTATCTGAGAGTTGTCTGTTTTGTTTTGTTTTGTTTAGAGATGGGGTGTCACTATGTTGCCCAGGTTAGTCTCCAACTTGTGAGTTCATGTGATCCTCCTGCCTCAGCCTGCTGAGTAGCTGGGACTGTAGGTGTGTGCTGCATGCCTGGCTGAGTTCTGATACTTATCATCTCTGCGCCTCTGTTTCTATATTTTACATTTGGGGCTGATAAAAGTGTCTACCTTATAAGATAAGGATTTGGTAAAACAATGGGTATTTAAATCAGAGCCCAATCACAGTGAGTGGTTGGTAAAATGCACCATTGTTATCATTGTCCTTGTCATCCTGTCTCCCCTCTTAGACTGAATAAGCCTGATGGAAGGCATTCACAGCCATCCCCATTCACTCAACAGATATTACCTGAATATTTACCTGTGCTCAGTGGAGAGTACTGAACAGCACTGTGAAATTGCCTGGGTTCCTGTCCCAGTACCCCACTATCTAGCTGAGTGACCTTGAGTGAGATATTTAATGTTTCTGAGCTTTGACTACTTTTGTCTTTGCAATATGGATGATGGTAAATTTCATGAATTCATTATCAAGAATTAAATGAGATAATGCTAATAAACTCTTAGCATCATGCCTGACACATAGCATCCACTCAAGAAATATTTAAAATAAGTAAAAGGGCTAGGAATGTAAATGATTGAATGGATGGATGTTGAGGCTATACATAGGACTGTCTGCTGGGACCTGAGAATCAGTGGAATAGATTAGAAGATGCAGAAGCAACTCCAGACATACTCAGACACCTCTTCTTTGACAAAGGAGCCAATCACCATCATTGGAGGAAAGATAGCCTCTTTAATAAATGGTGTTGGAAAAACTGGATTTCAACCTGTCAGAGATTAAAACTAGACCCATACCTATCACCATGCACTAAACTAAGATCAAAGTGGATTAAAGATCTAAATAGTAAGACAGAAACACTAAACTTGCTGGAAGATGTTAGGTAGAACTCTTGAAGACATTGGCATAGGAAAAGACTTTATGAACAAAACCTCAGTAGCACGGGAACTAGCACAAAGAATCAACAACTGGGATCTCATCTTATTAAGAAGCTTCTGCACTGCAAGAGAAACCACCAACAGAGCTAAGAGACAACCTACAATGTGGGAAAAAAATTTTGGCAGCTGTACCTCAGACAAAGGACTACTATCTAGAATATATAAAGAACTGAAACAAATCAGACCCCCCCCCCCAAATTCAAAGACCCAGTTCAAAAATGGGCATCTGAAATGAACAGACATTTCTCAAAGAAGTAAAAGCAGTAAATAAATATCTGAAAAAATGTTCAATGTCACTGGTCATTTGAGAGATGCAGATGAAAACAACACTGAGATTCCACTTCACCCCAAAAGAATGGCTGCTATCAAGGAATCAACCAATAACAAATGCTGGCGGGAGCATGGGGAGAAAGGAACCCTTCTCCATTGCTGGTGGGAGTGCAGACTGGTGCAACCACTGTGGAAATCAGTATGGAGATACCTCAGAGAACTAGGACTGGAAGTCCCATTTGACCCAGCTATTCCCCTGCCGGGTATCTTCCCCAAAGAATTAAAAGAATCATACCACAGTGATATATGCGCATCCATGTTTATAGCGGCACAGTTTGTAATAGCTAAAGCTTGGAAACAACCCAAGTGCCCATCAACTGGAAACTGGATAAAGAAGATGTGTTTTTTTTTTTTTTTTGGTACTGGGGATCGAACTCAGAAACTTGTGCTTGTGAGGCAGGCACCAGAACCACTGAGCTAAATCCCCAGCCCTTGATGTGGTTTTTTAATAAAATGGAGTACTACTCAGCCATAAAGAATGAGAAGCTAGAGTCATTTATAGCTAAATGGATGCATATTGAGGCCATACTCTTAAGTGAAATAAATAGGACACACATGTGTAAATACCAAATAGTTTCTCTAGTGTGAGAAACTGATAGTGTAAATAAGGGTTAAAGTGATTAAAATGAATAATTGATCATTTGAAATAGGAAAAAAGGTCCAAAGACATAGGAGTGAAGGGAGGAGAAGGGGAAAGGAAAGAAGGGAAAGGAAAAATTATGAGGAAAAAAAAATGGAAACAAAGTCTATGTAAATAGGGAAGGGTGGAGTGGGTGAAGGACGCACAGGTAATGGGGAAAAAATAAGAACCAAGATATATCATGTACAGGTACAGACACCCAGTGATAAATGTAAACTTATTGTGTACCTAAAATGTACCAATAGAAGAACTTAAGAAAAAAAAAAAAAAAGACTGTTTGCTGGCTCTTAAGGAGCTAACAGTTTTGCAGGGGAAGGCAGGCCCGTAATGGGTGTATTCTACAGTGTGGTGAATGTCAAGGTGGGATGATTTTGAGTGTTCTGTCAATGTGGGGGCAGAGGAAGGAGTAGTTTGGCAAATGCGAACAGGGAGGGGTTGTGGGAAGAGACATTGATCTGGTACCTGAAGACCTGGGAGTTAGGTAAGGGTATTTGAGTTAGGGAAAGCCATTTGAAAAAGGTTTTCCCTGCAGAGTTACCATGTGCACATCAGCCTGGAATGGGAGTGGCTCAGGTTGAGGGTCCCAGCTAAGGATAAGTGTGTGAGGCCAAGGCGCCTGTGGGCCATGAGGGCAGATCTAGGTGCACAGTACTTGAGCACTGGATTATGAAGGACTTGTGGACCTTGCTTAGGACTTGGGACTCTATTCTGCATTCAGCGGAGATTTTCCTCAAGGAAAAACAAAAATTGATCTGGTTTTCCCAAAGGATAGGAAAGTAGAGAAATCTCTCCTTTTGAATACACATCTTGTCTCTTCTTGTCCCTTTGTTTCTAGTTCCCTAGAACATCAAGGGAAGAACTGGATCCTAAAACCAGTGGATTGGTCATCTCTTCCCATCATTGCTGTGGGTTTTCTTCTGGGTTTTTTTGAGGGCTACTCTATCCCAACCAGAGATTTCACTACAGTGATAGTTATGTCCATGCCCATTGGAGCTCTTTTTCACAGATTCTAGGGCAAAAACAAATGCTCGTTAGCTCCTTAGAAATCTTTCTCTGTTCTGCTGTCCCACTGATTCTCCCCCACTCTCCTACTCTTCTCTGTGGTCTCCTCTCCCTTGCCTTACTCATCCACACATTCATCTCCAACTGTTTGCTGTCTGGTTTTCAGTCTCCGCTTTCTTAGATCAGCTTGCCCTCCTACTCACCATGTTTGAAGATTCTTGAAAGGCCTAATTTGCACACCCTTTGTAGGGCTGATATTATCAACCAATCTCTTTTTCTGAGAACCTCATCTTGGCTCATTTTCTGGTTTCTCCCCTCCCTTCCACTCTTCTCTAGTTTGGTTTCTCTCCCATCTCTGAATTTCTGTAGCTCATGATGTCTGTACTCTGAGGGCAATTGATACTTTCTGTCTTGTACTTTGGGGATTCATATCTATTGTCTTACCTTCTGTTCTAAATAGACTCCCAGGTTAAGATCCAATTCTTAGTTTTTCTTGTTATTTCCTCAAGTGCAGCCTGTAGACAGATACAGAATGAATGAGTAGGAGTTCGGCAGCTTCTTGGGAGGAGAAACAAATGTTAGCAGGGCTCAGAGAATAGACATCCAGAAAATGGGAATGCCAGGAGTCTGGTTAGCTGAAAGGACAGTCATGAGGGGAAGCAGAAGAAGAAAGACTCAGATCATGAGAACTTGAATACCATACTGGCTGGTGACATCCTGCCCTAAGGATGATGCTGTGGAGACCCCGGCATGGGATCCATGTAGACCTGTCACCTGCAGGGCCTGTGGTTCTCCCTCTGTATTGAGGATGCCTTTGGGAGCAGGGGAGTGAGGAAGGGCTTCATAGGGAATCCTGGAGACCATGATCAAGTCCTAAAGCACTTCCATTCCTGTTTGATGTGAGAAAATGACTCCTGTTTAATGTTTCGCTCTCTCCCCCACCCCTTTGTGTTTTATCTTCTCCAGCTTTGGTGAACTTCTTACAGGCGCTGTTATATGTGTGTGTGTGTGTGTGTGTGTGTGTGTGCGCACGCGCACGCGTGCACACATGCATGTATGTTTGGTCCTTACTTTCCTGATGTGCCATGGAAGGTGAGGCAGTGCAGGACATTCTGAAACATTTAGCTGTTTTTTCTAAATGACAAGTAAAACTTGCATATATTTATTTTGTACAACATGGTGATTTCATGTGCGTATGCAGATGGAATGGCTAAATGACCTATACAACATATACAGTGTCTAATATGATATGGTGTTATTAACTGTAGTCTCCATGAGGTACAGATCTCTTGAACTTATTCCTCCTGGCTAACTGAAACTGTAAGAGCTCTCAAAATTCTTTTTTTTTTTTTTGGTACTGGGGATCAAAGTTGGGTCCTTGCACTTGTGCAGCAGTTGGCGAAACCACTGAGCTAAAGCCCCGGCCCACTCTCAAAATTCTTTATCCAACTCCTTGCCTCAGCCTCTGGTAATCACCTCTCCTCTTTCTCTCTTCTATGAGCTCAGCTTTTTTACACTCCATATATAGTATAAGTGAGATCATGTAACATGGCTTATTTCATGTAACGATGTATCTTTCAGGTTCATCCATATTGTTGCAAATGCTAGGATTTTTATCCTTTTGTATTGCTGAATTGTATTCCACTGTTTATGTATCACACTTTCTTTTCCATTCATGTCCTGATTGATATTAGGTTGTTCTATAACTTGGCTATTGTGATGGTGCTCCAATAGACATAGGAATGCAGTGTTTCTTTGACAGACTGATTTTATTTCCTTTGGATATATACCCAGCAGTGGGATTGCTGGATCACGTGGGAGTTCTATTTTCTGTTTTTTGAGGAACTCCCATGCCTTTTTCCATATGGCTGTACTAATTTACATTCCTACTAATAGTGTGCAAGGGTTTCTTTTTCTTCACATCCTGTCCAGCACTTATCCTTCATCTTTTTGATGATAGCTAGTCTCACAGGTATAAGGTGATACCTTTGGGTGCATTTTCACAAACCACTAGTTGAGAAAATAGTAACCTAGTTAGTAGTTACCAAACATGCTTAGAAATGCTCCAGCTGCCCTGGTCCTTTGCGGGGGGGGGGGGTCTAGGTCTTTGTATTCTTTCCAAGTTCCCTGGTATATATCTATTCTTGGAACCAGCAGCCCAGATGACCCACTCACTTCAGCCTTTCACTGATCAGGGCCTGCAATCTCCTCAGCTGAGATTTTTTCCCCTTTGTCATACTTTTGTCTGTTTGTTTGTTTTTTGTTTTTTTGGTACCAGGGATCGAACTCGGGACCTTGTGCTTGCGAGGCAGGTGCCAGAACCACTGAGCTAAATCCCCGGCCCTCATACTTTTGTTTGAACCAAGGGACTTTATACTGAGCTACTTTTAAAATTTATTTATTTATTTTTGGTACCAGGGATTGAACTCGGGTCCTTGCGCTTGCGAGGCAGGTGGCGGAACCACTGAGCTAAATCCCCAGCCCTATCCCCAGCTCTTTTAAAATTTATTTTAGATAGGGTCTTGCTAAATCATTAAGTTGCCCAGACTGGGCTTGAACTTGGGATCCTCCTGCTCCAGCCTCCCAGAGTGGTAGTGTTACAAGTGTGCACCACCATGTCCAGCCTGGGATGGGGATTTTTAAACTTGAGGATGAGTCCTCCTCCCTCCACTTTGATGAGTCAAAACAAAATGCCTTATGGAGCAGCACGATAGCCAAGGGAATGAGTGTTTCCTCCACATCTCTGTGTGTTGAGGTGTGTTGCCACAGCCTGGGACCAACAGAATGCTCATTAATAATGACCCGTGGCGAGTTGGGGCCTGTCAGTAATGAATGCTTTTAAAGCTCTTTTCTATAGAAATTTTACTTCAAAAAGTGGAGCCTTCATCCTGATTTGCCATGATAATCAGGCAATGAAGTAGGGCTGTGGGCGGGTTTGTGGCACTCTGCATGCATCCTGATCCTGTAAACCCCTCAGGAGACACTTAAAGTGAAACTCTTTCAACATATCAGAAGAGGCAGCACAAACAGTTCAAAATCCCAGTGATTCCTAGACCCAGTCACCTGATGATGGCCATATTCTATGTCCAATTTCAGAATACTTTTACCCCTCACATTAAGGTCAGTAACATCCTATCTTGTCATACACTATGAGGAAAAAGGGTTTCATGCTTCCCAGGGGAGGTCTCAGGGTTGAGGGTGCCAGCTGGCAGGGCTTGTCAAGTGACTGGATTGTTTGGGAGAAGGCACTGGGAGAAACCCAGAAGACTCAGCCTGAGGCTCATCTGGCCAGCGTTGCCAACCTGTAGGTCTCCAGCTGGATCTGGTGGTATCCTCATGGGGAGAGTGTGGGTGGCACTACAGATGGTACCTGCTGCCTCCATGAGGAAAAACTGAGGAACTGCCCTGGTAATAGAATCTGGCATCCCTAAGTAAGGACAGAACCATGGTGGGAGGATCTCGCTGCTGCATGTCTGTAGCCCCATCGTGAACAGGCTGTGGTCTGAGACAAAGAATGTGTTTTCCCCTAAATACAAAGCCAAGAGCACTAGGTACCTAAATAAGAGGGCAAAGCAGCAATGTCCTTTCAGACCAGAGAAAGTCCTAGACTTTGTAGGTCTTTTGCTCCAGATTAGGTCTCTCCTGGAACCAAGGTCCAGCCTTTTCCTGAGCCCAGTGCCCTGATTCCCTTGAAACTTCCTTTCACTATGGTGTTTGCTGCATACTGCTGGTGTAACTTCTTCCCTTCAGATCTATCTTAGGTCTTTCCCACCTGTTGCCCCCTCCTCTTGTCTCTTTGTAGCCTTTTGTTTCCAGAGTGTCAAATATTCCTGCATCAAGGTATTTATCCTTTACCTTGCTTAGAAACTTGATGCAGCTTCTATTACCTAGGTGATAAAGTCCTATGATGTAGACTTCTCTCTCCTGGTATCCATCCATCCATCCATCCTTACGTCTCTTACCAGCACCGAAAAGTTTTGTGGAGGGCCTAAGTAGAGAAAAAGGGGTACTATCTTTAAGGAATTTTAGACTGCTGAGGAAGGTGGATAGTAGTTCATTATGGGGGCTGTGAGATAAGAGAAGGGACATCTGTGTGAAGGCTGTCTAGTGTGATTATCCACAGTGTATGTAGGGTCAGAATACAATAGATGTTAGAAAGAAACCTAGTGATTTTAGTGTGAGGGACAATAATGGTGAAGCTTTCATATTATATAGACCTACCTCAAGTTAAATTTGATTAAAAAAAAATTTTTTTTTTGGTACCGGGGATCGAACTCAGTCCTTATGCTTTTGAGGCAGGGGGTGGAACACTGAGCTAAATCCCCGGCCCGGATTAAAATATTAATTCTTGTGAGCCTCAAAGTCCTCATCTGGGCCAGGAATCTAGCTCAGTGGTTCCATCACCTGCCTCGAAAGTGCAAGGACCCGAGTTCGATCCCCGGTACCAAAAAAAAAGTCCTCATCTGTAGGTTGGGTAAGACAAGACAGTAGCACCAACTTCATAGAATGACGAATTAAATGTGATGCTGTATATTTTTAGAACACAGTAAATATTAGATATTATAGTTATTACCTAAGTCAGAGAAGATATTTTCTTCAGGATTCTTGGAGGAAATTCACTGAAATTGTAGAGAAAATCATCTCTAACAATTTGCTCAGCACGAAGTCAACAAATCTCACAAACTTGTCTGTTGTACTGTGCCTTGGCATAAGTGAAAGGAATGGCACAAACAGTTCAGTTGAGAGAGAGAAGTGAGCTGGACGGAGAATAGCACCCTGTCATGTCAAGTGTGAGTTTTGCACATTGGATTGTTTTTTGATACTTGCAAGATGGTTTAGAACAGTCAATCTCAAAAAGAGACAATTTCAGAATCACCTGGGAAATGTCTTAAAAATGGGGTCCTACCCCGTCTCCCAAATACTTCAGCCTATCAGGGTAGGCCTAGGAGTTTGTATTTTATTTTATTTTTTGGTTTTTTGAGACAGAGTCTATGTTGTTCAGGCTTGCTTTGAACTCACTATGTAGCCCATGCTAGCCTCAAACTGGATTCCTGCATCAGCTTTCCAAGTGCTGGAATTATAGATATGTACCTCCATACTTGGTGCATATTTTAAATAAGTGCCTCCAAGGCAGTTTCGCTCTTATTGCTCAGTTTGGGAACCTGGGACAGAACGCAGGACTCTGTAGCAATCATATGACCTATTTTCCTGGTGGGATCTTCTAGTCACCATCACGCAGCATCTACCTCTATGTGGTCTCTGTATTCCTACTCATTATAATAATCCCTTCTTCCCAGCCCACTCCCTCCCCTGATGACTTAATCAGAGTTAGCACAGCATAACATTTATCTTTTAAGCCTATAGTTGATTTGACAGGATTTAATGTTGTCTATAATTGGAGCTTTAGAACTTAAAGTCTATGATGTCCAAAAAGATAGCCATTGGCTATATGTGGCCATTGCACATAGCAGTTCAGCTTGTCTAGATTGAGATGTGCTGTGAATGTGAAATAACATGCAGGTTGCAAAGACTTAATACAATAAATGAATGAATGAATGAATGAATGACAGGATGCTGAGGCAGGAAGATCACAAGTTTGAGCCCAGCCTGGGCAACTTAGTGATGTAATAGAGCCCGACAAGAAAAAAATAAAAAAGGACTGGGGATGTAGTTCATTGTGAAGTTCCTGGGGTTCAACCCCTTGTACCACCAAAAAATAAACATGCAAAAGAATCTCAATAATAATTTTATACTAATTACATGTTGAAAATTATAATATTTAGAATATGTTGGATTAAATAAAGCATATTAAAATTAATTTATTGATTTCTTTTTACTGTGACTACTAGAAAGTTTGAAAGACATTATATTCATCAGACACTGCTAGTTTTTTGTTTTTATTTTTTGCTTTTGTGATAGGGTCTTGCTAGGTAGTCCAGGCTAGCCTTAAACTCACTATGTAGCCCAGGCTGGCCTTGCATTCTTGCTTTTCCTGCCTCAGCCTCCTCTGAGTGCTGAGAATACAGATGTACACCATTATGCCCAGCTTACATTAGGTTTTTAAGCCAGCTTTGGGGGCCAGTTAAAAAAGTTGATAGTATTTATTTTCTTTGCAAATTCAAAAGGTAGGGTTTAAATTTGAAATGGACACCTAGAACAATTACTCTTTAACTTGACCTTGAATGTTATCAGTGTTATTATCACTGGTGCTTTTTTTGAAGTGGGAATTTTATGAAATCTAATCTAAAGGGGATTTAGTGGTTTATCTATTATTTATATTTATTTATTTATTTATTTGGTACTGGGGATCGAACTCTGGACCTTGTGCTTGCTAGGCAGGCAGCGGAACCACTGAGCTAAATCCCCAGCCCTATTTTTATTTATTTATTTATTTTTGGTTTATCTATTATTTTAAAAGATAGTCCTCTCACATCTCTTGGAGGGGTGAGAAGAAAATTGCCTAAGTGGAGAAATTGCTTTGCTCAGATTGAGGTTTTATTGCAGAGCCCAGAAGGCTGCAGTTTCCAGCAGACACCACTGTGATTCATTTTTAAACTGTAGGCTTGAAAACAAACTGCCATGAGTTGCCAGTGGCAGCACTACTCACCCTCTTCCTAATCATTTTGGCCTTCTCTCCGGCACTCTTGTTCCTTGTTCTCTTCCCCTAATGTTGTTCTGAGTTTACAGTGAGTGAAGCCAGCTGGGTACTCACACAGCAAGATCCAGAAGAGCAGCCTTGGCTCCTACACAAGGGCCACAGGGCAGTGGGTGCTAGTCATCAGTTTCACCAGAAGTGGCAGTGTGCCAGGGCATGCAGAGTAGTTCCTCATCTGTAAAGTGATGATGCTAAAAGCCCTCATGTCTGCCTCATGGTGGAGTTATGAGGGGCCAAGGAGAAATAAAAGTTGGGTGTCAGGGGTGCAGAAATGGTTGATAGTAGAAGCCTGGCTAGGGATCAGGTGCCGTCATACTATTTGCTTGGCTTAAATGTGTCCTGTCAGCATCAGGTCTTTTTCCTCAGTTCTTTCTCCTCAATTCTAGCTAAAGGAAATGATCTGATCTGCATGATCAATGAGGCACTAAGTTTGAACCCTAATTTGAATTTGAATTCAGCTGTGTAACCTTGAGGTAGTTGCTGTGTGACCTTGGAAAAAAGCTCCTGTGCTCTGTGCTTCAGATTTTTTTCCCTGTAGCACTGGGGATTGAACCTAGGGCCTTTACACTAAGCACCTGCCCGCTACCACCCTGCCCCAACCCTTTTATTTTTTGAGACGGGGTCTTGCTAAGCTGCTCAGGCTGGCCTTGAACTCCTGCTCTTCCTGCTTCAGCTTCCTGAGTAGTTAGGATCACATGTGTGTGACACAATGCCTGGCCACGCCTCTATTTTCTTATGTGTAAAATGGAGATGACAGTCTGTTGTGAGGGTTAATTAAACTAATACCTGTAAAGTCCTTAAAACAGTGCCGAAACACAGTAAATGCTGGATTTGTTCATCAGCTCTGTTTATTGCAGGGCTGTCACATGTCTGCTGCTACACTGGAGCATGACAGTGGGCATAGCAGAATTCCTTTGAGAAGGGGACTTTCCACGGAGGAATTGGAGATACGTTTATTATGAGTATTGGCATTTGTGTACTGCTGTAGGGGCCTTCATACACAATGCTGCTTTAGTTTATATATTATATTTTGACATGAGTTTATTTTTTAAGGGTTCTACAACTTAATTCCGTTAATTCCACTGAGTAAAGAAATTTTAAGTTCTGGATGTTTATGAAGAGGAAGACAGACCCATACATGCTAAACAAAACCAAATAAATACAAAACCTCCGGTTTCGTTTCAAACTCACACCACTTCACACCATGACCTTGGGCAAATTATATAAACGCTGAGGTTGCCTTTCCTCATGTATAAAAAGGTAATAAATAATATCTTGCCAAAAGGAAAGTGTGAAAATTAAACATTGTACTGAATGAGATAAGGACTAAAAGAGCTCAGGCTTGGCTTGTATATTGTAAGTGCTATGTGATGTGTGATTGCTGACTACGATTGGATCACTTGTGGTTCTAGAGATTACCAGGCAGTGGTTCTAAATGAGAAGTTCTCTAGGCTGGCAGAAGGGGAAATTGCGTCAAATTCTCCTGTAGCATCCCCTCCATGGGTTTTGTTATTCATGAGTGCTTGGAAACATTTTTTTTTTCCCTGAGAAAAACAGTAGAGGCCTAGACTTTCAGTAGAGCTGCCCACAGATGGAGTGGGTTTCCATGAGAGATAATGTGTTCCTCATCAATGAAGTGTCCTAGCTGATCAACTACTATAGTCAGTAGGGATGCCATAAAAAGTTGAGCTTTGGGGTTGTGGTTTTGAAGATGGCTTCTGGCTCTGAGATTATGGAACATCTGTTGGCCATTAACATTTGATCCATCTGGGTAAGGAAACTCTAGGGGAGAACCCGGTCATCTGAGTACCTGGGAATACCTGTTTCTGAAGGGCAGCAGGTGACTCGGGTTTGCTGGCCCATCCACCCAGCCAGGCAGGATGGCTCACTTTGACATTGCCACTTGTGCTTTTTTTTTTTTTTTTTTTTTTGGTACCGGGGATTGAACTCGGGTCTTTGTGCTTGGGTAGCAGGCGGTGAAACCACTGAGCTAAATCCCTGGGCCTCTGCTTGTGCTTTTCTTATGTGTAGTTATTTCTTGAAGGTAGGTACGAGCGTTGAATTGGAGAGAGGTATGTCACTCCTTCATCAGACTGTGTATCCAGAGAGGGGAGGACACCTGGGTGTTGGTGCCAGTCTGGGGCTTAAACTCCCACTCTTGGAGATGGAGCAGAGAGAAATGGCTTTAGGGCCAGGTGGTTAGTGGAGGTGTACCCTTGGGGGAGGGGCAGTGGCACGGCCAGGTTTCAGTTCTGGTCTTAGTCATGCCTCTATTTTTTTGTTTGCCAACTTGAACTTTATTTTTTTTGTACTGGGGCTCGAACTCAGGATCTTGTGCTTGTGAGGCAAGCGTTGGCACCTCTGAGCTAAATCCCTGGCCCCTGGACTTTCTTATAGGAAATAAAAGACTAAGGCACCAGTGTTTATTCATGTACTCCTTTAAAAAATAATTATCTTTCTTTGTTTTTAAAGACTTACTGGTTATGTCAGGCAGTTTATTTGCTTTAAAAAAATTGCCAGAGCATCTGCTAGCTACCAGAGGGAAGAAGAAAAGAGAGATAGTTCTCATCTTTTGCCCAAAAGTAGTTGAGATCTTCCATTCCCTGCAAGCATCTCCTCTGTCCAGGCATTGTCCTAGAGGCTGAGATACAGGGCTGAAAGGAAGACACCTGTGGCCCTTCTGCTGCAGGTTACAGTCTAGTGGGGATGACTTCTTAATTCCACTGCATAAGGAAATTTAACTTGTGGATGTTTATGAAAAGGAAGACAGACCCTCACATACTGTCTTTGTAGTAGTCCTTCCCTCACCTTTCTTGCCCTGGCCCCAGGGGCCCTGGCTTTGACTTGGCAAACCCAGGACCATTCTCAGATCTCCTGGGCCCCGAATCACTTCTCGTGGTGATGTCTGGGTCTCATGAGACCCAAGTGTCAGTGAAATACTGCACACTGCACACTGTGGTCAGTTGCGCAGCTCTCTCCTGCTCTTTCTCTCCAGACCCTACGGTACTAAAGCAGCCTGTTACCCTTCATGATCTTTGCAGCAGACAGGAATCTTTTGGCTCATAATGGACAGAAAGCCAGGTGGGATGAGGGGGATGTGGGCATATGTGTGGCCAAACTAACTGATCAGGGGGAACATGAAGAGAGAAAATGAAAATTCAGTGGCCATGAATGGTCTGCTTTCTCAGTGACAGTTGACTATGTCTGCGTGGGTTTAAACCTGGGATTTGTTAGTCCCTTGTGCAAGATTCCCTCAATTCAGGCATCCCAAACTTCACGCATTCTTTTCCACCTCTACATTTTGCAATAGTGTATAGTATTTTTTATAGTATGTTTTAAAATTGACACACTTAAACTAAGTAAGTGAGTTAAAATGGTTTTGCATTTTCCTGGCGAGACTGTCCAAAGCGTTTGTGAAGCAGAGGCCCACCAGGACCACAAGAAGTAAGAGCTATGATCTGAGGTTTCTGGAATTTTGTGTGATTGTCATTTACAATGGTTTTGTCATCCTAGGAAGAAGAACAGAGCCTTCTACATCTTGTTTTGTTTTTTTTTTTTAAATGGGACAGATAAAACTACATGCTGAAAAATGGTAACAGCTTCTCCTACATCTCCTCCTCATCTCTGTGTATTATTTTCAGCCCTCAGCCTGTGAAGGTTAACTCCCTGTGGCGGGGAGGGTGACTTTTCTGATCCAAAATCATGATTTGTGTTCTGATGAAGGATTTTTGTTTTGTTTTATTTTGTTTTTTGGTACCAGAGATCGAACTCGGGTCCTTGCGCTTATGTAGCAGGCAGTGAAACCACTGAGCTAAATCCCCAGCCCAAATGAAGGATTTTTATGTATGTATCATGCTGTGGTTATAGAGTTAACAAATGGACTTTTAACAGTGAAGTCTTGTAAGAATAAAACTGAAAAAATTTAAAAAAAGAGGCAGGTGGTAACTCTTGTAGAATATCCAGAATGGGGCTGGGGATTTAGCTCAGTGGTTTCGCCCCCTGCTGGGCAAGTGCAAGGACCTGAGTTCGATCCCCGCTACCCCCCCCCCAAAAGAATATCCAGAATGTAGGTTCACTATGAATATAAGTCAGTGAATATTTCAGAGAAAAAATAAATTAACAACAACAACAAAAAAGCTGCTTGTTAGGGCAGAAACATAACATGATAAAGTAGCTCTGGAAAAAAGCACCATTATGCTAGATCACTCCAACCACAAGGAACACACTGCTGATATAAAAGTGGACCAAGCCACAGGTCTTTCTCTGCCTTGGGGTAACACTCAAGGCAGGGCCACAAAGGGCACTCTGTTCTTTCCAGCTCAGCCCCTTAACCTTAGAAAAAGTACTAATAAGTCTCTCTTTATTTCTGTCTCCTTCCACTGGAGCACCATGACCATCAGATACAATGATGATACACACAGAAATTAGAAATCAGGACTAGGGGAAATGTAAGTACGTGGAAGAAAACATATTCAGGAGGCTGGGAATGACATAAAAGCACATGCGGCCAAGCATGTAGCTCAGGGTTGGAGTGCTTGGCTAGCATGTGTGAGGCCTTAGGATCAATCCCCAGTACAGCAAAATAAGTATGTAACTACAGAAATCAAAATAAAAAATAAAGACATATGCATTAAGGGTTCATGCTGTTCCCGAACTTCACCTTTGACTTGGCAATTCCTGGCAGTCATAATAAAATGGGATGAGCAGTGTGTTTGGTTAGTGGTTGGTTGGTTGAGAGTTTGTTTTTGTTGTTGTTGTTGTTTGTTTTGTTTTTTGATTTTCTGTTAAAGAATAAAACATTTGAATTAAGGGATAGGTAAGTGCTTCCTAGTTTATCAACTTAAAGTTAAATTTCTTTTTTTTTTGGTATCCGGGATCGAACTCAGGACCTTGTGCTTGAGAAGCAGGAGGCAGCACCACTGAGCTAAATCCCCAGCCCTAAGTTAAATTTCTTACAATGAGATCCTCTTCAGCTTTGTTCTTCATCTTATTAACCCCTCCTCATTTGTGGGTCCTTAGACAGGGCTAGTTTCCCTATTTTAGGTGGCCATGTTACAGATAATCCTATACCTCTACTTTGTAATTCTCACCACAGATGTACATTCACATTGACTTACATGACTTCTGTATTGCACTGTCCTCCTTATGAATCTAGGACCACATTGTACTCATGCCTGGCACCATTCTGGCACACTGTAAAGCCCTCAGTGAATATTTGTTTGAACAAATAAGTAAGTCCAAGGGCCGAGGATTTAGCTCAGTGGTTCCGCCGCCTGCCTAGCAAGCGCAAGGACCCAAGTTTGATCCCAGGTACCAAAAAAAAAAATATTGGGCTGAGGATTTAGCTCAGTGGTTTTGCTGCCTGCTGCACAAGCGCAAGGACTTGAGTTCGATCCCCGGTACCAAAAAAAAAAACAACAAAAGAAATAGAAATAGCAAATAAATACATGAAAAAATGTTCAACATCACTGGTCATTTGAGAGATGCAAATGAAAACAATGCTGAGATTCCACTTCACTCCAGAAAGAATGGCTGCCATCATGAAATCAACCAATAACAAATGCTGGCGGGGCTGTGGGGAAAGAGGAACCCTGCTCCACTGCTGGTGGGAGTGTAGACTGATGCAACCACTGTGGAAATCAGTATGGAGATACCTCAGGGAACTAGGACTGGAGGTCCTGTTTGACCCCGCTATTTCACTGCTGGAGATCTTCCCCAAAGAATTAAAAGAATCATACCACAGTGACATATGTGCGCCCATGTTCATAGCAGCACAGTTTGTAATAGCTAAAACTTGGAAACAGCCCAAATGTCCATCAACTGGAGACTGGATAAAGAAAATGTGTTTTTTTTATAAAATGCAGTACTACTCAGCCGTAAAAAATGAGAAATTAGAGACATTTATAGCTAAGTGGATGCACATTGAGGCCATACTCTTAAATGAAATAAAAAGGACACACATGAATAAATTCCAAATAGTTTCTCTGGTGTGAGAAACTGAAAGTGTAAATAAGGACTAAATGTATAATAGGTCATGTGAAATAGGAAGAAAAGGGGCAAAGGGGAAGGAAGTGGGAGGGCTAGGGGAAAGGATAGAAGGGAATGGGATTAATATGAGAAAATGGAAAAATAGGAACAAAATCTTTGTAAATAGGGAGGGCTGGAGGGGTTGAAGGGAGGGCTGGGCAAGGGTGAAAAATAAGAACCAAGAGAGACTATGTAAAGGTGCAAATTTCCAATGATGAATGTCATTATATTGTATACCTAAAATGTACCAATGATTGGAATGAATAATCGATAATGTAAAATAGGAAGAAAAGGTCCAAAGGGGTAGGGGTAATGGGAGAGGCATGGGAAAGGAAAGAAGGGAAAGGAAAAATGATGAGAAATGGAAAAAAATGGAAATAAAGTCTTTGTAAATAGGGAAGGGTGGAGGGCGTGAAGGGAGGGCTAGGAATGGGAAAAAATATGAACCAAGATGCATTATGTAAAGGTACAATTCCCAATGAGAAATGTAATTGTGTTGTATACCTACAATGTACCAATAAAAGAATTTAATATAAAAAAAATAAGTTAAAACAAAACCAAACAAAACAACAAAAACCAAAGTAAGTCCAGGGCAGCCAGGGAATTTACGTGACTGATTCTGGTAGCGCCTTCACAGAAAATCAAGGCCCTTTCAAGGGTGCAGACTGTCTTGTTTAGAGAGTTTGACCTTCATCTGCAAGCTCATTTTACCCACAGAACCAGTAACAACTCCAGGGAGTAACCTGCTGTAACCTGCACCTGCTGTAAGTCCAGTCTTATATAGGGACTTTGTGCACTTTGTCAGTAGTCCTCACAGGTGGGGGAGACTGAGGTGCATGGGTGGGAAACAGCTTGCCCAAGGTCACATCACTCGTTAGAGTGGCAGCAGAGTCTGTTTGGACAGAGCCTGTGTCCTTTCCTTTCTGCCTGCTGTTTCTGAGCCTGAGCCACAAGTATCTGTGTGAGTTATGGTTCTTATCTCTTGGCAATTAGAGCAGCTCAGCAAGGGTATTTCTGGCCTAGGCTGTGGCTGCTTTCTGACAGCTGCTGCATTCCAGTCTCTCTTGACTTTGGAGAACTGAAAGCCCACACCTGGGGCTGGCAAAGTCAATCTCAGCACTCATTTTCCCTGGTTTCTACACACAGTGAATGTGTTCATTGCTCTTGTCATACTGTCTCCTGAAGTGCAGGTGCATTAAAGTTGAATATTATTTTCATAAAAGCCACTGGGGAGAAAGGGAGAGGAGAGGCACAATTCTGGTGTCTCAGAGAATAATTGGATTTGCCCAGTGATTGTGGGAAATGACAACATGCCAAGAAGTACATTTGATTCCAAATTTGTCAGGGATGTGTTTTTAATTACCTTGTCCCTGTTGTCATTATTTTAATAGAGACCTAATTTTTTAGAAGGGGGTTCATTATTAGATTAAATTTTCTTCAGCAAGGTTGGCAAGTAGGATGTTCTTGTGGCCCAGTGTTGCCACCTGCCGTGTACTGTGTGGATTGTCAGTCTTCAGAATACTAGAAGGTAATAAAACACATTTCAAACTGCAACAAGGCATAATCTGATCTGTCTGATTTTCAACAAGGTTGCAAGTCCTCAGGGTAAGCATTATTAGCATCTGTCATCACTGTGTGCTCTAGGAATGCCAAGATACGGGTTCCAGTGACTTCTGGTAATTAAAATAATGCTAGACAAAAATGTCACTTTTCTTTTACTCCCGTGAGAATTAGCCTCCTGAAAAACATATGCTGCTTACATGGACATCTGAATAATTGCTGCGTTTGGGCTCATGTTAGAAACTGTCCCTGAAGAAGACAGTTAGGATGGTGTTTGTAAACATGACAAGGCTTTTGGTTCTATCTTTGGCCACTATTAAGGATTTGGGCTCATGGCAGTGATTTAGAAAACCTAATAATTTTTATGTCTCCAAAGTTATGATACCAGGCTGCTGCCTATTTCATATTCTTAAGCTTCTTTCTGCATTTAGAATGACATCAGAGAATAGCAGTTGGCATTGACATGCCTTTTCTTCCCCAGGCCAGAGCAGGACTGACAGATTTCAGCTTTGTTTGTGGATAGATTTAGATTGAGTCTCATTTCTGTTTCTCTGCAGTGGCTTTGACAAGTCTTATTTGGAAGACGAAGTAGCACAGTTATTGAACTGAAATTTTTGTTGTTCCTGATTTGAATGGTAATAGCCAAAAAATTACTCGTACACATGTAATACCAAAGATTTCACCCACTTTCCTCACAAATTATTGTTTAGGCAATTAAGGAAAGAAAAATATAAAAATACAGGTGCTAATAATAAGTAGACTTACAAAAATACATGCAGAAGTCAAATTTTCAAAGTGTTTTATATATTAGTTGGAGTACTTACTTCTTCTACCCACATAAATAACTTTTTATTGATTATATGAACCTGAAAGTTTAATATCCAGGAATGTCAAGAGTAGGTACTCTTTGTCTATTCATTTATTGCTTTGTCCTGTTCCACAGTGGGTTCTAGGCAGCTTAGAGAAATGGGATAAAATATGAATAAAAGACAAAACAGTTGGGACCTGTGACTATTATATTAGATTAAGTCTAAGGAGATGAAGAGAATGAGAATAGCCTGTACTATTTCTGTTAAGCTAAAAAGCCATTTCACTGGACAAACTGATATAGCCATTTTTACAGTTACTTGGAAGCTGCTTTCAGTTTTGGAAAGCTCTATGTAAACATGGGCTGCTTCATCTTACTGACATTTCAGCTGAATTTCAAAAACTGCCCTTTTTAACTTCCAACCTTTACCTGACCTACAGTGCACTCCCATTTCCTCTGATCCAAGGAGGTGTCAATATGAAAGCATTTTATGAAGCAAGGCTGGTATTTCTCTGAAAATGCTGTATGGTAGGCTGTAGCTGGCATTTGGGGTGACTAAAGGTGGGAAGCTTATTTTGGAAACCTTTTTGTTAATCATGGCACTCAGGCCCTTGCAGATGGCTCCAGGGCCTCAAACCTAAAAGGATTGCAATGATAGGAGGACCAAAAAATGAAGTGTTGAAGTGGAAGAGGGGTACAGAAATCCTCATAAGCTGGCAGAGTGCTTGATAACCAGCCTGTTTCCTACCTCTCCTCTTCCTGGAGGCCTGCTGTGGTGGAGGTCATCCTGAAAGAATGCTACTAGATAGGCTCCCAGGAAACTGACTCAGCATGGAGTTAAGGTGAAGACTTTCCTGGATCACAGATGGTGAGATGGGCAGGGTGCTTTCCGCCTCACAGTGAGAGATGTGCCTCTGCCCTTGCTAGTCACAACCAACATCTAGAGGTCCATAGCTGGGAGAGCCACTCTCCCTGTCCACTCAGTAAAGAATTGAAGGACAATGACATACTATTAATTACATCTCCTGTCCACTCCCGAGTAGAATCTACCATAGTTAACTGCTACTTGGACTTTGACTACATACGTCCAACTGATGTGCCCAACATACAGTTCTTGGTGAATTTTAATGCCTACCTTTGATTTGTTCTTCCTCAGGGCTTAATCATCTAAGGAAACAGCACTGCATCCATTCTGTGGCTCAAACTCAAAGCCTAGAAGATGTCTGTTTTTTCTTTACTCCAGCCATAAGTCCCATCAATAAGTACTGTTGGCTCTACCACTGGGGTATTTTACAAAGCTGCTTCCCTGTCGGCATTTTCATGTCGCCATCTTGGCCAGTCCTATTCTGTCTCACCTCTACTGCTGCAGGGATCTGGTTACCAGTCTCCCTCCTTTCCCCCCCTTCTTGTCAAAGGCATTGTTGGTGGCACTGCAGTCAGACTGGTTTGCATACTGGATCCACTTACTGACTGAGATGGTCAAGTTACTTAAGCTCTATGCCTGTGAAATCTCTATGCCTGTAAAATCGGCAAAATAATAGTACTCATATAAAAAAGTTTTAATGAGGACTAAAGGTGGTTGTATACGTAAATGTCTTAGGACTGTTCAGAGCATGTAAACACTGAATAAATATTAAGTTTTATTTATTGTTTCTAATCCCCAGAAATACTTTTAAGAAGCAAATCACGTTATGCCTTTACTTTCTTTTAAACCCATCCATGGCTTCCTATTGGCTTTGGAAGAGAATCCAAATTACAAGAGTACAGTGTCCCAGGTAGCCTCCGCTATCCTGCCAGGTACACCATTAGTTTATTCCTACCTGTTCTAACACCTGGAGTGCTCCTCTTCAGATCTTGACCACAGCTTAGAGTTGCCTGAACCCCATTAAGGGCTGCAAGCCAGCTTGGACTACATAGTGAGACCCTGTCAACAGCCACCTCCCCGCAAAGAAAAATAAAGGAAGGAAGAAAAGAAGCAGTGATACGGTATATGGTGGTTAGGCCATATATCAGCTAAATCACCAGAGTTACTTGTTAAAGTACAGATTCCTAGGCTTACACAGATTTTTGGCATTTGAGTCTCTGGGGGTGGTGTCCTAAATCTGCATTTTTGGTTCTGGGGATCAAACTCGGGACCTTGCACTTGTGAGGCAGGTGGTGTAACCACTGAGCTAAATTCCTGGCCCTAAATCTGCATTTTTAACCCAGGTGAATGTTGATCAAAATGGAAGATGAAGATTATTTGTCATACATGTGTCCTAGCTAATTAGATATTTTGTGATTTAGCTTTGTTCATTGAGTTTTTAAAAAATTCTATAAAGGTATATATTTAATTATGATTCATTTTATCAAAACTCATTTGGGTGGGTTTTGGTCTCCAGTCATGGAGCAAGTAGGCTTTTTCCCCATGGTAGTGACCCTTGGGCCCCATGTTCCTGTTCATCCTTCTGCCTCCTCCCATCTCCCTTGGCTTCCTTGATCACTGTGTTCAATGTTTCCAGTTTAGGTAAGGTAGGGGGCCTCAATACTGTCCCAGAGTCAGCTTTCAATGGGTAGACCTTTGGTTACATTTGATCCTGCTAGAGTTACTTTTAGAATTCAGGTTTGTTTTTGTTATTTCCTTCCTAGAAACAATTCTGGAATAATCCTAGCCCTTAATGTCTCTGCTTTCTTCCCTTTTGTTCACTCTCTAAACAAAGGCTCTATGTTTTAATAGACACAATAAGAGTAAAATTAGCTTAATTAGACTCTAGGTGGATTTAAAATGTAATTTAATGGAGCTTAATCTGGCTTGGAAGTCATGTGTTTTATTTTGAGCGCAGAATGTGAGTTTTTGCTGTGCCTGGTAGGAGATTATATGATTATTGAATTAAAGTGCTCAAATAATACAGGCATCCCTTATCTTTAGACCTTGCTGTGGTATTTTTTTGCCTATTGTCATTTGAGAAACCTGGGCCCCTTTGGAGTTTCTTCCACCTGCCTGCTGTCCTTTACGTCAAGAGTTCCTGAGTTATGCTGTAAGAGAAGGTCAGCACAGTTACTCTTTCCTAATTTTCCTCCCTCTTCAGGTCTGTGAATCCTTTAGCCTTTTAGAGAATTTGAAATGTAAAGGAAATTGTAGTTTAACAACTTTGTGCCAAAGAACCCACAACTAACCAGCTCTCTGCTCCCCCAAAAGTCTTAGCATGTGCCCTCATTAAAGAATACCTTACCCTAAAGCGGAAGGTCCTGAGTTCGATTCCTGGTACCAGAAAAAAAAAGAAGCAGTGCTCTTGTTTTTGTCCAAGCACTTTTACCCTCCCCCACAAAGGGAAGTAGTGTCTCTATTAGGCTATTTACCAAGGGAAACTGAGTCACAGATCATCCAACCAGTTATTGGCAGAACCCAGTGTAATTTATAGCTTGCTCTTTTCAGTTGTTAGTGCTTGGTGGCACTAACAGGTCTGGAAAAAACTGTCTGGATGGTTTTTGGTCCTTTGGACCAAGATTATCTCCCTTATGTGCTCTCCTCTTAGTAAGAACACAGAATATTTGATAGAGGGTTTTGGGAGTAGGGGACAGATCCATTAGCTGATGGTCATGGCTGTTTCATTTTGAAACCTTTGTCTAAGCTTCTGAGCATTATTATAAGCACAGCCTAGGAGGTAAATGTAAAAATAATTTTCTTGCCAGTTTTTCCTGCTTGGTATCCTAGCGACGATGGACTGTCTGTCCTTGGGTATTGGGGCACCAACAGGGCCAGTCAGAGCTTACAAAAGGAAGGGACATGAAGTGCAAAGTCAGAGTCACTTTTTAAAGGTCAAGGCATAATTTATTTTTAGTTTATGTTTTGGGAAGTTTTTAAGCCATTATTTCAAAACAACAGCACTTTATGTTCTGATCAGCAAAGTAATACATGTTTACTGTCAGATAATTTGGCAAACCCAGAAAATCCCAAGGAAGGAAATAAATCAAATGTAAGTCCACATTGTTGTTAATACTCTAGCAGATATCCTTCTAGTTCTCTGATTATTGAACTTTCATACAGTGATCAGATTTGGAGTCAGTGTAAGGTAAAAATATCTCATAAAGTCAAATGTACCCCAAATCACCATGGACAATAATTTTTATGCACACTGGTTTGAAAATCATTTAACTAGACTTAAGGAAAGAACAACTGAAAAATCTATGAGATGAAAAACCTGGAGGCAGAACTATTTTCCCTTTATGATTACTATCAAATTCCTGCTGCTGAGTGGGCAGTGGTAAAGAGTTGAATGGTGTTCCTGCTTGCCTGAAAGATTTATTCCATTCATTCTGGTGTTTTGTCCCTCCCACCCCCAAGTTGGGTATCAAACCCAGGCTCTTGTGCATGCTAGGCAAGTGCTCTACCTCTGAGCCATATCCCCAGCCCCCTTTCTGTTTTAATATTAAGGTTTTATAGCTTTAATATGGGTTAGTAGATTTTTCTGTGAGCATGACATGCCACAGTGGCAACATGCTTTGCTTCAGGGAATAGGTACTGAGTCAACCAGTAAGACAACTACACAGAAGATGCATACCACTCCCCTGCCACTGTTCCCCAAAACAACACACACACACACAGTATCTTCTGTTTTATTCTACAGTAAATATTTTATATATGTATCATTTTTAATGTATGTATTATTCCTTTGTAAGGACATATCGCAGTTTAACCAATCTCGTTACACATATATGTCATTTGCAACTGTTTGCTGTTATGAAAATGATGAAATGCACCCTTGTGGATAAATCTTTGAGTCCACTCACAATTACATCTTTTGGATAAATACTTAGATGCAGAATTGATGGTTCATAGGATCATAGGATATGAATGCCTTTTGTGTGTGTGTGTGTGTGTGTGTGTGTGTGTGTGTGTGTGTGTGCTGGAGATTGAACCTATGCTAGGCAGGCACTCTACTACTCAGCTACATTCCAGCCCTTTAAAAAATTTTATTTTGAGACAGGGTCTTGCTGAGTTGCCCAAAACTGACTTGTGATCTTACTGCCTCAGCCTCCTTAATAGCTGAGATGCAAGGCCACACTCATCTGGATATGAGCATTTTTAAGGCTTCTAATTCATATTGGCAAATTGTCCCCAGAAACATTGTATGCTTCCTTTAAAAATGTCTACAGTCTGAAGTAAAGAGTGAGACCCTGTCTCAAAAAAAACACTTTAAAAAAGTCGGGACCGGGGATTTAGCTCAGTGGTTCCAGCACCTGCCTTGCAAGCGCAAAATCCCGAGTTCGATCCCCAGTACCAAAAAAGAAAAAAAGGGTCAAATTATCATTCAAAAAAGTCTGCTACAACATGCCCTTTTGTATGTGTGTGTGTGTGTGGGGGGTGACCCAGAGCTTCTGTTCCACTGCCTGGCCAGTTTGTCCAGGAAAGAAAGAAAACAAAGCTAGGGATATGTGCTGGTAGCCAGGTTCCTGGTGGAAAGGTGAGACAGATAACGGAGTGGTGAGCTTGGAGGTCATTTCTTTACTCTTGCCTCCAAGCTATCTTCAGCAACATCTAAAGACAGCATATTACTTATTACTTAAGAGGTATATGCAGTTTAAAAAGCATATTCAGTAGTTTTAGAAAATAATTTGGTGTCTTCTCATCATAGAACACAGAATGGGGTGTGATGGTGCATGCCTGTAAATGCAGCACACAGGAGGCTAAGGCAGGAGGACCTTGAGTTTAAGGCCATCTTGGGCAACTTAGGAAGATGCCCATCTCAAGATAAAAAGAGCTGGGGGTGTAGCTCAGTGTGAAGGCCCTGGGTTCAGTTCCCAGAAACGCCCCCCAACCCACTACAAAATGTGAATTATATTTCTGTATTTATCCAAAAGGCAATATGAGTTTACAAATGTATGAAGTAAATGTATGAAGTATGCCCAAATGCAACCCCTTATTTTAGATAAGACTCTGAAAGCAGAGAGTGGAACGGATTGCTGTAGGGCCACAAAGCAAATTGGTGATGGAATTGGAGCCAGAATGAAGTTTCCTGCCTCCCTGGTCAGTGCTTTCTACTGGGGCGAGACAGCCACAGGTCAGGGGCTAGATGAGAAGACACACAAGGGTCTCTGGACACACAGCCCTGTATCCTTCCAGGGCAAAGGCCCAGGTGTCCCTGGCATGGCCACCTGCTTCTGCTTAATCGTCTCCACTTGTGAGTGGGAGCAAGTTTATACTTCAGTAACCAGAGACTCTACCTGAACTCCCTTCATCTTCATGCCTAAGCGCAGTTCAAGCGTCACTTCCTCAAGGAAGCCTTCCCAGACTGCCAAAACAGTTTAGGCCTTGCGTTTTCTTCCAGCACCTTTTGCCTCTAGTACTCCTGGAACCATTGTGATGGCTTTGTTCTGTATTTAGTGTAGCTCTCTCTCCACTGCAGGGGCTGTGAGTGCAGGAACTTTATCTTCTGTCTGTTTCTCCTGGCACATACTGAGGTTTATTTATGTTTGAACATTTGAATATTTGGATGGATGCTAATGAATAATTAGAAGTGTGTGTGTGGGCTGCTGGGCGTTGCTGCTTCTGATTGCCTGCAGAATTAGGAGAGCGGTCCCTTATTGCCAAGGGCATTGAAAGAAGGAACGCTGCGTAGTTGAGGCGCCTGGTGTGAAGACAAGCTAACGGTATGGTCGGCTTCTCTGGGTGACTCACAGTGGCCTCTGGGCTATGGGGTCAGCATCCACATCCAATCAAACGGTCTTTCCTGGCTTGTCAGAATCAGCCCTGGCAATTTAGCAGGGGTTTTTTTTCGTTTGTTTATTTGTTTTTAAAGAGGGTCTTTCTTGTATCACTCTGAGGAAGAGAATTCAAGGTCAAGGCTCTTGGAAGGCTCCTTGGGGGCTGAGGACAGCAAACCAGCAAACCGGGTCACTTGCATCCTGGTTTTCACCCTAGTTGGATACTTGCCACAAGGGCTCTCAGGTCTGTTGGTGGCTGGCCAGGCGCCAGAGCGGCGCCGCTCCGAGGCCCTGGGTCCTGCCCCCACCGCGGGTTTCCCTCCCCTCCTCCACTGCCCAGCCGCCTGCCGTCTGCGCATCCTCTGCAAGGAAAGGAATGTGCCGTGCCGGGACGCGCCGTCCTGGCCCAGCGGCAGCGCCTGCGTTGCGCTCTGGCCTGCTAGGGTCCGCCGTCTGGCGCTGCGCCACGTGCTTGGGTCGGCGCTGATGTCAAATGGGTGTGGGCTCTTCGGGAAGGGCCCGGGGAGGACGCGGAGGGCGCGCGATGCGCCGCGCCCGCGTGGAGGCCCTGGCGCGCCCTGTCGCCCGGCGCTGCTGACCAGTGGCTCGACCGGGCTCGCGGATCGGACGCATGGAATCGCGGCGGTGCTGGCCCGAGGACGCGTGTCCCACAGCCTTAGGGGGCTGGCGGGAACCGCCGAGGGGGCCCTGCAGGTGTGTGCACGCGCCGTAACTTTAGGGGGTCTGCGGGCTGGAGGTCGCGGGGCGCACGGGCTGCGTCCGGGGGTGCTTTGTGTTTGGTGTGACACGAGCCGGTTCGCTCGGGCCGAACATCGGCATGGGAGCTGCAGCTCGCCCTGGAGTTTCCGCGAGAGAATTCATTCAGCTGGCGTTTGGCTTCGGGTTACTACTCATCGGGAAGGGCACCGAGGGAGCTGCCTTGTTGTTTTAAGAATCAGGTCTCCAAGTACAACCTGCGTTCATGGTAACAGGATTCTCTCAGCTGACAGCGCGGCTTACCGAAATTGGCTGTGGTTGGGGACCCAAGGCCCCGGAGGCGCTCGGGCTGCGTTGACAACTGGGTCGACAGTGGCGGACGGGGGTGTCGGGGGGGGGGTACAGGCGACCTCGGAGCCCGTCCCGCTAGGCGCGCCGGGCACCTGCTCACCTCCTCTTCCTGGCGGTGCCTTTCTACTCACAGTTCCCCGAGCCGCCAAGGAGGAGGTAAGGGGTCAGCTTCTCGCCTTTGACAGCTGATTTCAGACACACCTTCCTGGAGGAATGCAGAGGCTTTGTTTCAGGCGTCGGTCCGCGGGCATGGGGCCGGGCTCCCCCCGTACCATTACTCATCTTTTATGGCAGTGCCAGGCGAGCCCCTGGGTAGGCAAGTTAATTATTAATGTGTCTGGGCTGCAGAGAGAATCTGGAAATGAGATTGGTAGGTTGCACGTTCCTCCCCTTTCACTACTGCTAAGGCTTAAACCCAAGGTATTGCAGTCTGTTTCCTGATGATTCAAGCATTGCCCCTCCCTACCTTCATCCACACTCCTGTGGAAGGGATCCCCCTTTCCCTGTTGATAGGATGGCCCAGGCTACGTGGGGAAGGCAGGGAGCATCCCTCAGATTTCATCGTTTTTGGAATAGTCTGTACCTTTCTTTCTTTGCCTTCTGGAACCAGCTTCACTCCCATCCCTGTCTTAGGGCAGCTTCCTGATGAAGCTTTCAGACCAGATGTGTGAGAGCCGAGTCCTCTTAGCTGGCAGAATCAGGTTCTGAAAAATGCTATCCTGTGCCAGCCCCAGTGCCCAAAGGCATTTGCACACACTCCACAGGTGCCCTGGGATGTATTTTCAAGCCTTGGTCTGTGAGCCTGTGGGCTTTGGCAGGGGGAGCCCTGACCTGCCTCTCCCAGGGTCCCCCGCAGAGAGGAAGTGGAGGTCCCAGCAGGGAATTGTGAAGGTCGAGTGAAGCTCCTCCCTCAGGTAGTTACTTTCTGCCTCTTCTGGATAGGGAGGGAATGTTGCTTCCTGGAAGCAGTAGGTGTGCTGTGTGCTGGGATCCTTCTGGATGGGACCTGAAGAGTAGCAGTGGGAGGGCCTAGGCTTAAAAGGAGGGTGTGGGAGAGGCTGGGCTCTGGGGATGAATGGGGGCTGTTGGAGGCAGCCTGGGGAGAGGTGCCAAAGGCAGCTTTCCTGGCAGCATTGTGCAAGTGCGAGGAGAAGACAAGCATGACTTGGAAGTTCACAGTCTTGGGAACACAAGGGGTGTGGGATGTGGCAAGGAGTGGGCTTCTGGGAGGCCAAGTGCAGGTGGGAGCATTTAGCTCTGAGTTTGGGCTGTGCATCAGGTCAGAGGTGGGCTGGCACAGGGTGCTGTGCTCCCCCACATTCCTCACCCCAGTTTTCTGTCCACTCACTGAGTAAGTACTTGGTTTGTTGGGTTCATCTACCTGCCTGCCTGCCCTGATCTCCATGGGCTGGGCTAGTCAGATGGCTGCCCGGAGATAAGAGTCCCATCCCAGCCTTTCAGGGAGAAAACCAATGAAGGAGGGTGTGGGTTCATAGAGTCAGCTGGTCCTGATCCCCTGGCAACTGAGGAATTGGTGATACTTGTTTCTCTACCCGGGTTTGTGGTATGTACACTGAGGGTCCCCTCCCCTCAATACACAGGGAGGTTCTGACTTTGAGCGCTGCTTTCTCCAGCCATGCCCTGAGCTGCTGGCACAGTGTGTGCTGGGTTTGGTGGTGGCCCTGATTAGGAACAAGGTTTTTTTTGGTACTGGGGATCAAACTCGGGTCCTTCCGCTTGTAAGGCAGGCAGCGGAACCACTGAGCTAAATCCCCAGCCCCGAACAAGCTTTTTTTCTATTATGTGAAATCTCCCTAATCTTAAAGTCTGCTTACCTTCTGGTCTGGTGGTGGTGGCTGAAAATTCTTTGATAACGGGCTAGCCATTGCCTGGGAAAGCTACCTAAGGTGATTGTCTGAAGAGATGAGTAGTAGTGGCCCTTGGCCACTGTGAATTGAGCAAGAGGGCAGTGATCAGAGAGTCTGTGATATTGTGGGATGAGGGTATCAGTGTCACTATGGGTTGTGGGACCAGAGACTGAGTAGAGTAGTTGGAATTCTGTGTGTCCTGTGCCTTAATGTTTGCCTTGGGTGGCTCAGGTTGGTGTGAGTTCAGTATCAGCTGACACTTCTGTCCTGACTCAGGCAGTCTTGACTCTGCTCAAGCTCATCCACCCTAAATGGGTTGAATGGTGGTGGCTCTTGTGTTCCTCAGCAATAAGTAAGCCTTTTCCTCCATAAGTGTGGGGTGTTCTGAAGGTTTGTTTTGAATCAGTTAAGATCAGGAGAGGTAGAATTAAAGACCCTGATGGCCCTTGCAGTCTTGGTTTGCAAAAGCACTGCATTCTTCCCTGGGGTTTGTACCTTCTCTGGTGAAGGGGAAAAGAGGCTGGTATTCTAGGCTTATGCTCAATGGGTATGCAGGAACAAGGGGGAGAGAGGGAAAGGTTAATGGAGGCAGGCAGTGTGTGGCCTTTTCTCTGCAGATTATGATTCAGACTCTCTCTATGCTACTTACTAGCTTTGTGTCCTTGGGCCTCTCTGCCTGTTAAAATAGGGATAAGGATACTTTCCTCTTTCCCTCCCACCCTCTAGGCTAATTATGAGGATTATATGAAATGTTTGTAAAGAGTTTAACATAGTCCTTACTAATTGACAACTCTTATTTTTAATTAATTAAGGTAGCTACAGGGGCCTTGGATCATTCACTGAGTTAGTGGTTTTATTATGTAGAAAACAAGAATGTCAGAAATGTCGTTTTGTGAAGCCATGAGAGACCATATCCAGGCTCCTAGGGTCATATGTGACAACTGCCCTGGAAGGGTTTAATCTGACTTTTATGTCAAACTTGGTTTCCAGCCTTCTATATTCAAAAAGCCCTGGAGGCCCATGGCTCCCTGATTATAGATATATAGCACCACTGAAAGGGGAAGGTAGCATTCTCAGACTCCTGCTGCAGCTAAGATTATGCAATGTTAGTCCTAAGGTCCACCAGGCCCCTGTCACTTTCTAGTTGCGTGACTCTGGGCAAGTCCTTCTATTTCTTTGAGCCAGTGTCCTGTGAGACTCATAAAACCTGCTTCACAAGTTATTCTTGTGATCAAATGGGATACCAGTGTGCAACCAGTAATGTGGTATGACAGTTTATTGATAGTTTACTGGGTACCAGACACTGTTCTGAGTGCCTTCGTGTGTTGTCTCATTGGCCTCTTACAACAATTTATAATGCAGGTAATTATTGTCCACACTTTATTGATGAGGAAGTTGCGCTGTTAGGAATTACTGTTTTTATTGTTAGGTAGCTGACCTTTTGTTAGAACTCATGCATCTGAGGGCCTCTTGCCTCCCATAAAGTTTCTACAATATGTTTGCATAGCCCCTTGCTTCCATTGACCTACTCTGATGTCCCAGGCTAAGTCTAGATGTTTGTAAACTGGATAAAAGAGGCTCTTATTGGTCACTTTGTTCTCTTGGGGCCCCGTTCTGCCCCATCAGTACATTATGTGGAGTTCATGAACACAACATCTTTGTAGCTGTGACCTTTGAATGGCTTTTTCCTGGCATATAAGCATCTTGCACTCACTCTGCCTAGTGGTGCCTGTTCAGAAAAAGGTTGCCAGTTTGAGTTGACCTTAGGCAGGGGAAATGTTTGGTCTAGAGCCAATCCTTAGGCTCAGAGTTTTCATCCATCTTTCTCTCTGATACACTGGTTAGCTGTTTTGCTTCCTTCCTTCTGTTGCACTGAGTGTGCACTGAGGTCTGAAGTTTCCAATGTGTTAGAAAAAGTTTTAAAAAGGAAGAAACAAAGCACCCTGTGAAAATAAGGGCTAGATCTGGCTGTGTTTCAAACACGGGTGGTGCTCATTAACAGAGAGTTATGATCACAGCCCGAAATTCATTATCATTGCTCTTGTAGTATGCTTGTAAGATGAGAAAAAGACTACAGCCTTGTGGGTTATTCTTTTCTTTAATCACAAAAACAACATTTATGAAGGTGTGACGTAAAGGGAATAAAACTCTGATTTGGAATAGAAAATAAAAGCAACTGGTGGCTCCAGGCGTGTTTAGGAGGTTCTGGAGCTCTGGTTACAGTGAGAGTTTCCACAGCATGGTCCTGCATCTCCTACTACCTGATGTCATCAGAGCAGGTGTAGTCCCTCTCATTTTACAGGAAAGTAGAATGACTTACCTAAGGTCAGGTAGCCAGATATGGATTGGCAAAGACTGGACTCTATGTCTCTTGACTTTCTGACTCAGAGGCAAGCAGTTTTATTTATCCTTGCAATAATTTTAATAATTTTTCCCTTGGGTATATATTGTGGGAAAATTTAAATACTACAAAAGAAGATAGAAGGAGAGAATTGTGGATCAAGCACCAAAGACAATCAGTGTTTATATGTTGTTGAATTTTTAAAAACCTTTTTTTTTTTTGAGACAGGGTCTTACCATGTAGTTCACCCTGGCCTTGAACTTACTATATAGCCTGGTGGCAGGCCTCAAACTCACAGCTGTCTACCTGCCTGAGTGCTGGGATTATAGGTGTGAGCCACCATGCTCCGATAAAAATTTTGTTTTTTTTAAAGGAAGTAAGGACATTTGTTTTGCTCTGGGAAGATTTGCTTGGTATTTATATGTCTCTGGGCACATCTGGTTTTTTACCTAGGAGCTGGCACTCTTCCTTTATGCTGTTTCCCTACAAATTCTTTATTTTATGTGAGGCAGGCATAGTGCTGGACACTGTAGGAGAGAAAGATGAGCCAGATATACCTTTCAGCGTTTAAAATTAAGGAGAGATGCATATGTGCACTTAACCAGTTTTAGTAGAGGGATACTAGTAATAGCAAGCATTTATTGTATCTAGCTCTGTTTCAAGTGCTTCATATAAGTTATTGAGAAGGAGGTATTGCCCATTTTATAATTATAGAAACTTAAGAGGTTAAATGCCTTTCTGAAAGTGACAAAACTACCACACAAGTTTTATTCTAGTCTAGGTTGTCCTTTTACAAAACCAAGTATTTTATCTTATGCAAATTGCAGACCTAGTGTATCCTGGGAAAGGGAAGCACAGTCAGGGTCTTTTGAGATAAAGGAGGTTATGGCACCTTCTTGTTATTCTTTTAGCTCCTCCCCTATCTCATTAAAATAAATAATTCTAATTATAATTGACCCTCAGTATCTGTGGGTTTCTTATCCATAGAATCAACCAACTACATATTGAAAATATTTGGGAAAAAAAACCCTTCATCTGTACTGAATGAGTAGAGATTATTTTCTTAATAATCCCCTAAACAGTATCTTATCACAACTGTTTACATAGCATTTATTGTATAGTAGGTGTTTTAACTAGAGATCTTTTAAAGTGTTCAGGAGACCGAGTGAAGGTTGGATGCAAATTATATAAGTGCTAGGCTGTTTCTTATAAAGGACTTGAGCATTTGGAGATTTTGATGCCCAAGAAGGACCTGGAACCAATCCTTCAAAAATGCTGAGGGATAACTGTACTATATACTGAGTGGTATTCATGTCTGGGCTTTTTGTTGTTGTTTGTTTGTTTGTTTTTTGGTAATGGGCTACAGTACCAAAGCTGAGCTACAGTCTCAGCCCTTTTTGTTTTTTATTTTGAGACAGGGTCTTGCTGAGTTGCCCAGGTTAGCCTCAAATCTGTAATCCTCCTCCCTAGTCCTCCCAAGCCACTGGTATTATAGGCATACACCACCACTTACACCTCCTTGTTTTGTTTTGTTTTTTAAAAGATTCCCTACTTGGATTCTTTTGGTTATTTGGGCTGCTTGATAATCAGTCTCACGATATTGAAATTGGAGGAAAGGTCTGTTTAGACCATCATCTTGATTTTCTTTTTGAGGAAACCTGAGTTTCAGGGAAAAGAAGTGACCTTGGCATACAGAATAGTTTTTGTGTCAGGAGCAGAACTCAGACTAGTTCACACCAAGGCGTGAAATGATAAGGAGTAATATGTAGGGGTGAATTTTAAAACTTTAATTGTTTTAATTGCCAAGTCATCATTTGGCAGTTATTATTACCTAAGATGTGGCTAGAGTCTGTATGGTTTATTTAAGGAAAAAAGTGGAAGTCCAAGTTAAATAGGGATGAGGCAGAGTGTGGGTGATGTGTGGTTAACATTTACAACAACTTTCACTGTCCTGGAATGCATTGACTTGCCTGGCTATCTTTACTTCTTTAGGAGCAGGAAGAAGGGAGACAGCCCTCAGTAAAGACAGACTAGTCACTGGGCATCTTACTGGTAAGTGTCAGTGGGCAGAGAGGTCAATGAAGCCCACGGTCACAGAGGATTTTAGGATTAAATCCAGGGTCACAGGTTATAGGGTCAACAGAGGATCTTGGCAAGTCAGGTTCAGGGCCCAGCTTGTGCTCCAACAATGCATCCATCTCTTATAATCAGACACATGTTGTATTCCACAAGGGTTGTGGACCTTATCTGCTTCTTAGGGGCCTGATTCCTTTTGGGACCCGACATCTTGTTTAGGTACCAGGTTCAAATGGAAAAGAATATGGCTGGGTTGCTAGGTTGCCTGCATAGCCGGCTAATTTAAGATTTGAATTTGATAGAATTTCAAACAATGTGTGGTATTTAACCTGACTCCTGCTGTCAAGTGTTAGAATCCTTATCTTGCTACCATTTGGCTTCTGTTGTCATTGTAATGACGCCATGTGGATTGTGAGCTCCTGGAAGAAAGAGACTGCCTGTCAGTCTCCCTAAAGGGCGATTACTGGATGATTTTTGGGATTGAGTCATGGATCTGTACTTTTAGAACTTGAAAAATCAATATTCAGAGTTTGGAAAATCCTAAAGCAATGATGTGAAGGTCAAGGTGTGGGCAGTTTCCAAGTCAGCTGAAGAAACACAGAGCTGCAGGTTATATAGAGAGAAGTGGGTTTCAGGCCATCCTTTTGGCGATTTTGGCCAGAACATGGGGTCTAAGTTTTGGGTCCCCGTAAACTAGCCAAGAAAGTGCTCAGTGGTTTAGGACCACACGAGGCATAGAGTCACTGTGCATTTGCTATGCACTAGCTGCTTTGAAAGTGACATAGGGCAAATGATAGCCCCCGGTGAGGTATAGATTCTATGTAATTATGTTACCTCATGGAGTAAAGAGACGTTCAGATGTGATCAAAGAAGGAAATCTATGGGTTGAGGGGAAGTAAAAAGAATTGAGATTCAGTATGTACATGTACCAACTCTCCATGATAAATTTATATCCATTATGTATTGCAAAGATGTTCTAGTACAGATAATTTTTAAAAATGTCATTAAAGTAAAGGAAGATGTGATTAAGGGAAAGGAGTTAGGATGGGAGGTTATCCTGGATTATCTGGGTGGGCCTGTGTAGTCAGAAGGGCCCATAGGAGAGAGTGAAGAGAAGGTAATGTGCTAAAGGTAACAGAGATGGAGGGATCTGGGGCCAGGAGTCAAGGAATGTGGTTAATCTTTAGAAGCTGGGAAAGGCAGGAAATGGGTTTTGCCTTAGGCCAGTGGTGGTGAACCTATGGTGCATGTGTGTTATTTGTTTCTCTTTAAAGACAAAAGATATTAATGTATGAGTTTTTTTAAAAAAACTAAAAACCTCAGTATTCAGGTTTAATTGCAGTGTTGGCACTTTGCAATAAACAAGTGGGTTTGGGGTTGCAGTTTGAGTACTTGTCTCTAAAAGGTTTGCCGTCACTGTCCTAGGCCTTCCTGTGGCATGCAGCTCTGATGCTTTGATTTTAGCACAGTGAAGCTAATTGTGGGCTTCTAACCTCTAGAAACATAAGATGATGATTGTGTGTGTGTGTGTGTGTGTTTATTTCAGTTCCAGTCTCTTTTATATAGTACCTTTACATGTATTTTTTTTTTTTCTGGTACTGGGGATCAAACTCAGGACCTTGCACTTGCGAGGCAGGTGCAGTGCCACTGACGTAAATCCCCAGCCCTCCTTTACATGTATTTTTATCCATAGACAATATACAGGCTTGTCTGTGAGGGAAAAAAATGCATTCCTATCCATTTTAAAATTAACATTTCTTATTAGATATTTTCCTGTTGGTGTGCAGACATCTAATTTATTCAGCTTAAATGCTATATAGTGGTCATTATATAAATATATCAAATTATATTTATCAGTTTCTCCATTCATTGACACTCAGATTGTTTTCTTTCACCACTATAAATAAGCATTGTTTGACATTCTTATAATAAATAACCTTTCTTATCTCCTTGCTTTCCATGTTCTGAGTAGATACCTTTTTAATTTCTATGTCGCAAACTATTTTTCTCCCTGGACATTTTATACAATTTATAACAAATGTATTCCTTTTATTTTTTATTTTATGCATATATTTTTGGTGGTATTGGAGATTGAATTCAGGGTCTTCACACTGAGCTATACCCCTAGCCCTTTTTATATTTTATTTTTATTTTTAAATTTAATTTAATTTTATTTTTGGTACTGGGGATTGAATTTGGGACCTTGCGCTTTCGAGGCAGGCGCCCGGAACCACTGAGCTAAATGTCTATTTTTAGATAGGGTCTAAGTTGCTCAGATTGGGCTCAAACTTGTGATCCTCCAGCATCAGCCTCCCAAAGTGCTGGGATTACAGGCATGTAACCACCATGCTGGGCTCTTGTTTATATATTTATTTTACTTGTTTTTAAAAATAGCTACCTGCAGTACATTGTTTTGTTTTAAATTACTAAATTTGTGGTAATTTACTACAATATAATAGGAAACTTAATATAGACAGGTGCTAAGTATAAAACAATAAAGAAAGCACTGTCCCTTCAAGTGACTCTCAGTCTATGGAGGAAGAGAGTCAAATACATGGTCAATTTGATAATGGAAGTGAGGCCTCAGTAGGGCCATAAATCCAAGATTCTGTGGGACCTAATCCAGGATGGCCCCCCAGGTACTGTGGTCCTTGTTTTGGAGCAATGGAGATTGAAGCTGACAAAACAGCAAGCAGTAAGTGGTGGGAAATGGCCAAATGTGTTTTTTAGAAAGAATAAAAGAGGTGCTCTCTGCTACTTGGAGAGGAGTATTCCATAAGGGGATGCTGTAGATGTTTAAGTCTACTGGGTTTTTATACAGTGCTGGGGACCACTGTTTGTAACAGAAAGTGGGGATGTTCTTGGTTGCAGGTAGGCCTTTGACATCTGGAAAGCAAGCTACTTTCTTTGCATTTTACTTTCACCAAGGTCTCCCGTTAAAGAGTGTTCTTCTTGTCTCTTACATTATATTAGGCCCCATAGTCTGGGTATGTTAATTTACTTATGCCCTGACTTTTAGTTTAAGTTAACTAATCAGGACTTGCACTTTATCTGCCTAAATTGCCTTATCTCCTGGCTTCAGTACCACTGAAGGATAGATTAGAGGAACGGGTGTAAGGAAGAGCATGTTCAAAGTCATCTTGGTGTGATCTGAAAACCAAGTGGAGCCTTGAAGGGGAGAAAGCTTGTTCCATGTAAGTTAGGGCAGGGCCCCCCCCGCCAATCTTTTTTTGTGACTAAAGCCTTTCAGGCCTAACATGAGTGGGGAAATAGCTCGGGAAAGTCCTGCTTCTTCCTCTTTGTGGTTGTATAAAAATAGAGCTACCAGAGTTCCAGCACTGTGTCCCCATCTCCCCCGCCCCAAGGGAGGGATGGGGATTGAACTCTGGAAGCACTCAGCTACATTTCCTTCAAGTTGCAATTGTGGGGAATGAGATTTTGGTAAGTGTTGATGAGCCCAGCATCACACAGCTTATAAATAGTGGAACTGAAATTTAAACTCAGGTGTTTAGCCTTTAGGCCACAGAGCTTGAGTTCCCAGATGCTTCTGTCATGGCAAGATCAGGGGTCCAGAAATCAGACCTAGTTCTAGTCCTGTGTCTGCTTCCTATTAGACTTAAATTGGGCAGCCCTACTCTCCAACCTCAGTGTCCCTATCTGTGAAAGAAAGTAGGAAACCTACCTGCTTGAGACATGTTGTGAGTATGAAGGAGATCCTGAAGGCATGTGCTTTTTTGTGAACTATAGGGCCCCTTCTTCTCACCAGAACCTCACATACCTTCAGAGAAGACCTTGGTAGGGGCCGGCAACCTCTTGCTGCTAAGTCATCCTTATTGAGGAGGGTTGGAGAATTTGGTCACCATGGATCATTGAGGTCCTCACGTGGAGCTACTATATTTGCACCTGTTGGTAGTGGCAAAAACTGTGAAGTCTTTTGTCTCGGGGCAGTGGGAGTGGAAGGGTAAGTCCAAAAAGAGAAGTGTGGTCTGCGCCACGTTCTCAGCAAAGATGCTAATGATAGAGATTGCTGAGGTAAAGACTTTTCCTGACTGTGCAAGGTGACTAGTGTTTAGTGTTAGCCTTGCCATTTACTATCTATGTGATTTAATCCAAGTTGCCTTGAATTTTGGAGTTTCCGTTTCTTTATATATGAAATAGGTCTAATGATTCCTACTTTGCAAAGTATATGAATTTGACCTGTCCAGTTCCTGGAATACGGTATAGTGGACATTCAGTAAATATCCACTAGTGGTTGACTCTAAATCTTGTAGTTCTGTACTTCTCAGGGTTAATCCAATAAATCCCAGTTCTTTGCAGGATCCCACATTTCTCCTCTACCTGTTAGAGTCACATAGGTATGTTGTAATTTAATGTGAAGGAGAGTCTGGTGCATTGAATGAGTGCCTCATGAACTCTTTCTTTTTTTGGTACTGGGGATCAAACTCGGGACCCTGTGCTTGCCAGGCAGGCAGTGGCACCACTGAGCTACATCCCTGGCACCCCATGAACTCTTGAGGGAGAAACCCCACCCCCCTGCTTCCTGGGCAAATGGTGATGAATGGTTTTCAGGTAGCTGCAGTATGCTGCGCCATTTTGGAAGGGAGAATGTCTTGCCAAGTACAAGACGGAGTGTGTCACTGTTCTGCTTTCTGGGAATAATGGCTGTGCAGATGAAGTAAGTAGATTTACGGTTCTGGGGTACATCAAAGAACAGATTTTCTTTTTTCATTTTCTTCCCCTGCTTTTTTTTTTCTTCTAAATGTTTTCTGGTTAGTCTTACTGTAGAATATTTAGGAAAATGCCCACCAAGAAGAAAATAGAATCATTTACTTCCACATCCAGAGCAGTATTTTGGTGTAATACTATCCATTCTTTCTTGAAATGTACATATATTTTTGGGGCCAGAATACACAGTTTAATATGTCTTATTCACTTATTATATATGTTCCTAGATTATTACATATTCCTTAAAACATTTTTATTTGTTACATAATAGTCTGTGGTGTACATGTGCCATAATTTTCTTCATCATTCCCTGTTTAATAGGTGTTTAGATGGTTGCCTCTTTTGTCCTCAAATATGTAAACATATTTGACTACTTTTATATTCTAAAAGTGGGAATTTCTAGGTCAAATAATACACACATTTGAAAGTAGATAGTAGTGGACTATTGGATTTACCCTGTATTAAAAAGCACACAGGTCATGGTGCTGTAGGTGGCTGCAGCAGCCTAGGTGAGGTCCTTGCTCTGGCCATTGTGTGCACTTCGCTTGCTTCCTGGCAAACAGTACAATCAGCCTCTTGTGGTTCCCCAGTGAAATTTAAGTAATGGGTCAGCCTTTCCAGTGCTTCTCTCTCTGTCAGGAAGTGCACCTGTCAATCTAACCTAAATCTCCTCTGCCGTATTTTAAATGCTCAGCTGCTGCCGGTTTCCATCAGTGAAGTGGAGCAGAACAGAGCTTCACACTACATTCAGGCAGCCCTGCTCAGGCCATCAGCCTTAAGTTACCCCAGAGGAAACTTGAGGGTCTATGGGTACTGCTGTCTCAACTAGGAAGGCAGGGCCCGCATCGAGTTGCCACTGATAATGCCAGGTAGGGTTTCTGAATCCTGGAGTGCCCATGCCATGGAGCTCAGCATCCCAGCCTCTCCTCTGCTCTCTGCAGAATTTGTGGGGCAATTAGCACTCAGAGTGTGCTCTTCCACTGACACTGGAGGTCTATCAGATTCATTTTCTGGGGAAAAAATGTGGCTGGAGCAGGGATTAATTGTGTTTCATTCCCAAGCGCATTGGCCAAGTGGTAAATGTGCAGAGAGGGAGGATGGCCAGGCAGGGAGGGGCAGTTAAGTGTGTTCTGATAATAGGACAACCAGTTGTCTGTGTGGGAGGGAAGGGTCCCACCCGGGGCCATCCACCATTGGCAACAAGCAGCAGCTGCACATTTGACATTTTGCTGGGATATCCAGGGCCACCTTTCTTAGCTTGTATCCTTTGTTGGAAGCTGATAGTCTTATTACTGGGCAGAAGGGTGTTAATTTGGAAGGGAGTTGAAATGAATATAGCTGCAGCTTCATGGGCAGCAAGAGGCCCCTCCTGCCCCTTGCTTAGGCATTTTCAGGCTGGCTGGCAGTAACCCAGCAAGGTGGAGCAAGTCTCACAGGTAAGAGACTGGGGACTGAGTCCTTGTAGCACCTGTGGGAGTATCAGACTGGGTGGAAGCCCACAGGAGGTGGAGCCCAAAGCCTTCTGGGACCTGGCCCAAGCAAGTGATCTCCAGCTCCTCCAGCTGCTTGCCATCCCCTCCATCCTGGAGGGAAAGGGAGATACCAGGGGATCCTGCCCTGACCATAACTCTTTGATGCTCTCTGTTTGGCCTCCTCAGGTCTGCTGTCTCAGATGAAATGCCTCGTTTTGTACTTTGCCATTTCCTCCTTCAATGCCTGGCACAGTGCAGTGCTGGCCTGAAATAAAACCAGCATTTAAGAGGCTAAACCCAGTGGTTTTGTGCACTCAATAAAGAAGTAATTCTCTGCTATTGTGCTCTCATTTAAAACATGCCAAATTGCCATTCCTCCTTCAGAAGAGGAGAAGCTTTTCGTACCTCTTTTTATTGGTAACCCACATTCCCTTGGATGCTGAATGTCACTGGTATATGTGGCTTACCAAGGTGGAGCCCATGGACTCCATTGCAAACCTTAGCTGAGTGAATGCCATCCCTGGCTGCATTTAGAATCCCTTGGAGAGCTTTTAAGAATATCGATGTCTGGAACCCAATGCCAGGAGATTCTGATTTATTTGATCTGGATTGGGGCTCTGGTTTCATTTTAAAAACATTCCACAGGTGATTCTAATGTTCAGCAATTCTCCCTGAAAAAGGAGTAAGATGTGTCTGCCATAGGGCTGGGGATTTAGCTCAGTGGTTCCGGCGCCTGCCTTGCAGGCTCAAGGTCTAGAGTTCAATCCCCGGTACCAAAAAAAAAAAGATGAGTCTGCCATATCCTGTCAGCTATTTCCTTCATTGGAAGGTAGGCATGTGAAGCCTGGAGCAGAAGACTGCTTCACATCCTTTTGGGAAGCAGAAAGGGTAAGATGACAAATGAGAGCATTGTGTCCAGCCTTTCATGAGCAGGCTTGGCTTGATGGGAAGCCTCTATTGAGGTATCTTGCAGTGTGCTCTGGCTGTGTCACTATGCCTGTAATTAAACCTGGACAGGATAAGGGTGCTTTAGTTAGGGTTAAAGATAAAAAGGAAGGCCCAGGGAGTTAGCTCAGTGGTTCCGGTGCTTGCCTTGCAAGTGCAAGGTCCTAAGTTTGATCCCCGGTACCAAAAAAAAAGAAAAAGCAGGATATGAGGCTGTTATATTTGATTCATTAGCCAGGGCCTGGATTCACTTTTTTCTTGAGCATTTGGAGCCTGGTGGGAGGGTTGGGAACTGGACTGTGAACAGCAGAGAATGACTTTTCAGTTTGTGCTGTAGAGGACAGAGATATGTCAAAGTATACAGAGTCTGCACTGTGTGTTCAGGCCTGCATGGGTCTCTGTCACTCTTCCAGTCTGGGGTCCCTGAGGCCTCTCTTCTGCCAGTTTCCTCTTGGATGTTGTAGACATCTTTTCCAGAAGGAGTTCATAAGCAACCAAATTGGTGCCATGAATGAATGCACCCCTTTGCCAGATGTGTTTAGGTTTGCCTGTGGGTTCCATTTTATGATTTGAGGATGGTAGTGCTCTGTCTTAGTTACTTTTCTTTCCTTGCTGAGACAAAATACCCATCCAAAGTGAAAAGGGGGAAAGATTTATTTGGCTTACAATTTGAAGAGGTTTCAGTCTATAATCGGCTGGCTCCAAGGCAGGGTAGCTTGGAAGAGGAGAAACAGTTTACAGCAGCCAGAAGGTAGCAAAGCAACAAGAGACCTTAATAGCGACTCTCTGATCCTTTTATCTTATTCAGACTACTTAGGGTGAGTAGCACTCACGCCCTTAATTCTAGTGCCCTTCGGCCTAGCCCCACCATGAATCACACACTCTAAATTCAGCCACCTCTGAAAAAGCATGAGGCTTTGGGGGGACGTCTGAACACAAACCATAATATGCTTCTGGTTGGCTAGTGCATTTGACTTGCACTAGCAAGTGTAGTGTACTAGCAGTGTATCACCTTCCTCCAGCCTCTTCTGGATGTTGTGGTTGAAGCTCTGCCCCATTGAGTGGCCTCTCAGGTTGACAGGCTGCTTTTGCATTTGCAACTCCTCTCCCTCTCCATTGGATAGGGTGTCATTTTCTCACTCGGTGAGGAGGCCTCTAGGTGAACATCTGGGGTGCTGCTGATGAAGCTCTTCCCCAGACTTGTAAATCCTGCTTAGAAAAAGCTACACACATTTGGTTTGAGCCTTTTCATGACATTTCAAACTGTAATTTCCTAACTACCTGTAGCAGATCCTCTGGGTCGTTGTTGAAAATGTGTAATCTCTGGGAATGAAACACAGGAATTTGTATGTTAGCAAAAATCCTTGACTATTATCAGGCATAGCAATGTTTGAGAATCACTATTAAACCACTCCCCTTCCCCTCTTATAATAAATGTCTTATAATAGTTACTTTTCTCTCATTGCTGAGACAAAATACCCAACACCCAAAGTTAAAGGAGAAAAGGTTTATTTAGCTCAGTTTGTAGAGGTTTCATAATTGGCTGATTCCAAGGCTGGGTGGCAGAGGAGCAACAGTTCATGGCAGCAGAAGGCAGCAAAAGCAACAAGGGAGCCTTAACAGCATCTTTCTGCCTCTTTTATCCAGACTACTAGGACTAGGGCAGTGCCAAACCAATCAGTGTACTGGTTTAGTAATCACATGCCCTTAATCCCAGCGTCCCATACTCTAGATTCAGCCACCTATGACTCCATGAGGCTTTAGGGGGACATCTAAACACAAACTATAATATCCTCCAAAGACTTATGCGTATCCCTTTATGCAAAAAAAGGATTTAGTCCATCTCTAAGAGTTGCCAAAGTCCTAACAGTTTCAGCATTGCTGAAAAGTCCAAGTCTCAAGTCTCCTCTGAGATTTAAGGTGAACTCAGCTGCAAGCCCCTGCACAAATGAAAATAAAATTAAAAGTTCCCAACATTCAGTGGCACAAGATAAACATTTTCATTCCAAAAGTTACAAACAGGGTGATAACGAATGGGACCAAAGCAAGTTCAAAATCCAGTAAGGCCAATACTAAATCCCACAGTTCCACTTCCAGCATCCCCAGCAATCTGTGGCTAGTTTTGAACTCCAAAGGGCTTGGGTGGCTCTGCCCCTACTGCACTGCCTGTGATTGTAGCTCTCATGGCTTCTCTCTGAGGTTCCCATGCTCCTGGCTTCTCCAACCTTCTGGGGTCTCCAGTACACCTTTGGCATCAGACTCACAGCTTCACACACTGCCCTCTCCGGCACAGTGGCCTCCCAGGCCTTCTTCTGAAATCTGGGTTGAAGCCTTCCTGACCCCGCAACTCTTACATTCTGCATGTGCCAAAACCCAGCACCATGTGGATAATGCCAGGGTCTGCTGCCAGCTAGAGCAGTAGCCAGGCTTCCTTCTCTCTTGGCTGTAGGGGTTTAGTTCCCATGAACCAAATCCCAAGGAACAACTTCCCTAGGCCACCGGCATTCTGGAATATGGTGCTCTGGGGCTCTCTTCTCAAAGCAGTCTTTCACTTTTGCAATTTTGAGGCTGCAAAGGGTAGAATCCTGTTGCTGCTTATGATGTCTTTAGGCCATCTTTCCTATTCTCCTCTTTCTTCTCAGCGATCAAGATCTCCACTGCTCTATCTTTGCAGGCCACAACTTTATTAGAGCTTTCTTTCTGGCCAAACCCAAAATGTTTTGAATCATTCTGCTGTGGCTTTTGCTCTTGATCCTCAACATAATCTGGCTGAAAACCCCCAACAGTAGCCATACCACCGTCTCAACATTAGACTGCCTTGAAATTTCTTCTGCCTGATCAATTAGTCCACTGCCCTTAATCTTAGTCTCAGGCAGTCTCAATGCAGACAAACTTTCTGCCAAGGTATAACACACACTGTCTGGAGTCCAGCAGCCAATGCAGTCCTTCCCAGGAGAAACCTCTTGAGCCTGGTTTTTACCAGCTTTCTGGTCTTCTGAGCTCTGACCAGAATCTCATATAATATAGCTAGCCTAAGGCATTCCAGCTGTGTATTTTCAGCCAGCATTTCTGAATCTTTCCTAACTCTTCCCCCCATAAGTCAGTTCCAAAGGCTCTTGAGCCACATGGCCAGGTAATGTCACAGCATTGACCCCACTTCTCTGGTAATAAATTCTATGTTAGTTACTTTTCTCTCACTGCTGAGACAAAATACCTGACATCCAAAGTTAAAGGGAAGAGGGTTTATTTAGCTCAGAGTTTTTAGAGGTTTCAGTCCATAATTGGCCAGCTCCAAGGCAGAGTGGCACATGGCAGAGCGGCGTCATAGAGGAGAAACAGTTCATGGTGCCCACATGGTAGCAAAAGCAACAAAGGGGCTGGGGATTTAGCTCCGTGGCTCCACTGCCTGCCTCAAAAGCATAAGGTCCTGAGTTCAATCCCTGGTACCAAAAAAAAAAAAAGCAACAAGGTAGGGCTGGGGATTTAGCTCAGTGGCACCGCACCTGCCTTGTAAGCACAAGGTCCTGAGTTCTATCCCCGTATCCAAAAAAAAGGGCAATGAGAGAACCTTAACAGCATCTTTCTGCCCCTTTTATCTAAACTACTGGGATTAGGGGAGTACCAAGCCAATCAGTGTAGTGGTTTAGTAATCACATGCCCTTAATTTCAGCATCACACACTCTAGATTCAGCCACCTCTGAAAAAGCTACCTAGGACCACATGAGTCTTTGTGGGGTACATCTACAGCCAAACCATAACAGTAGGGAAATGTGACAGAGTGGTTAACTTGCTCTTGCTGGCTTGAACCACCTGTGATAAATCCATGATTCTCCCATCAGGCAGCTAGTACCATTGGTGGTAGAAGTGGTACAGTCATACGTGGGACAGTCATGCATTTACCACTTGTGGTTCAAGCCACCCAACAGGGAATTTACAGCCCATCATGAGCATGTTAAATGACTTCCTCAGGATTCACAATGAATTTGAGCTGGAGTCAAGCCTGAAGCCAAGTGCGTGATGTTAATGTTGGCTCATATTTACGTAGAGCTTTGTTCTTTGCAAGGCACAGCCTGTCTTCCTGCTCTAGTTTGGAAAGATGAGGAGTCCATCATCTGATCTGAACCAGATTATTCCTTGTTGCGGGGAACTGTCCTGTACATTACAGGATGCTTAGCAGCATCTCTGGCTTATGCCACTTGGATGTCAGTAGTACTTCCTACTTGGGACAACCATAATGTCTCCAGTCATTACCAGATGTCCCCTGGTGGGCAGATGACCCCAATTGAGACCATTGCTTTTTAATGAGAGAAGGCCTCTTTCAGGGATATTCCTTAATGACATCCTATAACATTTATTTTTGTTTAGGGACTTAATTTTAAAATTTACATACATAGTTGGCTTCCTCCCCTCTTGGCTAATCTGACAAATTACACATATAAATGAAGTCACGCTGAATATAATCTCTCTTTTCATCTGTGTTTTGGCCTGCAGAAGGATGACATAAATCAACTTGTAAAGACCATTGGCTTTGGAACCCAGTTCATTGTTTGCCTTCCAAACCTGTGTTTCCTAGCTGTATAATCTTGGGCAAGTGGATTACTCTTCTCTAGCACCTTTCCTTATCTGATTATAGTAGAAAGAAATGTTTGTTGTGAATGAGGATTAAGTGACACCTCAGATGTGAAAGTGTTTATAAAACATTACTCATCTATTTAGTAGGAATGATAAGATTCAGATCTAATTACCAGCACTTGAGATTTTCTCAAATTTAAAAGTGCAGAACTCAGCAGAGCAAGTTTAGACTTGTATTTGGCCAAGTATATTATCCTTGTTATCTTTCTGCCCATAAAGTTAATCTTCTCCTTCTCACTTTAAATTTAATCTTCCACTTCTTGATGACCATTCCAATACGTCGTTTGGATTGATATCTTTGGATGATTGGTCATCAGGTTATACCTCTGAAGGGCAAGAGCCGTTTTCTTTTTATGGCAAGGACTTTGATGGTCTGTCAAGTATTTTATGAAAAACAAAACCAGTGACATTTTCTTTTCTCTTTTTGTCTGCACCCAGAGAGATGCATAGGTAGTCATTGGTGCATGAGGCCTGCATTTAGGTGGTGAGACAAACATCAATCTACAAAGATATGCATGGAGATGAGCTTGGAGATGAACTGGAGACTGAGCCCAGAGACAGAGCATATCCAAAGGGTCACAGTGACAGAGTGAGAGAAGGGCCCCGGCTGTCCAGGTCCTCCTGAGGCTCTGAATGTGGCACCCATGCCTGGCCAGGCTGCTGCCTCTGATGGTGGCGGTGGGGTGTTTTTATCCAGGACACTGTCGCTGCTTTCCTTCATTTTCAGTGTTGCTGTGTAGGTCTTGTGAAATGATCTCTTTCTGCTCAGTAATTTATGGGTGGAATTTCACCAGAATACACATAGTACATGCATGATTATGACTGATTCTTAGAACAGAACATCTTGAGAGGAAAGGCAGTGAGCATAAAGAGGCTCTGGGAGAGCAGAGAGAGAAGAGAAGGAAAGAGGATGAAAAAAAGAATTAAGATCTGTTATGTACGTGTTCCAATCCTCATGCAGAATGTGTACTGCAAATATGTACTAATAAAAAATAAAAATTGAAAAAAAATTGAATATGCATTCAAGCTGACTAGGAATGGGTTTATGCGTGAATGTGTTGCTGAAGAAAAGACTGAGAAACTAAAACTGGTTTCTTTAGTAACCTGAAACACAGTTTCTCCCACTCTGATGTGCTCTGATGTCATCAGTACTGTTATTGTTAGTATTATTGATACTGACTTCTGTTGAGTACTATATGCTAATCCATGTGAAGTGTTTAGCACAGTGCACATTTCATTTACCTACCTACATATGCCACAAAGAAGGCCCTTAACTGTCCATTTTGTAAGTGAGAAGACATTAAATAACGTACTCAAGGTCACTGAATAGGACAACTATGAATCAAATCCTTCCAATTTATGAAGCCTAAATTGACTTGTCCCTGCTTTGACATTACTGAGTTCTGTGATGGTAATTACAATACCCACTCCACCACTGAGTCCTTATATAGTCTGCTTAGGCCGGTATCATGAATGACAGTGACCTAAAGAACAGAAATTAATTTTCTTGGCCTGAAGACTAGAAGAGATCAGGGTGTATTGGCAGGTTTGGTTTCTTTAGAGACCTTTTTCCTTGGCTTGCAGACTGCTACCTTGTCACCATGTCTTCACATAGTCTCTTCTATGTCTCCAAATTCCCCACCTTATGAGGACTCCAGTCATATTGGATTAGGAACCTTGCTTGTTTGAGAGAGTTTCACTATGTTGCACAGGCTGGGGTGGGGGAGTGCCTTTGTGCCTAATTTAAGACCCTCATTTTTAACTTAAATTATCTCTTTCGACACCTCCAAATATAGTTACATTCTGAAGCTCTGGGATTAGGACTTCAAGTTTGAATTTTGTTTGGGGACACAGTTCAGCCCCTAACAGTCCTGTTTGTCAGGTGGCCAGTTGGAACCACTAAGGCTGTCCCAATTGGGTGACATCCAAGTTACTAAGCTGCCCCCTGCCCCCTTGGCAGTGCCAGGAACCAAGAGGCCTCCTGTCAAGGGAAGTATAACCCTTACCTACTAAGGCCTGGATTTGGTTAAAGGATGATGTAGCCTTCTAGAACCCTATCCTCCTTACAGTGAAGTGGAGATAATTCCTATCTCAGATAAACAAAGCACTTCATATTGAAGATGTTTTTAAATTCTGAATATGGGCGGGTTGTGAGTGCTGATTATTCAGTACCTAATCCATCATCTTAGTGATTTTGGGGAGGTAGAGGAGGAGCCTGGGGTAGAAAGTATAGGGGGATAAAATAAAGAAATAGGTGGGAGGGCTGGGGAATTAGCTCAGTGGTGCCGCTGCCTGCCTTGCAAGCACAAGGTCCCGAGTTGGATCCCAGGTACCAAAAAACAAACAAACAAATAGGTGGGAGAAAAAACATACCAAACTAATATTTGTCAGGCATTTTGAAGGCCATATCACACATCTTTTGCTTTGCAGTGCCATGGCACTCTGTGTGGATGAGTTTTGCTTCCTGGCTCCTCTGGAGGAGGTTTTTACAGGTATTAATGGGTGCTAAGGGTTCCTGCAAATGTTCACTAGAGGGCCCTAACCTCCTGTTCCTCAGGGACGCTTAAGGTGGTAGTTTGGGGGTGGGGGCCTGGATTGCTTCAAGGAAAATTGCCTAGTAGATACTTTGGTGATCTTAAAGAAACCACGTTTTCTAAATTATTTTTTCTACCATGAAGGTAGTTTAAGTGGATTCCATCAAAAGTTGAAAATAAAGAAGAGGAGAGAAAAGCACCTATATTCATTTCATCCTAATGTATCAACTGGATTTTTGGGAAGAGATTGGAAATAATTTTTATTTATTTTAAATGTTTATATAATATGCCACAGACTGACAGGATATAAAGTAATGAGAAGTAAGTCTTTTAATGCAGCATGCTTTTAGTCATATTGTCTATATAGTTTTGACTCAGATAACACTGCATTATCTAAGCAACGGTTTGTATTCTTATCCCTTTTTAAAGTTTTTAAAAAATTTTGCAAATAATACATGCCAAATATTTTTATGTTTTTATTCTTACATAAATAATGGACAGCAAAATACAAAATTAGTAACAGTGGTGGCTTATTATAGGTGATTTTTATTTTTATGAATTTCTTTATTTTCTTAATTTTCCACGAATAGCAGGAATATTCAGAGAAGTATGCAAACTACATGTTATCCATAATCTTAGAATTCATATTTTACCCCATTTTTATTTGTTATTCATTTCTTCAGATTATGTTGCATATACAATATAGGCCTTCCCTGATTTTCATTTAACAGCATTGAATAAGCTTAGATTCTTTAAAGACTGTTCTTAATTGCTGCACAATATTCTGTCAAGTTGAAACGCTGTTATTTTGGTTAACTCTTCTCTGATGCTTAGACAATTAGGTAATTTCCAGTTTTAACTGTAAAAAACAATACCATGATAAACAATTTAGGAACCAGCATTTAGAATTGTCAGCCTTGTTTGATCCCCGGTACCAAAAAAAAAAAGAAGTGTCAGCCTTGAAAGATCACAGTGAAACTTAGAGACACTGTAGTCCCAGTGGGTGGGTATGTAGCAGGCACTCAGCATTTGCTTGTGCCTAGTGAATGAAGGGACATGAGAGAAGAAATGGCCTGTGATTTCAATGAATAATAACATGAAAGAACAAAGTTTTAAGGCAATGAAGGGCTGTCTAGAGTGACAGCAAAATGAGTTGCACAGTCCAAACCTGTCGTACTCTGATAGCATCTGAAATTTTTGAGAAGATTTTACAATTTTGGCTGTGAAATACATTGGGTAAAAAAAGAGAAATATATCAGTGATTTACAAAATTGGGTGACAGAAATGTAGAGTTTTCTCTGTCTTTGTACCTTGTTGAAGAATCAAGTGGCTGCATTTCCTTCCCAGTCTCTGAAGGAAGGGGACATGAGAAGGATGAGGCTCAGGAAGCTTTTTGCTGTCTCACTGTGTGCTGCCCAAGTAAATGGCTGCTAGAGCTAAATCAATTTGTGAGAGGCTGAAAGGTTTTTCGGCTTGACTCTCTTTCAGAGAGAATGGGAAAATAGAATTTCTCTGAAAAGTGTCTCTACTTCTACTTGGAGCACTCTATAATTTGGACCTTTTCAGAACAGCCTGTCTTTATTTTGAATTTGGAACCACTGGGTCCCTTTTTCTTTCTGCTGTGAGCTATTTATATGCCAAGAAGCGTAAGTGGAGGCCTTTTCACCTCCTCACTCATGACTTCAAGAAATAATGGAAAGCGGCATTCTTTAGAATCTATAATCCCTGAGTGTTGCTAACAAAGAAATGACAAGTATTCTAATGTGGATGTTTGTACAAAGGTGTAGCTATGTGGAGGGGTACAGTGAGAAGCACAACTAGCTTCCAGTCCTTGGGAGCCTCAGTCTTTTCTAGGACCCTCTGGGGAAGGGGCTTTTCACTGGCCTACCTGAGCTTATATCCCAAACATAGTCTGTTTATTCATCCCATTCACTCATTCACTCCTTTGGGTTCACTGTAGTTATTGATCACCTAATGGTATGTGCTGTGCAGTGTACAGGCTGTGGTAACAGATCTGTGACTAAGACCTACTTCCTGTTTCCATCAGGGAACAATAGGAGTAATGAGAACTACTCTAGCAATTTTAAGCAGAAATGGGTTTAATGGGATGAATTAGATGCTTGTGTCGTTATTAGAAGGGCGGAAGAGCAAGCACCTGGCTGGCTATTGACCATATTAACTGAAATAAGATTATGAAAGCCCACTAATAATAAGTTTCTTTTTCCCCTTTCTCCTACTTTTGAATTCTTGCTGACACCCTGCTCCCAACTTCTCTGTCACAGACCTTGGACTCTCCCTGGATGGCAAGAACTGTTTCAAAGAATTCATGGATTATAAAGTGTTAATTATCAAGCTGTTATTAATAACTAGTACTTGCCGAACAGACAGCACCCAGCTCTGTGTTAAGCCCTCTAAATGCCTTATCTCAGTTCTCACACCTGCTGGTAGTTAGTATTATTATCTGCACATTATAGATAAGAAAGCGGAAGCTAATAAAAGTTAAATGACTTGCCCACGACAATTCAGTTCTTGGGTAACATTTGAATTCAGATAGTGTCCCTGGGCAAAGGTGCTTGCAGTTTGAAAGAAGATGTAGGCCATAGAAAATACACAGATGGTCAATGAGGACATGGAAATATACTCAGCATCATTAGCCATCAAGGAAATATAAGCCAAAACCACAACAGGGTACCATTTTACACACAGGATGTTTATGAAGGACCCTCCCACTCACACAGTTGTGGGGTTTTTGTTTTTTTGAGACAGGGTCTCACTCTGTAATTCAGGCTGGCCTCGAACTCACAGCAATCCTCCTGCCTCAGCCTCCAGAATGCTGGAATTAACAGGCATGCACTGTCATGCTCAGCTTACAGGGTTGTGTTCTAAGGCCCCTGTGGATACCCAAAATTGCAGCTAGTACTAAACCCTGCATATACTGTATTTTACCTATATGCCTTGTAGCATTGCCACATAGTAGTACTAGAATTTATTTGTTCTATATTTTGTGCCCATTGCATCACTACTCTTGCTTTTGGGGACTATTATTAAGTAAAATATGGGTTGCTGAACACAAGCAGTGTGATACCTTGACAGTCCATCTGATAATCAAGGTGGCTGCTAAGCAAGTAATGGGCAATTACTCGAGACCAAGGGATGATTCATATCCTGGGTGGATGGAGCCAGCAACACGGGATTTCATCATCTACTCAGGAAAGTGAACAGTTTAAAACTTAGAAAGTGTTTAATATATTTGGATTATGGTTAAGAGTGGGTAACTGAAATCAAGGAAAATAAAACTCCAGATCCAGGGGCGGGTAGTACATTAAAAAAGATAGGTAGTTACAAGTGCTGGTGAGTACGTGGAGGAATAGGAAGACTATTACACTGCTGGTAGAAATGTAAAATGACAGAGCTACTTTGGAAACCATTTTGCAGATTCTCAAGAGTTTAAATGTATAGTTAGTTACCATATGACCAATTGTTGCAGAAATCTCGGAAAGAAATACACAGAGACACAGAATTTGGATAAAATAATAAAATTTCTTCTCGCAAGCGGGCAGGAACACCAGAAACCTGTCTGGTCAGTATCCATGCGCGTGCCCCCCCCCCTTGTTCAGCATTTCCCTTTTTATATCCTTTTTAGCCATTGTCTCATCCCTAGTGGTCTTTGATATGTAAATACAATTCCAGTTCCTATTTACAAGTCACAGACACAAGATAGGCCATATACATTGTAAATTCACCCTGGCATGGTAACTTTGTTAGGTTAATGAAGTTACGGGTTAGAGTCAGATAATCCTCACCTTAAACAAGGAGTTATGGGAAAAGCAAATCTTAAAAGAACACATTACTCATTTTGCTTCTACAACTACCTTAATATTCAATCTATTAAGTTATCTAAAACTTTTCCATATCACAATAAATTCTACTACAAAAACTTGCACACAAATGTTCACAGCATTGTTCATAATATCCTAAAAGTGGAAATAACCCAAATCAATTAAAGAGTAGACAAATAAAATGTGGTATATCAATAGAACAGAAATATTATCTGCCAATACAAAGGAATGATGTATTGTCAATGCTATGATAAGAATGTATTTTGAAGACATTAATGCTAAGTGAAAGAAGCCAGTCACAAAAGATGACATAGTGGATGATACTATTTATATGACATGTTCAGAACAGGAAAATCTATGGAGATAGAAAGTAGATCAGTGGCTCTAGGACTGGAGTGTGTGATGGCTAGAGGTTGTGGGGACTTCCTTTTAGATTTATAAAAATGTTCTAAAGTAGAGCTGGGCATGATAGCACACACCTGTAATCCTAGCATGCTGGAGGCTGAGTCAGGAGTATGGTTGTGAATTTGAGGCAAACTGAGGCTACATAGTGAAGTTCAAGGCCAGCCTGAACTACATAGTGAGACCCTGTCTTATTCTCCCCAAAATGTTCTAAAATTGATTGAGATGATGATTGTCTGAATATGCTAAAATATAGCTTTGTACATTTTAAGTGGGTGAATTGTTTGATATGTGAATTATATCTTTGTAGAGCTGCTACCAAGATTTCCCTTACCCCACCCAGCCCACCCCCCAAAAGACAAATCAGGAAGGAAGTATTACACTTACTCAAATAAATAAATTGTTAATAGTGGAATTTGGAGAAGAATGGATAAATCCCACACAGTTTTCTTAAAATTTTGGCTTATTTGCCCTCAGAATCCATTGGAAAATGAATTTAATTTAAGACAAAATTAAATATTTAGTTCCCAATTATTTGTCTGGTTGGTGGACCTAGAGATCATCCCCCCCCCCCCATGTCCTCTTTTCCAGATGTTTTCCATTTTTCTTTAAGGGATATATATATATACACACACACACATATGTATATATGGGGGTTTTTTTGTTTGTTTTTTTTTTGTTTTAATAAGTAGAGGACTGAAAATAAACTGTTTCATGCAGTATGTATTCCATTGGGTTATGCAGACAAACGAAAAATACCTTCATCATAGCTTCCACATGTTGTGCCATTTGAACTAGTTTGAGAATTTCTATTCTAGAAAAATCTTTTTGTGTGTGTGTGGGGGAAGTAAGCAGTCTTATAGGTGTCTGTCTGTGAACTAGACTGGTGTCAGTAAGGAGCCATTTCCTGGAGTCTTTTTCATCCCTTCGTTTCTTCTTCATGTGTAGAGTCTGCCCAAGGATGCCTGAATTGTTAATGATCAGAATGTTTTGTGCAATTTTGTGTGCAGCCTTGTTTACAAGGAAAAAAATGATCTTGGATAAGGGGGTGTTGGATAGTGAGATCAAGTTGAAAAGGAAAGGAGTAAAAGAAAAGAAATAGAATAGGAATAAAAGGAAGAAATGTAACTGTCTATATAACTCCTAGGTAATTTGTTTCATTTTATTGTCCAAGTATAATTGCTTATGCCAGCATTTTGTGGTCTACTGTAAACCTAGTAAAACACTTTGTCAAAGTAACAAGTTTTTAACAGAGTGAGAATTCACTCTAGCTGCCTCCTCCCAGGAGACTGGACAATGCAGATGCATTAGTGTGTGTATGTGTGCACAGGTGTGTTTTAGGATTTATGGATCAGGGAAGGGAAATTTATTGAGATTCAACTGTGTGTTTTAGGGCAGAATTTGCTGTCATGTAATCAGAATAAAGCTGAGGATTTATATCCTGTGAGAGGCTTAAATGTGGAAAGTTCTTTTCTTATTGCACAGTTGGTTGGCAATATGGTACGTGACCTGGGTTTCTCGAGCTGGAAGGTGGAACACTCTGGGAATCCAAGGCCTTCCCATTTACTAGGTACAGGTGTACTAGGTACAGGTGTGTTTGTCTGCAAGTGAGGTCCCCATGCTCCCCCAGCTCCACTATGTGCTTGCTTCTCACACCTTATCCCACTGAACTGCTAATACTTCTCTCTACACCCAGACACCAGGGCTCCCTGCCCTGCCTCCCTGCTGCCACCTGGAACCTCCAGGAGCAGGCCATAGAGCAGCTCACAAGTATGGTACAAAGAGAAATCTCAGAGAACAAGTCAGTCTGTGTGTGTCTCCATCTGCCTTGCTGCTTGCCTGCCTCCCTTGCTTCCTCCCTCTGGAGATTGAACCCAAGGCCTTCACACTGAGATCTATCCCTGTCCTTTGAGTTTTTTTGTTTTTTATATTTTATTTTGAGACTGGCTTTCACTGAGTTGCTAAATTGCCAGGTCTGGGTTTTAGCTTGGAGTCCTTCATCCTCAGCCTCTCAGCTGAGATTACAGGCATGCCCCACCACAGTTGGCTCTTTCCTAATCTTTAGTAGAAAACGTGCTACCTACTTTACATACTTGTGGTAAATATTAGATGTAAATCACATGGAAAGCACGCAGTACATGGCCTGAAACAAATTGGGCCATTGATAAAGGTTACTCTTTCCCAGTCTGCTTTTCTTCTTTGGTTTCCCCTTCCCTGATCTGATATCTACATTGGGTTAGCAGTGAAAATTACCCTGCTTTCTCCACTCCTAATCACAGATTTCTCTTCACCCATTATTTTATTTTAATTTTTGAAGACAGGGTCTCACTATGTAGTTCAGATTGACCTCAAACTCACAGCAATCCTCCTGCCTCAACCTCCCAAGTGCTGGGGTTACAGTCATGTGCTACCGTGCCTGACTGCACTCATTATTTTTTATACTAAATTATAGTCTGTATCAAACATGTTTCCCTGAAGGAAAATGCCCTAAAGCAAAAATCATTTACTTTAGAATAATACTGTCCACACTATCACGCTGTGATGGAAATATTCTTGCCTGTTCTTGTCCTTTTGGTCTTTTATTTAGTTTTTTTTATTCATTAAGTTTATTGGTACATTTTAGGTATACAGTATGATGACCTTCATCATTGGGAATTTGTACTTGTACATGATATATCTTGGTTCTTATTTTTCACCTTTCCTCTGCCCTTGCTTCAACCCCTTTCTACCCCTCCCTATTTACAAAGACTTTGTTTCCATTTTTTCCTTTCATTTCTTTCCTTTCCCCCACCCCCTCACTTCCCCTTCCCCTTTGGACCTTTTCTTCCTATTTCACATTATCTGTTATACATTTTGGTCCTCATTTACATTTTCAGTTTCTCACACCAGAGAAACTATTTGGTATTTACACGTGTCCTATTTATTTCACTTAAGAGTATGGCCTCAAGGTGCATCCATTTAGCTATAAATGTCTCTAGTTTCTTATTCTTTATGGCTGAGTAGTACTCTGTTTTATAAAAAAGCCACATCTTCTGTATCTAATCACCAGTTGATGGGCATTTGGGCTGTTTCCAAGATTTAGCTATTACCAACTGTGCTGCTATAAACATGGGTATGCATATATTGCTGTGGTATGATACTTTTAATTCTTTTGGGAAGATACACAGCAGATCCATGAAAAAAAAAACAGTGAGATTGTCATTGGTTTCACATCAAATTGATAGATTAATTTAGGGGTAGAAGATAACGTCTTTATAGCACTGGTATCTTCTAGCTTTTTGTTCATTTAGGCCTTTTAAAATGTTTTTCGAGGGCTGGGGATTTAGCTCAGTGGTATGACCGCCTGCTGCGCAAGCGCAAGGACCCGAGTTTGATCCCCAGTACCAAAAAAATAAATCAAATAAAAAATAAAATGTTTTTCGATCAAGCCATATTTTTCTCCATAAAGTCCTGTCAGAGGTTCTTAACAGAACGGTAGAGACTAGCATAGGTCTAGATGTTAGAATATCCATTGAGTGGTCCTGAGGACTGTGAACTAGAGAAAACAGAGTCTAGAAGCAAGGGAGCCAGGTAAGAAGCTGTTGAATAGTCCAGCTGTGAGATGACAGGAGCTTGAGTTTAGGACTATGAGAAGGGCAGGGCCAATGTGTGCCAGGGACTTTTCCTAGGAAGAGTAGACAGGGCCTTCTGGGCACAATAAAGAAGAGTAATACTTGCTGCTATTATTAGTAGCTCACTGTGGACCAGGCAAAGTGTTGGCATGTTACAGTCATCATTGCTTCTTAAAATGCTCCAAAGTAGGCATTACTACTTCTGTCCTCCAGATGAGGAGACAAAATCTCAGGGAGTTAAGTAACTAGCTCAAGGTCACCCAGGGTTATAGCATAGATATTCAGATCTAGATCTGGTCCCGTGAAAAGGCCACTGAAGACTCCAGTCTAATCTTGGGGTGTCTTTGAGTTTATTGAAAGTGCTTTTGAAAGTGCTTTATTGAAAATGTACCAGAGCTTTTGAATTTTATGACTGAAATAAAAATGACAAAAACCCTGTTCTCAATCATAGTCAGTAAATTAAATTGGGATGTTTACCTAGTTTTATAATATTTGATAAAAGATCCAGACAAGTCTAAATTTATAATATCCATAAAATGTGCATTGTTGTGGGGGAGAGTGGGCTTTTGAGGATGTAGGAATGGGTCATGTGACTCCACAGAAAGCAGCAAAAATATTTTTGAATTCTAGAAATGTTCTTGGTCATGTATTTGAGTATTATTTTGTAGATGTTTTCTCCTGTTGGTCAGAAAAAAAATGAATGGCCTTAATTAAAATTTCTATTGTCTTTTCCACATGGGAAGGAAGCCTTTCGGTGGTTGTCATGGTGATGTCTGAATAAACCGTAGAAGTGGGTAGTGATGGCCACCCAGAGCCCTGAAATGAGCATTTATCATTTTGCTCACCCCCTGAGAGGCTTGCAGTACCCAACTGGGTATTTCTTTAATTGCCTTTTAAATTCACATTTGAGCCAAATCTGTGTGTGCAAAGGAATACTCTCCACTGCAGTCACTGTTACATTCATAAAGCCTAAAGCCGTATTTCTAATTGCTTTGTGTTCTTCAAGCAAAATGGCATATGCGAGGTGCTCGTGAAAACTCAGAAAGTAATTAGGAACTACCAGCCTTTCAGGTGGCACTGTGGGACGGATCCCTACCACCTCCCCACCGCCCCTCCTCACGCAGGCACTCAGAAGTCTTGCCTGGTACCCTTCCTCTGTGGGGCAGTCCATTTAAAGCAGTGAATACTTAACTGGCGACTATGAAGCTGCCACATGTCACCAGTCCTCTGCCATCCCTCTGTGCACCCAGCTGGCACTCTGGAGCCCTCCTGTTGCATGCTGGCAGAGGGCAGTGGATTCAGACAGTAAAATCATGCTTTCTGGTTGGCTTTGGGGCTTCTGCACAGTCTAATTGAGGTATAGGAAGGGGATTGGGGGAAAGATGATGTGGTGCAGCTGTGTAATGTGCTAAATTTTCCAGAGTTCTGTCTGCAGGTGAGGTCTGAAGAAGACAGGATGGTGACCTCTCCCACCCCGACCTGGATGTCTGTTCTGTAACCTTTCATAAGTAATATGAAAGAATTTGCCATCAGAGAACCCAATTCAAGACTTGGCTTCTTCCCTTAGCTAGTTATTTTTAGTCTGGGATAGAGACTTAATCTCGTCCATAAAATGGTAATATGACAGTAACTACCTCTTCAAGTCATTGTATCACATCAGCTGATACTTTGTCAGCTGCCAGTGCTTTGTAAGGTGTAAATTTTTAATTTATTGGTTGTTCATTATGTTCATATTATATATGAAACAGGGCAAGGATGACCACAGTGATCAGAATGAGTGATATCATGATCCCAGTACATACAAGCAGCCCTTGACTCAGCCTGCTGTCAGGGAAGACTTCTAGACCCTAAAGGACAAGTAGAATTTAGCCAGAGAGATGGGGACACAGCTTTCAAGAAAAGCGAATGAGGGCTGGGGGTTACGCTGCCTGTCTCGAAAGCACAGGAACCCGAGTTCAATCCCCGGTACCAAAAAAAAAAAAAAAAAAAGAAAAGGGAATGAGGGAGAGGCGAAGGAGGGGAGGGCAAGGGGATGTAAAAAAAATTAAGATGTATGATGTGCATTTACCAAGTCCCTGTGATGAATGTAATCATTATGTATTGCAAACATGTATCAATAAGAATAAAAATTTTTTTAAAAAGAAAAGAAAATGGTATGTGCAAAGATACTGAGGTCCCACTGAAGCCTGGGTGTGTTAAATGGGAGTGCTGAAGCCTGAGCTAGGAACAGAAAAAGGGCAATGTTTGCTGAGGTTACCCTTTCTCCGAAGGGGAGGGACACTGTTGGAGAATTTTAAGACAAGGAGTGGCACAGTTTGTAGGCTTAGCGCTCTTACATGCAGCTGTGTGGAGGGCCAGGGATGTAGCTCATCAGAGTGGTGCCTGCCTGGCAAGCATGAGGCCCTGAGTTAGATTCCTGGTACCAAAAAAAAAAAACAACAACCCAAAAGTGAATTGGAAATGGCTGGGTGAGTGAGTGCAGAGGTAGGATGATGACCTTAGAGAACAGGGTAGTCATCCCACTGAATGTGGCTGTGGGGATGGAGAGGATGGGCTGAATTGGGGTGTAGGAAATAGAGCTGACTAGTCATGGTAAGTGATGGGGAATGAGGGAAGAGATAGGCTGACTTCCAGCATTTTTAACTGGTGCTACAGGACAGTGCTTAGTGCCCTGGGCCTGCAGCCCACTAAATGTTCTCCTTTCCCAGTTGGGTAACAAAAGTGTTTCTGCCTTTTTCCCAGATTTCCTCTGATTAAAAACTACTAAATGATGGTGACCTTCACCAAGATGGGGAATAAAAGAGGAGCAGTACAAAGCAGTACTTTGGGAAGGGTGAGAAAGTTTCCATATTGGAGAATAGGTTGATGTAATGGTGTCCAGAGGATACGACAGTGGAAATGAGCTGTAAGCAGTTGGTTTGGTACTGGAAGTGTGGATAGCACTCGAGATAGCTTTAGGAGTCCTAGCCACAGCAGGGCCTGAGCTTCCCCAGGGAGGAGATTTAGCTTAAAAAGGCCAGTAGGCAGCAGAACCTCCAGGACCATCTTGGATCTTGTTCTATTTTGTGAGCCAAGGAAGAGTGATAGTACTCTAGGGCTGCTTTACAGAGAAAGGGAAACTAAAGCTTGGCAAAATAAAATGATTTTTCCATTTTTCTCTGTTTAAAAATTAGTTGAGTTGGGTCCTCACTATGTAGCCCAGGCTGGCCTCACACTCCCGGGCTCAAGTGATCCTCCTACCTCTGCTTCCCTCCTGAGTAGTTGGGACTATAGGTTCCACTGCACCCAACCCAAGATTCTCTTTTAAAGTTTTGGCAGATTTTCCCCTTGGCTCAGAGATAGTGTCTGGATGAGGCTGGGGAGAAGTAGATTTTGCCCATTTTAGTTGAAGACTCTTTTATTGTCTTGCCTTGTGGCCAGTGGGCCCAATTTCGGTAACTGAGCCATTACCATGACTACCTCTCTCTTCTTTGTGCTTTAGGAAAGGAGCCTATCCTGATTTGTTTTTTTCCCTGCAATGACAGGTTTTTTTTCCCCTGTTGCCCTCTGTGTGCTTGGTTCATTGATTAATAGACACTTGAGAAATTGCGGGGAGGCGTTTAACATGCATCAGATACCATCACTAGCAGAGAAAGTGGTTCACTGAGAGCTGCCTCGCTGCCTGCATCCTTCCCTGCTGACACAGTTTAATGCTCGGGAATTGAGTCTGGATCTGGAAAAGCAGAGCTTAAGTATGTGATTCAGAATCAGTGATGTGCAGCTGTCTCCAAAGTAGGCTGTGCGCAGGAGTGGTGGGTAGTACAGGGTTGGGGTTGCTTTGCACACCCATTTCTTTACATGACCTTCAAAGGTAGGAGTCATTCCTGGTTGACAGTCACAAGTAGGTTCTGAGCTCTAACCTGTATTTTTACAGTACACCCAAGCCAGTCTTCATAGGGAATAATCCAACCTTTGACCCCAACTCTAGAGTTAAAGGGCCTGAATTTCAATCCTGGCTCTGCCCATAATGAGCTGTATAATGTTACAAAAATCTTTTTATAGTTCTGATATTCAGTTTCCTCGTGTGTAAAATGGAGATATGTTCACTAAAATAACTGCTATGGGTACCCCCCCCACATCTCTATTTTTTTGTGATACTAGAAATTGAACCAGGGCCTTGGCACTAAGCTAAATCCCCGGCCCTTTAAAAAAATTTTGAGATAATATCTTGCTGAGTTATGAGGCTGGGGTCAAACTTGTGATGCCTCTGGCTCAGCCTCTCAGAGTTCTGGGCTTACAGGTGTGTGCCACCAGGTCCTTTTTATTTGTTTTGAGACAAGGTCTCACTAAGTTGCCCAGGCTGGCCTTGAACTTGCAATCTTATTACTTCAGTCTCCTGAGTAGCTGGGATATCCAGGTGTGCTCCACTGCATCCCAGCTTGAACATCTTTCTTTTATCTTTGGTTGCACATCTACCACTCCCCAACCCCCAGTTTTGAGTATCTGTGGATGTCTGGCACACTGGCATGATGGGCCCTCTGTTAGGGATGTGGGAAGCTGGTAGGTTTTCTTTAGGAAGAAAGGACCCCAATAAGAACATCTATCCTTATGGTCCACCTCTGTACTGCCAGGTACCATTTTAGAAGGTTTTCTGCAAAGCTTCTGCTGGGGTGAAGCTGAGATTGAAAACTAGTTCTTGTTCCAAAACTCTTGTTTTCACTGACCTTCATGCCTCCCCTGCCCCCACCCCCCTTGTGTCTTGCTTTGCCCCTGGAAAAAATAGAAAAAAAAAAACTAGTATAAAACAGAAAGGTCTGTCAGGCTATTCCCTGTGGATTCAGTGGTGTGCACACTGGAAACTCCTGATACTCAGGGTCCTATGGGTCAGGCACCTTCTGCCTGCCATGTTCCGAAAGCTGAGACTCACCTTCCTGAATGGACATCACTAGGAAATTGAAGAGGAAACTTGTTTGGGTGGGGGTTTCCGAAATCATTTCATTTTGCCCTTTCCTAGAAGTGAGATAGGCAAAAGGAGCCCCTCCCTGACTGGATGCCAAAGTTTCACCTCAACTAAGGGTGGGATGGACCTCTCCTCCACGTGCTGGAAGGATGCAGGTCGGTGTAGGGAGGTAGTGTAAGGGGGAGTTGGCAACCTCTACCTTCCCAGCTCTTTGGCCTTGGGTGTCCCCAGGCCCTGTTACTACCATTGCTAGAAGACCCTTAGAGGGGTCAGCTGGGAAATAGGAGGCTTTGCCAAGCAGGAGGTCCTAAGCAGGGTAGGTTGCAAAGTGCTGGGAAACTGAATTGGGGACACAGTGGGAGGCAGCTGCAGGAGGCTTCTCCCCCTGGAATGTGGCTGGGCTACTTTGCCTCTCACACCCAGGATAACTTTATCTTTTCTAAACAAAGACCTTGTGCTTTGATTCCTTTGGGATGTCCCCTGGGCCCTGGGCACAGCTAGCCCTCTGATCTGTATACTGATACTTCACAGCACAGCCCTGGTTTATGGAGTAAAGTGTTAAAGGTTAGGATTTATGTGGGTCACTGTATGCTGCACACTTGCATGTAAGTGCACATGGCCAACTTTTTGCCTATTCTTGGTTTCCTGCTTGCATTCCTGCTCTGTCCTTGAACCAGCATTGAAAAGGTTACTGGCTGTGTCTTCCTTAGGGTGAGTTCTAGAGAGTTACTGCCTCCTTGTCATAACTTTTTCAGCCCTAACAGAAAGGTGGTAACTCTGAAAGAAAAAAAATCTAGTGATATTCAATGTAGGGCAACACCAGGGTGTTGGCTTGAATGGGTTCCTGTCTTTATGATCTCCAGCACTGTCCCATTTTACAGATGAAGTGATGAGGCTGGGAGGCAGTGACATCTGTTTTTTCCCCACCTGTCTGGTATTATTTACCTTGAACGAATTTTTATTTTTTTAATTTTTTTTTTACCTTAAACAAATTAAATGTCCACAGTAGGGCACAGGAGAAGAGTTAGGCTTCTGGGCTTGAATTCCAGTGTGAATCCTGAATCCTTCTGACATATGTAATGTTAAACAAATACATCATTTAACCTGAGACAATACCTCAGTGTTGAAGTGACCACTCGATGCAAACATCAAACATCTCAAGCAGTTATAGCAATAGGTATTCAGGACATAGTAACTGTCACTTTTCTTTTAGTCCCAGTGGTTTGTTAATGGATCCCAGTCACACTGGAATATTAAAACTGTGTCTCTAGAAGAGAAAATTTGAAAGATGAAGAGGATTAGTGCTCCTGTAAAAGAGGCTCCAGGGAGCTTGTTTACCCCCTCTGCTACATGAGGAAGTAGCAAGAACACACCGTCTGTGAGGAATGTGCCAGCACCTTGATATTGGACTTCCTAGTGTCCACAAAGAAATGTGAGCCATAGGTGTTTGTTGTTTATTTTTAAAAATTTTTTAAAAATAAGAAAGCTTGGAATAAGAAGTGTCAACTCAGTGTAAGCTTCCTGTGAGAAGGGGCTTAAACAACCTAAAACAGCTTCCGTGCTAGGGCTGTGACCACCCGCTCTTGCTGCCCAGTTCCTGGGAGCTGGCAGTAGGTTCTCAGTCATTGCTTTGTATGGTACTTCTACTTTCCCACCACAGGTATCTTTTTATGCTCAGGGTCTCTGCATTTTACCCATGTATTCAGGCATCTTTGATTTGCATAATTGCCAAATGATGAGTTTATAGATTAGCAGAGTTGAGAAGACCACATGGCCATCTCAGTAGATCACAGGCCTAGAGTTTGCATTTTTCATTACCAGTGTCCTTACCATTTGGTTATTTTGGCCTGGACTTGAAAAGTTTCACCAGTAGGAAGAGGTATCCAGCCAGTATGATGCTTAGAGGCCACTCTGGCATTGTTGCTGCTCAATTCCTTGAAAAATATGCTTTCCTTTGACTGTATCCACCATGAGTGCAGCCATCTTGTGCCTTAGGGAACAAATTAAATTACCTCTTGGTAGTCCCTCAGAGATGGAGATGAAAATAGCAGCCATTTGCCCTTAGTCTTCCCAGACCACAAAACTACAGTTTCTTCAGTCATGTGGCAAAGTGGTGTCAATCCATTTGAGCCGTTTGTGGTCCTAGCCTTTTGCTCTGACCTGCAGATATGATTCCCAGAAATGGACACAATATTTGGGTGGGGTCTAGTCAATTCAAAATTTAAAAACATTTTACTTTCTTTGTTTTGGACGCCATACTACTACTAAGTCAGTATGAAGGTCTAATGGTCCTTGTGACAGCTTTTCCACACTGTTGACTAATTGAATTTGTAGTAAATTAAAGCCATTAAGCTAACACAAAGTCTGTATTAGTTTCCTAGGGCTGCCATAATAAATTACCGCAAACTTAGTGGTTTAAAATGACAGAAATTTATTCTCTTGCAATTCTGGAGGCTAGAAGTTCGAAATCAACGTGTTGAGATGCTTGATGTCATCCTAAGTCCCTCTCTGTGCTTCTGGTAGCCACTAACTTTTCTTGGCACACCTGGGCTGTGGATGCACCACTGATCTCTGCCTCCTCTTCATAGGGCTTCTCCCGTTGGATCATTGTATAGGCCACTTGACTCCAGAGTTTGTATGCTGGGGACCCCCCAGCTGTAAAATGTATTTTTCATGTTTGCTAGTAGAAATTAGTCCCTGGAAGATGGATTTCGTTTAAGGCAGGAAATTAATTCTAAAACAGTGTTTCATGTTTTTTGTTAATCTTTGTTTTCAGGAACCTAGTGTTAATTTATGGTTCAGTAATAACTGTGACCTCAGGTAATTTTCTTAACCTTCCCAGGCCCCAGTTTCCTCATCTACAAAACAGAGAGATTAGATAAATCCAGCTCTGAGTCATTTTCTGCTCTAAAACTCTTACTATTGTGATTTCTGGAAAGCAAAGGTGACAATCTGAGAAAATAGATCTCAAGTTGGCTTCATAAGCTGATTGAGGATTTACAGCTTTTTTTTTTTGGTACCAGAGATCAAACTCGGGTCCTTGCACTTGCCAGGCAGGCAGTGGAACCATTGAGCTAAATCCCCAGCCCTTACAGCTTTTGACTAAGGTGACAAATTATCATTCATGAGTCTGGAATCTAAAAAATTCTGTTCTCTTGTCCATCTTTGGCAGGTTATAAAGACTGAGCTGCTACAGACACCTTCCTTTCAGGTGTAAGATACTGAGGTGATTTAGTTGGTTCTGAAATATTTGTCGAATGAATGATATACTGATGAACATACTGATGTCACATGTCATACTTGAAGGCAAATAATGCAATATCCTTAAGGTCTGATCATCTAATAATTCTGAGCCTTTTATTCTTGAACACCAGCTGGAGGCATTATTTTTAAGACAGTGGTAACTTTTTGCAGCTGCTTTCTGGAGCAGTTTTCTTATCTGTGATCTGGGCAGCTGTTGAGGGCTGGACTTCACAGCCTATGGTCTAAATGCCGGAGAAGGCCATTCATTTTTTGGGTTGGGGAGGTCTGTGATCTTGTTCCAGGCAAGGCCTGTGGTCAGAGGCCCCTTTGGAGGCCTCTCAGGGCTGCATTCCATTGGTACCTCTCTTCCTTTGGAGTTTTTGAAAGTGGCACTTTTTGGTGGTAACTTTCAGAATTTTTCACTCTGTGGGGTTTACCTCTTCAGAAACCCAGACAGGGAGTTTAAAGGCAGGACCACTTGCTATTAGTTATTGAGAAGATTCTTTTTTTAAAAAAGATTTGTATGTGTGTGTGTGTGTGTGTGTGTGTGAAAGAAAATTTTTGCCATCTTAAATCAGGTTCTTGCTCTTATGCAAGAGACCATTACTCTTTGAAACTGATCTTTTTCCTAAAAGGAAGGCCTTCTCTGGACTCAGTGATGTTGGTACAAGATAGGGGTTGCAAGCTCCTGTCTGTAGAGGTACAGCAGTCTGTGTTTATGTGCTTCAATTTGTTTTTTAAAAATACTCAACCACTCTGTTTATCTTTGATGTTCTCAACTCTGGCAGAGATATGAGTACAAAGAAAGTACTATAAGAAAACTAGAAATGTGGGTGTGATGATAAATGACAGTAGGCATTTACTCCCAGTGTTGGAAACAGGAGACAGTGGTGGAGACTGTAGTGAAGTAAAAGGGTGATTCTGCTTCTCATTGGTTCCCCATGTTGCCGCAGTTTTTGTTTTCCAAGATGAGTTGGATTTTTATATGAAATTTTCCTACTTTTAAATTTTTGGCCAAGTTTTAACATCTAGATAGCTAAAATTTTTGGCACAAATTGATTTGTAAGTTAGCACTGTAAAATCACTGATACATGTTGGGGTCCAGGCACTTGCCTGGGGTGGTATGGAATCTTAGGGAAGCTGTATATGGAAGGAGCTGCTTTTGTTCATCCTTGCATACGAATGTGGCAAAGTACATGGTAAAGTAAAAAGCAAGGTATAGAACATGTACTATATTACTCTAATATGTAAAATATTTGTCTATAAAAATTTAAATGCAGAGAAATTCCATAAATCTAAATCACAAGGAGTGAATAAAGATAGTTGCCTTTGAGACTTACACTGAATTGCATGCAGGAAAAGGAACTGCTTTTTAGTCTATACCCTGCTGTAACATGCAGTACTTAAATAATTTTGGGGGTGTGTTTTGAGACTGGGTCTCACTGTGAAGTTCAGGGTGGCCTTGGACTTGCTGTATAGCCAGGCTGGCCTTGAACTCATGGGGATCCTCCTGCCTCAGCTTCCTGAGTAGTAGGATTGCAGGCATGCACCACCATGCCTGGCTAAATAATTTTTGAAAAGGAAACTGAAAAGTTGGGATTAATTAATTAATTAAATGAGGAGCCTGTAGTGGTGAGAATGATGATAGAGAAGGAAATCTGAGTAGCCTAGAGTGATCAAGATGGGTCACATGGGAGAAAAGGGGCAGAATTCACTAGGGAAAAGAACAACAGGAGTCAAAGCCTAGAACTAGGAAAGACAGGGCAGCTGGGGGACAGTTAAATTTGACAGGAGCCTAGGGGATAGGGAAATGGTATGAGAAAAAGAGGCTTTAACAGTGAGGAGCTATGGCAGGGGTGTGGGCAGGAGATAATGGAGCAGGAATATGTTGCAGCATGATTAATCTGGCATGAAGGACAACAGGACGAGGGAGTTTGAGGAAGGGACACTGAATGGCAGCCTCTCACATGACCCCTTCTGGCTCCCAAGTAGCTGTCACTGATCCCAGCTAGGTGTTGCCTTCAGGGTTATCCCTAGGTGCTGATGAGTAAGCTCACAGTGTTTCCTGTGCCTCCACTCCTGGGAGTGTGAGTCTTGGAAGCTTGCCGACCTCTGCTAGTGCCCAATGTGGTTCCTCTGCATTTGAAGCCAGCACGAATTGGGCAGATCTAGATTTGAATTTTGGTTATGTGGTCTTGGGAAGAATCATGGCTACTTTAGGCATTGATTTCCTCATTTGAGAAATGGAAATAATACAGTTTACCTTCCAAGGTGGTTTATGCTTAGCAAGTTGATACTTAGCAAATAGGGTGCTTATCACTTCTGTTATGGCTCTCCTCCAGTCTGTATATCTATGAAATATATATCTATCTATGATCAACTCAGTTTGTCCTATTGGATTGTAAGCTTCTCTTTCGTGGGGATAATTATATTCTAAACATGGTTTTTACCCAAAAGCACTTAAGCACATAGCAGGATTGAACAAATGTAAGAGGAATGGGGTTTGTGCTCTTAAGCCTAACCCAGACTTTATAGCAATTGATTTGAAACTGATTACAGTGGTAGCAAACCTATGGCACGCATGCCACAGTGGGCTCACAGAGCCCTCTCTGTTGGCACATGAGCCGGGTTGCCCGAGTATCAGATAACAGTGCACATAGGGCATTGTTGGCACCTTTCGATAAATAAATGGGTTTTGGGTTGGAGTTTGGGTACTCAGTCTCTAAAAGGTTCACCGTCGCTGGATTAGGATGTGTCTCTAAGCTGGGATTTATCTCCTCTGTGGTTTAAACAAGTTTGTCAAAGCAATCCCCTTTAGGATAATGTGTTAGGATGGCCTGTGAGTCAGTCGTTCATTCTTTCTGTCTGTTGTGGCAGATCAGTATTTTATTTGACTTGATGTTTATACAATATTGGAAGCCTTCTTAAAATATATAAAATTGCAGGAAGCATGTAAACACATTGATAGGGCCTTTCCTGGATTGATCTTCATTAGTTTCACAGTAAATCATCTCTACATATAAAAAGTTATAGAAGATTTATGATAGGCAGTACAGTGTTACGATTTATGAAAGACTTGAAGAGTTCTAAAAGGGGAAAAAATGGTAATGGATAGAAGTTTTACTAAAATTGTCATCCTATGTAGACCCAGAACCAAATCCCTTGTATTTTTTCTCATCCAATAAATATTTATTGATCATCTACTATGTCTCAGGCACTACTAAGCAAAACATAGCTATGAAAACAGTATAGTAAGTCCCCAGCTTATAAACAAGTTCCATTCAAGGAGAATGTTCGTAAGTCAGATTCATTTGTAATCCTACAAAGTGAGTCTTACACAGTATGCCTGTGAATCTTCCACAGTTCACCTGTGCAAGTTCATAACTCGAATATTCCTACGTCGGGGACTTAACTGTAGTCTCTGCCCTATGGATCTTCTACTATGGTCTTGTAGATTTGTATAGGTTGCAATGAAAAAAACCACAGTGTTTGTTTATGTGACTTTGGTTCCTTAGTTTCCCTTTCTGCCCTTCTTGGTGTTGTTGTTGTTGTTTTTGGTACTGGGGATGGAACTCTTGACCTTGCACTTGCAAGGCAGGCACAGCACCACTGAGCTAAATCCCCAGCCGTCTGCCCTTCTTGGTTACAGGCCTGTTTGGGGAGATGGTTAAATCGGTGCTGGCAGAGCCTCAGCTACCCCAAGCAGTGGCAAAAGAATCCTAGATTGTTACCTGGGGGAGTGTATACGCCAGCTTGTACCTGCTCAGTCCTTTTCCTGCTCTCAGTGGTATGAAATATTGATAAAAGAGTCATAATTTTTCCACCAAAGTAAGGCGCTGCTTCGGGTCTGATTTCAACCCAGAGTGGCAGAGTCAAATGAAGCAAGCAATTCATTTGGCTACGAGAGCCAGAAGTTGGGTTGTTTCTCATGTCCTGATTCTAAAGGGGCAGCTGACCCCACAATCTCACCGAAGAACCAAAGCACTGGGTGAGCTACCTGCCTTGCTGTTTACCACTAGTCAGCGCTCCTCTTGCCTCGGTGGGGCGGTGACTCAGAGCTGGAACTGTGTTCCTGCTTGGTTGCTAGATTTTGCGTAGGGGGTGGAGAGGAAGAAGAATGAATGAGAAGGACCTGTTGGATTTGTAACACCTTGGGAGGCAGCTGCTCAAGAACTGAAGTTGAGAGAGATAGAGCAAGCAGAGGGGGAGCCTTTCTCCCTGTCTGACCTGAACCTGGATTTCATAAGACTGCAGCTGGGGAAGACACAATCCCAAACATGGAGGTCAAGGAGAGAGAGCCAGTCAGTCGGCTTTCCTAGCAAGAATGAGTGAGCAGGTCAGTCCTGTACGGGTTTGTGTTTGGTTTGCTGTGATATAGTTTGATTCATGAAAGCCAGGTAATGACTGCGAGAAAGGGAGCTTTTGATAGGAGTGCCTGGAATTAAATAAAAAACAGTGCAGTTTATATGGGAATAGACAAAAGTATCATTGACTAAATCTCCCTGATATTATTACAAAGAATGTTCTGTTGGCATGTGAGATCAGGAGGATGACTTTTCTGCCTCTGTTCTTCGTATTTTCAATTACTGTAGTGCTGCGGTAGTAGGAGTCTGTAGCTCTGGTGGATGGCAGTAGTCTGAGGTTTATCCCCAGTGTCTTAAAATGTTAAGCCTGGATGGAAGATCTTGCAACACCTGCTTTGGTCTTCTCACTTTTCAGTTGAGAAGCCTGATTTATTTAAGAATGAAACAGAAGCGTAAAACTGGGTGTTCTGAGGTTGAATATGTTTCCCTGAAGTTTTAAAATGTGTGTATATTGTGTGTCCCTGGTTCAGCCCAGCCTGCCAGGGAGGCAGTTTTTCTTGGGCTGCGCTTTCTGAATCATGGGGCTAGACTCTATGCGGGACAGAAGTGTGGTTGAAGGAAGATGTCGGTTGATCTTAAACCACTTTTCCTGGCAGGCAGGTTCTATAAATAAAAATTTAAAAGGAGGCTGTGTGTTGTGCCTTAATTCAGAGGGAAGAAAATGTGTTGAGTCCTATTGCAGGCTAGTAATGCTGGAGTTTGCAACATGGAAGAAGGCAAAACAACTCCTAGAGCTAGCAGAAATAAAATAGAGCAAGCACTGACTGTTGAAGTGTCTCCTGTGGGCCAGACACATTTTCAGTACTCTGCATAACTACGCTGCAGGGTTGGAATTATCTGCCTTTCTACAATAAACTCAAAAGCCACTAACTCATTCAAGGTCATATACTGTAAGAACATGGCAGTTCTGGGGCTTGAACTCCAGTCTGCAACTCTGCCTGGGATTCATGAGTACTTCATATGGCCTTTCCAACTGCGGACTCTGACTCCCTTAATTTACGGAGGAGTCTGGGGCCAGAGAGGCTGAGTAATGCCCCTGGCTGTGGAGCTGATTGGTTGTAACAAAGCTGATACTCGGCTCCTATTACTTTGCTTCTCTGACAGCTTCCTTTAAAAAAAAAAAGGTTAGAGGAAGGGCTCTTTGGGTTTGATTTCCTCATTCTGTCTGAAGTTCAGGTTTAATCCTTTCATGGGTATTGAGATCTTGTGAAGCCAAAATTAAAACTTCCTATTACCAGGCAGCAGTCGTAGGTACAAGGGCTCTATAGGTACAAGGGCTCCATGTGAAACTTCAGGAAGCAGGTAATGTACAACAGGAGTTACTGGGTCAGAGGAGGTACTTTACCAAATGAATTGGCCAATGAGTAGATATGAAAACTTCTGGAGCACGTGTGAAACACAGACCTGTCCCAACCATGATTGAGGACTTCAGTCTGTTAAATTCAAGGTTTGGAAAGGTTAGTCTTTCCTCTTCACAAGGGATCCATGTGACTCTCTTATGCCCCACTCTGTCTATGCCAGGCCCTCCGCCTTTTGGCACCTGTAGGTAAGGAGGGCAGTTACTGACCACCTCTCAGGCCTAAGGTTTGACTGGACTTCCATGTCACTGCCTAGTTGGGGTAAGCCAGATGTGGATAGGTGGTAGTAAGTAAGCCCTGTGTTGGTCCACTCTGTGCTTCCCAGGGGTGGTGAGGCTCCCAGCCTTGGAGTAGGATCCTTCATCAGGGCCTGTGGGTCCCTGTGGCTAAGATTCCCAAACCAGATGGGTCTTGCAAGTCTCTCCTTGATGTGGCCTGATTATACAGGAGCTCACTGTCTGCTGCATGGCTCCTCCTGTTCTCTTCTGCAGGAGACACTGAGGAAGATGCGTATGACTTTTCTCAGCCCTCCAGGAACCCACAATTGGAAGTAGGGACAAGGGGAGGAGAACAAACAGTGAAGTAAATAGAGAGAAACATAAGAGAGTGTACCATCAGTCACTAAATTGTAGGGTTCACACAAAGTACTCTTTAGTTCACAAAAGGGAGATAGAAGTGATGTTTGTATTATGCTCCTTATGTGTTTTTAATCACTCAGTAATTTCCTTTTACATGTTTGCGTTCCATTCTTTGATTTTCTCTGTTGAGTGAGTGTGTTAACTTTCATTTATAGGGGTAGGGAGTGTTACAGAGGAGGGCAAATTTCTCCAAATTATGTTGTAACACAGTTCCAGAGAGCCAAGGATGAAGCATTTGTGGAGTGCTGCCTTCTCACCTTTCCTTTTTCTGCCAGTAAGAACCGAAGCCAGGGGCATTCTGATGGCTGATGGCCATTAGGTTCTTGTCTCTCTGTTACCTGGTTTCAGATTCTGTAGGGTTAGCTAGCTCACTTGGAGATAAAGCCTCAGTTTAAGGTAGAGGTCTTATTAGTCTTATTTATTAATTAATTCATTTAGTAGATATATTTGAGCACTTCTTGTGTGTCAGGCACTGTCACAGGTTATTACACTAGTGAGAAGACAGCAAGGTCATTGGTCCCATGGAATTCACATGCTGGTCAGAGAGAGCAACAGTAATCACATACATAAGCAAAAAACTAACAGCTGCTAGTAACTAAAGTAAGGTAATGTGCTGTGAAGTGACTGCTGGGAAGAGGTCTGAGATGGTGATGATTCTGCCAAGACTGAATGACAAGGAACCAGGCATAAGAGTATGGGAGAAAGAGCACCCAGGCTGAGAGGACAGCTTGTACAGACATGTCAAGTAGGAAAGAGCTTGGTGTCCAGGAACAGAATGAAGCTGTGGGGCTGGGGCCCAGTGGGCAAGGGGAAGATAATACACCATGAGGCTGGAGCTAGGCAAGGGTCAAGTCATCTAGGGTTTTGTAAACCAAGGTTAGGAGCTTTTGTTTTATTTGTTTGTTACTTAGTGTGGATGTGGTACTTTTGCAGGGTTAATGGTGGAGAATGAGATGGTCTAGTTTATATTTTTAAAGCTCCATCAAGCTTCCAGGAGGCAAAGATCCCATAGTGGGAATAGAAGGAGGAGTTAGGGGCCATCACTATGTCCATTCAAGGATGAGCAAGTGCCAGTTGAGGGATGGAGAGAAGTGGATGAACACAGAGCATGTTTCATCAGTAGAGGTAACAAGACGTGGATGAATGTTCTATGTGGAAGTTAAGGTAAAGGAAGGAACAGGATGATGCCAAGGTTTTGGGCTAGTAGTATTGTTAGTGAAAATAGGGAAGCCCAGGGAAGTGTCAGGATGGTGGGGAAGGAGGGTCATGTGCCCTCTTAAAATTTAGATGCCTTTTAGTCATTGCCGTAGTCAGTGCCCAGTTGGGTTCAACAAACATTGAGTACTTTCTGGATGCTAATTGCTGTACAAGGCTTTCATGTGATTCCCTCATTTTAATCTCATAACAACTTTTTTTCAGGGACATTTTGGTCCTCTATTTTCAAATGTAAGAACTGAGGCTCTGAGAGGCAAGGGGACTTGGTTGGATTTGTACCCTGATCCTCTTGCCCCAGAGTTCTGGGCTGATTTGTTGCTCAGGGCAGATGTTGAAGGAGGCTGATTAGTGCTGAGTTGAAATTTTCCACTGGGAGAGAAGGTGGGGACTACACATTGCCTCATCATGGCCTGATTCCATGCTTCTGGAAGAAGAGAGTGTCAGAGCATTGCCCATGTGCCACAAGCTGTTATAAATGTTGACGTTTTCAAAACAGCACAAACTTGAAAGACTGTTTTAGTGAGATTCTCAGCCTCCTTAGAAACTCTGCATTAACAGTGGTGATGTTTTCCACTAAATGAGCAATTTTGTAAAAGTGTTAAGTAAAATAAACCAAAAGAAGCTTAAGAGGTATTGAGGGAATGTGGAGATACTGTTTTGACTCTTGATTGCTACCTCTTCATTGAGGGGACCAAAAGAGAGCTGAAGAAGAGAAAGAGGCAGTTGTCTGTGTTCTTGGAGTTTCAGTTTCCCAGTTTGGAGCCTTACTGGAAGCATTATTAGGTTACCCAGAATGCTCAGTTTTCTTGAGATCCTGGGATTTAGAAAAAAGATGGTAAGTGCCTTAACAAGCCTAGAGGCATTGCTGACTGTGGCTTCAGCCTGCAGGGCAAATCTTTTACAGTGTCCTGGGAACCACATTGAGGTTTAGGAGGGCAAGTGCTGCTGAGCATACCAGTGAGAAGATCTTTGATGGAGCCCTTCTTCTGACTTTGTAGGCCGGATACTTTTCTTACATTTTAAACCCTGGGTCAGATAAGAGCTAGTGCTGACAGAGGAGAATTGTCACACTTGCAGCATACCAGTACCACCACTGTCAGAAATCCAGGCTTATCAGGGTACTCAGACCTCCATTGTTGATCATCCTTCACATAACTCCAGAACTTCTTGCCCCCACGAAAAAAAAAATCATAGTACTAATTGGAACCTTTATGTTTTATCAGCCAAAGTCACTGCTGAGATTAGAGTCAGAATCTATATGACTGGAAGATTAATCTTGCAAAAACACTGTAAGAATCTGGAGGGCTCATTTACGTCTACACTAGCCCTGTCTGTGGGGGTAGGTGAGCTCTTATGTTGGGCTCAAATGGTCTCCAGTTCACCCCAGCCCTTACTTTATTCTGTGACCAGGTCTCTTGTGCTTGCTGCTGGCTTACTGCAGGGCCTAGCCCAGTCCTTCCCAGCCCTGGGCTTGTGAAGGCGTGCTTACTTACCTGGATGCTTACTTACCTGGATATTTACCTGCCTCCCCTGCCACCTCCCAGCCATGCTCCCGGATACTCCTGCATGTGAGACTGGCTGCCTGGGCTCTGTGAAGGACCATTTCTGGGAGGAAGAGTGGGATTTGAAAACAAAAGCTAGATTGTGTTTTACTTAATTTGCCAAATTGCTTTGTCAGTAGACTGAAGAGAAACAGAAGCTCTTCTGTGGAGGAGGAAGAGTTTCTGTGCTCTCTAGATACCAGCCTCCTGGTGGCTTCCGGTGGGGCCATCTTTGCTCCTAAGGAGCTAGGTGGCTAGTCAGGTTCAAGAACAGGTATTTCAGGGAATGTGCCTGTGCCTGTTAAATGTTTCTTGACAGAGTGATAGGACCTGACATTCTTCATGGGCTTTTAGAATCAGGAAATGGAGAAGACTGGGGGCTTTTGGGCTGAGGGGACAGGGACAGCAAGTAAAGACAGGACTTGGAGGCTTCAACAGGCAAGCTTTATTTGGTAAGGATGTACCTGGAGGAATGGAAAGAGGTCAGAGAGGGTAGTGTGTGGGGAACACAGGAGTTGACTGTGACTGTGGGCAAATTGTCTACCCTTGTGGACTTTTCTCATTCGTGGCCTGTGATGATACACAACCAGCCTTACCAGCTATTGGGGGAGGTTGAATGGAATAACCCAGGTACCTAACTCATGTCCTTTTGCTTAGAGAATGCTGAATTAGAAGCTCTGTCATTAGCAAAGTGGGTGCATTTGATAAAAAATAATCACATTTTAAAACCTCAGTATTCGAGAGGCATTACTCTGCTTAATTTTTTCCCCCTCAATGTATGAATCTTTTCTAAAACTCTCTTTTTTAGATTTAGTGCTCCAATAACATTAAATAACCTGGAGCCTTGTTTTCCTTATTTGTATCATGGGAATAGAAATACTTGTCCTGCCTACCTCGTTGAGTAGGGTCGAATAAGATGATGAATGTGAGTGTGATGAAAACCTTGTGTGGATGCGGAAGATAGTGGTGATGCTGCTATGGCTGGAAATGGTTGCCACGGAGGGCAGCATCTATATTAGGGCCTGGTAAAATGGCAGCTATTTTTGTCAACTTTTAAAAATTAATAGGTGGGCATGGTGGCACACAGCTGTAATTACAGCATTTGGGAGGCTGAGGCTAGAGAATTGCTCCGAGTATGAGGCCAGCCTGGGCTACATAGTGAGCTAAAGGACAGCCTGAACTACGTAGCAAGATTCAGTCTCAAAAAAACCAAAAAACCAACAATCTTCTTCTGATGTTAGAAATCAAAGTGTAGTTTATGGTTAAAGTTTACACTTTAAGCTTAGGATTCTTTTAGCCAAGACTTTGGGCTTCTTTAAGCTGGCATACCGTTTGGGTGGGAAGCCCAAGGGTTGTTAAGGTTGCGTAGTGTGTAGGAAAAGGTGACTACTGGCTGCTGTATCTGCTTCACGGACATAGAAAAGATGTGTTTTGTGCTCTCACCAGAGATCCACCAGCTGATCTTGTGGTAGGACAGGTGCTACAAGGGTCTATTGAGTGCACACAAATATTGTTACTCAGAACTTTGGCCCTGGACTCGAGGGGAAAGGGAGTTAGCAAGAGAGAGAGAGGAGGGCTGGAAAGAGATTGTGCTATTTTTCTGATTCTTTTTCTTGAGTGCTTTCTGCTGAGGGCCAGGAACTTGACAGCCTCAGACTCCTAAGGGAAGGGCAGAGTGGGTTATCATGCAAAAAGCATAGAATTTAGAAATAGAGGACCTGGATTCATGTGCCAGTCTTATCAATGAAGTTATCTTGTACAAGTCACTTCTCTGAACCCAGTTTCCTCATTCATAAAATAGGGTTAATGTGTAAAAAAATGCTTACCTTTAGTGGTAATAGTAGACAGTGTTACTGATTTATTGTTGTTGACATTATGAGCAGGCATTTTTTTTCCTCCAGGTGGAAATGAGGCAGGCTTAGATTAGAATGTACATCTTCAAATTTGCTGATGAGTGGAGATGACTCTCTAGAAGAAGCTGCGTACAAATAAAGTCTTTGAATGCAATGCAAGAGTTTCTGAAACAGGTGTTAAAAGGTGCCTGTTTCTTATCCTTCTTGCAGAAGCTCACACCCAAACTCTGCTCTTTTTGGGCAGAGAATCAAGCTGCTGCCTGCCAGATGAGGTCATAGGATTCTACAGGCTCACCAGGAGCAGGAACCAGGAATTGAGAGCTGGCTGTGATTGGGATGGGTGTTAGGCGTGTTGCACAGTGGTAGGCCAGGGAGCAGCTTGGCCTGATGTTGTTAATGTTTGTCTTGTTGGGATCTTGGCCACTGTAACCCCCAGTGGCCAGCCTGGCCCCTGGGCACTAGGGCAGAGTCGGGAAAACTACATAGGCCTTGAGAGTTTTTCTATTTCATTCTTTGTTTTTTGCTGGCTTGAAAATAATCTCCAGGGAGGGTCCATGCTCAGTTCGGAGATGGAGCTAATATCTTAACGTCACTAAACTGAGATGATCTCTGACAGTGGAAGTATTTTAGCTCTCTGTATTAAGAGTTTTAAAAAATGACCATGCCCTTTGATTCAGAAATTTCACCTCTGGGACTTTAAGGCAGTAATTTGAATTCCAGATAAAAGCCTATGCACAAAGGTGTATTGGATATAATAGTGGTGATAGGGAGCAACTAAAACACCCAGCATTAGAAGAATGTATATCTAAAATGACAACATCATAGGGTAAGGATTATTTTGTTTCCAGCACCCACAGTAGTAAGTGGGCACATAGGTGCCCTGTGACACATTTTAAAGTTATACAGAAGAAAGATTTACATCTATATGATAGGATTATTTAGCTATTTCCAATGAAGAAGTATTAATGATGTAGGATATTTTCTACATTAATAAAATGTGGGCAGGGGAAGCAAAGTATTTTTATATACGGTAAAATAACTTTTTTTTTTGGTGGATTAGGATCAAACCCATAGCTACATCATTTGAGACAAGATGTCACTAAGTTGCCCACCATGGCCTCCAACTTGCAATCCTTCTGTCTCAGCTTCCCAAGTAGCTGGAAATATATAGAAAGGCAGGGTTGGGGGTAGGGGACAGGGAGGCAATACCCAAGTATATGTCCAGATGATGATATTATAGGTGACATTTTTCAGATTTTATAAAATTTGGAAAACAACTATGATTTTTGATTAGTAAATTTTTTTTCAATAAATCAAGTTCTTATTTTTAAAAAGTAGGTTAGTAAAGTTTATTTGTGGAACAAACCAGCAGCCTCCAGAGCCAGGTCCTCTATCTTTTGAAAGAACCAGGCAGCCTTTGTCGACGTACAAAACACCTACACACTTTGGTTGTTCCTGTCAGCTTGCTGTGGAAGCTGATCCCTCCTAAGTTCAAAAGAGTGATAGAAACCCCATGGCGTTGAAATTGTGTGGCTCAAGTTGCAGACATACCCATACGTTTATGATTCTATCATTGAGCTGAAGACATTTTATAGTAGGGGGAAGAATTTTAAGAAGATAGAATTTGCTGGGTGGGTGATTAATTCTTAGAATTCTTTCCCTGGTTCACAGGTTTTGGAAGCTTTTGAAAGTGTCCTCTGCTTCAGCTCGAGTTATCTTGAAGTAAATTTTAGATAACACTTCAGTGCATTGGAGTAAATAACAGTATTTCATGAAATGTTTTCTAACATATTGTGTTCTCTTGAAGCCAAGACTTACTTAGAATTAACATCTCCGTTTTTAGGTGAATTGTGACACCTGAGCTGGAAATTCTTAGTTTTCCAATTTAACTGGCTTCTAATAGATTAAATGCATCCCAGAAGAAAGGCCCACTTTTCTCACCCTGTGAAGAATCTGTGATGACCAGAGGTCCTCAGACATTACTGACCTGTTGCTGTGACTTTAATCCTTTCCATTCACATGACTTCTTATTTATCTTCTCTCTGCCTCTCTAGCCATAACCAGCAGACCACAGCATTCAGGCATCCTGTGACTGGGCAATTTTCTCCAGAAAATAGCGAATTCATTCTTCAAGAAGAGTAAGTGCTTTTGTTTATTCTCCTTGTCTAGGCAGATTTTGGGACCTTGAAGGCATTTGCTTAAAACAAAGCTTGCTGGACATTTTCTGTCAGCTAGATGGGCTTGGAGTGGGTTGGTTGATTCAAAGTGAAATGTGAGAAGAATTTTGTTATTCATTTTCCAGCCTTGTCTAAGTAGGAAGATGTGGAAGAGGAGAGATGATGCAGGGATCTGCTGTGGTCAATATGGTTAGAGCCTCTTACACGTTCCCTTTCCCCTGAAGCATCATCTAACACATTGGCAGTGCTATGATCAGACCACTCACCTGGCATGAGAATACTTAATATAGTCTCAGGGAGAGCAGAGCAGCTTCCCAGGGAAGCCTTAAGTGAGAGTCTAAAACTGAGTTCTAGAAGAGAGGAAGGTAGTGATGCTCATTGTCCCTGAACATTTTGAGTCCGTTCTGCTCTTTCCTAACCTGGGAACTTTCTTGCTCCATGGCTCAGTGCTGAGAGCCAGGTTTGTCACCAGGACTTGTTTACTTAAAGATGCATGTGCTGCCTAAGCAGGACATGTTCTTTTCCCAAAAATGGAGGCAAGAAATGTGCACAAGTGGCTCATCTGAGACAGTTTTATCTGAAGAAAATATTTTCTGTTTGAGAAGGGACTTTTTTTCCCTTTACATCATTTTTTTTCTGCTCAACACTTAGACCAAATATATTCTTAAAATAAATGATCAGTATTTATATTTTTACGGCATTTCTCTCCCTCAGTACTTACCCTTTTGAATTTTTTTTTTTTGTTACCGGGGATCGAACTCGGGTCTTTGCGCTTACACAGCAGGCGGCGAAACCACTGAGCTAAATCCTCATCCCTTGAACTTTTCATTAGGGAAAAAATTTAAAGGTTCAAAAACAGAGAAGTACAGTAATAAATCCAATGTATTTGTAATTTTATTTCCTCTATACTCTGTTTCTCATCCCCTAGATTATTTTGTTTTGTTTTGTTTTGTTTTTTTGGTACTGAGGATCGAATTCAGGTCCTTGTGCTTGTGCAGCAAGCTGCGAAACCACTGAGCCAAATCCCCAGCCCCCCTGGATTATTTTGAAGCAAATTCAAAACATCATTTCATCTCTGTAGTATTTTCACCATAGAATCATTATCCTACTAGGAATGTATGCTTGTGATAATATTGACATTCCTTAGATGTTTACTCTGTGCTGAAAGGTTTACATGCATATCTCACTAATACTGAGAGGTAGACCATCACCACCATTTTACAGATTAAGATACTGAGACTCAAAGAAGTAAAATCACTGCCCAAAGTCACATTGCTGGGAGTAGAGAGCCAGGTTGTCACCCTAGCGTGCCCAGGCTTCATAATCTTTGCTGCCTTTGTGTGGTGTTATGTTCTGTCAAGTCAAACCTCTGCCCTTGCCAGAGATGCTTGCTAAGTTTTTTTGGTGCTTGTGGTCCATGGAACATGATGACCGAACTCTCGGGTTGGAGTGCTGACTCTGGTGGGGGTGTGCTAGAAATCCAACCTAGGGCTTTAGCCCTGAGCTATATCCCAGACTCCTCTTTTAATTTTGAGATAGGATCTTGCTGAATTGCTTGGGCTGGGCTCGAAGTTGTGATCCTCTTGCCTCAGCCTCCCAAAGTGCTGGGATTCAGGTGTGCACCACCACTTCTGGCTCTGACCTTTATACTATAGGTTGAGCATCCCTCACTCGAAATGTTCTGACATCCAAAACTTTGGGAGCATTATGTTGGCACTTAAAAAGATTTTCAGATTTGGAGTTCTTGGATTTGTCTTGCTCAACTGGTAAGGTCTATGCCAGTGCTGGCGACTCTGTGACATGCATACCACAGCAGGCTGTTTATTATCATTGAAAGCTCTAAAAGGTTTGCTTTCACTGGTCTATGCTAATACTCCAAAATTAGGAAAAACTCAAATCTGAAATATTTCTGGTTCCAACCATCTTGGATAAAAAATAGCCTACAGCTGAGGGAGAGAGTAGAAGGTAAAGATTATCTTGTCTCCCGGATTGAGAAGAACTGCTATGTAAAGACAGCAGCAAATCCCTTGAATTGCAGCTCAGAATAACTATGTTTATAGAATCCTGGAGATCAGAATTACCTTCAGTCTCCTTCAAGACACCTAGAGCCTGGCTATGGTTAGAAGATCTAGGAGAATCCATCAGAACCCTTAGGCTGGGAAGTTACCAGCTTCAATAGGAGCTGCTGAAGACTGCAGGCTACTGTCTGTACACACTTCTGTCACACTTCCTTTTTATCTCATTCCTAACATTCTACCCCTTGACCACTTCTGAGAAGGTAGCCTCTTTTCTCGTACCAGAATAGGTCTGGAAGATTCTCAATTCCATGTAATTTCCAAGGAAAGGATGTTCCTTGCTTTCAAGGACATCTCCTGGGTGCCGTGGGAATGCGTGCTTATCTCGGGGTGAGGGGTACTGTGTGTTCAGCCGTTCCTTGTAACAGCAGAACGTGCTTTAAGCATTGACAGGAAGGGAAGATTCTATGAACTGAAGTGATGATGCCTGCACTTATCCATCTCCAGCGTGTCAAGGGTTGTGCTGGACTCTGCAGCAAGACCAATGTGGTGCTGTTGGTAAGGAGCTTACTGTCTACTAGGGAAGACAGATAATGAAACAAAAATCACAAATATAATGTGTTTGTGATAGAGGAAACATAGGATCCAGTGGGCATTAATTACAAAGGTCTCTGACCTGGCTTGTGGACCATGGAAGAACCCTCAGTCTTGGGAATGGCTATGGTTTAAATTTAGACCTGTGTCATCAAGGTGAATGGCTTGGGCAAAGACTAAGAAGCAAGAGGGTAGGTAGAACATGGAGGCTCTATACCAGATGAACTGTGAAGAGCACTGGGTAGATTCTGGAAGTGAAATTGACAGGACCTGGTGATTGATTGTGATAAGGATTAAAAAAAAGAGGACAGGCTTTTTTGTAATCAATTTTTTTTTTTTTTTGGTACCAGGGATTGAACTCAGGACCTTGCGCTTTCAGTTTTTATTTTTTATTAGCACATGTTTGCAGTACATAACGATCATAATCCTCGTAGGGAGTTGGTACATGTACATAACACATCTTAATAATTTTTTCATTCCCTTCCCCTCTCCCCTCCATCTCTTCATCCTCTTCCTACCTGAAAAAGATCTATCTCCCTATTTCTTGCTATCTACCTTTTATTTTGCTCTGGGTTTCTTGTATAAGAGAACCCATGTGATATTTACGCTTGTGTGCCTGATTTATTTCACTTAACATTATTCTCTCCATTTTTGTACAAATGATTTGTTTTCCTTCTTCATGCAGAGTAGTGCTCTGTTATGTACAAATACCACATTTTCTTTATCCATTCATGTGTTGATGGACATATAGGCCACTTCCAAGATTTAGCTCTTACAAATTGTGCTGCTATAAACATGAGTATGCATGTATCACTGTACTATGATGTCTTTAACTCTTCTGAGAAGATAACTAAAAGGGGAATACCTGGGTTGAATGGAATTTCTAGTATTAATTTTGTGAAGAGTCTTTATACTGATTTCCCACTAACAATGTAGAAGGGATCCTTTTTCCTTGCAGCCTCGCCAGCATTTGTTGTTATTATTTTATTCTCTTTCTTTTTTGTGGGGCCAGGGTCTCCCTGTGTAGTTCAGGCTGGCCTTGAACTCAGTACATAGTCCAGGCTTTCCTCGAACTCCAGCCTCCGCCTCCCAAGTGCTGGGATTACAGGCGTGCACCACCACATGCTGCCCTCTTAGGACTGCTTTCATTGTGTCCTATAGATTCTGGTATGTTATTGTGGCATGATAATTTGATTCTAGGAACTAATTTCTTCCTTAATTTCTTCTGTTATCCATTGATTGTTCAAGTGGTTATTGTTTAATTTTCATGTGTTTGCATAATTTCTAGGGATTCTTTTGCTCTTGATTTCATTTCATTGCATTATGATCTGATAATATTCATGGGACAAATTTGATTCTTTTGCATTTACTTAAGCATGCTTTTAGGGTTAGCATGTGATCTATTTTGGAGAAGTCTCATGTGCTACTGAATGTGTATTCTATTGTTGTTGTTTGGAACACTCCTTAGATATCATTTATTTGAAGGTTTGGTTCAACTCTGATATTTCTTTGTTGATTTTTTTTTTTTTTTGTCTATTTGATCTATCTGTGACCATGGGATATTGAGGTCCCCTACTATAATTGTGTTGGTGTTTATTTGATCTTTTATATCCATTAGTATTTGTTTTATGAAGTTAGGTGCACCAGTGTTTGGTGCATATGTTTTGTTTCTTGGTCCATTCTGCCAGTCTCTGTTTCTTTGTTTTGTTTTGTTTTTTTGGTACCAGGGATCGAACTCGGGTCCTTGTGCTTGCGCAGCAGGCAGCGAAACCACTGAGCTAAATCCCTGGTCCAGTCTCTGTTTCTTGATTAAGGAGTTGAGACCATTTACATTGAGAGTTATTATTACTGAGAGGTATTGAGTTATTCTTGTCATTGCATTATTTTCTATTGTATTATATTTATTCTTTCAATGAACCAGCTCTTCATTGATTCTTTGCATTTTTTGCTTATATTCTTTGTATTAATTTTATTAATTTCTGCTGATCTTTATAATTTTGATCTTTATAATTTTGATTTCCCCCCACCCCCACCCTTTTGCTTAACTGTTCACCCCTTTCTGGTGTATTCATTTATTGTCTCTTTCTTGACTATCTTCGAGAATTTTTTTTGTAGTGTTGGATTGGTGGTTATGAATTATTTTAGGTGCTCTTTATCATGGAAATACCTTATTTTGAAGGCTTATTAAAGAAAGGATATTGGAAGATAAGTATGGGCCATGGGCAGGTTAGGGGAGTGTGGCTAATCTTGGTGGGGTCAGAGGAAAAGAAGAGTGACTTGTAGTGCTTTGTTTGCCAAGGGGAGTGCGAAGATAAGGTTGGACAGGAAGGCTGCAGCCAGTTATCTAAATTGCTTCTTCCTAAAATACACCCAGATTTACCTCTGGGGAAACTCTGAAGAGTGAAGCACAATTTCCTTTCGCAGAAACTATTTTTTAAAATATGCAATGAGTGGAATTTCCATTTTATTCCCTTAGAGGAGCTTAATTTTGTTGTGTGGAGTATTAGGTGGTGAAGGAAAAAGGCTGACCATTGGTGTCCTTACATTAAATTCTCAGACTAATGTCTTGCGTGAAATAAGGAATACTGGCTCTTTTTCTTCTCCAAAGAATTCTAAGGCCAAAACCCGGAATGTTATAACTGTGTTGACCCCTCTCATCAGAGCCTCCACTCCCAGTTTCTTAGAGCTAATCCTGCTGGAGCAGTGGTTGTCAAAGTGTGGTCTCCAAACTGCCTTAGACAACTTGCTAAACTTCTCAGACTTCCTAAGTTACTTACAGGTTCTTCTGTGTCTTCAAGATACTCATCAATTTCTGAATTGTAGTGATAGTCTGAGGTAGATTTTAGTCAAATATGTAATTTGGGGTTCCTTCATCTGTGGGAATTTTTTTAAATTTGCAAAGCCCATCTTCATGGTGACTTCTCTTAGGATAGTACTAGCACAGCAGATGCATCTCCCTCACTGTTCTCAGGTATAGCTCACCTGAGCTGTTTGGCATAACCTCTGTTTGCCCACCCAAAGACCATCTTCATTTTACAGATTAGAAGTTCAGAGAGCAGAGTGAAAACTATGATCTCATGGGTGCAGAGGACGTGAGCTCTGAGTGTTGGGCAGAATCAGCTAGGAGAGGCTAAGGTCTGCTGTGGTAATGATAACAAACAAAATCTTAAGAATTTAAAACAAGAAAGGTTCATTTCTTACTTTGCTCCATGTCTATCTGTGTCTATCCGTAGGTCATCCGAGGGGCTCTTCTTCTCTGTCACCTTGCTGAGGGAGGCTTCATTTCTGTGCCCTCATTGTAGTCAAAAGCAAGAAAAAGGAAACTGAGTGAAGTGTATACTGGCTCTTCCACTCTCACCTCATGGGCTAAAGCAAGCCCCAGGACCACTTCTCATTTCATGGGAACCAAGGAATGTACCTAGGAAGAGAGTGAGACATGTTTGTTGGGTAGCACATATGATTACTCTTAATAATTCACAGCTCAGATTGATCAAGGGAAGTAAGACCTATAGAATCAGTCACTAATGAGCTGCATTTGCTGTGTGAATAGAGTGCTTGTTTTCTCATTTCATCTTTTCTGTTAAGCTTCTTAGTTCTTAGTTCTTCATTATGCTATTTAGCTCCCAGGAAGGGTGGGCATCGGTCAAATAGGCCTTGTAGCCTGTACACAGCTGGCAAGAGGTGGAGTCAGGATTGAATCCAGGAGTTCAGCCCTAGATGTTATGGTTTTGAACACTAAGTAATACTGCCTCTTTTGTGTGTGTGTGTATGTTTGTGTGTGTTGGTTTTTTGAAGTAGTCTCACTGTGTAGCCCAGGCTGGCCTCGAACTCTTGGCGATCTTCCTGCCTCGTTCTCCTGAGTGTTGGGCTTATGGGTCTGTGCCACCACGCCCAGCTATACTGCCTCTTACTTTAGTTTTCAGGGGACAATCCTTGTTGTTGGCCGTTCTTTTTTTTTTTTGTACTGGGGATCGAAATTGGGTCCTTGCACTTGCGCAGCAGGTGGTGAAACCACTGAGCTAAATCCCCAGCCCTGGCCATTCTTAAATGATGTGCCAACTAAGGAGGCTACTGCTGCATAGAAATTTTAATTATAATTGTTTTTGTAGTAATGAAATTTGATCTGTAGTAACTTTATACTTGCTTGAAAGATGCCAGGCCTCCTCAGTTCTCTCTGCTCCAGAAAATATTCTGAAGCCTTTTATTTAGCGCCTCATTTCCAGTGATTGAATCATTTGGGTTCTTCTTAAGTCACTTTCCTAATTTTTGGTGGCCTTCTAGAATTGTGAGCTTGAAGCCAGGACCTTTTTTTTTTTTGGTACTGGGGATCAAACTCAGGACCTTACGCTTGCAAGGCAGGTGTGGTGTCACTGAGCCAAATCCCCGGCCTGACGCCAGGACCTTTGTGACCTAAAGGACACGCACAGGGGTCCTCTTAAAGGAGTCATCCTTAGCATGGGACATTGAGGGCTGTGGTTTTGGTCCTGGTGCTCATGCACAGGAGCCTTTTCTTTTTGGCATTGGGCTGCCCAGGAAACCACTGATAGACTCCTCCAGCTCTCAGGAAGAGGAGAGGAGCATTCCTGAATGGTGACGCCAGCAGCTGCCTGACAGCAGACTGTGTGCACCGATCCCTGGGCTCTGTCAAGCATTTCACAGTGAGGTGGGCCCTCGGTCTGGAAGAAGTATGCATTCACTCGCTTTGGAAGTTCAGAAGCCCACAGTGGTGCTGAGTGGCCAGCTGCAAGGCATGAAGGATCACCTGGGAACTTCCTAATCAGGAGAGAACCCTTGCTAGCCCAATCCTTCCTGGCATCCTACTGAGTTTAGTTTGTCTTTTATAATGGGGTCTGAGCAGCCCTTTGTTTTCTCATTTGATTATTTGGAAGAGAAACACTAGTTGGAATTGCCTGCAATGCTGTAAGTGGTGTTTGGAAGATAGCACTTAAAAAGATAGTCTTGTTGAAGGTAAGAATTATCTCCCTGATCTTTGACCTCTTTGCTGATGGAGATTCATTTTACAGGTTACAGGACAAGATTCTTTTAAGGCTTGTACAGATTCTGGGCCTGGGAGTGGGGTATCTCTGCTGCTAAGAGGTGACTGTCTCCTGCTCCTCCTGCAGCTACAAGTTGGAAAAAGCTGGCAGTGAGAGATTAGGAGCGAGCCAGTATGGGAGGGAGCTGCTCATGAGCTTCCAGAGGAGCCTGCCTGCTGTTTCTCCGCTAGACTTTCGGCTGCAAGGCTGATGTGTTGCCATCTGTGGCTGATAGAGCCAGCACCTTGTCTCTAGATGCTAGCATTCGTGGGCTAGCTTTGCCTGTTGCATTTGGTTGCTATGGGAGCAGAAAAAATGGGGAGAAATGAAAACACCTGGCAAACAGATGCAGAAACTTGACTGTTCAGTTTTCCTTCCGGGATTCAGAGACAACATTTCTGACAGTCACAGGTAGGAGAAGAGGGGATAATGGGGCCTTTGGTTCATTTAGATGCCTAGTATTGGCCTTTGTCGTGGCTGTTTGTAGAGCATTGGCATTAGGGATGCAGTCATTGCCACATAGCAACCATGTCTTCGGCTCTGTCTCTGCCAGGTGAAAAATGCTGCAGTGTGGCTTTGCTATGTATGGAGGGGAAGCTGCTTCTTGGAGACAGTTATTTTGGTTGTTCCTGTGACATCCCTTTTGTCCTCTTCTTCTGCCTCCCCCTAGTCTGAAGGTGCTCAGATGCCATTGTTTAATGAGTAGAGTGGCTGTTTGGAGGCTCGGAGAAGCAGATAGGCTAGAGGAGGGCTTACCAGAGGCACAGGTTTGAATTAGAGCATCTCTGAGACAGAGCAGAGCAGAGGTGGAAGGACTGGTAGAGGTCCAGGCCCAGTTCTTTTCTTGCACTTGTGAAGACATCCAGAATTGAATGTGGAAGATACTGGCCCAAGGTCATACACTGAATGGGGACTCACGCCCAGTGTTCTGATTTGCGGTGAGGGCAAGTCTTAGTGGATTTTTTCATACTGTTCGGGCTGGTTTCCAACTCCTGGGGTGGGATTAGGAACTAGAGCCTGTGTTTAAGGAGTTGAGGGGGAAGGAGAAGGAACACAGTAAGCCATAGTTGAGTAATGAGGCCACAGTTGCTGAACGAAAACCTGTGTCAGACAGCCGCCCCAGCGTGTTAGAGTTTACAGGGAGCGTTGGTGATCTGTCTGTGTCTTTCTCTGGGAAGTGGGGGTGTGAAGATGTTTCTGCCTGTTAGGGACAAGAACTTTCTTTTTTTCCCTGATTTTCATTGTGCATTGCTTTTCCCTTAGTTGGTGGGTGTAAGCTCCTTAAAAAATGTGCTGGTGTTTGTGAGTATATCTCATTCTCGTGCACCCCTCCTCTATATTAATACTTTCAGCTAAGCCCTTTTTGTATAGAATTCTTGAGAATAGAGCATGAATTTGGGGGCCATTTTCCCAGGAATTAATGGGATACAGGTGTCATTTGATGAGGTCTTTTCAGTAAGAGATTCTTGTTTCCCCATACTTTCTAATGATTTTCTTGATGACTTGCCTTTGATGACTCTTGAGATCTTTACAGAATGAGAACCTATTCCACAATGTTTCTATACTGTAACAACAAAATGTCCCAGAAAGGGTGTTTATAGGAAATGATTGTTGTTTGAAAGCTAATTGTCACCTTCAGCTTTCTGGAGAGAAGTGCCTTGCAAATAAAAATAAACTGTAGGTGGGATTTAAATTCTCGGGTCTGTCCTGGTAACAGTCACAAATAATGCTTTTCCTTTTAGGCAATGCTTCATGGTTTTTAAAGTGTCATTTCAATCCATGCAACTGCCTTGTGAGATGAGAGGTAGTTTCCACTCCATTTTGTAAAATGGAATAAAAAGCCCATGTGATTTGTGGAGGAGCCAGTCAGTTTCAGAGGAGGGCTGAGATCCAGTTATCTGGATCTTTCCACCATGCCAAAATCCCCTTGGTTTAGGGTTGGCTTTGGAATGATAAAAGCAAAAGCCTATTTCTCTCATACTTTGGGACTTTTCACAGGATGACCTCTTTGTGGCCAAGCCAAGATTTTAGAATCCAGATGCTGTCTTGAGCAAGTCATTAATCTTGTTGGGGCTCAGTTTCCTCATCTGCAAAATGAGATGATAAAACTGACTTTGGTTGAGATAATGCAGGAAAGGTACCTGACACATAGTTGCTCGATAAGCATAGGCAAGCAGCAGTCCCTCTCTTGCTTAACCTTTGTACCTGTACCTTAGCATTGCGACATGTGGCTTGGTAACCTAACTCTTGTGTGTATAGAACAAGGAAAGGTCTTGCTATGATTTCAGTTCAAACCGTTCATTGAAAGGCAGCTGAGGATCCCATTTAACAAACCCACCCAATTTAGACCTACTAGAAAAAATGGCTTCTGTATTTATAACCTCCATTTCTTGCTATGAGTATCAGTATATGCATTTGGTCAGTATTATACGCATTCAGCATGACATGATATGCAGGAAGCAGAAGCAGCTCCTTTTATAGATGGGGAAATTAAGTCAGACAGAAAGTCACTTCCTGCCCAGGCTCTCTTGACATATCCTTGACAAAGCTCAGAGTAGAATTGACTCATTTTCCAACAGGGCTTCTCTAGAGTGATTTTTGTCTAGTCCTCACTTCTTTTGTTCGCTTCCAATGGGAGGCAGTTGAGCTAAAACTCTAGCTCACTGTTGTGAACTTCAGCCCACACCCCTCCAGCAAAATAATCAGCATTCATCTAAGTTAATCCAAGGAAAGGGAAGTCTTTGTTCAAACCATCCCACTATACTTTGGGAATCCAGACAGCACAGAAACTGAGCAAGCAGGCTTTTAAGTTAATAGATTTTACTTAATGACCCCAAGACTCTTTAAGTGTGCTGGCTTTTTGGTCTCCTCTCCTAGGGATCTGTGACTCAGTATGCCCTAAGGCATGCTAATGGGAGCTGTATGCCTTTCACAATTACTGTGCTCAGGGCACAAGCTGAGCCTTTGAGGAGGGAGAGGTTTCTTGGGTGAGACTTGTCAGTAGTGCACACTCAGCCTTCAGACTTGAGGACAAATCATTATCTATCCCAGCCAGGCTTGCAAGTGGGGAACACACCTGAAAGATGAAACTGGCTAAGGCGGATGTTCATGTCCAAGCAGGTGATTTCCCTCTTTTCAGTGCTGTCTGTGCAGGAAGCTACACACACACGCACACACACACACACACACACACACACACACACACACACCCCAGAGATATTTCTGTAGTTGGTGTAATTCACCCCTAAAAGTTTCTTGCCAAGTGAGGAAATTAGAGACTTTTTTCATATCCCCATTTTTGATAACCACTGGTATCCTCAAAGCATAACCATTTTTAAAAACAACTAACTGTAATTCCAGATAACTTACAGGTATTTCCAAAGTTGTAATCACCCTTGGAGAACCTGCAAGAGCTTGACCTGTGGTGAGAAGGCTCAGAAGGCAGATCTTGTTGGGACTGCCAGGTATGAGTTGAGTCTGCTGCTTGATTAGGAGTGGTCTCTGCCAGGGGCCCTGGAGAAGACAAGCTTCAAGTTAGTAGAGACCTCACAATCTCCTCCCTGGCAGACTTAGTTTGGATTTTAGTTTTCCTCTTAAGCATCCTCTGGGTGAGGCTGAGCAATGTAGTGCATGAAGACTGGACTCATCTTTGTGTGTTCCTTTCTCTTCTTCTCCTACCCTACCACCAGTGTCCCTCCCTGGTGTTTAGTGTTGTAGCCACAACCAGTCCTCTGCCTGAAATCTCTTCACAGTTGACTCCCCAGGGGCCAGTCTTACCCTCCTTCCTCACCTACCCAAAGCTGCAGGACAGTCATCTTTCTCCCATACTGTTGGCTGAGAGGGCTTTCCAGCCAGCTAGTATCCCAGGGCTACCATGGGAAGGGGATGTGAGTCAAGGGTGGGTAGGGGTAAAGTTAGGGTTAAAGATTATAAGTATAGACATGGCACAAGTGTCCATTTGTTCTGATTTCCTGGGCCAATCACAATTCCAATCTTTTCTTTGTCCTACAGAGGTAGAATGAAGTATCTGTTGATGGCAGGTGATACAGTCATTTACAATGATGTGGATGATTTTCGAGTACTTGGGAAAAATGTATATATTACAATGTTTTAAGGAATCAAAATGTAAGAACATGAATATAGTGTGATCACAGTTATGTAGAATAAAAAAAAAATGCCCATTTCCTCAAACACAAAATAAGTATGCAAAAAGGAATGAAAGTAAATATATGAAGTTATAAATGATTTTGCTTTGGGTAGCAAGATGATAAGTCCTCCCCCACCCCGCCTCTTTAAACTTTTTCTTGTATTTCTCAAATAGTCTATAATAAGCTTCTAGTGGTATGTTACGGGAGAGCAAATTAAACTTGATAAACTCTCAAACAAACTTTTTCTGTTATGGATCTTGTGTCTTAAATTTTAGCTGAGAGGTATAGTCATCCTATCTGAGGCAATCTGAGAGCTCTTCTTTCTTGACTGCCCCCTAGAAGTCAGAAGTCAGGCAAGACTAGATTCTGGGAAGACATTTTGGACTCACCTCTGCCTGGAGGCGAAGGGTGAACAAGGCTGCCTCTCAAAGTCTCTTCAAACCCCCAACAGTGATTATTTTGCCTCACACAGCCTCTGCCAAAAGGGAGCACTGAGCTCAGTGACATTTTTCCTCTGAGTGGGGAGTAGCAAAAAAGTCTGGCTGGGATGGAGGCTGGGGGTCAGAATTTGGAGTGAGTGCCTGAGTTGATTAGGAGCCAGCTAGCTTTCTGCCTGGTGGGATGAATACCTCCAGCTGCCAGGCATCCTATAAGGTCCATCCCCTTGGAAAGCTGGTGCCTACTACAGTGGACCTGCGAAGGCACTGCTCAGGGAACACAGTGGTCACAGCAACTTCTGTGGAGAACTTCTCTCCTGGTGCGGGGTCATCGGGGCTCTGGCTCAAGGCATGGGAAGGATCACCTGACCTTTGAGCAGCAGTGGTCTTTGAAGGGGGCATCATCTCTCTGCCGTGGAAACTAGGACTTCCCTGTTGCACAGCTGTAAAAGCCAGCCTAGTGAAGGACATCTGAGTGCTTTTTCCTCAGCTCATCTGGCCTGGATCCTCTAGCGCCATCTTCCAGGGTCCTGACCCAGTCCTCCAAAGCAGATCCTCAATTTTTGGTAGCCAGCTTTATATCTTACCTGTGTGGATCCTGTTCCCCATCTGAGCAGTGGGCAAAACCCAGCTACAGGACACTGAGATTCCTGCTTCAAGGAAAGTTTACTGACCCTAGACTTGGCATCAAGCCGCTCAAGGATAGGTATTGAATTTGTGTGGATGCATTTGTCTCTGCTGCTTTAAAAGACTCCAGCAGATGCAGGGGCTCTTTGGATGCAGGTGAGGAGGGCACCACTCTTGAGTGTCTCTTGAGTGTCATACTGAGATGTTCCCAGAGTGCTGGCCCTCCTGGGGCAGCTTCCCAGCAGAAAGGACTGTGTTCTAGGGATGCTGATGGAGAAGCACCAGGATCCTCCTTGGAGCCCGAGGCTTGCTTCTTCTCTCCCTCGTCTCCAAGGCACAGCATGAGGGGTTAATATTGTCATTAGCTCTATTTTGGGGTAAACGGAGTGTTCTCAGAATAGAACTCTTTGTTGAGTGATCTATTTTGGGAGGCAAGCCCCACTGGCGTTTATGTAAGCATTCTCTGTGTGTATCTGAGGGTGTAGATTTGTGCGCAAGTGATTTCTTGTTACTAATTATAAACAGCTTCTTTTGGGAGCTGGGGAAGTGGAGGTGTGTGTGTGTGTGTGTGTGTGTGCACGTGCGTGCACGTGTGTGTACAGATTGCTCTTGCCTGCTGTGAAAAGTGGTGTATGCCCATTGGATGGGGCAGCTGTCACAGCTGCTTGGATAGAGTAAGTGTGGGGACATGAGGATCACGGGTAGGGATGACAGTCTGGTCTTCTTTGTGGACATGTACCCATCTGTCATCCTCTTGGCTCCCTGGAGCACCAGGGCAGGCTAGACATTGTGGCCCTCTGGTTGCAATCTGGAGTCTAGTAGTCTCTAAAAGATCAGCCTGGGTTGTCCTAAGGCCAAGCAACCCTTTCCAACTTCAAGTAAATATAAGCCTCCACTTCCCACTCTGCAGCTTGTCATTTACTCTGGATCCCTCTACCTCTTCCCTCAGACAAAACCTACACATGTCAAAGCAAGAGAAAAACCAAAGACCATCCAGCATGGTCAGCGAATCGTCCACAGCTGGGACCACGTCCACCCTGGAGGCCAAGCCTGGACCCAAGGTGAGCTCCTGGCTATTAGTTTCTGCCTTCTCCTCTTTTATATTTTGCCAGACCCCCTTTTAGCGAGAAGCCCACTTGATCATCACCATAGTTTTGTGAGGGAGACCCATAAGAAGTGTTTTCCCCAAAAGATGAGTCAGAAAATTAAGGTCAAGAGGAGTTTTGTTCTTTGTCCAAGAAAGCAGGTGATTGCTGACGGACCAGGGGTGATATATGAGTCTTGGCATGTGTTGAGAAGGCCACACGTCTGTTCACATAGGATTGTGTGCTAGAACCTGGAAGGGTTTGGTATCTGATGGGTCTGAGGGAGGGTGCTCTTGGGAAGGGTCCAGAAGTTTCTGTGCTTAGGGTGTGGGGACACTGACTGAGGAGGAAGGAAAAGAACCAAAAGTTTAGAAAGCACTAGAGTGCTGATGGGTGAACTTAGGTAGGTGGTGCAAGTATCAGGAAATTGGCAAAATCTGCGTTCAAAAAGTAGCTTTGCCAAAAATCCTCAACAAGATACTGGCAAACAGAATACAGAAGGTCATCAAGAAGATCATACATCCTGACCAAGTTGGATTTATCCCAGGGATGCAAGGATGGTTCAACATACGTAAATCAATAAATGTAATCCACTATATTAACAGAGTCAAGGACAAAAACCATATGATCATCTCAGTAGATGCAGAAAAGGCATTCAGCAAAATCCAACACTCATTCATGATAAAAACCCTACAGAGCATTGGAATAGAAGGTCTTTATCTCAACCTGATTAAGGCTATCTATGAAAAACCAACAGCCAACATCATACTAAATGGTCAAAAACTGAAAACTTTCACCCTAAAATCAGGAACAAGACAAGGATGCCCATGATCACCACTCCTGTTCAATATAGTTCTGGAAACATTAACCACAGCAATTAGAAAAGAGAAAGAAATAAAAGGAATAAAGATAGGAAAGGAAGAAGTTAAACTCTCATTATTTGCAATGATATGATACTTTACATAGAAGACCCAAAAAACTCTACCAAAAGACTTCTGGACTTAATTGACAGATTCAGTAGAGTAGCTGGATATAAGGTCAACACTCAAAAAACAATAGCCTTCTTATACACAAATAGACTCACTGAGAGAGAAATTAGGGAAACAATTCCTTTTACAATAGCATCCAAAAAACTGAAATATCTAGGAATCAATCTAACAAAGGAAGCAGAAGACCTCTACACTGAAAACTATAGCACCCTGAAAAAGGAGATCAAGGAGGATATAAGAAAATGGAAAGACATCCCTTGTTTCTGGGTAGGAAGAATCAATATAGTGAAAATGACCATACACCCAAAGCTGCTATATAGATTTAATGCAATGCCGATTGAAATTCCAACATACTTCACAGAGCTGGAGAAAACACTCCAAAAATTCATTTGGGACCAGAAGAGACCTAGAATAGCAAAAGCAATTCTAGGCAACAGAGACATGCCTGGGGTTATCACAATCCCCAACTTGAAGCTATACTACAAAGTTACTGTGATAAAAACAGCATGGTACTGGCAAAGAAACAGACCCAAGGATCCGTGGAATAGATTAGAAGATGCAAAAACAACTTCAGACATACTCAGCCACCTCATCTTTGACAAAGGAGGCAACCACCCTCACTGAAGGAAAGATAGCCTATTTAATAAATGGTGTTGGAAAAACTGGATCTCAGCCTGTCAGAGATTAAAACTAGACCCATATCTATCATCATGCACTAAACTGAGATCAAAGTGTATTAAAGATCTAAATATTAAGACAGAAACACTAAACTTGCTGGAAGATAGGTAGAACTCTTGAAGATATTGGCATAGGAAAAGACTTAATGAACAAAACCTCAGTAGCACGGGAACCAGCAGACAAAATCAACAACTGGGATTTCATCTTATTGAAAAGCTTTTGCACTACAAGAGAAACCACCAACAGAGCTAACAGACAACCTACAATGTGGGAAAAAATTTTTAGCAGCTGTAACTCAGACAAAGGGCTACTATCTAGAATAAAGAACTGAAAAAATCAGACCCCCCAAATTCAAAGACCCAATTCAAAAATGGCCATCTGAAATGAACAGACATTTCTCAGACAAAGAAGTAAAAGCAGCAAATAAACATGTGAAAAAATGTTCAACATCACTTGTCATTCGAGAGATGCAGATGAAAACAACCCTGAGATTCCACCTCACCCCACAAAGAATGGCTGCTATCAAGAAATCAACCAATAACAAATGCTGTCGGGGAGTGTGAAGAGAAAGGAACCCTTCTCCATTGTTGGTGGGAGTGCAGACTGGTGCAACCACTATGGAAATCAGTGTGGAGATACCTCAAAGAACTAGGGCTGGAGGTCCCATTTGACCCAGCTATTCCCCTACTGGGGATCTTCCCCAAAGAATTAAAAGAATCATACCACAGTGATACATGTGTACCCATGTTCATAGCGGCACAGTTTATAATAGCTAAAGCTTGTAAGCAGCCCAAGTGCCCATCAACTGGAAACTGGATAAAGAAGACGTGGTTTTTTGGGGCCGGGGATTTAGCTCAGTGGTTTCGCCGCCTGCTGCGCAAGCACAAGGACCTGAGTTTGATCCCCGGTACCAAAAAAAAAAGAAGATGTGGTTTTTTGATAAAATGGAGTACTACTCAACCACAAAGAATGAGAAACTAGAGTCATTTATAGCTAAATGGATGCATATTGAGGCCATACTCTTAAGTGAAATAAATAAGACACATGTGTAAATACCAAATAGTTTCTCTAGTGTGAGAAACTGAGAGTGTAAATAAGGACTAAAAGGATTAATAACTAATAATCGATACTTTGAAATAGGAAAAGGTCCAAAGGGGTAGGGGTGGTGGGAGGCGAAGAGGAAAGGAAAGAATGGAAAGGAAAAATTATGAGAAAAGAAAAAAAAATTGGAAACGAAGTATGTAAATAGGGAACGGTTTAGGAGTGAAGGGCTCACAAGTAATGGGGACAAAATGAGAACCAAGATACATCATGTAAAGGTACAAGCACCCAAAGATAAGTGTAAATGTGTTGTATACCTAAAATGTACCAATAAAAGAATTTAAGAAAAAAAAAAAGTAGCTTTGCTCCAGAAAGCCACAGGACATATTAGAGCCAACAGCTGTTGGTGAAAGTTGATTGAAAAATCCCTTTAAATTTTTCTGTGACCCATCTGGGAGGCTTGCCAGGTCTTGGGCCAGCTTTTTAATTAAATGCTGTGGTCATGTGCTTGCCTGTTCCATCTCTTGTGCTGCCCTGATCAAAGGGTTCTGCCACTTAGAGTAAGGCAGAGAGAACCGACAGCCCTCCTGATAGACAAGTGTTTTTTGTGCCTCCCTACACCCCCAGCTGCTAGAATTTCAGTCTGCTTTTTCCTAGATCATCAAGTCCAGCAATAAAGTCCATAGCTTTGGGAAGAGGGATCAAGCCATTCGGAGGAACCCCAATGTTCCGGTGGTGGTGAGGGGCTGGCTGCACAAGCAGGTGAGGAGGCTGAGGGGAGAGAGCTGGAGGTTGCTCCTACTGGATGCTTTTGTGTTCCCTGGCCTCCGGTCACTGGGGACAAGCACAGAAGCTTTTTGTTCCTGAGTTTGTCTGGGGCAGGTGCATTCTGACCAGTGTGCTAAGTGAATTACAGCTTCTTTCTCCAAGGGTTACAGCTTCTCTCCCCAAACCCACCTGAGCACTTTGGTTTCTGCTGGCAGTGGTTGCTCTAGAGCCCAGACCCTGGCTGGGTCAGCCTCAATCCAGCCTTCCTGCCAGTCCTGTCTTAGCATCTGTCTTTCTGATGTTAAAGTCTTTGTTACTGTTTGGCTGAAGAGTCCCATCTTTTCCTCTCCTCCTTGTCTGCCATACGTTTTTAGCTCCTGTGCACCTCAAATTCCAGATCAGCCAGACTCAGCTCATTGTCTCCTGATCCCTTACTTCTGTCTTTTCCCAGCCTGCTTTTTCTAGATCTTAGCAATGTGGTATCATTGCCACTCTTCCAGGGATGCAGGTTAGAGATCTCAGCACACTGCCTGCTCCTCTGTCTCCCCTGAACACATCCTTCATGTCCATGCCCACCCCTAGTTCATCTGCCTTTGGTGCTTTGGCCATGGTGGACTCTGAGTTCCCAGGGCCAGTGACTATGTCTTTTTTGTTCCCTTCCTTCTCTTTTTACCATTCATTCATTCATTGCTCCCCAGGTGCCTGTCATGTTCTGTGCTCTCCCAGTGGGGATACAGGGTACATTCCTGCCCTCAAGGACCTCATTGTTTACCAGGGAAAGCAGCACATATCTCATGTCATATCATCACTCAGCCCAGTCTGTCACCTAGCATATGGTAGCATCCCCTAAGGCCATCAAACTCCAAGAGCGCCTGGGATTTACCTCAGGCTGGGGACTTGGGCCTGCCTCACAAGCACTAAGTCCCGAGTTTGAACCCTGGTACCAAAAAAACCCAAAAAACAAAAACAAAAAAACTCCAACGATGTTCACTTCAGGAAAGCCATTATGTTGCACACCACACAGGAGGAATCCCCTAAAGCCCCCATGACGTCTCCTTCCCCAGTTCCTTTCCCTGAGACAGCTCCCACAGCATTCAGCCTCTTGTGTCAGACCTACCTTGGGCCCCACATTCTCTAACTCCTTTCCTCTCCACTCACAGCTCTGCTCTTTTCTTAGTTGAATAATTTAGCCCTCTGATTTTTTTCCAAGTACATTCCTGCCTCCTTTAAACAAAGGATGCTCCTTGGAAGTATTGCAGGTGAGTGAAGAGATCATAAACAACTCTTCCTGCCGCCAACCCCCTTGCCAAGTTATTGGCTCTCCTGTAGCCACAATAGGTCTGTGTTGAGCACTACAGACACCCAGAGAGCGTAGCTGAGCCTGGGGAGTCCAGAAGGGTTTCTCGGGGGAAGTGACGTGAATCAGTGTGGAGGAGGAATGGGTAAGCAGGCTGCCATTAAGAAAGGGAGCAGATAATATTGGCCAAGACCTTAGAAGTCATCTGGTTGATTTACAGAAGATAAAAGTGATAAATTGGGCCAGGGATTTAGCTCAGTGGTTCTGCTGCCTGCCTCGCAAGCGCAAGACCTGAGTTCGATCCCTGGTACCAAAAAAAAAAAAGTGATAAATGGATATCATCATCAAGTTAAATTTGTTTTTAGCAGTTTAGTGAATGGAGAGTGAACAAACCTCTTGTGTTTAGATTTAGAAATTATCAAAGTTGTTTTGTCTTAATTCAAGCCTATCAAAAACTTCTGCATAAGCAAGAGATTTTAACAGTTATTTCTAAGCTAAAAGCATCTCTGAAGTTTTCCTAGGTTTTGGAGAAGAATGACTCTATAACACTGCTGTTTTTCTACCTTGGCCATGTTTTTTAATTTTCATGATTATTTAAAATGCTCTTTAAAAATGTAAAGACTTACATTTTAGATGAATAAAGACTGGTTCATTATGAGGAAATTTGATAGCAGAGTGAATTGAAATCTCTTTTCCTTGAATGGAAGGAAAACAACAACAAAATCAGTCTCTTATGGGAGAGAACTGAGCCTAGTTAAATGAGAGCTTTCCTTCAGTTAATTAGCTGGCTTACATTGTATTCAATATTATGTAAATTCAATTTTATAATCAACATAAAGATATTTTATAGCATACTACCTAAAACAAAACAGAACTTTATTTAAAGAGCTGATTCCTCCATTAGTAAGAGATGTCTGTTTTTGATTACCAGAAGAAGGTAGACCTGGGGATTTAGCTCAATGGTTCTGCTGCCTTCTTGGAAAGTGCAAGGTCCCGAGTTCGATCCCTGGTACCAAAAACGTTTATAAGAAAGTGGATTATAAAAATTTGTTTCCAGAAGACCAAAAAAAATACCTCCTTTAACTTCCTGTGATAAACTGTCATTGAGTCTAAATTTAATGTCCTATCCAAAGAATAGCTATTCAACAAAACATTCATTAATTTATTAACAGAAACTATGAATATAGGCAAGCCTTGCTTCCAGATTCAGGTTGTATATGACTGGAGGGGAACAGGATGTTCAGATATCCCCTGACTGCTTTGCTTTGTTTTGCAGGATAGTTCTGGGATGAGACTGTGGAAGAGGAGGTGGTTTGTGCTTGCTGATTACTGCTTGTTTTACTATAAAGGTGAGCTTGAGGCTCAAGCCACCAAGGGCTCTGTGCAAGAGGGTGGTGAGGGGATGCAAATAATGATTTCTTAAATTGAGTATTTAGACCAATTGTCTGAGTTAATTAGGAGTCCATTACTGTTTACTTTTGTCTATGTGGATTGTTGGTAACTCCAGTTTTACCAATCTTGACATGGTAAGGCAAAGTTACTGAGTTCAAGTGAGTGGAATCCATTTTGCCTATTGGGGTCTCTTCCAAGACATCCAAAGTCCTTAGGCCATTCCATTAGGGAGACTGAGGAGTAAATTCTTTACTGGAGAATCTAAGAAGTCTTCGTACAAGAGCTAGGGTTTGAGTTGGACTTTTAAGGATGGGTGGAGGTTTGCCTGTGTTGGAGGAAATGGGCATTACAAAGAAAAACACAACTTGAGGAAAGTCCTAGATGCAGAAGAAGGTAGAAAGACAGACCTTCATGGCCAAGTGAATCTTATATGAAGCATATGCTAAGATAAAGTTTCCTGAGATAAAGCTCAGGAGATGGGTAAGCTAAGACCAAAAGGTTGTCACAGATAGGGGTAATTTGGGCTTTGTTTTGTGTCCAGTGGGGAATTAGCAAGTGCCTTTCAGTTGGAAAGCAACAAGACCAACCCTATCACTAGGAAGTAAGAGACCACTGGGTATGGAGGAGATTTAAAGGAAGGGGAGAATAGAAGTAGAAAGATTATTCACATGTGCTTGTAGCTTTGTCTCTGAGCTTCTCTTTACCTAGAATACTCTCCCATGCGTGAAAACACAAGAAACACCTTCTGAAACCTTGACTTCCCCAGACCATGTGCCCCGCACACTTGGCGCACACTACCCTTTCTCAGGAGTTAGCAAGTTGTGTTGAGTGTTTTCATATATCTCTCTCCATTCACATGCTCTCAAGGAGAGCACCATGTCCAGTTCACCTGTGTGTTCCAGCATTTGTTAGTACATCCATGTACAGGGAGCACCTATATGACCTGGGAAAAGGGGATGGCTGTAGTCCTCAGGTGACAGAGGGAGCCCTGAGTAGGATGCCCAGGGAAGGTGCCTTGAAGGTTTTTCTGATATGTTTTTCCATTCAAAGACAGCCGAGAAGAAGTGGTCCTGGGAAGCATCCCTCTGCCCAGCTATGTGATCTCACCTGTGGCCCCTGAGGATCGCATAAGTCGCAAGTACTCTTTTAAGGTACTGCCCTTCTCTAATGCAGCAGTTCCATCCTAACAACCATGCTTGTTGCTTTTGTGGTGAGGGGAAGGAAGTTCAGAAGCTAGAGAATTTCAGGCTCAGGTTAATTAAGGTATAAATTATTTAGACAAGAATACTATGCAAGGGAATTAGCTCAGTGGCATCACGCCTGCCTGGCAAATGCAAGGTCCTGAGTTCAATCCCTGGTACCAGAAAGAAAAAAAAAAAAGAAAAAGAATAATATGTCACTTGTACTTCTGTGTAAAGCTGAGCTTTCAAGTCACCTTGTCTCATTGAAGTTTTTAGACTTTTTCCCTATGACTACTCATCTTGGAATTGCATGTCTAACGCAGCCCTTGTCATGCTTTTCATGGTCAGCCAGCCTAACTAGTGTCCAGGTGGTACAGTTAATGATCCCGCAGCATATTTGTCAATTATATTATATTATGAAAACTCATGTTGAAAAGTGAGGGTCTGCATGTTGAAGAATTGGTCAGGTTTGTCTACTTTGTTTATCTTGTTGAAAAGTAATTAGGATGAAATTACTTTATTTTCTGGACTATTGAAGTTCCCCAGGCAGTGGAGCCCCTTTTCTACTTTGTTGCTGTGCTCTTTGGAGGGAGTGGGGCCATGGGCATTCAAAGGCTATGGGTCCTTCGATACTCTCTGGCACCTATGTGCAGGCCATAGGAATGTAGTTAGGCCTAAACTTGGGGAGTTCCAAGGCCTTGCTTTCTCTATTGGTGGCCTCCCCAGATTCTTGAACTGCAAGTGTTTCTTGGGCCCCCCAAGGATGGTGTGAATGTGACAGATTGAAGATTCACTTTGCTGGCAGTTGAAACATAAGTCTCAGAGAGCACTGCTGCAAGTGACCTTTAATTCCAGTAGCGCCAGGGCATGGCCCTCTGAGACTAGAGTATGAGGTAGTGTGGTGCACTTCCAGCTGGGTAGGAACTCCTGCCCCTGTTACACTTGTCACTTGACTGTCCCATGCTGGGGGTACCAGATGAGCGCAGAGCTCACCTTTTCCAGAAATAGATAAAGGACCTTGGAAAAGATACCCACTCTTCTCTAGAAGGGTTGAAGGGGAGTGTTAGCACATAGTGCCTGTGGTGTTAGCAGTTGGTCCTTAGTCTGTGAGAGGCTTTTGCAAATTGATCATCTGTACTAGCATCTTGATCTGGAGTCTATGGTAGTGGTGATGCTTGGAAAGTCAGCTTCTCTCCCTGCTCCCTTTCCTTCCCAAGGGAGCACAGAACCAGGTGATGCTTCTGCTTCATTCATCCATAGGTTTGAGCTGACCCTTTCTTTCTCTCTAGACACTAAGTGTCCTGTTGCATAGAACAGTATGGCCTTCTATCTGTAAAACCAAGCACTTTCATAACTGTTACCACCTGTAATGCTCTCAGGAGCCTATGAAGTGTTAGTTACTTTTCTCGTTGCTGAGATAAAGTATCTGACACCTGAAGTCAAGGCGGGAAAGGTTTATTTAGCTCACAATTTGTACAGGTTTTAGTCCATAATTGGCTGGCTCCAAGACAGGGCTGTCAAACATGTATCACAAAAGAGAAACAACATGGTGCACACAAAGTAGCAAAAGCAACAAGGGACCTTAACAGCCCCTTTTATTCCATTCAGACTGCCAGGATTAGGGCAGTGCCAAACCAATCACTCATGTGTAGCGGTTTAGTAATCACACACCCTTAATCCCAGCACCACACGATCCAGATTCAGCCATCTTTACAAAAGAAAGCATGAGGCTTTGGGGCGACATCTAGACACAAACCACAACAGAAGTCAGTAGTATTGGCTTCATTTTAGAGATTAAGGATGTCAGGTTCTGAGAGCTTAGGAAACTTGTCCCGAGTCATAAAGCTGGAAGATGATGGAGGCAGAACTCAGCCCTGAATTCTATTCTCTCAATTTGTTTTCGAGGGAAGACAACTTCTTTCTCTTCCTTTTTACTTTTTTCTTCCATGTTTTATCTCAGTCACTTCCTGAGCGCTACATGAAACTGGGGTGATTTGAATGAATGCTTACTGTATCATTTAGGAACCCTCTTATATTCTGTAGCTCAGGCGCCTCAGTATAAAATCATTTTTGTTCAATGGTTTTCAGACTTGGCTTTTACCAAGCCTAAAAGTATTACTCAGAAAACCCTTTTTTCTGAGGTTTGAACATTTCTATTGAGCAAAGAGTTTGGCTAACAATGTTGCATGTAATTGGGGGACAGCATCTGGAAAATCCTCAAAGTAACTTGTATCTACCTATATATATTTCATCTTAACACTTCACTGGGAGGTGTGAAAATAGATTTTAAGAAAACATCTTTTATGTATCTTAGATTCACACCACCCTCCAAATTTTCCTTAGAAAGACTTCACCAAGAATGTGAACTAAATCTTGTCTGTCTAGAAGGCCTCATGTGTTTGGGGTCCTCCGCTTCTGAGAGCAGAGACAGCTCTGCAGACAGCTGCAAGGCTCTGGAGATCCAGACTTTTCTAGCCTCACTTCATATTGCACCCCCATGTGTCTGGGCCAGTCACACTGGTCCCATCCTTGAGGAGGAGAATATTGTGCTCTTATCCTTCTTGGGTTCTTACCATCACCTCCCTGCTATTCCTAGGGTAGCTACTTATTGTGTGGAAGTCAGCTGGAATGTGGGTTCCTCAGGTCAGTCTTCTCCAGGTCAGGCTGTGTTTCCCTTCCCTCTTTCATAGCAGCCTGTGCCTCTCAGTAACACTTACTACAGTTGTAGTTACCTATCTATGGGTTTTTTTCTACTTGGCTGTAAATGGTGAGGGCCTTATTTAAGACTGTCCCTCTAACTTCTAATACTGAGCGTTCCACCTGGTAAACACTCAATAAATGGTAAATTATTGTAGAATGAGTAAGCTCAAGAATGTATCATGAGGGGTATGGTGGCACATGTCTGTAATCTCAGTGCTCAGGAGGATGAGGCAAGAGGATTGCCATGAATTTGAGGCTAACCTGGACTACATAGTGAGTTGAACCACATAGCAAGACATTGTCTCAAAAAAAAAAAAATACATCAGTCAGTTGGTGGCCCTAGCCTTGTAGGTGTCCATGTATTTCCCACCTGACTGAAAGTCTGACCTTGGGGCCTTGAGGTGGGAGGATTCTGGTTTCCTTAACCAGGGTCATATCCAGACCCAATGCCTGAGAGCCAGCACAGCAGTCATCATAGGAGCACCGTGTTTTTGAGGTAAATGCTTTCTCGCTCACACTGTTTCCTTAAGATTTAGCTTGGTTTCTATTCAGTCATGTAAAGTTGTCTACTGGGATTGTGTTAACTGAGAAGCAAAGAGTAGAAAGGAAGGAACCATCTCCAAGGTGAGACTTGAGCAGGGATGAAAAGACTTCATGTCACCTAGGCCCTTCCATCATTCTTCCTCATACTTACGGCACTTTTGAGCTTGGCCAGGTGGAAAGGGAGCTCCCTGGACTTCTTGTCTTCCCAGTTAACACATTTGCCCTAGCACAGTCAGAATGCAGCTGGGAACCTGGTCTTTTGAGTCCAGAGCTGCTGGGCACACACCTGCTAGCCGGTGGGTCAGCAAACACAGTTGTAGTTACAATCATATGTGACCCTTCTATGATGGTGGCTGCAATTCCCAAGGCCTATTTGAAAACAGGCATGCAGACTCATGCCTGTATGCTTGAAGTGTGTCCTGAGTTGATTTCTGGACAAGGCTGGCTCCATGAGTTCTTGTACCTCAGGGACCTCCTCTTTCCAGTATGCATGTTCAGACCCTCTGGCTGGGCAGGAAAGGCTGGGAGGGTGTGTCCAAGATCTTATGAGGACATTGCCTGGGGAACTTTCCCAAGAATTTCTGTTGATTCACAGTAAAACATGCACAGGTTTTTTTTTCCCATTCTCTTCTTATTGCAGCATCAGTAAGATGCTGGACCTTGCTAAAATAGGAATATGTCTGGGACTATAGTCAACATGTGAGGTGTGCAAAGAAAGGATATGAGATTTCTTTTGGCCACTCTAGGGACCTTGGCTACAGGCCAAGTTTGCCTGGACTCCATTGGCCCTGGACTAGATGGACTCAGACATGTGGATGTCAGAAGTAGGCCCATATTTAACAGGCATCTGGAACCCGATGCTAGAAGTAGAGGGAGAAGTGAATGCTGAAGGTTTACCTCAGACATTTTCTTCCATCCATTCTAAAAGCAGGTCATTTTTCAGCTTTTAGTTGGTTCTCATTCTGTTTTCTCTGATTGGTCTTTGGTGGGGTCTGCCTTTTATCATGAATCTAGATTATAGGATCAGCAACCTGTATATTTGTCCTCATTTCTAGATAGGACCTACAAGCATTGTTCAGAGAAGCCTGGACTTGGAGTCAGGTCTGGACTCTGTAGTTTTTCATTCATTCAATAAATATTTATAGAGTGCCTACTATGTCCCATGAACTGTTGCTGGGGATACAGTAGTGAACAAGATAGAAAAGGTTCCTGCTCTCATGGAACTTCTATTTCAGAGGGAGAAGAAAAATGATGAACAGGTGATAAGCAAATATATAAAATACATAGCATCAGTTAGTAGTAAATGCTAGAATCTGTTACCGTATGTGAGTATCTTGAAAGTTACTTCATATCTCAGAGCTTCATTAGCCACATCTATAAAACAGAAATTTTGTCCCTATCTTCTTTTAAGACTGTTGGCATTAAAATGAGATTCAAGTCTTGGTGTAGTGCCCAGGAGATATACCCAAGTATCATAGGCACCCAGTAAAGCTTCCTATTTCTACACCACCTTCCTATGTAGCTTGAGTGAGCTCTTTTCATACAAATTTAAAAGACACGGGGAAAACTGGTGCTACCTCTGCTTTTGAAATCATCTCAGTCACTTTTCATGGTCATCCCCAGAACCTCTTTCGAAATGCTTTGCAGGGACACATGAACGTGCACATTCAAGCAGAGGCACATAGCAGGTTTATCAAAATGTTTAATCAAATGTTGGTCAGCTCTATCCTACTCGCTAGTTTCTTGTTTTAGAGAGACAGTACAGCAGCTTCTTTGATGGACACACATTGCATTTTGTGCCAAATCGTTAAAGCACAGTGAATACTTGCACCGAGCCACATGTTGTTGCAGTGGATTTTAACTCAGTTCTTACATGATTTTAGCCAAAGCAGGAATTGTGTGCTTCAGAAAAACCAAAACAGGGATTCCCAAGAGTCTGCTTCTATAGAATGAGGGTTTTTTAAAAACAATCTATTCTGCAGGGGCTATATAACTCAATGGTACAGTGTTTGCCTAGCATGCAAACATGGATCACGGGTTTGATCCCAAGCACCAAACACACACACACACACACACACACACACACACACACACACATACACACACACACAGTCTGTTGCCTATCAAGGGCTTGCCTCTGTACCACACCCTAGGCAAGAGTAAGATAAAGAGGGAACACATACAGTTGTGAGGCTTTGCTTGGGAGGGAACAGAAACAACTGTCACTGGGCCTGGCTGCAGGAAAATGGAATCCAGTCCATGGAGTTTTTCAGGTATGGAGAAAAGCTGGCTGGTATTGAGGTTTTAGTCTGTCAGGGGGAGAGCATGACCAGTGTGCCTTCCTGTTTTGTTTTTTTTGTTTTTTATTACTTAAATTCTTTTATTTTGGTACATTTTAGGTATACAACACATTTACATTTCTCATTGGAAACTTGTACCTTTACGTGATGCATCTTGGTTCTTATTTTTTCCCCATTCCTAGCCCACCCTTCCCTATTTACAAAGACTTTGTTTTCATTTTTTCCATTTCTCATCATATTTCCTTTCCCTTCTTTCCTTTCTCCTGCCCCTCCCACTACACCTACCCCTTTGGACCTTTTCTTCCCATTTTGGATTGTTGATTATTCATTCTAATCATTGGTACATTTTAGGTACACAATATAATGACATTCATCACTGGAAATTTGCACCTTTACATAATCTCTCTTGGTTCTTATTTTTCACCATTGTCCAGCCCTCCCTTCAACCCCTCCATCCCTCCCTATTTACGAAGATTTTGTTTCCATTTTTCCATTTTCTCATATTAATTCCATTCCCTTCTTTCCTTTCCCCTACCCCTCCCACTTCCCCTTCCCCTTTGCCCCTTTTCTTCCTATTTCCCATTACCTATTATACATTTTAGTCCTTATTTACAGTTTCAGTTTCTCACACCAGAGAAACTATTCGGTATTTATACATGTGTGTCTTATTTATTTCACTTGAGAGTATCGCCTCAATGTGCATCCATTTAGCTATAAATGTCTCTAATTTCTCATTTTTTATGGCTGAGTAGTACTCCATTTTATAAAAAAACAGCATTTTCTTTATCCAGTCTCCAGTTGATGGACATTTGGGCTGTTTCCAAGTTTTGGCTATTACAAATTGTGCTGCTATGAACATGGGTGCACATATATCACTGTGGTATAATTCTTTTAATTCTTTGGGGAAGGTATGCAGCAGGGGAATAGCGGGGTCAAATGGGACTTCCAGTCCTGGTTCTTTGAGGCATCTCCATACTGATTTCCAGTATGCACCAGTTGCACCAGTCTACACTCCCACCAGCAGTGGAGCAGGGTTCCTCTTTCCCCACAGCCCCGCCAGCATTTGTTATTGGTTGATTTCATGATAGCAGCCATTCTTTCTGGAGTGAAGTGGAATCTCAGCGTTGTTTTCATTTGCATCTCTTGAATGACCAGTGATGTTGAACATTTTTTCATGTATTTGCTATTTCTACTTCTTTGTCTGAGAAATGTCTGTTCATTTCAGATGCCCATTTTTGGATTGGGTCTTTAAATTTGGGAGGTCTGATTTTTTAAAGTTCTTTATAGATTGGAGATAGTAGACCTTTGTCTGAGGAAAAGCAGGTGAAGATTTTTTTCCCACATTGTGGGTTGTCTCTTCACACTGCTGGTGGTTTCTCTTGCGGTGCAGAAGCTTTATTTATTTATTTATTTATTTATTTATTATTTATTATTTATTTTTTATTTTTTTAGTACTGGGGATCGAACTCGGGTCCTTGTGCTTGTGCAGCAGGCAGCGAAACCACTAAGCTAAATCCCCAGCCCTATGTGCAGAAGCTTTTTAATAAGAAGAGATCCCACTTGTTGATTGTTTGTGCTAGTTCACGGGCAACTGAGGTTTTGTTCATAAAATCTTTTCCTACACCAGTGTCTTCAAGAGTTCTACCTAACCTCTGTTCCAGCCAGTTCAGCGTTTCTATTTTAATATTTAGATCTTTAATCCATTTTGATTTTAGTTTAATGCATGGTGAGAGATATAGGTCTAGTTTTAATCTTTGGCAAGTTGAAAGCCAGTTTCTCCAGCACCATTTATTAAAGAGGCTATCTTTCTTCCAGTGAGGGTGTTTGGGTCCTTTATCGAAGATGAGATGGCTGAGTGTGTTGCGTTGTTTCTGGATCTTCTAATCTGTTGCACTGGTCCTCAGGTCTGTTTCTTTGCCAGTACCGTGCTGTTTTTATCACAGTAGCTTTGTAGTATAGTTGCAGGTTGGGGATTGTGATATCCCCTGCCATGTCTCTGTTACCTAGAGTTGCTTTTGCTATCCTGGGTCTCTTCTTGTTCCAAATGAATTTTTGGATTGTTTTCTCAAGGTCCATGAAGTATGCTGCTGGGATCTCAATTGGAATTGTATTGAATCTATATGGCAGTTTTGGAAGTATAGCCATTTTCACTATATTGATCCTTCCTACCCAGGAGCAGGGGATGTCTGTCCATTTTCTTTTTTTTTTTTTTGGTACCGGAGATCGAACTCGGGTCCTTGCACTTGCGCAGCAGGTGGCAAAACCACTAAACTAAATCCCCGGCCCTCCATTTTCTGATATTATCTTCCATCTCTCTTTTCAAAGAGCTATAGTTTTCAGAGAAGAGGTCTTTGATTTCTTTAATTAGGTTGATTCCTAGGTATTTCAGTTTTTTGGATGGTATTATGAAAGGAATTTTTTGCCCTATTTCTCTCTCAGTGAGTCTGTTGTTTATGTAGAGGAAAGCTATTGATTTTTGTGTGTTGCCCTTGTAACCAGCTACTTGACTGAATTTGGTTATTAAGTCTAGAAGACTTTTGGTGGAGTTCTTGGGGTCTTCTGTATAGAGGATCATGTCATTACAAATAATGACAATTTGACTTCTTCATTTCCTATCTTTATTCCTTTTATTTCTTTCTCTTGTGTAATTGCTGTGGCTAATGTTTCCAAAACTATATTGAACAGGAGTGGTGGTAGTGGACATCCTTGTCTTGTTCCTGATTTTAGTGTGAAGGATTTCAGGTTTTGACCATTTAGTATGATACTGGCTGTTGGTTTTTCATAGATGGCTTTTATCAGTTTGAGGTAGAGACCATCTATTCCAATTTTTTGTAAGGTTTTTATCATAAATGAATGTTGGATTTTGTCAAATGCTTTTTCTGCATCTATGGAGCTGATATGGTTTTTGTCCCTGGCTGTATGGATATAGTATATTACATTGATTGATTTGCATATGTTGAACCATCCCTGCATCCCTAGGATGAATCCCATTTGATCAGGGTATGTGATCCTCTTGATGGTCTTCTGCATTCTATTTGTCAGTATCTTATTAATGAGTTTTGCATCTATGTTGATTAGTGAGATTGGCCTTTAGTTCTCCTTTTTGGTTGAGTCTTTCTCTGCTTTGGGGATCAAAGTGAAGCTTGCTTCCAGGAATGAATTTGGGAGTACTGCTTCCCTTTCAATTTCATGGAAGAGTTTAAACAGTAGTGGCAGCAGTTCCTCTCTAAATGTCTTGTAGAATTCAGCAGTGAAGCCATCAGGGCCCGGGATTTTCTTAGTTGTTAAATTTTTTATTACACTTTCAGTTTCATTGATTGATATTGGGTTGTTTAGAATTTTTAGGTCTTCTTCGTTCAACTTTGGTAATTCATATGTATCTAGGAATCTGTCCATTTTTTCTGTGTTTTCCATCTTATTGGCGTATAGGTTCTGGAAGTAGGTATTGATGATCCTCTGGATTTCTGCAGGGTCTGTTGTAATTTCATCCTTTTCATTCCTAATTGCATGGATTTGGGCCTTTTCTTTCCTTTTTCTGATAAGGTTGGCTAAAGGTTTGTCAATTTTGTTGATTCTTTTGAAGAACCAACTCTTGGCTTCATTGATTTTTTGTATCGTTCTCTTAGTCTCCATTGCGTTGATTTCTCCTCTGATCTTTATAATTTCCTCCCTTGTATGAGCTTTGGGTTTGTCGTGCTCTTCTTTTTCTAGAAGCTTGAGGTTCAGCATCAGGTTGTTTCACTGGGCTTGGTCTGTTTTCCTAATATGAGTATTCACTGCTATGAATTTCCCTCGTAAGACTGCTTTCATTGTGTCCCATAGATTTCCATATGTTGTGTTGTCATTGTCATTCATTTGAAGGTACTGTGTGATTTCTTCAATTTCCTCTGTGACCTATTGGTTATTCAAAAGTGTGTTGTTCAGTTTCCACGTGTTTATGAAATTTTTTGAGTTTCTTTTGCTATGGATCTCCAATTTCATTGCACTATGGTCTGATAATATACAGGGGATAACTTCAATTCCTTTGCACTTACTTAAACATGTTCTGTGCACGAAGATATGGTCTATTTTGGAGAATGACCCATGTGCAGCTGAGAAGAATGTGTATTCTGATTTTGTGGGGTGGAACACTCTGTAAACATCTGTTAAGTTCATTTGTTCAAGAGTTTGATTGAGTTCTAGTATTTCATTACTTATTTTTTGTCTAGTTGATCTATCTATTTGTGACAGTAGGGTATTGAGGCTCCCCACTACAATTGTATTAGTGCATATATGACTTTTCATGCTCGTTAGTATTTGTTTTATATAGTTGGGTGCACTAGTGTTTGGTGCATAGATATTTATGATTGTCATCTCTTCCTCTTGGATTGTTCCCTTTACAAGGATGTAGTATCCTTCTTTGTCTCTCTTAATCAGTGTTGGTTTGAAATCTACTTGATCTTCAAAGAAGATAGCTATTCCTGCTTTTCTGGGGGTTCCTGTCACATGGAGTATTGTTTTCCACCCTTTTAACTTTCAGTCTATGAGTTTCTTTTTGAATTAAGTGTGTTTCTTGTATGCAGCATATTGTTGGATTTTGCTTCTTGACCCGTTCTGCCTGTCTGTTTCTTTTGATTGGTGAATTGAGACCATTAACATTGATGGTGATAGCTGAAACATATTGACTTATCATTGTCATGCCTTTTTCTTTTTGTTGGGTTCTCCCCCTTTACATTTAATTTCTTTTCATGCCAGATGGGTTCATTCTGCTTTGCTTCCTGGGGTTGTGATCCTCAAAGTCTGTTCCTAGGATATTGTCTAAAATTCTTTGGAGTGCTGGTTTCGTATTCATGAAGTTCCTAAGGTACTCTTTCCCATGAAAAGTATCTTATTTCTCCATCAGTTTTGAAAGATAGTTTTTCAGGGTACATCAATCTGGGTTGGAGGCTGTTTTCTTTTAGGGCTTGGAATATGTCTCTCCAAGCTCTTCTTGCCTTGATGGTTTGTGTTGAGAAGTCTGCTGTGATTCTGATGGGCTCTCCTTTATATGTGATTTGTTTCTTTTCTCTGACTACTTGTAGAACTTTGTTCTTCTGTTGAGTTTCTGGAATCTTAACAATTATATGCCTATGTGTAGATTTTTTTTTTTGTACTGGGGATCGAACTCAGGTCCTTGCGCCTGTGAGGCAGGTGGTGAACCACTGAGGTAAATCCCCAGCCAGTGTAGATTTTTTTTGATCAAGGCTATTTGGAGTCCTATATGCCTCACTTACCTGTATGTCAAGTTCTTTCACCCTGCTTGGGAAGTTTTCTGCCATTACTTCTGTGAAGAGTTTTTTTATGTCATCTGTACTCTCTCCTGTTTCTTCTTTGACTCCAATCAGTCTTATGTTATTCTTCTTTGCATCGTCTAGCAGCTGCTGGATTGATTTCTCATGTTCCCTTACAATTTTGAAGCATTTTTTCTTTTCCTGGTCACTAATTGCAATCTTATCTTCTTTTCGGTTTTTTTTTTTTTTTTTTTTTTTTGGTACCGGAGATTGAACTCAGGACCTGGCGCTTGTGAGGCAGGCGCCAGAACCACTGAGCTAAATCCCCGGCCCTGCAATCTTATCTTCTATAACTGAAATTCTGTCCTCATTCGGCTGTGTAGACCTTCTTTGGACTTTTTCATCTCCTGGAAATCTATTTGGACCTGTTTTATGGATTCCATTTGTTTCCTATGTTGGGATTTCATCATGTCCCTCAGCTTTTCTCTAGATTTATTAATCATGCCTTGCACTTGGGGTACAATTTCTCCTGTATCTGAGAAATTATTTCAGAGTTCATTTTTTCCAGATCCCCTTTTGTTGCCAGTTCAGTGGGTCCAGGTGGTTGAGTATCAGAGTGTTCCATCTCATTTCCTTTTGGAGTTGCTGTAGGTGATCTGGAAGTCTGGTTTTGAGACTTATTTACGTGTCTTCTCATTTCGATGGGGGGGGGTGAGGGTGGGGGGGTGGGGCAGTGGGGGCTGTGCTGTTGGCACCCACGCGGCTCACCTCCTCTGAGCTGGGAGAGGTGGGACAGTGGCTCAGTAGTCCCTTCTTCTGGTCTGGGAGCGGTGGGAGGGATGGCGGCCCAGAAGCCCTTTCCCCTGGGCTGAGAGTGGTGGGAGGGATGGTGACCAGGAAGCCCTTTCCTCTGGGCCAGGAGCAGTGGGACGGTGGCTCAGAAGCCCCTACCTCTGGGCCAGGAGCAGTGGGATGGTGGCTCAGAAGCCCCTTCCTCTGGGCCAGAGTGTCGGGATGGATGGCGGTCCAAAAGCCCTTTCCTCTGGGCTAGGAGTGGCGGGACAGATGGTGGCCGGGAAGCCCCCTCCTCTTTGGTGGGAGCGGTAGGCTGCATGGTGGCCCAGAAGCCCCTTCCTTTGGGCCAGGAGCAGCGGGACAGCAGCCTGGAAGCCACTTCTTCTGGGCCGCAAGTGGTGGGTCAGAGTCTCAGAAGCTCCTTCCTCTGGGCCGGGAGCAGGGGGACGGGATGGATGGCGAGTGTGCCTTCTTGTTCATGCTCTTAGAAGGGAAACATGCTGACCTCTCTGCCCTGGCTTTCTGTTTCCACACTTATAGGCTGTGCACATGGGGATGCGAGCACTCATCTACAACAGCTCCATGGCAGGCTCCCAGGCTGAGCAGTCGGGCATGAGAACTTACTACTTCAGTGCCGATACCCTGGAAGACATGAATGCTTGGGTGAGGGCCATGAACCAGGCTGCACAGGTGCTGTCTCGATCATCACTGAAGAGGTCAGTCCTACTAGAGGGTCCCAGATGAATCCTCTGGTGCCTGACCTTCCACCATTTACTCACTGGTAGTAAGCATTGCCCTATCTTTGCAACCCTTTTTAATTAGGAGTGCTTCCAGCAGGAAAATGAATAACTAACTATTGCTGTCTTCCCCAGCTGGAAGCTCCTGTAGATGCTATCTAGTCCCCTTTCTTCGTGAATACTGTGCAGGATACACAGTCGTGGAAGCTGGCATATGCGTGTGTCTTAGTTTTTTCTCTTGGGAAGAAGGAAAAGACAATGTTGGGACAGGAGGGAGCGTGGCAGGGAATGAAAGATGTGCTACAGTGTTTCCCATGTCCTGGGGGCTGTGAGAGTCTTGAGTCTATTGTTTATAGATGACTGCCTAGAGAATGCCAAATAGAAAGATGAATGAGATTGAGGGACTCAGAGAGAGCAGAGGAGCACTCAGAAAGTCAGAGTATACATTTGGCTGTCATGGGCCTCATTTGTCCCTATCTGGATTCCTTGCTGTGGATAGAGGCTACTTTAATATTGTTCCATCAGTGGCCTCAAAACTAAGGGCATATTCTCCAGCAACCTTAGGGTGCAATGCTTCACCGAATGGGTCTGGATTTCACATGGTATATTTTACCTCATTGACCTTTTCCAACACCTATTTCTGTAACTTCGGTATTCATAGTTCTTTGTAGCCCCAGGCTCCCTTTCTTGAGGCAGACAGACCGTTGCTATAGATAATGACCACCTTCAACAGGCCAGGTAGGTTCAGGGCCTATTTCTAGAACTTCCACAACACCTCAGTCCAAGCACCTGTCATTCTGCCGTACTCCTTCCATCAACTTTTCAGTGTCCTAGGCTTCACACAAGAATCATCGTTTTTTCTGTACAACATCTGACACACAGTAAGTTCTCAGATGACTGTTCAATAAGTGAATGAGAGACTGGATGAATGGATAAATGGGTATTTTGAACAAGACAAAACCAAAGACTGTCTGATCAATCTCCCCGTCAGCCCTCAGTCAGTAACTCTTTTTGGTACTGGAGGTTGAACTCAGGACCTTGTGCTTTCGAGGCAGGCACAATGCCACTGAGCTAAATCCCCGCCCTAGTCAGTAACTCTTAACTGCAGGTGTTCAGTGAGTTTTGACTCTGCCTCCTACCCTTGTAATCCAGCCTGAATTTTTCTGTCATGTCCATGATGATCTAAAAACCTCTCCTAGTAGCCTTGTGGTGTCTGTTTACGGTGTCACTGGATTTCATTGGTCATCCTTGGAGGAGAAAACTCAGTAGTTTTGACATGCCTTCTACTTAGAGCACATGCTGTTTTCTAGTGCTCACTATTTTCCGGTCTTCACTTTTCTTTCTTTGAATAAATGAATATTATGGTAAATGAAGATATCCTTAATGTAAAATAAATAGTGTCTTGAATTAGCTTTTGGTTTTTGTTTTTTTTTTGGTACCAGGGATTGAACTTGAGTCCTTGCACTTTTGAGACAGGCAGCGTAACCACTGAGCTAAATCCCCTGACCTTATGTTAGCTTTTTATCACTGTGACAAAATACCTGAGAAAAGCACTTTAAAGAAAGAAAGACTTATTTTGGCTCATGATTTCAGAGGTTTCACTCCATTGTCATCTGGTTCTATTGCTTTTAGACCTGTGATGAGAACGAAACATCATGGCAAAAGGGCATGGTGGAGCAAAGCTGCTTACCTCATGGCATCCAGGAAGCAGAGACAGTAAGGAAGTAGTTAGGGACAAGATATACCCTTCAGAGGTATGCTCACAGTGGCCTACTTCCTCCAACTGCACCACACCTTCTAATAGCTCATTTTCCTACTAGTTTATCAGTGGCTTAATCCACTGATGAGGTTAGTGTCCTCATAATCCAGTCACCTCTCTAAGGCCCCACCTCTGAACATTGCTACATTGGGAATTAAGCCCTTAAAGCTGAGTCTTTGAGGGAGCACTTCATATTTAAGCCATAACATATCCCAACTTTGCTCAGCTCATTGTAGCTGCTAGGGTACTATATAAAAGAGAATTTGAGAATGACATTGGCCTTAACAAGGAGTGGTGCTATGATTAGTAAATGACATCCACCTAGAACTCTTGAGGATTAATTTGCTAGCCAATATTTGGATTTTTAAAGATTTCTACTCCCCTGAAGAATTTGTAATTAGCTATCATAATTTTGATTCTGAAAAGGATCATTTCCTTTTAGGGCCTCAAGCTATTGCATTTTCCCTAACTTTTCTTTGAACTTCTTGAAACTTATTCATATTTTGCTCTTAATAAATTCTTAAAATCCTGTGATCATATTTGCCCAAGTTTCCTTCCCTTTCAAAAAATAAGTTTGTTCTACCTTCTGAGTGAGAATCATGACATAATAGCATTTCTTCTTGAGAGATGAAATTGTCAGCCAAGCAAATAAACTTAAATGTTCTGTTTTTTCCAGAATAAGATGTTCAGACATTTGGTTAGTTAAAATGATTTGTCAGGCAGGACTAAGTCTTTCCTCTCCTCCAGCCTGATGATGTGCATTGGAAATTCCCTCACTGTAAGTGGGCAGCCCCAGCAGTAGCTTTCATCCTCTCCCTCTGCATCTCTCACCTGTATCGTTCTGTCCTCATTCATATGAGCAAATGCTGTCTTTATGAATGATGGTAAATATCAGCATTTTGTTATTGTTGTTTTCTTTTGTTGAGATGGGGTTTCACTATGTAGTTCAGGCTGAACTCACTATGTAACTGAGACTACCCTTCAACTTGTGGCAATCTTCCTGTCTCAGCCTCGCAAATGCTGGGATTACAGGTGTGCACCATCACACCTCGCTAAATATCAATATTCCTTTTTTTTTCTTCCTGGTACCAGGCATCGAACTCAGAACTGTGCATTTGCCAGGCAGGTGTAGTGCCACTGAGCTAAATCCCCAGCTCTCAATATTCTTTTTTTTTTGTACCGGGGATCAAACTCAGGTCCTTGCGCTTGTGCAGCAGGCAGCGAAACCACTGAGCTAAATCCCTGGCCCCAAAGTATTTGTTTTTTTTGTTTGTTTGTTTTGTATTTTGTTTGTTTGTTTTTGGTACTGGGGATCGAACTTGGGTCCTTGCACTTGTGAGTCAGGCAGAGGAACCATTGAGCTAAATCCCTGGCCCTCAATATTCTTGATTGAAGGTGACAGGAAACACTGACACATTTACCTTAAAGCGGGGAATTTATTAGTTCAAGCCACTAAAATGTTCAAGATGGATCTGGCTTTAGAGCAGCTGAGTTTAGGGCTCCAACAGTGTCTTCTTACGTTATTCTCTCAGGCTTTGGCCCCTGCCCACCTTAGGGTGGGATTCAGTCTTTAGCTCCATAAGGATGTTCCTGGAACATTCTGGGATCTGGTGATGAGATAACTGTAGTGACCCCAGACTAGTGCCACAAGAAAGAGCCAGAAGCTCCTGGATCACATTTATATCCTACACTATCTACTGTGGCCAGGGAATGCACCATGCTGATTGGCATAGGCTGACTGGCACACACTTCACTCCTAGAACAGGGTAGTGCCGCACCCAGGCCATAGGAACTGACAGTGAGGTGGGCTTAGGTTCCCAAAGAAAAGCTATGGCTATTAGAAGACCCAGCAGTGACTTGTTGGACAAGGGTAAAAGGAGCACCAACAACCAGTGGCTAATTGGGCCGATTGTGCCTTCACTGCCTATTGTATGTTCTGTTTGCCTTAAGTACCTCCTCTCAGAGCTTAGTCTCTGAAGTCTGACAGACCCAGGTCAAGTCCTAGCTCTCTTGCTTTCTAGCTGTGCCGTACAAATGACATATGCTTTATAAATCTCAGTGTTTCTTCAGAGGATCATTACAAAGACTAAATGAATTTACTTGCTTTACTTACTGAGCATGATGCTTGAGACAGTAGATGTCCAATATCAGATGTATTAGCTTCTAGAGTGTTTAGCTTCATAATATTATTGGCCCTTTTTTTTTATGTCTCTCCAGTTTCATCAGTAGTCCTCTGGATCTCACTGATCATGAGTCTCCTGTGAGCACATTGCACCTTGTCCCTTGCCAAGCTTGCTCATCCCTTAGCAATGTGAGCTGTGGTTCAGTGGCCCAGGCTCTCCGCAGCACCACCCCTCAGCCTACAGCCTGCTCTTCAGCTCCTGTCTCCTCCAGCCTCTTCCTACTGAATTCCTCGGACAGGAGGAGGGCTAGGAACCCTCTCTGCACCTTCTGCCTTGTCTTTGTTTTCTGCACAGGCTTCGAAGTCCTATGATAGAGTCCCTACTTCACTCCATGTGCTGTAAGGAGCACTGAGCCTGGTCTTTACTTCCTCCTGCTCATCATTGCTTTTCTCCCATGTGTATATTCTGCCACTTGCCAGACTCTGGACTCTGTTTTGATTCCCAACAGGCTAACTTAGCCGAGGATGCCTTGTTCTCTCTCACAAACTAAAGCACTAAGCAAGGCAGTCCCGTTTGCATTCCACCTCTCAAAACTGATAACTCAGACAGGAATGCATTTGGGAAGATAACTCAACTTTCCTCAGTTTCCAGGCCTTTCTGGTGGTACTGAAATCCTGTCTTGGGGCTGGAAGAATGTATAGTCTAGTCATCTTCAGAATAAAATCTAGTTTCATTGGCAGGGCTTTTGAATCCTTGCATGTGCCTTGTCCCTACTCATGTTTGATAGTATCTCTTGCCATTCTCCATTCTCTATCCCAGGTATTCTAAACTTTCCATTTTGTGAACTGGTACATTTGTTTATGCAGTCATCCATTTAGTCTTTTATTTTTCTACAAGCATTCATTAAGAGCACATTGTGGATTATACACTACTGAGGATGTTGAAAATACAGTAGTGTTCAAAGAGAGAGGCAAAGTCCCATTCAGCTTTCATGAGGGTAGAGGGGTCAAACAACAAGTCAGTAAGACAGTTTTTATCATGATCTGTGCATGAAGGCAGTAAAACAGGGTGATGGGCCAGGGTGACACTGGGGAGCAAGGAGTGGCCACTTTAATTTGAGTAGTGGGGAAAGGCCTCTGTAAGAGAATGATGTGAAGTTGAAGCATAATTATCACAAGAAGGTCAGATATTCCAAACTCCAACACATCATTCAGATCTTGGTCTGTATTTATCTCATATCCTCCTTCACTGACCTCAGGGTGGTAGATAGCCTTCCTGTAGTACTCTGTCATTACTTAATAATTTTTCATTGCTTCCTTTACCAGATGATGAGTTCTTTGAAAATGATAAGCCTATTTATCAGTACTTGGCAAATAATGTTCAGTTAATAGATAAGCACATGGGTGTTTTATCTGGCTGTGCATGTGAGTGAATGAATGGATGAACAAAACAGCTGTGAAACGTGTACTTGTAAGATGTTCAAATAAAGACTTGGGGTGGCTGGGAGCAATCTGAACACTATTCTGGGGTTTGTATGTAGGGAATCAGCCTGCTCAGAAATGACCCTCATATTTTGGGCTATCTACATTCTCTTTGGGGAATTAAATCTTTGACTTGCCAAACTCTCATCACCTTGGGTTAAGTATGGTTGGACAAGTCTTTCAGATCCTCAGCAGAGGAAGTACTTTATAGACATTTTTAGCCTGGAGCTGGGCTTTGGAGTCAGATCAGATGGGATTTGGGTCTTGCTTATATGGGGTACAATCCAGGGGAAGTTGGCTAACCTCTTTAAGCTTCACTTTCATTACCTATAATGAAAGAATAACATCTCCAGCCATGTGGATTTGTGTGATGGAAAAAAAATGCTTAATGAATTGGTTTGCATTTCATAAGTGCTCAATTGGTGATGGCTACTGTTGCCATCGTCCTTCTCCTTCCTTAGAGACAATGTGTTGTAAGTACTCTGACACTGTGATGAGTACCGTGAGCCTCTCAGGACTTGACAGTCCTGATCTTGCTGAATCATTGTAAGGATTAGATGTAGTCTGAGCTGAATTCCCGGTATACAATAGTACTTAGCGTATGCTAGCAGTAATCAGACATTGGCCATAAAATGTATTACTTTGACTGTGACTGTTGTAAAAAGTTGGAAAGTGAGTAAGGATACCATGTGTCAGAGCTTTAGACTGGCTCAGGTTGAGATGTGACAGGTGGTACAACTTGTTGTATGGAAGGAAGAGAGGAATGGAGAGACCTAGCAGCCACTGAACATCTTTCCTCTCTGCTTAGTCTGGTTTGTTAGTCCTTACAGCTTCACAAGGGACTTCCATTAGCCACTCTGCTGAAGCAGGAGGCAGCCTCAGCTTGCCAGTTAGGTTGCTTCATTGAATCTGCACTCTCGTGGTTCTCTGGGGAAAGGCAGCCTGGACAGTTGTGTGTGGTCAAAGCTGCCAGGCCCTCTATTGTTAATTCAGGTAGAGCAGACTGAACATGAAAGGTAGGAGGATACCTTCTTTGTCCCAGGAGGACGGCTCTATTTAACACCGAGGAAGAGAAGAAACCAATGCCTATCTCCATTACTCTACACCAGCTCCTTGCTCAAATGCTGCAAACTAATTTGCGACGAAAGCCTGCCTGAGGGCTCTCCAGATACTTTGGGCTCCTTTCTCTTCTTCAGCCTTTTGTACAAGTTTGTCTTTGGGTTCTGGATTTGGATCCTTCCATACTTCTGAGACTGGGGCTACTGATTTGATCCCCAGGACTCAGGATCTGTCAACACACAAGTCCTTTGCATGGCAGGACTTCTTCCTCCTGTCCTGGCTCAGATCAAACCTTCCAAAGACTGTTACTGGCCTGCTAGTTCTGTTCTTGGCTGCTAGTTTGGTCATTTAGGTAAATGCAGTGAAGGAGTCTTCTAGGGGGATTTCACTAGAAAGACTGTCTGTCAGTGAGACCACACTTTGACTAAGCCCTTACAAGCTGTCATTCCTCTCCCAACCTGAGTCTTGGAAGGACATTTATGTGTGTGTGTTTCTAGCATTAAAATAGAGGCAACTATTCCTTATTGCCTGGTGAGGTAAAGGATTTAGAGGCAGAATAAAATAATCAGTACAGCTGGGATGTAGCTCAGTGGCACTGCGCCTGTGTGGCAAGTGCAAGGTTCTGAGTTCGATCCCCGGTACCAAAAAAAGAAATAAAATACTCAGTACACAGTTGCTTGGTAAAAGCTGTTAACTTCCAAGTTCTTGTGGAGAAATGAGGGAAGTACCCCCAGTCTGATGTTTTTCAGGGAAAAACAGGAATTTCCTCCAGCAGCCACATAGCATTCTGTAGTATGTTTAAATGCCCTAACTCCAGCCAGTGATAAGTCTCCAGCCCATTCTTCAGCTTTTTTTCTTTTTATTAAATTCTTTTATTGGTACATTGTAGGTATACAACACAATTATGTTTCTCATTGGGAATTATACCTTTACATAATGCATCTTGGTTCTTATTTTTTCCCCATTCCTAGCCCTCCCTTCACGCCCTCCACCCTTCCCTATTTACAAAGACTTTATTTCCATTTTTTCCATTTCTCATCATTTTTCCTTTCCCTTCTTTCCTTTCCCCTGCCCCTCCCACTACCCCTACCCCTTTGGAACTTTTCTTCCTATTTTACATTTTTGATTATTCATTCTAATCATTGATACATTTTAGGTATACAATATAATGACATTCATCATTGGAAATTTGCACCTTTACATAGTCTCTCTTGGTTCTTATTTTTCACCCTTGCCCAGCCCTCCCTTCAACCCCTCCAGTCCTCCCTATTTACAAAGATTTTGTTCCTATTTTTCCATTTTCTCATATTAATCCCATTCCCTTCTATCCTTTCCTCAAGCCCTCCCACTTCCTTCCCCTTTGCCCCTTTTCTTCCTATTTCACATGACCTATTATACACTTAGTCCTTATATACACTTTCAGTTTCTCACACCAGAGAAACTATTTGGTATTTATTCATGTGTGTCCTATTTATTTCACTTAAGAGTATTGCCTCAATGTGCATCCACTTAGCTATAAATATCTCTAATTTCTCATTTTTTATGGCTGAGTAGTACTCCATTTTATAAAAAAAACACATTTTCTTTATCCAGTCTCCAGGTGATGGACATTTGGGCTGCTTCCAAGTTTTAGCTATTACAAACTGTGCTGCTTTGAACATGGGTGCACATGTATCACTGTGGTATGATTCTTTTAATTCTTTGGGGAAGATCCCCAACAGTGGAATAGCAGGGTCAAACAGGATCTCCAGTCCTAGTTCCCTGAGGTATCTCCATACTGATTTCTACAGTGGTTGCATCAGTCTACACTCCCACCAGCAGTGGAGCAGGGTTCCTCTTTCCCCACAGCCCCGCCAGCATTTGTTATTGGTTGATTTCATGATGGCAGCTATTCTTTCTGGAGTGAAGTGGAATCTCAGCATTGTTTTCATTTGCATCTCTCGAATGACCAGTGTTGTTGAACATTTTTTCATGTATTTATTTGCTATTTCTACTTCTTTGTCTGAGAAATGTCTGTTCATTTCAGATGCCCATTTTTGGATTGGGTCTTTAAATTTGGGAGGTCTGATCTTTTTAAGTTCTTTATAGATTCGAGATAGTAGACCTTTGTCTGAGGAAGAGCAGGTGAAGATTTTTTCCCACATTGTGGGTTGTCTCTTCACACGGCTGGTGGTTTCTCTTGCTGTGCAGAAGTCTTTTAATAAGAAGAGATCCCACTTGTTGATTGTTTGTGCTAGTTCATGTACAACTGAGGTTTTGTTCATAAAATCTTTTCCTACATCGATGTCTTCAAGGGTTCTACCTAACCTCTGTTCCAACTGGTTCAGAGTTTCTATTTTAATATTTAGATCTTTAATCCATTTTGATTTTAGTTTAGTGCATGGTGAGAGATATAGGTCTAGTTTTAATCTTTGTCAAGTTGAAACTAAGTTTTTCCAGCACCATTTATTAAAGAGGCTATCTTTCCTCCAGTGAGGGTGTTTGGCTCCTTTGTCAAAGATGAGATGGCTGAGTGTGTCTGGTGTTGTTTGTGCATCTTCTAATCTGTTCCACTGGTCCTCAAGTCTGTTTCTTTGCCAATACCATGCTGTTTTTATCACAGTATCTTTGTAGTATAGTTGCAGGTTGGGGATTGTGATACCCGCTGCCATGTCTCTGTTACCTAGAATTGCTTTTGCTATTCTGGGTCTCTTCTTGCTCCAAATGAATTTTTGGATTGTTTTCTCTAGGTCTATGAAGTATGCTGCTGGGATCTCAATTGGAATAGCATTAAATCTATATAGCAATTTTGGAAGTATGGCCATTTTCACTATATTAATCCTTCCTACCCAGGAGCAGGGGATGTCTGTCCATTTTCTGATATCATCTTCAATCTCTCTTTTCAGAGTGCCATAGTTTTCAGAGAAGGTCTTTGATTTCTTTCATTAGGATGATTCCTAGGTATTTCAGTTTTTTGGATGCTATTGTGAAAGGAATTATTTGCCTTATTTCTCTCTCAGTGAGTCTGTCATTTGTGTAGAGGAAAGCTATTGATTTTTGTGTGTTGCCCTTGTAACCAGCTACTTGACTGAATTTGGTTATTAAGTCTAGAAGACTTTTGATGGAGTTCTTGGGTTCTTCTATATAGAGTATCATGTCATCTGCAAATAATGACAATTTGACTTCTTCATTTCCTATCTTTATTCCTTTTATTTCTTTCTCTTGTGTAATTGCTGTGGCTAATGTTTCCAGAACTATATTGAACAAGAGTGGTGATAGTGGACATCCTTGTCTTGTTCCTGATTTGAGTGTGAAGGATTTCAGTTTTTGACCATTTAGTATGATTCTGGCTATTGGTTTTTCATAGATGGCTTTTATCAGTTTGAGGTAGCGACCATCTATTCCAATTTTTTGTAGGGTTTTTATCATAAATGCATGTTGGATTTTGTCAAATACTTTTTCTGTGTTTATGGAGCTAATCATATGGTTTTTGTCCCTGGCTGTATGGATATAGTGTATTACATTGATTGATTTTCTTATATTGAATCATCCCTGCATCCCTGGGATGAATCCCACTTGATAGGGTGTATGATCTTCTTGATGATCTTCTGCATTCTGTTTGCCATTATCCTATTAAGGGTTTTTCCATCTATGTTCATTAGTGACATTGGCCTATAGTTCTCTTTTTCGGTTGGGTCTTTGTCTGCTTTGAGAATCAAGGTGATGCTTGCTTCTAGGAATGAATTTGGGAGTATTGCTTCCCTTTCAATTTCATTGAAGAGTTTAAACAGTAGTGGCAGCAGTTCCTCTCTAAATGTCTTGTAGAATTCAGCAGTGAAGCCATCAGGGCCCGGGATTTTCTTAGTTGTTAAATTTTTTATTGCATTTTCAATTTCATTGGTTGATATTGGGTTGTTCAGAATTTTTAGGTTTTCTTTGTTCAACTTTGGTAATTCATATGTATCTAGGAATCTGTCCATTTCTTCTGTGTTGTCCATCTTATTGGCGTATAGTTTCTGGAAGTAGGTATTGATGATCCTCTGTATTTCTGCAGGGTCTGTTGTAATTTCACCCCTTTCATTCCTAATTGTATGGATTTGGGCCTTTTCTTTCCTTTTTCTGAAAAGGTTGGCTAAAGGTTTGTCAATTTTGTTGATTCCTTCAAAGAACCAACTCTTGGCTTCATTGATTTTTTGTATCGTTCTCTTAGTCTCCATTGCATTGATTTCTGCTCTGATCTTTATAATTTCCTCCCTTGTATGAGCTTTGGGTTTGTCGTGCTCTTCTTTTTCTAGAAGCTTGAGGTTCAGCATCAGGTTGTTTCACTGGGCTTGGTCTGTTTTCCTAATATGAGTATTCACTGCTATGAATTTCCCTCGTAAGACTGCTTTCATTGTGTCCCATAGATTCCGATATGTTGTATTGTCATTGTCATTTATTTGAAGGAACTGTCTGATTTCTTCTTTAATTTTCTTTGTGACCCATTGGTTATTCAGAAGTGTGTTGTTCAATTTCCACGTGTTTATGAAATTTTTTGAGTTTCTTTTGCTATGGATCTCCAATTTCATTGCACTATGGTCTGATAATATACAGGGGATAACTTCAATTCCTTTACACTTACTTAAACATGTTCTATGTGTGAGTATGTGGTCTATTTTGGAGAATGACCCATGTGCAGCTGAGAAGAATGTGTATTCTGATTTTGTGGGGTGGAACACTCTGTAAGCATCTGTTAAGTTCATTTGTTCAAGAGTTCGATTGAGTTCTAGTTTTTCATGACTTATTTTTTGTCTAGTTGATCTATTTATTTGTGACAGTAGGGTGTTGAGGTTCCCCACTACAATTGTATTAGTGCGTATATGACTTTTCATGTTCGTTAGTATTTGTTTTATATAGTTGGGTGCACTAGTGTTTGGTGCATAGATATTTATGATTGTCATCTCTTCCTCTTGGATTGTTCCCTTTACAAGGATGTAGTGTCCTTCTTCATCTTTCCTAATCAGTGTTGGTTTGAAATCTACTTGATCTGCCAAGAGGATAGCTACTCCTGCTTTTTTTTCAGGTTCCTGTCACACGGAGTATTGTTTTCCACCCTTTAACTTTCGGTCTATGAGTTTCCTTTTGAATTAAGTGCGTTTCTTGTATGCAGCATATTGTTGGATTTTGCTTCTTGACCCGTTCTGCCTGTCTGTTTCTTTTGATTGGTGAATTGAGACCATTAACATTGATGGTTATAACTGAAACGTATTGACTTGTCATTGCCATGACTTTTTCTTTTTGTTGGGTTCTCCCCCTTTACATTTAATTTCTTGTCATGCCAGATGGATTCATTCTGCTTTGCTTCCTGGGGTTGTGATCCTCAAAGTCTGTTCCTAGGATATTGTCTAAAATTCTTTGGAGTGCTGGTTTTGTATTCATGAAGTTCCTAAGGTACTCTTTCCCATGAAAAGTATCTTATTTCTCCATCAGTTTTGAAAGATAGTTTTTCAGGGTACATCAATCTGGGTTGGAGGCTGTTTTCTTTTAGGGCTTGGAATATGTCACTCCAAGGTCTTCTTGCCTTAATGGTTTGTGTTGAGAAGTCTGCTGTGATTCTGATGGGCTTTCCTTTGTATGTGATTTGTTTCTTTTCTCTGACTACTTGTAGAACTTTGTTCTTCTGTTGAGTTTCTGGAATCTTAACAATTATATGCCTATGTGTAGATTTTTTTTTGGTCAAGGCTATTTGGAGTCCTATATGCCTCACTTGTCTGTATGTCAAGCTCTTTTCCCCTGCTTGGGAAGTTTTCTGCCATTATTTCTGTGAAGAGATTTTTATGTCATCTGCACTCTCTCCTGTTTCTTCACTGACTCCAATCAGTCTTATGTTATTCTTCTTTGCATCATCTAGCAGCTGCTGGATTGATTTCTCATGTTCCTTTATAATTTTGAAGCAATTTTTCTTTTCCTGGTCACTAATTGCAATCTTATCTTCTATATCTGAAATTCTGTCCTCACATTGGCTCATTCTGCTGTGTAGACTTTCAATGGAGTTTTTCATGTCCTGGAAATCTATTTGCATCTGTTTTATGGATTCCATTTGTTTCCTGTTTTGGGATTCCATCATGTTCCTCTGGTCCTCTCTAGATTTATTAATCATGCCTTGCACTTGGGGTACAGTTTCTCCTGTTATCTGAGAAATTATTTCTGATTTCATTTTTTCCATATCCCCTTTTGTTGCCAGTTCAGTGGATCCAGGTGGTTGAGTATCAGAGTGTTCCATCTCATTTCCCTTTGGGGTTGTTGTAGGTGATCTGGAAGTCTGGTTTTGAGACTTATTTACGTGTTTTCTCATTTCGACTGGGGCGGGGGGCTGTTAGTGCCTGCACGGATTACCTCCTCTGAGCTGGGAGAGGTGGGACAGGGGCCGGGAGCAGCAGTAGGGATGGTGACCCAAAAGCCTTTTCCTGTGGGCTGGGAGCAGTGGGAGGGATGGTGGCCGGGAAGCCCCTTCCTCTGGACCAGTAGCAGTGGGATGGCAGCTCAGAAGACCCTACCTCTTGGCTGGGAGCGGTGGGAGGGATGGTGGCCCAGAAGCCCCTTCCTCTGGGCCAGGAGCAGTGGGACAGAAGGTGGCCCAAAAGCCCTTTTCTCTGGGCTGGGAGCAGTGGGAGGGATGGTGACTGGGAAGCCCCTTCCTCTGGACCAGGAGCAGTGGGATGGCGGCTCAGAAGCGCCTACCTCTGGGCCGGGAGCAGCGGGACTCAATACCTTGGTCTGGTGGTCTGGTGTCCTCTGCGTCTTTGTAGTGTGGAACCAGGTGGCTGCCTGTCTGCAGCTGGGTGATTTGGCGTCTTCCACGCGACTCGGGACCTCGGTAGGGCGGTAGGGCAGGGCGGTAGGGCATGCACAGACCTGCCTGTCTGCAGCGGGCTGATTCACCAATAGCTTCGCTTAGTGGCCTCTCAAAAACATATTGTAGGTAAAGTTAAAAGAGGAGAGGTTTATTTTGGTTCAGTTTGTAGAGATTTCAGTCCATAGCTGGTTCCAAGGCAGGGTGGCATGCGGGGAGCTGGCAGAGGAGAAAGAGCTCATGGCACAACAAGCAGGAAGCCTTCTGAATGTTTTTGATCTGTAGTTGTTGAATCTGTCGGAGCAAAAGTCCAACTGTATAGTTTGTAGAGGTTTGAGTCCATAATCAGCTGGCTCCAAAGCTGGGATGGCAAAGGAGCATCACAGAGAGAAACAAGATGGCATGCACAAGGCAGCAAGGGTAACAAGAGGACATTCTTCACCTTTCTTAATTGCAGCTACTGACTGAATATTTTGGGCACAAAAGTGCATCTTATATAAGTCTCAGGAGCCATGGGAATAAGGAGCTGTTTATAACCTCTTAAGTCGTAGGGGTTAGAAAATTGCCAGGTGGCAAAGAGACTATCATTTTTTTTTTGTACCGGGGATCGAACTCGGGATCTTGGGGTTTCGAGGCAGGTGCTGGAACCACTGATCTAAATCCCCAGCCCCTTTTTTTAGTTCTTTGTTTTTGTGGGGGTTTTTGGTACTGGAAATCAAACTTGGGACCTCATGCTTGTGAGGCAGGCAGCGGAACCGCTGAGCTAAATCCCCGGTCCTGACTACCATTTTTTTTTAAGCCAACTTAAAGGTTTGTTTTGTGATAAATGGTGGATTTATCTGAAGAAAAGAATTCATCATCCCCTATCAAATTGATTTCCAGGAAATACTAGCATGTGTAGGAGTGTGTATCCTCATATGTACACACCCAGGACTAAGATTTATCATTGTGAAATTAGCTGCAATATTAGAAGAGACTAGCAAAGTCCGTTATTTAGTGGTTAGTTGTTTATGAGAACAGTGTTAAATGTGGTCACCATGAATAAATCAGGCTTTATGGTCATTTGGCTTTGAAGGCAGAGGTTATTGTCTCTATTTTCTTATACCCTGAGTTTCCTGTTCCAGGGAATACATAGGTGCTCAGTAAATCCATACTGATTGATTTGTAAAGAAAGAAAAATCTACATTACTGTTGCTTGGACTGTGTCATTGTATCCCCAATCCTTGGGTCCTGCAGCTGAAGAAGCCGGTTTCCCTTTGGTTCTATTGTCATACATGTAGGTGGCATATTTGTTTCATACTCTGGCTCTTATGACAAAGTGGTGTTTATCTTTAGGGTGTAAATAGCAAGAAGATACAGTTACTTGTGTTTCACAATTGGAGTAACCCCTTGGAAATATCAGAGCAAGTGAAAGCAGAGCAGAGGCCAGGGCATAAAATTCCAAGAGGTGGTCTAATGTGGCACAGAGGGCAGCAGACCTTTCACCACCTGGGCAGCAGCCTCAGCCCATCCTCTATGGGTGGTCTCCCGAATTTGAGAAGTAGTAAAGATAAAGGCTGACTTAGGCAACTTGAAGGCTGCTGGTAGGGTTACACTGATGAGGATTAAAGGAAAGAAGTAAAGACGCAGTTAAAACCTATTGTGTACCCTGTGAAACAGTTATCCCTTTGTAGGCTTACAGTAAGAATTGTTTTTTGCTTTAAGGGCCCTGAGAGATTACCATCTCAATGTGCCATTATACAGTGTTGTAATAGTCCATCCAGTGTAAGTAGTAGAAATGAAACACTAGCTTATATGAGAAAGGGAGTTTATTGGTTAAGACCACAAAGCTCAAGGATGTATTTGGTTTAGGTGTGGCTGCTTCTGGGACCTCAGGTCAAGTCCTTAAGGCTTCATTGTCCTACAGTGTCTTCCCACATGGTTGTAGCAGCTCAAGAGCTGCTCCAATCAGAGTCCCAGGGCTAACTCTGAATGGCCTGGATAGGGCTGTGTGTCCATCCCTAACCCAGTCACTAAGACTCTGGAACCTCCCTGGGGTGAATATTAGTTAGCAGCATTCAAAGCATTGTACTGAGAGTGGGGTAGAATGAACCTCAAATGAAAACTGAAATACTATTATCAGAGGGCAGTGGATAAAGTGTGGAGTGGGAGAGAAAATGTCCCCTAGTAGTAAAGGAAAGGTGGTCCAACAAAGCATCATTTTTTGCCCATAAAGCTTGGGATTCACATGGAAAAGGCATTAATACCTCAACAGTTCAACAGTGAGTTCAACAGTGAGAAGTATGATTGCTTTTCTCAGTTATCCTTGCCTAATTTAAGACCAACGGTTGGACCTACACACATAAGCAGCAGGTCTTCTGTTGGGAATTGTATTTTCACTCAGTACTGATATTGTGTCTCCCATACTGGTTTGATAGTTTCCTAAGTCTGTGCTGATTATTGGCAGTAGAGGTTCTGAGGTTGTTGCAAGGATGCCTGGGGCCTGACCACTGAAATGTAAATGCAGCAGCATTCCTGTTATATACTCTCAGATAGAAATGGAGACCCTGCTGCCTTGGCCATTTCAGGAGTGGTGCATCTTAAGGCTAGAACCATTTTTTTTTTTTTTTTTTTAACCAAGGAGTATGGCTAGACTGGCTGCCTTATCCAAAAGTCCCTAGTAATTCTTCTGGTCTATCTGGGCTGGGCTGGAATATGTTCCTGTGACTCCAGTGGAACCACTGTTGTGTCCCTGGTGCCGAGTAATGGCTATGCAGATGTAACTAGGACCTGTCCCAAGGAGGTGAGGAGAGAAGCAGCTTACAGAAGAAGAATCCACTCCTAGAAGCTCCTAGAGCTTCTTTTCTAGTCTTGGCTCACTCCAGACCCTTCTTGTTTGTTTCCAGGTTTACTGGGATATAATCCATGAACACACATATGGAGAAGCAGAGGACAAACATATATAGGCCCCAGTGCTCGGGCTCTGGAAGCCCTGGCACCACACTGTTTCAGCTATCTCTTCTATGTCTCCATTTCTTTGGCTCCAAAATCTGATTGCTGGTATAGAGCTGTTGTTAGGTCAGATTATTGGGTTCCTGTTTGAGGTGTCCCCTAGTAAGATATATCAGTGGTCACAGGGAGACATGCCTGTTCTTTAGTTTCCATTACTAGAGAGTGTTAATTAAGCTACCAACTGTACTTTGGGCTCTACTAGAAGCCAGTGGGAGAGATCTGGCTTTAGGAGCCTTCTATCCAAGCTGGACTGCCCCAGACAGACAGATGGACAAATAGCAGAAAGTAAAGGTAGGATTGGGAACACAGGTAATGGATTTTATGAGACTGTCACAGATGTCACTTATTTTTTTTCATGCAATAGTAGAGTACCTTTTCCATTACCAATCATTGTGCAGAAGTTCTGGGTATACAGTAATTGGCCAGATGAACCTGTGACCTGCAGGAACCCATAGTCAATTGGGGAGCTACGTAAGTCAACACACAGTTATGGTCCCAGTATAATTAGTGTGGTAATAAAGTCAGCATAAGGTCTTATTCTAGACTGAGGGTGTATGGCAGGGGTGGCTTCCTACAGGGGGTAACATTTAAGTCAGTTCCCCAAAAGAGTAGTAGAGAGTAAGCAGCAGCGAAAAGGACTGGGCAGGAAAGGTGCTCCAGGCAGAGAGAATATCCCGTGCACAGGTGAGTGCATGTGAAGGGTGTTCACTGGGGAAAGTGGCTGTGGAATGGACTGAATTGTTTTTCTCTTGTTGCAGGGATTTGGAGAAAGTGGAGCGGCAGGCAGTACCTCAGGCCAACCACACAGAGTCTTGTCGAGCGTGTGGCCATGTGAGACCTGGACACTCAAGGAATTGTCCTCATCACAGCCATGATGACTCTTTTGGCTTTGAGAAGCGGGAGCAGGAAGAAGAGCAGTACCATTCCCAGAGGGACCCACTGGAGGGCAAGCGGGAAAGGAGCAAGACCAGGTCCCCGTACTCGCCCACCGAGGAGGATACCTTGTTTATAGATTTACCCAGTGGCCCAAGAGGCCAGCAGGCCCAGCCCCAGCGCTCCAAGAAGAATGGCATGTTGCCCTCCTCCTGTGGCCCTGAAGAGCAGAATGGTACTGGAGGGTACCCTTGGCCCTTACCCCTCAGGGCCACCGCAGAGAAGCACAGCCAGAGGAAGAGCAGCCTGGCCCAGGCAGAGCACTGGGCAAAGGCCCTGAAGACAGACAGCAAGAGGTCAGTGTGCACTCAGGATCCTGCTGATAAAGCAGTAAGAGTAGCTATCATTTCCCAGCACTTACTGTGTAAATGGAGGCCTTAAACCCTTCACCTCCATTATCTATGTAAATCTTTGGAACAGCCCTGAAGGAGGGGTGATAGCCCTAATTTATAGACAGAAAAGGGGGTTGGAGAAGTGAAAGAACCTGCCCAGGGCACACAGATTAATGGCAAAGCAGGAGTTCAAACCCAGTTCTATGAGCTGCCAAAGCCCACAGGAGATTACACTGGTGGGATCTCTGCTCCCTGCAGAGGCTGTCTTGAGACAGATCGTGGAGCTAGGGGCTAAACTCCACTTTATGCTGCTGCTTCTTTGCAGCTGAGAACTCTGTAGAAACTAGAGTAAACATACATCCAGGTTTTAATTCCAGGCACATCGAGAAGTGCTCAGGCACTGTTGACATTAGGCTTTATCAAACCCATTCCTTGAAGAAATGGCTTTAATTATTTAGAAGGGGTGCATTTCTTGCTATTTGCAAAGCACTACCTGTATTTTATTATAATTTTAGATTACTTAGGACAGGTTTATGAACATGAAGAATTCAGGGTCATTCAGCTGCCCTTTTGTCCCCTGAAGCAGCTATGGTTTGTCTTCATTGTGAAGATATGGCAACTTGATCACCATCCACAGCCTTCTGAAACAAACCACTGACTGGAGAGGAGATGACAAAGCCCCTGGGTGCTCAGAAAGCCTCTGGGGCTGGTATAGCCATGGTGGATGTACCAGAGCTCAGACTGACTGCAGCAGGCCTAAAACTTCCCTCTCCCTGTCTGAGGTCCAGACTGTGTCTGTGGCTCTGGAGGCGGCAGTGTTCCTCAAGGAATATCCCAGGCCTGCTTTCAGATGTGTGGGGTAGAGTGTTTGTGGATTTCTGTGACCCTTTAATCTGGGCCAGTTGGACAGTCGTGAGAGTGGATAGTGGAGAAGTCACCGCGGAAACCTCCTGAGCTACTGAGAGACATTGCTGTGTAGCAGAGCAGAAGGGAAGGCCTTTTGTGTGTTAGCTAAGCAACCTTCCCCTGCCCACTTAGCAATGACCAGGTGTCAATTCTGTTTGTTAAAAATTGGTGTCTTATTGAAAACAAAGCTACTGCACCAGGACTCAGAGGAGTAAAGTGGCTTTCTTCAGTGCTGGGCTAGATAGTCCCCAGGCAGGTGGTTCCAAATGACTCATTTCTGAGTGAGGTTGGACAGTTAGCAGGGGTAGTATTGTATTGGGTCCTCCAACTCCAAGGTAAGGCATTTATTTGAATTTTACTTGAGAAAGCAGTAGGGGGAACTACTGGAAAGATTTATGCAAGTAAGTGATGTGATCTGATTAATATTTCATAGACAAAGTAAGAGCCTAGGGAGGAGGCTACTCTAATAGCCTAGGATGTAAAATAAACAGATTTGAGGTATTTTGGAGGTTGAAGCAGTAAAGCTTGTAAGAGCATTAGGTGTCAGTATGGAGGCAAGAGAGGAATGAAGGTGATCCTTAGAGTGTTGACCTGAGAAATCAGTGGCTGCTGGAATGGGGAAGTCTAAGGAAGGAACAGGTTTGGGGGAAATCAGAACTTTTATTTTAGATGTGTATAAGTGGGAAATGCCACCGGTGAAGTTGACGTTAGCATTTGAGTTTGGCTTGGCTAAAGGTAGATGTGATGCCTTGCACCAGACAGCATAGGTAAGAGATGGGAGCTTGGTGAGGAATGTGGTACCTGTCTGGCAGATGATCAGTAGGTCACAGAGATTGTGGATACAGGTGGTAGAGATTTGGGAGTGATGGCCCTGGAGTGTGGGTACCAGATTCCCTGGCAGTATTTGTCCAGGGTGGAATACTTTGGGCCGTAGTTCTTAATCTTGGCTGTATAACTTGATCATTGGAGGCCCTGCCTCAGAGATTTTGATTTAATTGGTCTGGGGTGAGTTCAAAGCATTATCTGTCTAAGCTTCTTGGGTAATCCCACCAGTTTGGAAACTGTTACATAGTTACACATTGGAATCACCAAGAGAAGTTTAGAGACTTCAGTCTTATGCCTAGAAATATGCTTCAATTGGTCTGGGTTGCAGGATTTTTAAAAAGTCCATGGTCCCTAACTTTTCCTCCCCCAGTGATTCTAATGTGTGGCTAGAGTTGAGAATCTCTAGCTCCCTGTAAGCAATACCAGGGACCAGACAGAGCCCTGGGAATCCCCAGCCCAAAGCCTAGGCAAAAGCAGTCTCCTTAAAGGAGATGGAGAAGGAAAACTGAAATGTTCTTTGGGGGAGAGTTTGCATCGGAAGGAGCGCAATCAGCGGGGCAAGGTGCTGCTGATGAAGACTTTTCCCTGAATTTGGTACTTTCAAAGGTGGGCACCACTGAAGAAAACTCTAGAGCCTCAGACTCTCTGGTCCTTTGCTCTGACCAGAGATCTTTTCTTCCTCTTAGCTTCTTGTTGGACATGGATGGGCAGACCTATACTGCCACCCTTGATAGGGCTACCATTTCAAAGTGAGGTCAGGAGAGAATCATAGGAAGAGAAGAAACCAGTGAGATGGCATAGCCAGTGACAGAAAGGACTTTCAAAATGGGGCTAACTGATACACAGAAGTTGTTGGTTATGAAGTGTCTCTATACAACCATTTGTGACAACCCACACACCTCTGTGATTCTGCTGTATTATTGGGAGTTGGAAGAGTGCATCAAGGAATTGAAGGATAAGAAGTCCATAAGGAGATGAGAGGTGGCTGAAGAGGGCCTTGGCTTTTCCTTAGGATGTGAGGTAGGAGTTTGAGCCACCCTTAAGTGAGGGACAGAGGGACATCAAGTCTGTAGGGAAAACAGTTCATTGACTTTGGAGATCATTAGCACACAGCCAGAGGAATATCAGTCTAGTGGGGGAGGCAAATCTCAGTGGGCTAAAAAGTGAATGAAAGTGAAGAAATGAAGGCAGAGCATTAAAAAAGTGCTGTCCAGGGCCAGAGATTTAGCTCAGTGTCACCGCTGCCTGCCTCGCAAGTGCAAGGTCTTGAGTTCAATCCCTGCTACCAAAAAAAAAAAAGTGCTGTCCATCACTGAGAAAAGTTCTTGGTCTCTGATCCTTTACTTTTTTTCTTAAAAGGTCTGCATTTTATATTCCCAGATTTTTTTTTCCTTAAAGATACATTTGTAATGTCTGACAGTAAGTGATAAATAGATCTAGCTGTTTAATAGATCTTCGATTATCCATTTGAAAGTATAGAAAGTGGATCTCTGTTATATGTATAATTAAGACTACTAATCTCATTATCATTAGACTGAGCACATAAAGACATTGAAAAGAGTTATTTGTACTGCAGTATGATCCTATATTCTCAGCTTTAGATCACACAGGGAATTGTTTCTAACTGTGCTTTCAGTGCTTGGAGATAAATATATTTCATATCATTAAATTCTTTGAGAATATGGTTCGCAGGAGTCAGACTGACATACCCTTAGATTCTTATCACAGTCTAAGAGCTTGTTTTGAAATTCTAGCCTTCCTTTTTCGCCCCTAGTGTTCAAAGTAACACATACTTGTAAAAATAATAAGGTGGGAGTGGGGCTGGGCCAGTATTACTTGAACACTATTATAGAAACAGTAGAAAGCGAGCCCGAGCATGATAGAAATGGAAGTTAGAGTGAGGAATTTCTGCTGCATAAATAGTTGGTTGCAAAAAATGATTTTACACTTTGACATGACTGTATTTGTAGTGTCTCTACTAGAATATCCTGTTTAGTGCCTTTTGGGACCCCTTTTTGGGTAGGGCTGGAGTTGGGGCCAGCAAATGAATCTGCTGTGGAACAGAACTGCTCTGGGAGCTCCTGCCTGTTCCTGCCAGCTCCTCCTCAGGGTCTTTACCTCATCTTTCTGATAGCTCCCATCCCATCTCTGTCATTGGTTAATTACTGTGGTTTGGCTCCTGGGTCCAGAGCTCATTGTCCTGGTACCTTAGGGTCAGTGACAGACAATGCATAAGTGGAGGGGACAGGCTAGAGGACGAGCTCAGGGTGTCTAGGGGACTGCTTGGTGGGGAACTCTGTCCAGCATCCAGATGTAGGGAGGCACCCAGAGTGGACTGTGGAGCCAGACAGAAGGAGTGGGTGGTGGGAGTGTCTGGGAGGTGCTTTGCATTCTTTGTGTTTTGCTTCATGCAGAATGAACAATGGTTAGTAAAGTCCTGCATTTCTCAGGGGAAGCCCTGGCCTGACTTCTGCCCCTGCTAGCACGTCTGTGTGAGGGTTCAGGTACAGGCAGCCTCCAGCCCAGAGACACATTGCAGTTGAACTTTGGGATTGAAAGTAAGCTCTGCCACCTAGTGACAAGCAGACACACTTGGCATATAAGACAGGTCTGAACTAAAGAGATCTTAAAATTACCTCCTGCAACTGCAAAGTAACCATGGGGTGGGGATGGGGTACTGCCATTTAAATGACACTTATTTCTAATCCTGCTCTAATCCTCACTTAATTCCCATTTTATAGGAAAGAAATTGAGACTTAGGACAGAAATGATATTTGACCTGAGGTTGGACAGCTAAAAGTGATTAAATGGACTAAGTTTAAGACAGCATCTTTACAACTTCAGAGAGCATCAGAATCACTTGAAGGGATTTTAAAACAGGTGGCTGGCTGAGCCCTGCCCCGAATTTCTGATTCCAAGGTCTGTGATGGGGCTGATAATCTACATTTTCAAAATATATTTTATTTTAATTAAAAATCAATAGTTATATGTACTTATAGGTAAATGTGAAATTTTGATACATGTATACATGGTAGAATGGTTAAATCAAGCTAATCAATATTTACCACTTTGCCTACTTATTTTGTGGTAAGAATACTTAAAATCTATTTTTGAGCAATTTTGAAACATATACCCTATTATTGTTAACTGTAATCACCATACTGTACAGGGAGCTCTAAAGTTTTCCTTCTGTTTAACTGAAACTTTGTACCCTTTGACCCATATTTTCCCCTTCCTATCCTCCACCCTCTGGTAACTATAGTTCTATTCTTTGCTTCTGTGAGCTCTACTTTTCGAGGTTTCACATATAAGTAAGGTCATACAGAGCCTGTCTTTCTGTACCTGACTCATTTCACTAACTTGAATTTTTAAGGCAGTGGTGAAACTGCTGGTTCATGGACCACACTTTGAGTAGCCTTGGCATAGAACAACATCTGGCGTATGGTGGGCACTAAATGAAAATTAGTTAGATAAAACTGATACAAGCAGAGTCAGGATTTGGACTCAGGCCCATCTGACTCCACAGCCTGTTCTCTTTATATCTACATCTCAGAAAATAAGAAAGCTTGCTGGAGGTAGTTTTGACAGTCCTATGAAGCTTTTAACATGAGTATTGAAGGGCTGGCTATGTGTGAGGACTTCCTCAGACTGTGAACAATAGCAGAGTGTGAGACACAGTTCTTGTCTTTCAGGAATTTTCAGCTTGGCTGGGGAAGAGATGTCTTGCAAGTATGAAAAGGTCACATCAGTTCAGGACCTTGGGAAAATGACAGTATGATAACTAGCTAAACAGACCAGGAACACTGAGGGCTGTAGAACTTGTGGGAGAGGCATGGGACACTGTCCTGAAAGAAGTAATATTTGGGTAAATAAAGCAAGGGGAGCCCGTACTGGAAAGCAGAGGAAGAACAGTGTTCTGAGAATAGGGAGAGAAGGAGGGAAGGAATGTGCACAGGTGGAGGACCTTTTGTGTATCCACATGAAGGAGGCGTTTTCCTTTTGGTGTCATTTACTCCTCAGAACAGCTGCCAGTTGTGATGGCACATGCCTGTAATCCCAGCACTCAGGAAGCTGAGGCAGGAAGATTGCCTCGAGTTTGAGGCTACATAATGGGCTATATAGTGAATTCAAGGCCAGCCTGAACTATGTAGTAAGACCTTGCAAACAAACAACCATATGAGGCAGGTTATACTACCTCACATAGATGGGGAAAGTAAGACTCAGAGCAGTCAGTAAGCCAGCTAGGATCACAATGCTAGTGAATGGTAGAGCTGGGACTGAAACCCAGGGATTTGCTTTTTCCCTGGATGATGGAGAGGCTGGGCTGGACTAGGGGAGACTCATTCTCAGGCACCAGGCAGTGTGGGTACACCTGTGAGGGGTGCCTCCTTGAGGGGTGGGTCCTAGGCACCTGGTATGCTCCAGCCTAGTCCCAGCCTGGTAGGAGGAACAGGGAGAAACTGCAGGACTGCAAGGTGCCCCTTAGGGTCTTTACCTCATCTTTCTGGTACCTCCCATCCCCATCTCTGTCATTGGTTAATTACTGTTCTAGAGAGCCATGAGTGCCAGGGCAAGGAGTTTAAGTTTTACTTCACAGATGGCAGGGAGGTTTTTAGACCATGAAAGTGACTGGATTAGAGCAGGTGGTGGTGTATGTGGTGGAACTGAGTAGGAGCATCTTGGAGTTGTCTGGGGGAGGTAATTAACCAGTATCCACACTAGAGCAATAGAAAAATGAAGGGCCCAATACTAACCATTTCCTTTAAAAATCTCTAGAACTTGATGCTAGGATCTCAGGCAGAGGGAAAATCTCAGAAACAGAGGATTTTGAGGCCTTTCTTAGACATATACATATTGTCACTGCTGGCAAGAGGGGGAGAAGGAGAACGCAGAAGCAGTACTATCTCATTGCACTGGAATTGAGGACTATGGCACCCACACATTGGCTGGTAGGGAATTGACAGAGAAAGCTGGTTCTGAAGTCTTCTGCGAAGAGAAGTGGGGGGGAGCCCTGAGTATCTGCTTATTTCAGGCTCTGACAGGGTTCCCCCATGTGCTGGACCTGGTAGGCTTGCTTAGCTGTGTTTCTGTTCTTCCCTCTCTCCTCAGCCTTCCTTCAGAGCAGACACTTTCTCGCCAGGGTCCTAGCCAGCTCCTGTCCTTCCCAGAAAACTACCAGACCCTTCCCAAGAGCACCCGGCACCCCTCGGGGGACTCCTCACCCCCTCTGCGGAACCTGCCCAGTGACTACAAGTATGCACAGGACCGTGCTAGCCACCTGAAGATGTCGAGTGAGGAGCGCCGGGCACACCGGGATGGCACCGTATGGCAGCTGTATGAGTGGCAGCAGCGCCAGCAGTTCCGGCATGGCAGTCCCACGGCACCCATGTGTGCTGGCTCCCCGGAGTTTGCAGACCAGGGCAGGAGCAGGAGCATGCTGGAGGTTCCCCGCTCCATCTCTGTGCCTCCATCACCCTTGGACATACCTCCCCCGGGGCCCCCAAGGGTCTTCCTGCACAGGCGGCCACACACACCAGCAGAGCGTGTCACTGTAAAGCCACCAGACCAGAGGAGGAGTTTGGACATCTCGCTGGGGAGCTCTCCCAGGAAGGCACGGGGCCATGCCATCAAGGTAAGGCATGGGGACCTTGGCCTCTGTTGGGCATAGCCTCAAGGTACCAGGAGCCTCACCTGGCTCAAGCACAGATTGAGACATTGGGACCAAATGATAGCAAACTATAAATGCCAGTGTAGTTCTTGGGGTTTACTTTAATTCTGAGCACAACCCTGTGAGGTAGGTGCTATGATTAGGCCCATTTCACTGAGCCCTTGGGAGACAAAGTCACTTGCATGGGGTAGGGTTGTACAACTAGATGTCTGCTCCCTGGCAGCTTGGAAGGCAGGACAGGATGTCAGTGTTCAATCAATTCTGTTATTTATAATAACTCACCTCAGGTTTGACTCTCCAGAGGGCTTCCACAGTGTACTGTGCTATCTCCAGCAAGGAACCCATGAGCACCCATCTCACAGGGCATCTCAGGCTCAGTTAGGGGAACTAGCATGAAGTGCTACTTGGGAGTGAGTAGCAGAGGCCTCCTGCCTGGCCCTCAGTGTGACTCCTTGTCTCCCCACCTTTAGAACTCCTCGCACATGGACCGACGCTCCATGCCCTCCATGGGTTACATGACCCACACTGTCAGTGCTCCCAGTTTGCATGGAAAATCGGTAAGCATCCCCTTGGCTCCCCACCCAGGTGAACATGATGCGGCCTACAGTCCCGTCTCTGGGGTTTCCTCCCTCTGAGGTAGTCACATGGGGGACTGCAGCTGGTCCTGCAAAGATTGGGTAGAGAACTTGTGAAGTGAAGGGGAATGTTGGGCTTGCCTTCTCCTTTGAATAGGATTTTGCCAGAAGCGTTTTGAACCCACCACCTCTCTCCTGTTAGCTCCTCTCCCCTCTTCCCCACTCTTTGGTAAGATAACTCTACGTTCAGAGATTAAGTAGGGTGAGGTGGCACTGTTTGTTGCAGCTTTCCTGAAAAATTGACTTTCTGCAGTGCTTTTATTTGTGCTAATGGGAGAATTAATGCAATCATTGCATAGAGTGGTATCACACCAGTGCTGTCCCGGCACTAGGGCGGAGAGTGTAATTAAAGTGGTGCCCCTGTAGTGGCTAATTTCCTCCAATGTGTCTATACACCTGCAGCTGGAGGAGCTCTCACTGCTTCTCACCTGGTTGCGGCGGCACCAGGCCAAGTTGGCCAGTGTGCGAAATTTTGCCATGGGCCAGTTACTACAGCACCATCTGACCTTTCCCATCTGCCAGGTCAGCGCCCATGGGCTTTCCCGGGGCTGGGGAATGATGTGCTGGCCCGTGTTCCCTTGTGCTGCTTTGGTCTGTCTTTGCTGTTTGGCTTGTCCTCACTCCCTGCCTGTTTGCTTCTGGATGCTGCTGTCAGACACTGTATGGTGGTCATGGAGCTCAGCCCTCTGGTGCTGGGCAGGGGCTGCATGGGATGCAAGGGCCCTGAACTGTAGCTTCTTTGGTTGTATGTAGTGACTACCAGGCTGATGTGTGGTCACATCAAAAAGGCTCTGCTGGCTGTCAGCCTTGTCATCTTGGGCACTACTTGGGTTATTGAAAGACACAGGTGGTCAGCCTGGAGGGGAGAATGCAGAGAGCCCTCATTTCTGACAGTGCCTGCTGCCTGCAGAGCTCTTATATCTCTTCTCCTGTTGAGTCTCACAGTAACAGGGAGAGGTTAGGTAGAACACACAGGCACATGGTTCCACAAGGGAAGGGACTTGCCCAGATTTCTTGCAAGAAGGATGAAGGCTGGAGCCACAGTCCAGCTCCTGTCTGGCACAGTGCTCCAAACAGTTTCCAGGACATTGAACTCTGCAGCTAGGCTCCTTAAGCACTGGCCAGGGAGTTGCTCTTCCAAACCTCTAGAGCAGCTTAACTCCCTAGAGTTGTCCTCAGGCAAGAATAGGATAGGTTTGGCCACATGAGGCTGGGAGGCAGGGGGACAGATGGATGATGAAAGTAATGGGACTGTCATCTTCCTTCCCTGTCCCTTTTTAGAGAGGGATTTAGGAAAGGTATTTAGAAAAATGAATGTAAGTAGGGCACATGTTGTAATCCCAACAGTTCAGGAGGCTGAGGCAAGAGGATCATAAGTTCAAGATGTCTCAAAATAAAAACTAAGAAGGACTAGGCATATAGCTCAGTGCAAAGACCTAGGTTTAATTCCCAGTTCCACTACTACTGCCTCCCCCCAAGAATGTAAGAGGACATGTCCCCTTTAAGTTGGATATATTTGAGTAATTTTAGATAACAGTCTCCAGTTCTATCTTTCCTAATTCTGTGGAAGGTATGTGAGGACTGGGCTGATTGGGGAAGTAGGGATGGATGGACAGTGTAGGGACGAAAATAAGATCTTGCAAGCCACAAAGCATCTCTGATAATGGTCTTTCAGGTTTTCCCATACTTAAAAAGCCCTGCATGAACTTCTCAAATGTATTATATATGATCACCAGAGCTGTACAGCAGGACCACCTTCCCCGGCCCTGGCTTGCCCAGCTTGGAGACCCTGTTAGTCTGCAGAGAACGTGGCCCCTGGATCATTCTCTTTTTTTTTGGTACTGGGATTGAACTCGGGACCTTGTGCTTGCGAGCAGGCACTGGAACCACTGAGCTAAATCCCTGGCCCCTGGATCATTCTTAAGCTCTCCTAGCTCTCTGCTTCTCTGTTAGCTTCTGTGACCTCCTACATAGGAAAGCGTGAATTCTAGGAAATTGGTTCTTTTCTTTTCACTGCCTCCACTAATAACCCTCTAGAACTCAACAGACTGTCAGAGATGCCCAAGCAGATAGGTCCGCCCTGAAACTAGCTCCTGACCTGGCCACATTAACTCCATGCTGAACAGAAAGAGCGAAACATCCAGCATCTGTTGGTCCAAAGTCACACTGGGACCTCCTGGGTCACCCGAGTCATCTCTCTGCCTCTTCCAGGGACCTCTCTTGTGATAATCAGGGCTATCTCCATGCATGTGAATTGGCTCATTTCCAAGTTTTGATGACAGGAATTGGAGCCATGGTGACTGATGAGACCCTAGTTTAGGTGTGATATGTGCTCATGAAAGTAGACCTCCTCCTCTTGCTGCCTCAAGAGCCCAGCATCATCCTCAGCCATACTGCTGGGTGGGAGCCTCCTCACCAGAATGCCGGTTGAGGGACAAGCTGACTTTCCTCACAGTGACCCATAGGCTCTGCCATGCCAAAAGAGTCAGTGAGCTGCAGCAAGACATTTGTGCTTCCTCCATGGCCTCAAATGTGTTGTTCTGCTGTGGTCTCTTGTCCCCAGAGCTGCTCACTGTAAATGATTCACTTTCGAAACCCTGGATTATGGAAGCCTGTGGTGTTTATAACTGTTTGGTTTTCATTTTTCTCTTGCTGCTTCCTTTGAAGGCTGATGACACCTATCTTCAGCTGAAGAAAGACTTGGAATATCTGGATCTAAAGGTGAGTGGCATCAGGGTCCCTGCCTAACCTTTCTGAGAGTGGAACTGACCTTAAAGCCAAAGACACACAGTGTTATCAAGCCTGGATCCCACATGGAGACAGCTCTCTGAATCAGAAGTCTCACTTCTCACAGCCTCGAACTCTGGCTCTCTGCAGTTTCTTGTGAAATCTGCTGTGAGGTCTGTGGCAGGGGCACAAGGTCTTGATCTCTTCCTTCCTGTGTTTAGAACTGAAGGCCCCTGTCAAAATGAACATTTACTCCTCCACAGCCTCTGATGAAGACAGGAGAGTGTCCATGTGTTTCACAGGGTGCCGCTGTGTGTTTTCCATCACGGGTGCCTTGGTGGCTTCTTCGGCTTCGTTATGGGGAAGCAGGTTCCACATAGAATGACTTGGCTCTGCGGCTCTCAGGTAGCCTCCCTTCTTCATTTACATGGGAGCACTGGGCCCTGTAGGTGGTCAAACTCCAGCTCTGACTCGACCTTCACAGCACAGAGGGCCCAAGAAGGTTCATGTGGAAGGGAGAAGCATTCTGCCTGGAAGAGAGAGGGCTGCTGTTGTCCTTCCCACAGCTCTCTGAAAGTTCCTGCTGTGGGCAGTGCCCCTATGCCTGAGTCTGCACCATGAAATAGGCAGAAGGAATGTGACCTTTAATCACCCAAGGGTGGGTGAGAGGCCTGTAGGACACCCATGCACCTGCCATGAGGGCATGCCCTGCAGTTCCCAGTGTTCCAGACTGGAGATATTTTTTAACCCAGGATCTTTATCCAGCCTTGCAGAGCTGATGTAAACATTAATCCTAAGGCAGCCGATGGGAGGAGGGGGCCCTCCCCACAAGTAAGTATAATCAGGCCTTTGATTAGAAATCAGCCCATTCAGTTATGTATCTGTTGAGCACTTGCTATATGCCCAGCTCTGCAGAAGATGTGGGCAGATGCAAGAGAAAAATAGAGGCTTTCTGGTCTCATGAAACATTCAAATGTCCAGGCTGGAGAAAGAAAAATTTCCCAAATAACACAGATTTATGTGCAAGGACTATACAAAGATCTATTTGGCTCAGTCCTCAGCTGAAGTCGTGAGAATCACTGTGGGCTACTAGGAAGGCTTTTGGGAGCAGGTGGCATGCATGGAGCTTTGAAGCGCTAGGGGTTTGGGGTTGTTGAGATTAAGGAGGAAGGCGACCCAGAGGATGGTGGTATGGATAGGGCCACAGAAGGGAGGGAGAGGCAGCTCCTGCAGACTCCTCATTCTTCCCTGGGCCTTAGGAAGAAAGATACAGAGCACAAAGGGATTAGAGAAGGGGAAACTGAGGCCCAGGGTAGCAGAGAACTAAGAGTCTCTGTGTCCTTTCTCCAACAGAGGGTATCATATGTACCAGTCCTGCATTTCACTTTTGTTAAATTATTTAGCCCTTGCAGTAGCCCAGTAAGGGAGGTGATGGTGTCATCTTTTAACTGACTGACGATCAGAGAAGTAAATGACTTTCCCATGGCCACACAAGCGGTTATGAGGATTGGGATTTGGGTGTAGCTCTAACACTAAAGCTTGTGCTCTTAATCACCTTTCTGTAAGGCCTCACTCACAACAGTGGACTCAGAGACATTGAGCTGCTTGGGAGTTGAGCCCAGGTCTTTAAACCAAGAAATGTGTTTGGTGGAATAGAGGCAGGTTGCATCCTGGAGGCTGGGGTTTGGTTAGGGTTACTCACGAGCCATATGTGACTAGAACATTTTCTAGCAATTAGACTTTTTAGACATTGTCATCATCTGTCATAAAAACAGTTGTGTTGATACCAGAAATTTCCTGGTAGCTTCTACTCCAGTTCCTAAGCTCTTCTCAGAGAACTTGACTCCCAAACGGATGGCACTAGTGGCTGGGAGAGGCTTGTCTCAGCAGTAGCACATATGGGAAAAGATGTTGGGTCTTGTGCCGTGTGCCACTGAACTGATGTGGCTGCCAAAACAGAATGGCACTTCCTTGGCCTCCTGCAGAGGGGTAGGGGCCCTGCTTGGCCCTGCACAGACCTGGCTGGACCATAGGGTTCTCAGATGAATGTCTCCTTTCAAGATCCAGATAAAGGAATTGCTGAATTGGGAGATTGAAATTGGGCATTCAAAACTCAAATCAACCTACTAAATCAGAAAGGGAATATGCTGCTTCCAGCCAGGAGCACCATTCCAGGGGATTAGCCCACACTGTCACTATTCTGCCAGCCTCAGTCTCTGCTGTAGAACCAGAGCTGCCTCCACCTTCACATCTGGTCTCCCCTATGCCCCTGCCCCCAGCATCCTAGCAAGTTCCCTAATGGGAGAGCTTACTGGCTTGAAAGAAGATAGCAGCTGGGATAGCTACAATGCAGAACTAGGGAAGGAGTTAGAGACGACTCAGAAGAGATGTGGAGACAGAAGTTGTAGAGCTCTGGTGTGTTATCATGTTTCTGTGGCCATAAGGAGGAATTAAGATAAGTGGATGGCTGCTATAAATAGACAGGTTTCGTGTATTAGACTTTTCTAAAAAGGCTTCCTCAGGTGGTGGTGAACTCTGTGTCACCTGGGCACAACTGAGGCTACATGGGACTGAGTAGGATAAGTGCATGGATTAGGAAAACTTAAATGTCCATTGGTCTTTAGATTCTATGACATGCTGGACAAAATATTCCTGAGATGAGGGCCTCTGTGGACACAATTAAATGGACACTGTGGACCACCCTGCACATGGAAATAGAGACAAACACATCCCCTCTGGGACTAGCTTCTTGTGAGAGCCTCCCCCAACCCCCAGGAGGAAAACCTCTCCAAAGAGGGAATCTCCCTGCCTGGAATCTGACCTGCTCCCCCTCCCTCACTCTGCCGTGTTGACTTAGGGCCCTCCATCTTCTTGTCCCAAAGGCCGAGAACCCAGACCATCCCTCTTTCCAACAGCTGACACTTGGCCTCCACCACCAGTTAGTGCTGTTTGCTTCCCCACCCTGCGGAGCTGTTTCCTCCTCAAGGACCACCTTCCTGTTGTGGTGCCAGATGGCCAAGGCGCTGTCTTAGAAAGATACTCTACTATTATGCTGATGAGGAGCATTTCCTTCTTGGGCATTTTACTTGGTGATGCTAGGATGAAAAGGAGCCCATAATGATCAAGATCTATTCCTGCCTAGCCCCCTGTTTAGGCACAGTTGGTGTTCATTTATGTCATTTAATCCTTTAGCAACCTTGAGTATAGAAATTATCCTTGTTTTCCTAACCAGGAACCCTTATCTCAAAGAAATTAAGTAATTGCTGCAGAGTTACATAGCAGAGACTGAATTTTCCCCTTCTTTTTTTTTAATATACCATATGCTTTGCCACCCCAGAGTTGTCTTTTTTTTTTTCTGGTACCAGGAATTGAACTCAGGACCTTGCATTTGCCAGGTAGGTGCAGTGCCACTAAGCTACATCCCCAGCCCCAGAATTGTCTTGACTTGTGTTTCTGGCATCTAAATTCTATCCTGCAGAACCCTGTACTGTAGCTGGGTCCAAAGAGTGGCTCTGTAACAGGCTGGTCCTAAACTCTTGGGCTTAAATGGCCCTCGTGCCTCAGCTTTCTGAGTAGCTGAGACTACACGTGCTTGCCACTGCATCTGGCTTTGAATTATTTTTTATGTAACTATGAAACATAACTGGGAAAGTGAGGTGAGGTAAGTGTCTACAGCTATGCAGGTGGTGCCTTTGTAGATAGGGATGGGTCGTAGTCAACCCCAAGGGTTGCTCAATTTTTAAAATGCAAATCTGAGGTAGGCATAGTACAAGTCTAGTCCCAGCCACTCAGGAGGCTGAGGCAGGAAGATCACTTGATCCTGGGAGTTTGAGACCAGCCTGGGCAACATAGTGAGACCCTGTCTCTCTTTTTTTTTGCTACCGGGGATCGAACTTGGGTCCTTGCACTTGTGCAGCCCTGTGGTGAAACCACTGAGCTAATCCCCGTCCCGAGACCCTGTCTCTTAAAAAAAAAAAAGTGCAGATCTGGAGGGGTCTATTGAGTTAGAACCCCTGGTGCAGGTGGGTGGGGAGGAGGATGGGCAGGACTCCATAGGTGTTTATAATGTGTAGCCAGAGTTGAGAAAGATTGGTTCAAAGCAGTGGCTTTTGAAGTATAATTCCGGGCCAGCAACATCAGCAATACCCTGGGATTTGGACCTACCTGAGATCTGCCCAGTGAGAACATCTAGGGTGGGGCCCCACATATGTGTTTGTTAACAAGTCCTCCAGATGACTGATGCACACAGTAAATCTTGAGAACCACTGACTTACAGCAGCAGTTCTCAGTCCTGGCTGCACATTAGAATCACCAAGGAGGCTGCTTAAGAATCCCCAGACCAATTACATCAGGGTCCTTGGGGTGCAACTCAGACATCACTCTTTTTATTTTTTTTATTTTTAAAAAATTTTTTTCCATTAAGTTTATTGGTACATTTTAGGTATACAATACAGTTACATTCATCATTGGGATCTTGTACCTTTACATGATGTATCTTGGTTCTTATTTTTTCCCCATTCCCAGCCCTCCCTTCACCCCCTCCCCCCTTTTCTATTTACAAAGACTTTGTTTCCATTTTTTTCCTTTTCTCATGTTTTTTCTTTTCCCTTCTTTTCTTTCTCCTGCCTGTCCCACTTCCCCTACTCCTTTAGATCTTTTCTTCCTGTTTCACAATATTAGTTATACATTTTGATCCATATTTACACTTTTAGTTTTTCACACCAGAGAAACTATTCGGAATTTACACGTGTGTCCTATTTATTTCACTTAAGAGGATGGCCTCAATGTGCATCCACTTAGCTATAAATGTCTCTCATTTCTCGTTCTTTATGGCTGAGTAGTACTCCATTTTATAGAAAAACCACATCTTCTTTATCTAGTCTCCAGTTGATGGGCATTTGGGCTGTTTCCAAGTTTTAGCTATTACAAACGCATCAGTCGTTTTAAAAGCTCCTCAGATAATTCCAGTCTTCAGCCAGAGTTGAAATCCACTGTGCTAGAGGGTGAGGACAATACTTCCTAAAAGGAGCTGTAAGATCTGAGACTGTTGATCAGCCATGAACTTTTAGATGCAGTCCAAGTGTAGAGGTGGAGGTGTGAGGGACAGAAAGTGGACATGCTGGGTGGGAGTGAGGCTGATGCCTCCTGGCACCACTCTAAACAAAGCTTTGATATCTCACAGAGTATGATGAGGGAGGCAAGGAAGACACAGACTTTCCTGCTATAATGTTCCTTTGCCTGCTGTGGCACCACTGGGGAGGAAATGGGCAGTGAAATGGCTCTCCCATGCCAACAGCCTGTTCATGATCTTGTCACTTAGCGCTGAATGTCCCCCAGTTTACAGAGGAGGGAACTGGAGTCCGGAAAGTTCCCATAGCTGGGACCCCGTCGGGTCACTGAAGTCCACTATAATTATGCTGTGCACATCCTCTTTAAGGTTCCCCCTTTGCCACTTCCCCAAATTCTGGCTGCTTCAAGTGTTGTTTAATGTTATGTTTCACCTGTTATGTTTTGTTGTATTTGCCTTTTTGTTTGGAACAGATTAAAAATAATGAACCTTTGATCAACGTGCTTTACAAAGTGCTGAAGAAGTCAGCACGGGGCTGTCGGCCCAGGAGAAGCGTAAGATGATCTGATCCGTGTCTCCAAATGGGGCCATTCCATTGCTTTTGGCTCAGTGCTGGCTCCATCACTTGCTTAACCAGTTGCTCTCCTGATCGCCCCAGGCTTCCCGCAAGTCATTTTGGTTTATTTTCTTTAAACTGTAGCTCTCTTCAGCATTGTGGCTGATGCACCAGTCTGGGCCGCTCATCTGTGGTGTTCCATGACTCCCATCTTTTGTGCTACCGAAGTGTGGGGGGCTTTCCTGGCTCATCATCAGCTTGTGTCATGTTTCCATTGTCCCTTGTCTGCCTCCATGGTGAGGGCATACCTAGATACAGTTGAGCCTGAGTTTCTTGGGAGGGAGCAGCAGTTACTGGTCAGCTAGAGGGAGGCCAGGTCAGATTACCCTGCGGCCCTGGCCTCTTCTCTGGGGCAGGATGTTGATATTTGGATAATAGTCCAGAGCTAGACTAGAACAAAACAGTCACCTCATGCCCCCTTTGACTGACACAAAAGTATAGGAACTATAATGCGGCTGGCTCTCGTAGCATTCTAAGGGAAGCTGCAGGTTGGGGTACAGGTGGTGTATCTGGCCATTCTGAGCCCGAAGAACATGTGTTGGGATGTGGTGGAAAACAAGTAAGTTGCCCAGGGGGCCTTTGATTCTCTTCTGAGGCAGAGATTTCTTCAAGTGGATAAATGCCCATGGACTTTCACTTTTTTCTGGTGACAGATACTGGGTGGGTGGGAGAGGACTCACTGTTGATGTCTTAAATGGATTTAAACATGGCTATCACAAAGCACAAGGTTAAAAGGAAACTTAGCTAATATACTACTTGTGGATGTAACATTTCTTAGTAGCCTTTGTCCTCTGGAATAGAGCTAAATTCAGAAGCTTTAAGGCCTCAGAGCTGTGTAAACAACTGTCAGAAAGCTCTGTGGCCTTTATGCCATAGGAATCAGAGCTGACCTTCCCAATTTTGATACATTCATGAACTCACTAAGCAAACATTTTCCGAATATCTTCAATATGCTAGTCCCTGGCTGGGCCTTGAGGATAAAGAAAAATATATCTTGGTCTCCACAGTCACCCTTCATTAGGTTACTGTCTAGAGACAGATAAGTAAACAGGCTTATAATCTACTTCTCCAAGTACCACAGCAGTGTCAGACCCAGGGTGTGGAAGGAGTACCCTGAAGAGCACCAAACCCAGTCTGAGGGGAGAGAGAGAGATAAGTACTTCACCTCTGTTGAGCTTTTGAGCCCTTTGGATTCCTAACTCACAACACCTTGTAAGCTGCACACTTAACAGAGGACAAGAGAAATCTATTTCCTTGATAAAGGGAATGCTAATATTCTAGGGTGGGGTGGGGAAGTGAATATATATTCAGTATTCTAGGAAGGCAGTGAAGGGCATACATTTAGAAAGCTTTCTATTAGAAAGTTTAATTTAGAAGATTCAGCTTTCTCAAAATGCCCCTTTTGAATAGAATATCTCATTTCTTTCCTGGTGGTGCTAGATAAATGAAGCATGCTCAATTAGATTCTCTGCCTTGTTACTTAAGCATCAAAAAAAAAATATCCTCCATAGAAAGCTTCAGTGAAATAAAGGGGAAATCCCTGAAGCATATCTCAATTAGAAAGTGTTTTCTACCTAGGAAATGAGCCAAGGATTGGCCCACTGGGGGACAGACAAACCCGTTGTCCTCCCCTTGTGACCTAGAGTGAAGACCTCAACACTTTCACCTGCTTGTTCTCCCAGGTTCCCCTGAGTTTAAAGCCCACATCCTGCTGGAAAGTCCAGCTGTTTGTGGGTCACCAGAATTAATTCCATGCTCTCCCTCTCCCTCACCTCTCCTCCATCTCAGAACACTATACTGTTTGTGGATTGTTGTAGGAGTCTGTGTGTTCTACAACTGTGTGTATACCTGTATGTACACATGATCTGCCAGTTTGAGGAGCCAAATTTGGCTGGAGTTTTGCCCTTTGCAAGAACTTCCACTAGCTTGCATGTTCCCTTTTACCTACATGCAGCTGAGTAAGCATTTGCTCAGTGCCTGCCTTTGTGCCAGGCCTTATATTTCAAGGCTGTGTCATGATAAATAAGACAGTGGTCCCTATTCTACGGTGTGACCAAAGAGATCCTGGGAATGCTTGGCTTGGTTCTGTAGGCCAGAATCATTCCAATGCCCAAAGCATGCAGAGGTTGTTTTCCCGTGACCTTGACCTTTGAATTTGCTGCTGCTGATTCTCAGGGAGGAGGCGTATAGGGCAGTTGGGCACATGAGGTAGCTTGAGCTCTGAGGGGAGTGACTGCCAACATATTTTAGCTTCTGATCACACTCAGACTTATTGGAACTTCTAGATGGAGTGAGGAGAAAGCAAAGGCCATTTCTCCATAGCACACATACTACCTGTCTCAGCTGTGGTTAGTCCTACCCTCCTTTTCTCCTGGTCATATTTGCAAATGGAAGTCAGGGTGATATTCTCTCCTCTACATGAGGTGCTTAGACCTGGCTCTTCCCAGCCTCATCTTGACCTTGGGGTGTATCTGTGTAAAAGCCACCCCTGCGCAGCTTTTGACAAGGAGACTTGGGAGAAATGAAAGCGAGGAATAAAGACCTGGATTCAGCTTCTTAGGAGCCAGTGAGAGATAGGCAACATGCTGCCAAATGTAGGTTGACTGAAGGATGGGAAATGGGAAATCTCATTGACCCGTAAGTTGGGGTGACTTCTGTGTTTCTTTGTGGTTTCCTTTCTTTTTTTTTTTTTTTTTGGTACCAGGGATCGAACTCGGGTCCTTACGCTTGCACAGCAGGCGGCGAAACCACTGAGCTAAATGCCTGGCCCATGTGGTTTCCTACAGTTTCACATTAGTTATTCAGGAATCAACAAAAATCCTAGCTGGGAATTATTCAACTTCCTTCTTTCCTTAGTCAGATCCTCTTCCCTGAGAGTATGGAGTGAGGAATGCTGTACTTATGCATGGCAAACAGGGGTGCTCAGAGACACTTTTTAAACTGAGGCTTGAGAATGCTCAGGGGATTTGCTTGTTCCTTCTGGCCTGCCCACCTCAGCCCTGGGGAGGGGGTGAGAGACTTCTATAACATCCTTTTGTCCCTAGGTTCAGTAGTAAACTTAGCAGTGACAAATTTTCCGAGATCCATACTGACTCTACACTCATTTTGAGCAAATACATGCTTTAAAAATTAATGATCTTCTAACTTGAACATTTGCATTTTCTTAAATTTGATTTTTTTTTTTGGTACGAGGGATCGAACTCAGGTCCTTGTGCTTGCGCAGCAGGTGGCAAAACCACTGAGCTAAATCCCCAGCCCTTAAATTTGATAATTTATAAGTGCCACTAGCATCACAAAAGATTTTTTTAGTTTCTTATAAAGCAGTTTTTGCTTGAGTTTTTGTCCCTTTCATGCCTTGCGAATTCCACACCCATCCAGCATAGGGCTAACTTTCCTTCCTGAGTTCTGATTCCAAACCCCATGGTTAAGTCTTCTTTAAATTGTTCACTCCCAGATGACAGGCCGGGACCTTCTCAAGGATCGAAGCCTGAAGCCTGTGAAGATTGCTGAGAGTGACATTGACGTGAGTGAGCAGAGTGACCCCTCAGCTGCCTTCTGACCCAGACCCAGCGTGGCAGCTTCTGGCAGGGTTTGAATGGTTCTGTAGCCAGAGGCTCTCTGGTCATGCTCCCGAGGCTTCACCCTGTTCTAGTGTCCTGGGTCCTCCTAAACCTCTTCTTGCTTATAGGTCAAACTGAGCATCTTTTGTGAACAAGACAGGATCCTCCAGGACCTGGAAGATAAGATTCGAGCCCTCAAGGAGAACAAAGTAGGCATCAGTTTTGCATCATCTTGGGATAGGTGGAGGGACAGATTGTGCCCTGTCTTTCCTGAGACATTGCCTGGGTACTCCTGATAGTATTGAACAATAGGTGCTATTATCCACAGCAGTGCCTTTTGTTCAGAGGTTTTTCTTGGAGGTTTCTGAGCCTGAGGAATGAGTAGGGGATCACTTGTAGAGATGCCCTGGCCTACTTCTTCCAACTGTGGCCCTGGGAGGAGAGTTCCACCTGCTTGGCACCTGAGCCCTTGGGAAGGACTGCCTTGGAGGTGGCTGTAGTCGTAACAGAGCAGAAACTCCTAAAGCTTCTTTCTACTTAAGCTGGGCTGTGGAGGCAGCAAGTCTTGATGGGTGGGAGGGGCAGGAATGGGCCTGGCGCCAGCAGTGTAAGCTTTCTTAGACTCTTAAAGTTGAGTTTTTTCTTTGTGAATTTTATTTAAATGCTAAAAGTTTATAACACCTTTTTTTCCCAGAGGGCTTACAAAGTTTTCCATCAACTCCTTGATTATTTATCCTTATAGTTTATCCCATAAGAAGTTAAATGGCTTTATACCCGGTTTCTAGGTGAGGAAACTGAGGCACACCATTGTTAGGAGCCTTACCCTGTGGACAGAGTCAGCACTGGTATCAGGGGCCCTGCCTCTCAGCCTCCAGCTCAGCTCTGGCCCCTTCTATCTGGGCTAGATCCAGCAGCCTTCTTTAACTCCAGGCATGGTATGGGGAGGCCTGTGGGGACTATGCCCTATCCTTTTGCTCTTTGGCCCCTCCCTGGTGCAGGATCAGCTAGAATCCGTGCTAGAGGTGTTACACAGACAGATGGAGCAGTACCGAGACCAGCCGCAGCACCTGGAGAAGATTACCTACCAGCAGAGGTTGCTGCAGGAGGACCTGGTCCACATCCGAGCTGAGCTCTCCAGAGAATCCACCGTGCGTGCGGGCTGAGAAGGACAGACACCTTCCCACAGGACAGGCTGGCCACGGCCTGCCTGCCATTCTCATCTCCTCCCCAGGGGTAGTTGAGTTGGTGGCCAGGAGCAAATGTCTTAAATTAGCAGAACTTCTCCAGGCTGCCTCCTGATAGCATCTTGTCCAGGGATGACATGTCTGTCTCCACCTGTGCCTCAGGCTGCTTTCTATCAGTGACCCCTGGGCACTCAAGGGACCAGATTTCTCAGAGCTGCCCAGAGGCTCTGGTCTGATCTGTGTGCAGTTAATTTTAAGATGTTAGGATTTCCACTTTTTCAAAGGTCAGTCTAATGTGGTGTATTGGCTATTTTGCTAGAGCAGGGAAGAGGGAACAGTTCTGGTGGCCAGGGTCAGATACCACACTCCCTCCTGCTCCTGTTCCTCTCCCACGAGGACTGCCTGAGGCTCACTGGGCCACCTTCCCTCTCTCTCCCTCTGGCTGGGTCTACAGAAGTCTCAAGACTGCCTGGGGGGAGTAAAAGTGAGATGGGGGATAACTAGGGACCAGCAGCTTTGCCTTGGCCAACAGGAGATGGAAAATGCCTGGAATGAGTACCTGAAGTTGGAGAGCGATGTGGAGCAGCTGAAGCAGACCCTGCAGGAACAACAGAGACGAGCCTTTTTTTTCCAGGTGACCAAGGGCTATTCACCACTCTGAGCTCTGGGTGTGGGGGCTGTGAGCACTGCCTCAGCGCTTCTCTTCCTCAGGCCTGTGAAGTGGCCACCCTGAGCTCTCTCTTGGGTTTCCATAGGTGGTAATGAAAAGCCTCACCCAGTGCCTCCACCTTTCTGCTCTCAAAGACAAGCTGTTGGTGTTTTGGGAAAGGGTGTCCTCTTGCTCATTTGGGGAGGAAGACCCAGAGGAGAGAGAGGTGTGAGGATGACGTATGGTTCCTTCTTGGGTTCCTGGTCCCCCGTTTAGACAGCCAACAGCGGAAGCCCCTCCTCCTTCCTGCCTCTGATCCCTGGAGATAGATGCTGTCATCCTCTGCCTTGGAGAGTGTAAATTCAGCCCATTGAGGCACTTCTGGGCTCCAGGCACTCAGTTGCATTTCTGGAGGCCAGGATCAAGGTCATCCATCTCGGGCCCCTGATCCACTTGGGGAAGGCTGCCTTAGAGCTTAAAGCCCAGGCCACCAAGTATATAGTAAACTCTGTCCCCCACAGGTGAGCCAGTGAAAGGCCCTGGGGAGTTTTCTTCAGATTAGGTTCCCCAGAAGCCCCATGTTCCCCCATTGTGGTGCCTAACCAGGCTTCCATCCCCCCTTCATAATTTTTTTTTTTTTGGTACCCGGGATCGAACTTGGGACCTTGTGCTTGCAAGGCAGGCACCAGAACCACTGAGCTAAATCCCCGGGTCCCCTTCATTATTTTATTTTATTTATTTATTTATTTATTTTTCCCTTTCATAATTTTAAAAATGGAAAATAACCTGATTTCCAACCCAGCTTCATATATATCTCCTCCTTTCTAGGCCCTGACAGAAATTCAATTTGTTTGAATTCAGCGAGCATTCATGGAGACTTCTTGGGTAGGAGGCACCATGCTATACCAGTTTTGGTGCTGGGCTTACTGGTTGATGACTGGTTGTAGCCCAGGCTCCTCATGCATGTGACTTAATGAATATATAGAGACTCTGGACATTAGCTTCACCTTAGAAAAGTGAAAGATTCTGGAGGGAGTTTAGGTTTATGTGTCCTGAAGCTTTCCCAAGGACTCTGCTCACTCAGAGGTGGTTCCCAAAGAGCCCAGCCCAGAACCACGTGGAAGAGACTCTTGCTTCAGGCTCAGGGCTGACCTAGAGGTTCCCCAGAACTTGTCTGTGTCCTGCTGTTGTACTCTCCACCCCCATAATTTCCCTTCATGCAAGCTAACATTTTCCTATTCTTTTTGTATCCCCAACACTTAGCATAATGGCTTGAAAATAGTAGGCAAATATTGTTGACAAAGTCTTTCCATCAGTTGTTTCTAGTTACTAGGTCCTAGAGCTATCCTGACCTTTTGTATCTATTTTCTTGGGATTCTCTGATACACACTAAGGGCTGGAAGTATGGCTAGTGGTAGAACACTTTCCTGGCATGTAAGTTTCATCCCCAGGGTGGGAGAAAAAAATAAGAGCACACTAATTTTAGTACTATTTTTAATAGCTTTTCATTATTTTTCTGTGATTATACAAGTAATCCATGAATACATCTGTATTAAAAGGCCAAACAGTGAACCGAGTATGGTGGTGCACACTTGTAATCTCAGTTACTTGTGAGGCTGAAGCAGAAGCATCACAAGTTAGGGGCCAGCCTGGGAAACTTACTGATACCTTGTCTCAAAATTGGGCCGGGGATTTAGCTCAGTGGTTCCGCTGCCTGCCTCGAAAGCACAAGGTCCTGAGTTTGATCCCTGGTACCAAATAAATAAATAAATAAAATTTTAAAATTTTTTAAAAAGGGCTATGGGTATCGCTCAGTAGTAGAGGGTCCCCGAGTTCAATCCCCAGTAAAACACACATAGATACAGACACGTGCACACGCACGGGTCAGTGAGAAGCAAAAACATAAAATAACACTAAAGTTCCTCTTCCCATCTCTCCCACCCCCATTCCATCACCTTTCCTACATATAGTCCATGCTATCCGTTTATGATGTTGTCTTCGTGTCCCTTTTCTATGCCTTTCCAAGGAAACATACGCACCTGCATAGAATCAGATCATTTGTTTGGGATTGGGAGCAAGTAAAAAGTTTAAAGAGTGAGATCATAAACATTGTTGGGCAACTTGCTTTTTTGTCATAACTTTATGTTGTGGAATGATCCCCTAAATTTGTGCTTACCCCCAAAAATAGCTATTTAAATGTAAATATAAATTACAGCATGGATTATAGAAGTTTCTTTTGTTGTTGTTGTTGTTGTTATAGAATAGTTATAGGGCCAGTTTAAGTAAATTAGTTCTTACTAATTGGTACTTACTATTTCATAGTCTGAATATTCCCTACTTTATTGAGCCATTTCTCCTGGGCATTTATTTCCAGTGTTTCGCTTTTTATAAATGATGCTATTGTAAACAACCAACCAACTGCCTGTCTGAGTTCATTTGTAAGCATTTATCTAAGATAGGCTCCTAGGAGTGGAATTGAAATGAATTCATGTCTTAAAAGTTGTAATTACCACTGTAGGGTGACCATAGAAATGGTCTCATAATATATATCTCAAAAAGATGGAATAAATGATTTTGAATGTTTCACCCTAAAGAAATAATAAATGTTTGAGGAAATAGATGTGCTTATCCTGATTTAAACATTACACAATGTATATACACATATTGAAATGTCATGTGGTTCCCCATAAATACATACAATTTTAATATATTTTTGTATCAGTTAAAATTTTTCTAAATACAAAAAATGTTGACAAATATTGCCAAATCACCCTGTAACAATAGGCTGCACTAACTTACCCTCCCCCTTACAGTGAATGAGAACACTTAATCATATTTGTCTTTATCCTTATCAGAACTTGGTGTTATCAGTCTTTTTTTTTTTTTTTTTTTTGCCAGTCTGTTGGCTAAAAAAAAATGATACCTTGTTTTAATCTATTTAATCACTGGTAGGTTAAACACCTTTCATGTGATTACTTGCCATTTGTGTTTCTTCTGTGCTTTCTTGCACAGTGATTCAATATATATAGTTGGCCAAGAATCTTTTGCCCCCTCCAAAACACAAGTCAGGACAGGGTAACAGATCTTGTCACAGATTCCCTAGAGGATTTACCTGTGTAAGTTTCTAGCAGATAGGTTAGCCTGGAGCCTGGTGACTGTGGCTTGGTTTCTGTTTAAGCTCATCACATTGCTCATTTTTCCTTGAGTTCCTCAATGACTGAGGAAGTCATGAAGCCCTGGTTTGACCAGGTTCTGTGCTAACTTCTTTGTTATAATCCTAGGCCAGGCAGGTTGTCAGTGCTCTAGTTAGATCATACTGCAGGTATGGCTGCAGCCCAAATGGAAATTCTTAGTAAGTAGGTTTGGAAACTCCCCTCACTTTAGCCAGATTTATCTGGCTGTGAAAAAATCCAGTTTTTTCATTAAAGTGGAATGGCATTATTTTTTAAGGTCATCACAAATGCCTGGGCATCAGGGAAGCTAGAGGGAACATCCAGGAAGCAGTGTGAGTGGTGGTGATAGGCGAAGCTACCTGTAGGGGCTCCCAACTTGTAGACAGTGAGTCCCAGCCTTTGCTGAAGGCATTACATAGGAACCTTCCTGCCCAGCTCGTATGAGAATACAGAAGTGAAATACCATCTCCTTGTTCTCCCAAAGCCCCCTGCATCCCACCTCATCATCAAGTTACAGAATTTCATCAGTCTTGGAGAAAGATAAAGACACTTTAGCCTTTGCTCCACTCTGCTCTGCTTTTACGTGTGGGGATGTCAGAAAGGCAGGGTTGGGGCAGAAGTGTGGGCTGACAGGAGCTTTGATGAGGAGCTATGGAAAAGGGAGAGAGAGCCTTTATTCTCAGCCTTAACTTGCTTCCAGCACTCAGCAGAGCATTCCCTGTTACCTTAGGCACTCTGGGGCCAGCAGTGCACCTGCCTGTCTTGAGTGTGGAGCTGAGTAACATGCCCATGCTTTGCTTGTCAGCTCTTGAGGCTGTCTTTGCTTTTGGGATGCAGAGAGTAGGAGCACATGCCTCCCTTGGCTTGAAGTTTTCCAACATCTGCTGCTGTGGCTACTGGATAATACATGATTGGTCCTTTGTTCATCCAACTCACATGCACTGGAAACCCACTAAGTACCAGCCCCTGTGGGGGATGTACCCGGGAGCAGGTAGTCAGGAATGCAAAATCAGGTGCATCAGTAGGGATCATGCAGTGTGAAAACCCTTCCAGTTCAGGGGCAGCTGGTCTCCTGGAGAGCAGAAAAGCTTTTCTTTCAGTCTGTGGGGTGGGACCAAGTCTGCCTCCTCTCCAGTATAATTTCAAAGTCAAAAGATTATTTGCTCTGGGCCAGGGATTTAGCTCAGTGGTTTCATCACCTGCTGCGCAACTGCAAGGACCTGAGTCTGATCCAGGTACCAAAAAAAAAAAAAAAGATTATTATTTGCTCTGGGGTAGGGGTGTGGCTCCATGGTACAGTGCTTATTATCTAGTATGAGCAAGGTCTCTGGGTTTGATACCCAGCTCCACCAAAGCAACAACAACAACAAAAACAAACCGTTAGAAGAGAGCCACAATCCTTTAACCACATTAGGCTTCTCTTCACCTCTTCTAGGGCCTCCTTCCATCCAATTTTAATTGGAACTGCATATGATCATATAATGTAGCTCTTTTTCTCTCGAAGTTTTTTTTATTTTTATTTTTATTTTTATTTTTATTTTTTGGTACTGGGGATCGAACTCAGGACCTTGTATTTGCGAGGCAGGCGCTGAAACCACTGAGCTAAATCCCCGGGCCCTGAAGTTTTTTTTAAAAAACAGCTTTATCATATAATTCACATATCACAAATTCACCCTTTTAAAGTACTGTATACAACTCAGTGTATTTCAGTATGTTCACATGATTGTGTAGCTGTTACCACAATCAGTTTGATAACATCTTCACCCCTCAAGAGAAGTCTTGTACCCACTTTATCCCCCTTAACTAACCCCCTCTTTCCCCCAGTTCCCCACTCTGCTAATCCTCTTTTGGTTTCAATAGATTTGCCTCTTCTGGACATTTTATATAGAAGGAATCATACAAGATGTGGCATTTTGTGTTTGTCTTATTTCCCTTAGCAAGTTTTCAGAGTCATCTATGTTGTGGCCAAATAATACTCCATTGTCCCTTACACGTTTAATTGAACTGCAAGTCCCAGGATTCTATTTTGACTTCTAAGAAATATTCTTTATATTCTAGTGATGGTGGCCTTGCCTTGTCCTCTAGTCCTTGCCTTCCCTCCCCTTCTGCAGTGGTTGCATGAGACAGTGTATTTTTTAAAATTGTGGTAAACTACACATAATATACCATAATTTACTATTTTACTATTTTAAGAGTGCAGTTCAGCAATGTGAAGTACATTCACATTTTTGTGTACTGTACTTAGTCTCCCAAATTTTCACCTTGTAAAATTTTTAAACATCTCCCCATCCTCCACTCCCTCCCTCCTGACAACCTTTTCCACTCCCTGTCTGTATGAAAACCCTGAACACTTCGTAGAGTAAATGGAATCCTAAAGTATTTAAAGTTTTACATTAAGTAGAAATAGACAAGCTGAAGTAGTAAAAGCTACTGCGGAACTCCCTAGGTCTTCAGCATTTTCCATGTCTGCCCTCCCCTGGGAGGCTGTGAATAGCTTGGCTCTAGTGTGGTGCAGTTTCCAGGACGCTGCCCACAAGGTGAGAGACTGTGAAATGGCAGAGTAAGCCCTGGGAAGAAAATTCTAATAAGGAGCGAACAAGAAACCAGGCCATCGCTCTGTCTTTTCTAGGAGAAATCGCAGATACAGAAGGACCTGTGGAGGATTGAAGATGTCCTTGCAGGTCTGAGTGCTAATAAAGAGAACTACAGAATCCTGGTGGAATCGGTCAGAAATCCTGGTGAGGGGCCATCGTCCTTGCTGTGTGCACCTGAGTCTCTGTGGTGCTGACTTGCCCTCCATGAAGAGGGTCTTCATTATATCCCTCTGTGCCCCTCAGAGAGAAAAACGGTGCCTTTGTTCCCTCACCCGCCTGTGCCTTCACCCTTGACCTTGGAGAGCAAGTCCCCCCTGCAGCCCAGCCCTCCTGCCAGCCCAGTGCGGACCCCTCTGGAAGTTCGGCTGTTCCCACAGCTGCAGACCTATGTGCCCTACCGACCTCACCCACCCCAGCTGAGGAAAGTGACATCTCCCCTTCAGTCACCAACTAAGACAAAACCCAAAGTGGTAAGCTATGGTAATGAGGTTCTGAGAGCCTTCGTTTGCTCTCTATCCTCAGATCAGCTGCCTTAAGAGTGCGGATCGGCTCTTGGGAAAATGGAGATGGAAGGAGCTGAGGGTCTCAGGATTGGCAGAGCTCTGGGAGATGGTCTACCCCAACCCTCCTGTTTTGCAGTTGGGACAATTGAGGGCAAGCAAGAAGTAGTGACTGTTCTGAATAGGGGCAAATTTGTAGAGCTATGTGGCTGTCTGCAAGGCTGTCTTCATGCAGGGAAGGTAGCTTCTTCCAGCAGAAGCTGAGCACCATGCTGGGCTGTGCAGATGCTTGTGAATGTCCCATAACCTCATGGTGTATGTACAAGAAGGGCAGTATCCTGTCATGGAGACGAAAACTAAAGCCCCAAGGTGTTGAAAGCTGCTAAAGGTCTCCATGTTAGTGATTTCCAACCACATCTCCTGGCTCTTCTCTTTTATTCTCTGTTACCATCCATCTAACTGGACCCTCCAGCCCAGGTCCTTAGATAGGTCTGTGGCCCATGGGTGGGCTGGGCAAGGCCTTGGCTTGCCTGCCATAGTGAGAGAGCAAGCTCTTGACAGGGTCTGGGGACACAGGAGATTTTTTAAAAGCAGAAGAGCGTGGACTCAGAAGGCCTGTGTCGTGGATCTGGAGACATCTGTGTTTTGGATCTGTATAGAGAGCACTTGGGGGAAAAAGTGTACAAATCAGAGCAGAAGAGTTGATGCACAGGCATCTCCCCTCTTCATAGCGCCTCCAGAGGAAATGTTCACTTGCTGGGGCTGAAGTGCTCATGTTCTGTGGCTCGGAGGTGGCCAGTTCTGTCCGCTGGGCTACTGCTATGGCAGTGCCACTTGGCAGTCCTCCCTCTGGCTTTGACCTGCTAGGACTGGCTCTGCTTTTCTTTCTAAGCAGGAAGATGAGGCACCTCCTAGGCCCCCGCTTCCCGAACTCTACAGCCCAGAGGACCAGCCACCTGCTGTGCCCCCTCTACCAAGGGAGGCCACCATCATCCGGCACACTTCTGTGAGGGGCCTCAAGCGGCAGTCGGACGAGAGGAAGCGAGACCGGGAGCTGGGGCAGTGTGTGAATGGGGACTCGAAGGTGGGCAGAGGACCCCTGAGGCTGCCTCTGCGCGTGGGGAAGGTGCTGTGACGCTGGGTGGGTGTGACAGCCTCCGACTGTGCCTGTAGGTGGAGCTCCGGTCATCTGTTAGTGAGCCCGAGCTGGCCACCATCACTGGGCACCTGGCTCAGCCCTCCCTGGGACTCGTGGGTCCTGAGAGCAGGTACCAGACACTTCCTGGCCGAGGTAAGGCAAGACCTTCTGTGGAGTCTTTAGGGGACCCCACCACTGGCACCTCTCTGCCCCCAGCCCGCAGCCCAGGCCCTCACCCTCTGCCTGTAGCTGGTCTGGGCCACTGGTCTGTCCTCTAGTCTGTGTCCTGACTCTGTCCTCTTTTTTTCCACCTGTCCCTAGAAACTATGATGATAGCAGTCACTGTAAAAGTACTTCATCTATCCCCATATTCACAACAATGCTGTGAGGGAAGTATTATTGTTCCCATTTTTGAGATCAAGGAGCTAAGGCTCAGAGAAATTACATACCTTGCCAATTGCTGATTAGTGAGGAAATCAGAAGACAGTCCTGGGGCGCTGGCTCCAGGCCACTGCAGCCCGCAGGTGAGGGTGCTGGGCGACTGCCACCAGCAATGTCATCTTCGGCCTTCCAGAGGGCTTTTCCTCTGTGTTACCCTAAAACTAGTGAATCCCTTCTTAAACACACTTTCTCCTTGGTTGGGCCCCCTCTTGCTCTCCTTCCTTACCCCAAGTTGGGTTGTGTAGGATATGTGAAAGTGTCAGGAAGCAGAAGGGTGAGGGGATGCTCATCCCTCCAGCCTTCCACCTGCCCTACAGCCGCATGAAGGGGAAGCCTAGGGTAGTTCACAGATCTCCAGGACACCATCTCCCACTGAAGACAGAGGGCACCCCTGGGCTGCCCAAATCCTCCACTTGGGCCCTTGTTCTTCCAGGCCGTGAAGAGAAAGATGAGTGGATGGTTGGCTGAGCCCTCTTGGCCCCTCCTGGGAGTGGGGGTGATTAGGGAGTGGCCTGGGACTGTCCACCCCACCACAGTGCACCTGACTCTGCTTTCTTCATGAAGGGCTCTCGGGGTCCATGTCCAGGCTCCAGCAGTCATCCACCATTGCGCCCTACGCCACGCTCCGGAGGGGTCTAAATGCGGAAAGCGGCAAGATGACCTTCCCTGTGAGTGGCCTTGAGCTATGGGGGAGCTCACTGTTCCTTCACCCCAGTGTGGGAGGGCGTCTCAGAGCTGGACAATAACTAGCGATCCTGTGACACCGAGGATGACCTCTGAGGTGACCTCAGCCTCTCAGGAGCTCAGGATTCCTGTGACCCACTACCCACTGGGAAGGCCATTACTCTGCCCTCCCCATTTCCCATGGCCCACACTTAAACTGCAGTGTGTCAGGGTCAGAGGAAGGAGCGCACCCAGGCTCACTGGTCTGCCATGAGCTGTCACCTGGACAGACCTGGGTCTCCATGTCTGTGCCTGCAGAGTGGCTGTTGCCCAGAAGACTCATGAGGCCGGGACACTGGGGACTTACAGGAAGTGGTTCTCTGTGGCCAAGAGGAGCCCAGCTGGAGAGTGAGAGAGCAGGAACAGGGTGAAGCCAGTGGGGCGGCTGTCTGCTCTGCTCCCAGTCCAGTCTCTCTGTCTTGCCTCCTCTTCCTCCTCAGAGACCCAAGAGTGCCTTGGAGCGTCTGTACTCAGGGGACCACCAGCAAGGCAAGATGAGTGCTGAGGAGCAGCTGGAGCGCATGAAGCGGCACCAGAAGGCCCTAGTCCGAGAGCGCAAGAGAACACTGAGCCAAGCAGAGAGGACAGGCCCGGCCTCAGCGAGCTATCTTGGCCAGCTGCTCCCTGGGGACCTGGGCTCAGTATGTTAGGCAGGCGGGCTGGGGCAGGGAGCAAAGCTGCCCCTTGAGCTGAGTGGAGCTAACATGGGTCCCCTGAATCCAACCACGTCACCTGAGTAGGTGGTTCGTTGACCCAGCCAGCTGAGAGGACATCCCATGGGGAATATTTGTCCTGACCCTGGCTGCATTTGTCAGCTGGTCAGAGAGTAACCCAGAAGTGGAGCAGAAACAGGAGAATCTCGCAGCAGAGGCATGGGACCTGGAGACAGTATGTAGCCTGTTCTCCCAGCTATGCCTGGGAGGGCCCTTTGCAGACACCACAGCTGAGCCAGCTGAGCTAAGGATTTGGGAACATAGGGTTCAAGGGGTAGTGGAAGAAGCTGGTGATGTGATTTGATAGAAGCACAAGCCAGTCAACCAACCAGCCTCCCACACTTCCAAGATGATCCTTGGAAGGGGAGGCAACCAAGCAAGGGTTGGTGCCCCACAACCCTAGAGCTGGCTGGTGGGCTTCCACCACCCCGGATGCTGAGAGGCCACAGGTGCCCAGGAGAGCAGAGGTAGTGGTGCTGCCCCCTGGTGCTGCTCCCTGGTGCTGCTCCCTGGTGCTGCTCCCTGGTGCTACACCTACTCAGAGCCATCTTAGATCCTGTTTGGAAACATTCCATTTGACTTTTCCATTTGAAATCCCTCATTTCCCCAGACCTCTACCCTGACTGTTCTTTCCCTTATTCATTGCACAAGCTCTTTTGCTTTTAGAATTACTGCTCATTGCCTCTCTAATCCTGCCTGATTGTGTTTACAGAAGCTTTTGGTTTGCATTGAATATTGTCTAACTGGCCTGTGCTGCTTGTTACCAGGCTTGTAATAGTAGCTGTTGTCTCCCTAGCCTAGCAATCACCCCCAGATGTGACTCACCTCTCCACTGCCCTCCTTGGTGCAGGACTACTGACTCACAACTCACTTGCCCCCAGAGCCGTTCCGCAGCCTGAGCCAGCCTGCTGCCTAAGGACCACAGTCATTGGCAGAGGTCTGGGCATCATGAAATTAGCCAAAGCCATGCCTTATGCCTGGGTGGTAAACATGGACTCCAGAGATGCACATTTGAATAAGTTTCACCACAGCCAAGTGTGTTCGGTTTAATTCTTCCACTTCCATCACTCAATCTCTTAAGGAAAACCTCTTTCTTATTTTTCTTATATTTAATAACTTGACTGCATAGCAAAATAAACTTTGTATTCAGGGGGCCTTTCTACAGCTGTTAGCTTAGACATCAAAAGGTAAGTCACAGGACAGTCATATGTTTAAAAGCTACAAACCGGGAAACTTTTAAACTTTATAAGCAAACATCATATGGAGTAACACTGGCATTTTACAACCTGATGTCTCAAATGTAGAGATTATCTAAAAATCAAAACTTCAATACCTTGTAATTTCTCTCATAAAAGACTTTTGTAAGTCTCTGCATCAGCGCCAATAAACATGTTGCTTACTAACAATGGATTGGCGTGGTTTTTCCCTAGGATACGTTAGAGTCTAGTGAACTTTTTCTGTCTGGAAACAATCAGGCTGGGTTTCAATGAGGACTGGTCTCTATTTGGAGCACTTGTGAGCATGTACGAAAATGTGATTTTTCTTTGTGAATCATTAAATCAATTCATCCCTGATCTTCAATTGCCTAATCTTTTTAAAACTATAATTGGAAAACCATCAACCAAGAGCAATAACATTGATTTGGAGTCAGTATTGAGAGCTTGTGTGTGAATGGGTGAAATATGTTGATGTGGCAGTGGGGCTGGGGTTTGGGAGGGACTTGGGGCCAATAATGATCATGACTGCTTGGGGCTTTGGAGTGCATGGGGTGGGAAGAAGGAGAAGGCCTGGGATGAGTATGCGCTCCTCCCACTTGAGAGAGTCTCTGAGCCTGTTCTGTTCTTACCAGTCTGCATGGCAGTCAAAGGCCTATGAAGATACAGGGCCTGGTTTAACAGGAAGCCATCATTGTCATGCTTGGATCTTAAAATGATTGGGTTAGATTTTCCTTCTTGTAAAGAGATGCTTGTTACAAAATTAATGCTGTGAAACATCCTTGGAACTATTTGATTTAGCATTTCAGATTTGCACAATTTTTTCCCTTGGTTTAAAATATCTATCCCACATAGATGCTGTTTTAACAGTTTATCTGCCTCACTGGCTCCAAACTGCTCCTACCTCCCTGGTCATGTGGGTACAGTATCCCCCAGCCTGAATGGGACCTGTGGGGACCCCCAACAGAGAGGCCCTTGGTTATTCCACTTGCTCGGCCATGAAGGGCTTATCTTCTCCCCTATTTCTGGTTCCTGTGCCAGGAAGCCTTCTATGATCTGTGGGTTGGCAGAAAGGGCAGATCCATTCCCTGTAGCCCCGTGCCTGGTTCTGTTTTGGAGTCACCCTCTCAGACCTTTGCGCACTTTGCATCTCTAAGGATCATTGTGAGCCTAAAGTCACCTATGACCCAAGGGTGGTTCCAGGTCAGAGAGAAACTGGCAGTCTGGGACAAGCCATGTGCAAGGGAGAGATATCTTATTCATGATAGGCGAAGGTACATCACCCACCTTTCCCCTTCTGGGTCATAGATCCAACTTCCAAAGCGCCCCATTCCCATGTGGCCCATGCAGAAAGGGGATCAGCGTACCTCTCAGCAGTCAAGAAGTGACTGCGATTAACCCTCTTGTTCTGTTGCCAGTGGAAGCGAGAGCAGGACTTTGACCTGCAATTGCTGGAGCGGGCCATGCAAGGGGAAAGGAAGGACAAGGAGGAGAATGGCTGGTTGAAAGTGCAGGCCATGCCTGTCACGGAGGTGGACCTGGAACCACAAGACTATGACCTGGACATCAGCAGAGAGGTGAGGGCAGGGGCTTCCTTCACATGCCCCCAGGAGGCATGGCCTTTGGGGTCCCAGACTGATAGACCTGCCCAATGTGGTATAATTCTGAGGGGCACAAGGCTCAGCTCCACTGAGGCCTGGAGACTGGATGAATAGCAGCTTGGACCCAAGTGCTTAGATGAAAGTTCAAATCTGGCCCTGTAATTTGGGACAAATTATAGTTGTAACTTCTCATTGTCTCAGTTTCCTCAACGGTGAAGCTGGATTGGTGACGATAAGTGACTCAACATGTCGCCAGGTTTAGCAGTGAAGGGAAAGCCTGACACATACTAGGGTTGTTGATTCAGAAGTTGCTATCATTAGCAAATGCTCCTGGGAGCTCCAGGAGTTGACCTTGCAACTAGCCGGTCAGGCTGACTTGGACTTTCAGGCCTGAGGGGAAACACTGGGCGAGTTTGAAAATCAGAGGTAAAATTTCCAGCCTTAACCAACAAACACACGGAGACAGTGCACAGTTCTGGGCTGTGTTCTGCCGCCCTCTGGTGGCCTACATGCATCATAATGGCAGGCCCAGGAAAGCAAGTAACTAGCTGTACCCAAAAGAAGGGGGAACTCCCAAAAGAGGCCATCCATGCCAGTGGTCCACTGTGGCCTGTGTTGTGTCATTTGTATGCTCTGCAGGGAAGTGTTTATGGCTGCTGTGTGTGTGTCCCTGGGACTGGGCCTGACACATAGTAGATGCTCTGTGAATATTTGATGAAGGAAGACTTCATTGAATGAATCACACAGTGGCCTATAAATGTCCCAGAAATGTTTGTCCAAAGACTTGGCCTGCCTTGAACCTACCAGAGATGAAAGTTCTCACCATGTGGAGGATGGATTTAGGGGGTCTTTGAGAACTGAGGAGCACTGTGAGGGCAAGTAGACACGCTTCCCAGTTGCTGAGATCTGGGGTCAGCTGGGGCTTTGAGGCCTAAGAAGGCCCTGCCCCAAAACCTATTCTCTTTGGCACCTGAAACAGCAAAAGATCTGGGGTTTTTCAGATTCACAAAGAAGCCTCCTTGGCTGCATTGGCAGTGTGCTCTGCCCATCCACCCAGGGAAAAAGTCCTCCCTTATCTGTAACCCAGATCCTTCCTCCTACAATGTAATCTACTCACTTCCTCCAGAGCTGCCCTCATTGGGAAGTGAGAGAGATTGCTTATTTCTTACCATCTTTTAGCAAAGTGTAAAAGCTTGTGTAGGTTTAATCTGTCAACCAAGAGTAAAATCAACCTAGTCAAGAACATTGAAAACTGCTTGGGGCCAATTAGGATTTCAGTCCAAGAAAACAGATTCGGGTTGGGTGTGGTCCAAGTCTCAGGGTAGTTTGGGGAAATCTTTGTACAGAGGTCAGCAGAGATTAACGATGTTTAAAGGTTAGCTCGCATCCAGGTGGGCGTCTGCACTCCAGGTAAAGGACCAGTTCCAGATGTGTGAGATCTGATTCATAGCTGCTCTCCTTATTTTAAGTGCTCTGAAGGAATGCTATTCCATTTTGATTTTTTTTTTCCTTGACAAATCCAAGACCAGTTTTGCCCTGGAACTATTTAGCTTGTTATTGGGAGCTTTAGCCGATTCCATTTTAACGTGGGTGTGCAAAAGTTGCCTTTAGTGTTCTTAGCCTTGAGCAAGATTTCAGAAAGCTGAGTTTGCCACTGGGTGAGTGATTCCTGGGGTTGTCCTGGAAAGCAGAAGATACAGTATAGCAGCTTCCTGTCTAGATCAGAGGAGCTGTTCTAGGGCAGAAAGCAGAATCATCTCCTTTTGTCCATCCAGCCATTGGAGAAGGATTTGCTGAAAGGCCACTAAGGGCCAGGTCCCTGTTTTAGTCAGTAGGAGACAGAGATGATGAGAATGTGAATAAGTAGTGGGGGTGAGGAGGGGACCAGGGAAGGCTGTTCAAGCTGAGATTAAAAGGAAGGGAGTCATTGAAGAAGGGAGCAGCCAGGCCCCTGTTGGAGGGGCACTGGATGAGGCCATAGGACCTTGAGGGGAGCCCTAAGGATTATCGTTTTTCTCCTGAGAGCTTTTAGTCCAGTTGTTTGGCCTTGCTCTTCCCTTCTCTTGGCCTGTAGAAGATTTATCTGGTGCAGCAGGATTTAGCCTTGGCCCTTGGTTCAAATCCCAGTTCTACAGCTGGTTTTGTGATCTTAGCAAGTGACTTTGCCTCTGTGGGTTCTGTTCCCTTTCTCATGGTGAGAGGAGGGGGAAAACAGGTCCCAGACCAGAACATCTGAGCCTCCCCCTCCACTCCTGGTCCTCTCCCAGCTGTCCAAACCAGAGAAAGTCTCCATCCCTGAGCGCTATGTGGAGATGGATCCCGAAGAGCCACCTAGCCTCGAAGAGCTGCAGGCACGTTACCGCAAAGCTGAGAAGATCCGCAACATCCTCACCCGGTCAAGGTCAGCCCTTGCTTGTTGGGTGTGACCACCCACACCCCTACCCCAAATTGTATCTCAGCCACACTGGGACCTGGGCTGGGCTGGCTGGGTGCATGTTTTGCCTGCCTCTGTCCACTCGGTGGAGGGGGCAGGTCAATACTCATATCAGTGACGGATACTCACAGACCTGAGATACTTACAGAGGGCCCTCACCCCAAAATCTGTACTTAGTGAACCCAGCAAGTATGGGAAGTGGAGCAAGTGTGGCAGTGAATGGACCCTGTCAGAGATCAGCTCCAGCCATGGCCGTCCCAGCCCTTGTGGCTGTGCTCCTTCCCTTAGACCTGCAGATGAGAGCTCAGAGCTCTGGCCATGTCCTGAGGGGCCAGAGGCTTTGTCACTTACTTCCCTGGACACTGGGCTGGGACCCTAGGAGAGTCTTTTCTGTTCCAGTAGTCTCTATAGCTTAAAAAACTTCTTTGTGAGCCTCCCATTCAGAACTATGTTAGCCATTTTGTGTCTGAATTCAACAGGCACGTTTAGCTGCAGCCCTTAACTGGAACCCTGTGGCCCTTCTGAAAGGGGAGCAGAGCCCTGATTGTTGGATCATTTGGGGTGATGCATAAATTGTCCTAGGAGAAAGGCCACAGTTTGCATCTCTGTTCACCAAAGTGTTGAGAACTGCCAGGCCAGAGAAACCTCCACCCTGGGGCAAGTGCTCAGGGCAGCGAGGGCCCACGGCTGCTCTCTGCACCCCTGCAGCATGTGTAACCTCCAGCCCTCAGCAGCCCAGGACCGAAACAGCCTGGTGGACTTGGACTCCCAGCTGCAGGAGCAGGAGCGCATCATCAATATTTCCTATGCCCTGGCCTCTGAAGCCTCCCAGCGCAGCAAGCAGGTGGCAGGTAAGGCCATTGGTGCCAGCTCTGAGGCCCAGGGCTACCCACTGCTCCCTGGGGCCCAGGCTGGCCTGACCCAGGGCCAGAGAGTCAGTGGTATTTGGCAGTTGAGTTCTGATGAGGACGTTCTGTCCCCGAGGAAATGGTGTTGTTCTTCAACTTCAAGTTTTTCCAGACCCTTGAGCCAGTGAGCTAGTTTGTTTCCTCATGAAGAATGGGGCAGAAGAGCCCTAGGTGCTTCGATTCCTTGCTGGGCAAGGCAGAAAGGGGCCCTTCTAGCTCCCCTTGGGGTCCCTGCTTGGGGCCCCAAACCAAAGCCACTGCTCACCTTGTCAGAGTGCCCTGTGCCAAAAAGTGGGACTTGGAAAGGAGGGCTTTGCTGGGCAGTTCAAAAAACATCACCATGGGTAGGAGCACATGTATGTGCCCGTGTCTGTGTGTGCATGTGTGCGTGCGTGTGTGTGCATGTGTGTGTGTGTGTGCGTGCATGTGTGTTATAAAGGCTGCTTTTCCTCTGCCAGGAGAGGGACTCTGGCTCCTCCCTGCACCCAGGCCTCCCCACAGTCTGGCTGGTGTTGTTTCTTCCCAGTGGCAGAGGCCACTGTGTCTAGGTGGCCTGGGGTTCTCCTTCCTGGCTGGAGATAGCATAGAGCCTGCAGTGGTGTCCTCCAACCCTGGCCGAAGGGTCTAGAAGTGGACAGTGGTGGGGCCGGCAGGGTTGGGGCCCTGAGGAGTCTGGTGTGAGGAAGCCGGGGTTGAGTGGTGACAAGGGGAGGGCCAGAGTCTCCACAGGAGCCTGTTCATACCCTGACCCCACATTGAGCCCCCCAAATCCCTGAGGTCCTTACTCCTTTCACGAAGTGCTGAGTGTGCTGAGAGGGGTCAGTGTGGCAGTGTGGCCAGGGACCCAGGACACAGCCATCCAGACCCCTCCTCCTAGTGGCCTGGGGCTCATCTCAGCACCTTCTGAGCTCCTCCCCTCAGTGTCCCCTCCTCTGCCGTGCTTGCTCTAACTCTGGATCTGCCACCCTCGCCTCCTTGCCACCAACGTGGAGCACCACAGCCCTAAATCCCTGGGTCAGCTTTGGGCCTCTTCCACTCCCGCTCGGGGAAGGCCTCCTGCACCTTTGCTTGCTCTTGTTCCCCTCTTCCTCTCGGACAGATCATCAACTGGAGGCAGGGTCCAGGTCATTTTGGGGGGCAGCAGGACCCACACCCCCAACTCTGACAAGTTGGGCGCTAGGTGCTGGGGGAACAAATGAGTCTAACATGCTGCTTAATTCCTATGTGCTCCATCTAGCTCAGCAGCTGGCCCTCCTCCTGCCAAAAGCCCCCCTGTCCTCCAGGACGGTGTCACCTTATCCCCCCTTAAGCAACGGACTGCACTACACCTTTGTCTAACAGCATCAAAGTAAGAGGAGCCCCTGCCTGGTGTGCCTGACACTCACTGCCTTTAGTACCCAGCATGCCCTCCTCCTCCTTCTGGTGCTGCTGCTGCTGCGCTGACTGCAGTCCTGCTCACTCATGCTTCCTCCCACTGGCACAGCGGCTGCTGGGGGACAGGCCAGGACAGGAGCTGGAGCTCTTTAGGAACTCATCCTCAGTGGCCCAATGTGGTAGAGACTATGCTACCACTTCCCGCCCCACCGAGTTCTCTAGAGCCCCAGTTGTACCTACTCTTCCTGCTGTCCTTCCCAAGGCAGCTGGGGTCCCAGGGATCAGCACAGGCCATGCTATGAACTTCAGGGTTGGAAAAGAATCTTGGCCTTTGTGGGCTTTTGCCAAAGAAAGAAAAACTGCAAGAGTTAAACAGGTCCAGTTTAACAGATGATGGAACTGAGGTCCAGTGAGGAGCGAGGCTTCACTCCAGGTCTCGCAGAACTGGTGTCAGAGTGAGGATGCAGCTGCCCTTATAGTCACTGAGCACCTTGGGCAGAGAGAAAAGAAACCTGGGCTGGCGTGAAATTGGCCCTCAGCCAGTGAGGATATGCTGGCACCTCCCCATGAAGTCCTCCCCGAGTGGACATCTGGCCACGAGAGGCAGTGGGATAGGGAAGGAGCCCTGGGCCAGCGGCCAGGAGGCTGGTGTCTGGTCCATCGGGTGGGTGTAAGGTCTGGGCCCACTGCTGCAGGGCCATTACCTCACCTGGACAGAGGACACCTTGGCAGTCCTGCCTCTGACATCCACCTTGCTGTCATTTGCAAAGTGTTCCTCTCTCAGTCCTTTAAATTTGCTTGTGATTAATCTAGTTGAGTATCTACCATGTACCAGGCACTGTGCTAAGCATCTCTTTTGATCCACACAACAACCCTATGAGGATAATCTGCCCCCCTTTTACAGATGAGGAAATGAAGCTCAGAGACCTTGAGGGACTTGCCCCATGAGTCACATCATGTAAGTGTTAGGTTTGGAGCCCTTGGGTGTGAGTCCTGAGCCATTGTTCTCCATTGCCACCTGTGGACTCCTCAGGCCACCCCTCGGCACTCTAGGTGTCTGGAGAAGAGAGCAGTGGAGTGGGAGGTCAGGATCTGGGCAGGTGTCCTCTGGCCCAGGTGCACCCCAGCTTTGGAGCAGTCAGTGGGCCTGGCCAGTCCTGGGTAGAAGAAAGAGACCAGTCTACCTGCACCAGGATCTTGGGAACTGTGCAGCAAGCCTATAAGCAAAGCACGCTAGGGAATCCTCCAGCTGGCCCTGTGTGAAGGCCTCAGGGACCTACCAAGGCCAGGCAGGGTGTGTGCCTTCCTCCTGGAGGTCTGAGAGGGTGACACTGCTCAAGCACAGAGAAGCAGGACCCGGGGCTGCGTCTCCTGATGTTTGGTGCCCCCGTGGCTTTGCATTTGGCCTTGAATGCACTTTTCAAGCACATCCACGTTCCTGTTCCCCTCACAGCATTACCGGGAGGGGGTGTGATCACTTTATTTTTAGATTTTTAGATGGGGGCCATAGAGGCTGAGTTCCCCAAAGTCATTCAGTGAATGAAGGGCAGGACTATAACTGGACCCCAGAATCTGTGCAGACCCTTTGCCCTATTGTGCAAAGGCCCAATTTAGGGGCCAGTGTGTGTCCGCCCAGTGCCCTTGAGTCCTGGAAGCCCAAGGTCCCTTGGCAGCAGCCACATAGCCCAAGCCCCCTCCTCTGCTGCTCTGTCAGCCTGTCATCCCCTGTCATATGTGTGTGCCACATGCCACTGCTTGCTCCCCAGATGTGAACAGCCCTCTCACATGGCATCTGCCAGTCTCTCATTGTCTCCTGTGCTTTTTGCCAGCCCAGGCAGTGACAGACCTGTGACCCAATGGCTCAAGTGGAACCAGCTCCTCCCAGGAGACTGTCTTCTCTGCCCCATGGAGACTCCTTGCAGGATTCTGGTGGAGGAAGGAGCAGCACATCAGCCATGAGGTGTCCCCCACGGGGTCCTGATACACCCCTACTTGTTCCAGTTCACACTCCTTTTTACATGTGACAATGGCACTTTTGATATATGCTGTAAAATACTGACACTGTATTTTAGAATCAGAATATATTTTATACTGTTCACCTCAAGGGTTGCACAGCTGGGAAGGTGAGGATGCGGGGTTGGTAGCTGCACATACAGATTCAGGTACTAGTGCGGTGGTAGGTATGGGTAGGGAGGTAGAGGTAGACAGGGCAAGAGGCCAGTCCAGCTGCCTGGGACTCAGGCGGATGATGGATCTGAGATCATGCTTCCTGTGGGCTCTAGCGTTGGGCTCACTGGTGATCTGACCAGCAAAGAGGGCCCTCAATGCAGACAGCAGCCATCCCTGACCTGACCTGATGACCAGCACCGAGTGATGCTCATCTAGGATGCATGTGGACATGTGGAGCCCAAGTCTGTGCCTTGGCCCTTGGTTTTGGTTTAGGGGCGATAATGTGTTTGAGAGCTCTGGGCTCCCCGGCCTCCCCAGGAGGTTGTCTTAGCAAAGGGCTCTTCTTGGAAAGAAGCACCTCCTTTCATTAAAAAATACATTTTGAAGTACAGAAGATATGAGAGGAAGCACCTTTTGTATCATAGCAATAAACCATACTGGGTGGCATCTGTCTAAAAATCCCTGACCACTGCCTTCCTGCCAAGGAGCATGACAGGAACATTTACCGCCTGCCTGGGAGGACCTCCAGTTGGGGTCCCTAGGTCTTGAGTCTGGTGGCAGGCGGGTAGACAGTGTGCTCTCTGCTAGCTTTGCTGAGCCTGTCACCAGCAAGGCCACCACGCCATGACTTTAACTTGACTTCCAGCCCCAAATGAGGAGGAGGCTACCAAGCCAGGCTCGGTGTTTAAATCGTCTCACAATGTTCTGCATACAGAAAATAACGTTTAAAAGGAAAAACCGAAAACTTCCATTGAGTGGAGCCACACTTTAAATGAAAAGTTGTCTGTGACTATGCTCAGAAAAAAAAAGAATCTTGAATATATTTAGAAATTGTGGTCTATTTTTAACTAACTCCATATGCTGCCAGTATCAACTTCATGACATTTGCCAAAATAAAATTTTATTTTTGCCTTTATAAGATTTTGTTGGAAAAATGAAATGAATATTTTGCAAGAAAAAGTTAATTTAAATAAAAAGTGTAATGGTTTGCAAAAAACAAAACAAAACCAAAATGTGATGTACAGATTAAAATATTAACCTGACCCATTTCCTGTTTCTTGGTGGCTGTATTCTCTCGCAAGTGGCCTGTTTGTTTTTGCCTTGGGAAATCCCCATGGTCAGCTCTCACCCCTGCTGTGCTCTCCTCCGAAAAGTCTCTCCTGATGACAGTTCCTTGTCACTCGATTGCCATTGGACGGGTAGAGGAGGGAGGCCTGGCTCCTGGGCTGAGGTTGGGCATTGCATCGGCAGCTGCTCATGGGGGCCCCCGCTGGACCCCAGTTGAGGAGCCGCCGGGCCGTGGACTCCCATGGGGGCTGGTTTGGCAGGCATGCTGCAATCCAATCCAAGATGGCACAGGGGACGGATGCCACGGGCCCCCTTCCAACCCACACACCACTCCTCGTTCCAATGAAGTGGGTTAGTGACGGACCATTGCAAACTGGATTTGTGTTTAATTCATTTTGACTTGTGATGTGTGTTTAAAACAGAAGGCAGGAGGCCAGTTCAGTTGAGGGATGTGTATGTTTCCAAGTTTGTTGTTATGGCAGTTTTTCTGCACTGCCAAGAAGAGCATCCGAGGTTTGGAGTGACTTTCCAACTATTTAAACTGGAGAAAGTAGATACCAAAGCATTCTGGACAGAGCATACTGCTGTTCTTTTAGCTACTGATCTTCTTGAATTTTAAAATAAAAAAAATACCTTCCAGTTTTAAACACTACTTGGAGATGTTGCCATAACAGATGAAAGGGGTGGGGATGGGGGGATGATTCCATAACTGGGTGTGGTGGCATCCCTCAAAAAAGAAAGAAACCCCACAGTGCAGCCATCTGTAGACATTTTCTCCATGGAAACATGCCAGTGGTTTTCATAGTGTTGGCCACAGTTTCTCTTTCACATGTAACAATCCCGTGTATGCAGGAACATGGCAACTCACTAACTAGCTGCTGTTTCCAGAGTGTGCCATCGGGGAGGAGGGAGAGCCTGTTCTGTGAGAATCATGGCCCAGATTTCAATCTGAGAGAGTGATTGGCCCTCAGCTCAGACTCAGCAGGAAGCACTCCATGCTCAGAAAAGGCACCTGTGTTCGAGGCAGCGCGGCCTGGCCCTCTGAAACCCTTTGAGAGGAATCTGGTTCCCTGAGGTAAGATGGTGTTATCTGTAAAGTACTGGCTGCCCAGGGACACTCCAGGGTGGAGACAACTGGGGAATTCTGTGATCCAGCGATTCCAACTTCCCTTCCTTACAGGGACCCAGGGCCTGAGCAGTTTTAAACAATGGGATTGACATTGCCGAAGGAGGCAGGAATCCATATCTGTTTGTTGACATCTTAATTCTAACTTTAGTCCAGGCCCAGGTAGGGCTCAGTATGTCTGTTAAATTTTAGGAAGAGCCACCAAGAGCACTTCAGTATGTAGTGTCCAAAACAGGGTTTGGGAATAAAATTCCTTCGTAATCCCTGCTTGAACCTCTGGAATCTCTTCTAGTGGTTGCCCCGTACGGGCATTTGGTGATCACAGGTGAAGTAGATGGGGCCAGAGGCATTGTGTTTGCCCGTCATTCATTCTTCCACCTGCCTTGGGGCCTGGCTGCAGGAGTGGCCTCTCAGCTCCCTTCCTGCTCCCCCAAGGCCCAGGCTGCCTTCAGGGCCTGGCTTGGACCCTACGGAATTTCTCTGGCTATTTTAGGTGGCAGCCCAAGGCCAGGGAATCATTTGCCTGCCTGCAGTTGCTTTTCAGGGGCCAGAAGATTTGCTGAACCAGTCAGCTTGGGTAGGGAAGGAGAGGGGTACAGACCCTGGCTGAGCCTGGCAAGAGCTTGTTTTGGGCTCCCAGAGTTTCCCACAGGTGCAGCACAGTGGTCCACGGTAAGCCCTTTGTGTTCTCACCAAGGGTGGGAAAGAAGCAGCAAATGATTTGTCTAATCCACAAATCACATTTCTGAGACATGGCAGACCAATGGTGGGAGCCCTGAGCTTCCAACTTGGCATCAGACGCTTGGCTGTGCAAGGGACTTTGCCAGAGTGGGTTGCAAGTTGTGATGAAAAGAACAAAGAGCCCAGGCTGGGGAAGACATAAGAAATGGCAGCCCCTCCCGGTGCCATAAACACGCCATTGCTTTGCTGCCTCCACTCAAAAGGCTACCACTTTCATTGCTCCCCCAGCAAAGGAACCTTTCTTCAGAGTGGCAGGGTACAAAGGCAGAGCACAAAATGTGTGCACATCACAGTCCCTGCAATTCTGTTTGAACAAGCATATTGATTGGGCCTGACCCTGTTACATTTTTTCCCTATTATTTGAAAAGGTGCATCTAAGTGTAGTGAATTGAACCAGCAGAGCTGAACTTTCCATGAAAACTTCCTGAGGTATTTCTTTGGTTCAAAGCTTTTGAATTTTAAAGGGCATTTTTAATACGAATCTGTTGAGTGTTCTCTGCTACAACCCAACAAGGCATGTTCAATGCAGATGAGGCTGGAGTGGAGGCCGAGGCTGAGGCTGAGGCTGGAGGTGTGGATGAGCCCGGTGTTGGGGACAGAAGCTGAACCCCAGACTTGGGAGCAGGACTGACCCTAAAAGGGACCTCTCTGGGCACACAGCACAGGTTGATGTCAGGAAAGAGGCTTCCGCAGCTGAGCTGCTTGAGCCAAGAAGCACTCACTGGTACCCTTCCCATGGCAGAGGGTTGTATTGCCTGATTGAGGGCCACCTTACTGCCCAGCCACCCACTGTCTCACTCTACCGTAGAGTTGAGAAGGAATCAGGAGGTAGTTGCTTAGCTGAGGTCCCAGAGTTCGGGAGGAAACTGCTGTTCACCACACATGTCACACACCTCGCCTGTTTCCCCAGCCATGGGTGAACCTTGCAGCCCTCGGTAGGTCTTACTGATGAGTCATTCTTGGTTTCTCCCTGTGCCCTGAGCTGCATCTCACTTCTTAACTGACATGCTATCTTTGGATGTCCCGCTAGTTGTATGGGCAGTAGCAGCATTCTTTGCGTCACCCTGGCTCAGGGCCCTGGCGCTAGGCCCGCAGTTTCATTCTCCCCACTTGCAGGAAGGCTCTTCAGCCTGCCAGAGCACATAGCTTCTTTTGACTGAGTTTCTGCTTGCCTGGGGAGGCCTCTTAGCTCTAGAAAGCACCTTCTAGATTTAGAATTCAGGCTCAGAGGCAGAGTCTTCGTGGGAGGAGCTGGAAGATTAGGTTTTGTGCCAAGCTTGGACATCTCAGCAAAATCCTTTCAGCAAAGACCTTTCCAAATCTCCAGCCTGGAGACAGTGGCCTGGGAGAGACACAGAAGGGTGAGAAGCACAATAATAAACAGTGGTTCCCTGGGAACCATCTCTGCCCACCAAGGCAGGAACACCAAGCCCCTTCAGAGCCCTCCAGGGCTGCCCCCACATGTGCACTGGAATTCATTTTCTTGGCTATCACTTTGAGGCCTTCCTGCTACTGCTTGTATTTCTGAAGGACACACTACCCAGTGAGCATAAAGGAAGTCCCAGTGACAGTAATGACTTACATTTCCTGGCCTCTCTCTAATCCTGCTCACCACAGGGGCTCTCACTGCTGTCTCTCTGACCTTTCCTGGGAGGCCCTGGCCTTTAGCCACCTGAGCTCTCAACAGTCCTCTCACATCTCAGTCTCCCACGTGTAGCTTTTAGATGTCTACTGGCCAGGAAGCTGCTCCAGGGTGGCCTCTCCTGCCTGCCCCTGTACCCAAAGAAACTGCCTGTCTTGCTGGTGGGAGGCAACCCCTGAAGTGCTGGATAAGTGTTTGTCTCTGTAGTTGTCCTGGCCGAGCCCAGGCTGTGGTCTGTACACCAATAGGGGAAGATTTTGCTCTTTTGTTTCATCGCTTGGGCCTTAAAGTAGAGCCTCTTGGGCTCATTTACTTGGAGCCCTGAGGAGAATCTGTTTCTCTGCAGCTGCCCAGGGGGCAGCAACATTCTCTGTCCCTGTCCCTCCTTCAGGGGTTCAGGCCCTTTTCCAGCAACGTATTGGTGTGTGGTACACAGTCCCTAAACTTAGTGGCTCAGCCCTACAATAGTTTATTGTTTCTCAAGATCCTGCCCTCTGTGTGGGGCTCAGCTGGGCAGATCTTGGGCTCTGTAGATGAGGGACATAGGGACTAGGATGTTTGGTGCTTCCTTCACTTGCGGGTAGCACCGCAGCAGGGAACAAGCTGGGATGGCTGGGTATCACCATTGCCCCACTGGCCTCCGAGTGGCTGCTTGGTCTTTCTTACACCACGAAGGTCTCAGGCTACTTGGACTTTTTGCCCTAGCTGGCTTTCTGGGGAAGCAAAACTGCCAGGCCTTTTGAAGTTTGGTTTGAAGTTGGCATTGTGTCACTTCTTCCACATCCACAAAAGCGAGAGCACAAGTGTCAAGAAATGGAATGGTCCCCATGAGCCTAACCAGCCAGAGAAGTTCTGCAGCACCTTCTCCCATACGCTGTCTCCCCACCAGCTCCTCATGGCAGCATTCGCTCAGTGCCCCGCTGCTCACAGACTCTTGATGACTGCTCAGGGAAGTTGAGATTGCAGCAAGTGGGTGGGCTGTGGTGTCTGCCTCTGCCTCCCCCTTCTCCCTTCCCCACTATTCCAGGAGCGCTGGCCCTGGAGCACCAGTACAGAGACCTGGGGAAAAGCCCAGTGTGAGCTGTGATGTGAACGTGGGAGCGCGTGTAACAGGTTCGGTGTGTGTGGCACTTAGGAGGAGTGGGTGGCAGAGTCTGGGGAGCTCGGTCTTGGTGACACTCCCAACACCTTTTCCTCCCTGACCCTTGCCCAGTGCTGATGAATCTAGATCATACTTAACGCCACTAACATCAGGTCAGGATAGTTTCTTGGATTATTATTTTGGTTAGTAATAATGCCAGTTAGCACTTATTAAGTGCTTATTATCTACTGGACACTGTGTTACAATCTGTGGCAGATAAAATTATACCAATGTGTGTCCTGGTTGGGACCAGAACAGGCTTGGAGAGTCTTGGTGTCACTGAGCTACACAGACACAGAAATGCCATCTCAATGCAGGACCCCTCCATGCCATGCACTGCGCTCATGCTTTTGGGCCCTGACTGGCCAGCCGTAGGGTTGCAGAGGGTCCAAGCACAGGCTCTGGAGCCAGGCTGCCCGGAGTCAGGGTCTGGTTTGCAGCCCTGTGACCTTGGGCACTGAACCTCTACAGGTTCTGTTTCCTCATCTGGGAAGTCAGGAGATTACACTGACACCTACTCAGCAGAGTTGTTGTAAGGACTGATTTAGTGCACAGAAAATGCCAAGAAGTTCCCCGGACCCATAGGAAGCATTAGAAAGAATATGCATAGAAGTTATTGTTTACCTGCACTTAAGTTACAGTCATTTAAAATATATCACACTTGTATGCTTTTTCTCTTTGTTTACTGCCTGTTTCCCTTGTAAGAGTTCATGAGAGGAATGATACTGTCTTATTATTCTATTATGCTAGTGTCTGACAAGGTCTGCCACCAAGAAGGTGCCAAGGAATAATTCATTCCATGAAGGGAAAAAGGAGTGATGATGTTAAGGCCTGCTAAGGCCTGCTATGGCCTGCTGACATTGCCTATCTCTTTCTTCTGTGTGACTGAGTCTCATACTGTAGCCCCCAGAGAGCATCCCTAATTCTCTATAGAGTCCCTTAAGCAGGATAAAGCAGGGATTGAGGAATTCAAATCCACTCTCGTCATTGTGACCTTGGGGAAGGCTCTTGACAACACCCAACCCCAGCTTCAGTCACATCTGAGGAATGTGTTGATAGTATCTTACCTTACACAGGTCATTGTGAGGACTAAGTGAGGGAATCCTTATGCAAGTCCCTGCCTTCCAGCACTCAGTAAATGTTCGCCCTATTAGTTTTGTCCTCATGTCTGATTTGTTTATGAACACAGCAGGGCTCAAGTGGTTCTTCCATTTTATTTTTTATTTTATTTATTTTATTTTTATTTTTTTTGTTTTGTTTTTGGTACCAGGGATCAAACTCAGGTCCTTGCGCTTGCGCAGCAGGCGGCGGAAACCACTGAGCTAAATCCCCGGCCCAGTTCTTCCATTTTAAAACCCTGTCTTTTTCCTGGCTGGACAGGATAACCAGGTTTGGGGTCATCTGCTATCTCTCTGGCCAGGCCTTTGCCCTCACCCTCTGTTTGCTATTTCTGACAGTCTCCTGCAGTGGGTAATGCAATGGCCCAGGGATTTTGAAGGCTGGGATTCTAGAAGCCAGGCTACTGTGAAGCTGCCTCTCTGAGCTCTCTAGGAGCTGAGGACAGACAGGTCCTCAGAGGCCTCCTCCTGTAGCCCTGCGGCTGTCCCTTGACATCACATCAACCCGTGCAGTCCCTTTGATGTCAGTCCCAAAACTGGAGCCTCATGCCCTGCTCTGAGGACCTGGGCTTTGAAGTTGGCCTATAAATTGAGCTCTCAGGAAGAAAGTTGTCTGTTGTGCTTCAGAGCTCGGCTGGGCCCTGTAAAGGCACACGGAGTGCCGTGAACACCTGATAAATAATTCTTTCTGGGCCCAAGAAAAAGTCGTTCCATTTAAAGGAGAGGAAAATTCCCTTGACCTTTCATTGAAGTTCAGTGTGGGGGCTAGTTAGAGAGGGTTTTTGTGCTTTCTCTAAAGCCACACAGGGCAGGCAGGTTGTCTGAGAGCCGTGCTCTCATGGCTAGTCCAAAAGGGCTCCCTATCTCTGCCTCCTGACTCCAGGTCTCTTCAGCCCACCCACTCCTCCTCACATCCCGTGGTTGACCCAAGGAGAAAACTGGGGCCTGTGGCAGAGAGGCCTCGCCCCCTCAGGACCAAATCTTGTAAGCTTGAGGGTCTGGCATGGTCAAGGGGTGAGGGAGACAGGAAGGTGCCTTGAATTTCCACCTGAAAGAGTCTGGGAAACAAACCCCAACTGACATGCCGAGTCCCAACTCACCCCAGGCCCTCAGCAAGGCCTCCTCTGTGGCTGGCTGGATAGCAGGATGTGAGTTTGTGAGTTTTCCTTTCTTCATGGCATAATATAGCGGACACAGAAGTTACATAAATAACAGCATACAGCTCAGTGAGTGATCAGAAAGGAAACACGTGTGAGCACAATCAGGAAACAGCTGGCCAACGCCCGGCCATTCTCTTTCTGCCCAGCCATACCTCTCCCAAGGCAGAGCCACTCTCCTGACTTGGGCTGACCACTAACTTGCTTTTCTTTATAGTTTTACTATCTAAGCAAGCATTGCCAGAGAGTATAGCTTAGTTTGTTTCTGCAATATGGAATAATAATATATTACCTTGTATTAGGCTCTTTCCATTAAACATAATAGTTATGTACTCATCTATATTATTGTAACTATATTTTATTTTTGCTACTGTGTAGTGTCCCATGGAATGAATATTTAACTTTTATTTATGTTTTACTGTTGAAGAGCATGTGGGGTTTTCCAGCTTGGAATGAATACAGACAAAGCTACCATAAACATTTTTATACATGTCTCTTGGCTCACATGCATCTTCTTCTATTTATCTATGGGTAGAGTTTCTAAAGTCATAGGATAAGCATAGCTTCAGTTTAGGTAGAAAGTATCAAACTGTTTTCCAAAATAGTGGTAATTTGTGCTCCTGCCCTCAGCAGGAGTTGCTGCCCATCTTTACTGTGGTAGGCAGCCCGAGGTGGCCCCAGTGACCTTCACCTCTTGGTATTCTCATCCCCGGGCAGTCCCCTCTCAAGTGTGGGCTGGAGCTAGTAACTTGCTTCTACTGAATAGTATATGACAGAAGGTAATGAATGTTACATCCACGATGAGGTTATGAGGACTATGGCTTCTGTCTTGGGTGTCTTTCCCTGTTTTCTCACTTGCTTACCATGGGGGAAGCTGTATTATGGAGCTACTACTGCTGGCCAAGGAAATGATGTTTCTGACCCACAGCCAGGATGAGGACCTGAGATCTACAGCAGCCATATGGTGAGCTTGAAGTGGATTCTACCCCGCCAGTCTTGAGTGGCTGCAGCCTTGGCTGAGAACTTGATTCCTTCTGTGTTACGAGAGACCTTGAGCCGGAGGCACCCAGCTAAGTGTGATTCCTGACCCATGGGTTGGTGAGATATTCAGTGTTTATTGTGTTAGGCTATTAAGATCTGGGGTAATTTGCTACACAGTGATTGATAATACATTCACCAAAAGCTTTTGTTAGTGTTAAAGACTTTTCAGCATTTTGCTTTGTATGAACTAGAGATTAGCATGTTTCTGATTACCATGATGATAGAGAGCACCTTTAAAGTGTGTACACTGACCATTTAGGTTTCCTTTTTTGTAAAGCATCCATCAAGCCCTTGCTTTGGGTAAGAGGCAGTCTCAGCATTAGTTGCCCCAGAGAACAGCCTGAAGCAAGGTTGCAGGCAGATAGTTTATTTAGAAACTGTCCCGGGAAACAGAAGAAAGGAAGAGAGGGGACACCAATAGAAGGGTACCCTCTTGAGCTGGTCACTGTTGTGAGAAATGTGGGCTCAATCTCACTGAATCCTTTCAGGGGACCACATGAAATATGCCTCAAAATTATCCACCTATTTACATGTAACTACTCCCCAAGATGATTGAAAGCTGAATTACAAACATGTACTAATAAAAAAAATTATCCACCTAAGGCATGAAAGAATGAAGCGTTTATACTCCTGTCCAGGCCCCCTACTGGCCATGGGACCCACTGTGGGGTGTTAAGCCCCTCACTCTTCCACATCATATACATGTGATTCCCATATGAACCCCACATGGGGGCAGCTGGGAGGAGGTGTACGGAAAACTCGGGCTTGCCACAGTAATGACAGAGGCAGTGTAAAATGTGGGGAAGGGCCAGGGGTGGTGGCTCTTGACCTATAATCCCAGGACTCCAGGATGCTGAAGCAGGAGGACCAATTGTAAATTCAAGCCCAGCCTGGGAAATTTAGTGACTTAGTGAGATCTTGTCTTGAAAAAAAAGGGGGGAGGTAAGTGAGATGAAAGAGAAGTTATTTCTGCAACCACGGCCGTCTGTAGATTTATATTTACCTTGCAAATAACTTTTCATGAGCTTTGTGGTGTCATGATGGATAGATACTACTAATTTTAAGGTAGTTGAGTTTATAAACTTTCCTTCTGTAGGTTTTTTTTTTGCATCCTGTTTTAAAAGTCTTCCTGTATTTAAGTCATAAAAAATTCTGCTTCTTGGAGCTTTATTGTGTTGCCTTTCACAGATTGAAAATCCACTTGGAATTGACTTTTGGGTAAGGTGTGAAATGGGCCTGAGGTTTCACTTTTTCCATTTGAATATCCAACTTATGAAGAATCTGCTATACAGTGTCATCTTTGTCATAAATCAAGAATCGGTATACATGTGTCTGTTTTAGGGCTCTTTTTTCCATTACATTGCCTATTTGCCTATCTTTGTGATAGTTCCACACTACTTTAATTACTAGGGCTTTTTTATTAAGTTTGGATGCCTAGAAGCAAGGCTTCTATCTTGTTACTCTTTGCAAGTATCTTGGCTACTTTTGCTCTCTTGCATTTCCTTATACATTTTAGAAGCAACTGGCCAAATTTCACCATCTTCAGTTGGTTTTTATGATTGAGCTTCTTTGCATGTAGACTACTTTGTGGAGAATTGCATCTCTTAACAGTATTGAGCCTCTTAATCTGTGAACATGATATAATCAGCCTTTCATTTAGGCCTTGAAATCTTTCTTCAAAAAGTTTTATAGAAAAAAAGAATTGTTTCAAACAATGGTGGACAAGTTCATTTTGAACTGACTTTCTTGAGAGCCAGAAAAAGCAAGCTAAAATATAAAAAACATGACTGAAGTCACTGGAGAACTCTCGAAGCAGTGAAACTTTTCAGACCAAGATCCAAAGGAAAGGAAGACTGGCAGGGAGATTTGATGTTCGGGATTTGTAGTGATTCTCAAATCCATGGGTAGGTGTCCTTTGTCAATTGGGGAAGATTTTATTCATTCTCTTTAAAAGTTGATTTTTCCTGTACACACTCAGCTCCCTCTTTGAGGCACTCCCTCAGCTATATGGATGCTAGTCCTTTACATTCTATTTGCCATTCCTGGGAAAGAATACTTAACTATGCAAGAATCCATTACAAACATCTGACAAATTAGTGTTTTCTTTAAGTGAAGCATTTCTGCCACTCACATTCTATATTCTGAAGCAATCTCTGACACTGGCAGTGGCAAACCCCAAAGACCTTCATGAAACTTGAGCATACAGAGCAGGGCTGCATTCAAGCACAAGGTCCTGAGTACAATCCCCGGTACCAAGAGGAAAAAAAAGAAAAGAATACAGAGCAAAAGATGTGATGAATTTTCCCAGTCATAGAAATAAATGTTTAAAGTTACAGGCTGCACCATGCCAGTCCTCAGTGCCAGATTCAGACAGGCACCCAAATGATCTTTGATAAACGTGGTTGTGACACACAGGGCCTCTAATGCATGGGTTGGGAGGCCGAGTGCACCTTACTTACCTAACTGTAAAGCTAGCTTCTCAGTCTCAACAGTATTGACAGGAGGAGCTGGGGGTGGTTCATGCCTGTAATTGTGTACCACCAGGCTGGAGGCTGAGGCAGGAGGATTGCCCTGGGTTTGAGACCAGCCTGTGCTCGAGACCAGCCTGAAATACATATCAAGAATGTCTCACCCCCGCTACCAGTCTTGACAATAGGGCCAGATAACTCTGTGTGGGGCTGTCTGGTACAGATGTTTAGCAGCATCCCTGCCTTCTCTACCTTTTGTATTGCAATAGCAGCTCTCAGTTGTGACAAAACAAAAATCTCTCGACAGTGCCCAATGTTCCCAAGGGAGAAGGGAGCAAAATCACTCCTGGCTGAGAATCACTGGCCTAAGGATAATGCTCTAGATGAGAAAAGCCCAGGTGATTAAGTTCTACTTGTAACTTAATGCCAAGAACTAGTCAGCTTGATAAAAGAAGTGTACCACTGGTGTAACCAGAAACATGGGTTATGAGTTGGATGGCTTCCTTTGGCTTTGGCTATCTGGAAACTCAAAGTTGAGTTTCATATGGTCATTGGGTGAACCTCAATGTTCAGGACTGATGTTTTTTCTTTCCATTAAGTTTATTGGTACATTTTAGGTATACAATACAGTTACATTCATCATTGGGATCTCGTACCTTTACATGATGTATCTTGGTTCTTATTTTTTTCCCCACTCTCCTATTCTCCCTTCAACTCCTCCACCCCTCCTTATTTACAAAGACTTTATTGGCATTTTTTCCTTTTCTCATATTTTTTCCTTTCCCTTCTTTCCCTTCCCTTACCCTTTAGACATTTGGATCAAAATGTATAATTGCTATATTATTTCTAATATAACAATTCTTTCAGTCATTTGAAGAGACTGGCAGGCTAAATGACACTATGGAACTCAGCCTTAGGCGGTATGACACTGGTACTGGTTGGTGAGAGCTCAAGAATCCATTTTGGTGGTGTAAGGCAGGCTCCTTGCAGCAGCCTGACTGTGAAGAGCAGCTGTGGGAAGGTACTGTTTTGTAATAGGGGCATTCTTTGTGGGAAGCTGACATTCAAAAAGCAAGCCAGAGGGGGTTCAGACATAGTAATCTGGGTGTTAAACTTAATGTGTACTTCCAGTTTGGAGACAGAAGAGTGAAGTCACCTTTCTTCCCTTGGAAATCACCCAAAAGCAACAAAGAGAATGAGAAACAGATGTGCAAACCCCAGTTTCAACACATCTAGGAGACAGCTGAAACTCTTAACCTAAAATGGGTAGAAGAGTTGAAAAAGTAATGAGTGTCAAGTAAAGGCCCAGGAGGCTGCCTGCTTCTACATGATGGGGATGGGCTGGCCGGTGCCTGGCAGGGGAGGCTGTTAGGACCAGTCCTGTCAGTGTGGTGGTGGGAAAAGAGGAAACTGAACAGCCCTGTAATGTCTGATTGTCCTTGATTCATACACACATCAAATTATGAAGAAAACTCTGCTAGCCTGACTCCTCCCTAACATGAAAATCCTATGGGTATTTGGGAAGAATCTCATTTAAAGATGAGTATGCATTTTCCCCATCTAGGTAAATGGCAGTTTCCTCCTAACAGCCTTTTTTTAGATGTGGTCTCATTATGTTGTTCAGGCTGGCCTTGAACTATGTAGCCCAGGCTAGTATTAAATTTGCAGCAATCCTTCTGCCTCAGCCTTCTGAGTGCTGTGAATACAGAAGTGCACCCCAACAAGTGAGAGCTAGTTTTTGACTCTCACACGCTATATCCAATCTTCCTACAAATACTGTTGATTCTTTCAAAATATACCCAGAATTGCTTTCTTACTACTCCATTTTCACCCTAGTCCAAACCCTATGCTCCCATTGAATACTGCCATAACCTCCTGTAATCCCTATTCTCAGTTGGCACCCAATAATTTTTTAAACAATGCAGCAGCATAAATAATTGCCCATAACTGTTGCTTTAATACAATTTTTTTTTCCAAGATCTTCCCATTCTTCCCAGGATAAAATTCAAAGTTCATCTTATGATTATTCTATTGATCTTGTTCCTGCTCTTTGAACTCATCTCACAACTGTCTGCTGTCCTTGGCTTATTCTATGGGGTCATCCCCTCTCCTGTTTTAATATTTATTACCACCTGAATGTACAACTAGTGTATCTCTCTCCTCCACCAGAATGAAAGCCTCATTAAAGTAGGGCCTGATTTTGTGCTCTGCTATCCTCCTAGTGCCTAGAAGAGTGCATGATATGCAGCAGGTCTTCATTAAGTATTTGTAGTTGACCAAGCAATAAAAAAGAATTAGTATGAGCTCTGTGTAACAACAGAGAGAAAAATAAGTGGCAGGTGAAGAACATTCATCAGGAATGCTGCCTCAAAATATTTGAAAATTATAACAAAAAAGTTCAGGATTTTAATCTTAATGAAAGATTATAAAATATGAGCACACATCAGAAATACAACATATGATGGAACCAAGAATGAAATGTGAGCTAGAAGAAATAAGGGACAGCATTTAAAAATAAAATAATCATAAAAATGAAAATAAAATTGGAATGACAGAATGCAGTGCTTGAATCACAGGGAAAACAGACAACGGGACTGACAAAAATAAGGAAAAATGACACCGAGAAAAGAGATGGAACATGCACATAACTGTAATTTCTAAAAGAGAGAATTCTATTTGTGTTTCTGTAGATCAAAGAACTGAGAAACCTTGTTCACATGAAAAATGGTCAATAATAGGTTTTAGAAATTTCAATCAAGCCCCTGAATTCTTACAATTTAGGCCAAAAATCAGTGATCTTTCATCAAATTTATTATTTTTAATCTATCAGCTGACAATTCAGTTCTCTACCAGTTTTGAGGGAAACCACCTGTGTTAGTCTCTTTTCTGTCGCCACAACAGAATACACAGACTAATTTACAAATAGGTCTGGGGGTGCAGCTCAGTGGTAGAGTGCTTGCCCAGCACATGTGAGGTCCTGGGTTCAATCCCCAGCACTGAAAAAAAATTTTTTTCTTACAGTTCTGGAGACTGGCAAGTCCAAGAGGATAGTGCCAGTAACTATTGGGACTTCTGTGCTGTGTCATCCGTGGCAGAAGAGGTTATGGGATGGCTGAGAGGTCTTGCCTTTCCTTCTTCCAGTGGGAGAAAAGCTGTGAAATGAGAAGTAGTGTTAAGGCAGATCAGTTTGAGTAAGCACACATGGACAAACAGGCTTTGAAAATTCTCTGAACTGTAGGAGTGTGTATATTCTATTCTGAAGACTACTGGGTAACAATGTCAAGTACAGCTAACCAATCAAGGAAGAACTAAAAAATACATTATGTAAATTTTTGGAAAATGAGTCCTTGATTTGGTGAAAACAGCTTTTCAGTGTGGCATGTCAGAGGTGGGTAGAAGCCACACTGAGTGGAATAAGGGAGGGGATGGAAGTGAGGAAGTACACAGTAATGGAAACAAGTTATTAGCTGGGTGTGGTGAGCCCATGTATAATCCTAGCTACAGTGAAAACTGAGACAGAAGGATTAAAGGTTTGAAGCCAACATGGGAAAGATCCCATTTCAAAATTTGAAAAAGGGGGCCAGAGATGTTGCTCATTGGGTTCAATCCCCAGGACCACTAAAAATAAAACGGACACAAATTATTAAAATTGGAGTATAGAAAGTATGGAGATTGATTACAGGTGAAGCACATGGTACTTGAAGCTTTTTTGGTACTGGGGATCGAACTCAGGTCCTTGCGCTTGCACAGCAGGCGGTGAAACCACTAAGCTAAATCCCCAGCCCTTTTTTTTTTTAATAGCACTGGGGATTGAATTCATGGTCTTCCCACTGAGCAATGTCCACCAGCCCTTTTTACAACTTTTTTTTTTTTAAACTTTTTATTCTTGAGAAAAGATTTAACTAAAGTTACTAAATTGCCTGAGCTGGGGTCAAACTTGCAATCCTCCTGCCTCAGATTCCCACAGTGCCAGGATTACAGGCATGTGCTATTTTTTTTTTAAGATGCAAAATACCTGAACCAATGCTAACAGAAAAGGGTCAAAAGATTATAGAAGAGGTTGAAGACTGTAAAGATAAGCAAAAGCACTAGGCTTACAAGGGATTAACAGTCACTAGCACTTATTAATCACATATAACCTACCTGCACACTAAAGCATTTTACCTGTTTTATCTAATTCTCACAACGATACAAGATGGTTACTACTGTTCCGATTTTACTGAGGAAAGGAGTCCAGAGAGATCAAGTTATACTCAAGGTCACTGTGGTGGTAGAGGTGGGATATGACTCAGTGCATAATGGTATGGTTGTCTGTGGTTGTGGATTTGGTAGGTGGAAGTGCAAGAATTCCTAACTGAAGGTCTCTTTATTATTTGAGAGAAAGGAAGTATAAGGAGGGGAAGACATTTCAGAATAAAGGTTTACAAACTTGAAAACAGGAGAAATGACTAAGAAAGGGCAACAGGTACTGTTGAGGTCAATTAGTATCAATTCACACATTTTCCCATCTTTCTCCAGAAATCATCTGTAGGGGTTGGACACATCCAGGACTAGGAATTAGCAGAAAGGTGTGACATTTGGCAGTTACTGGGGAGAATGACAGCTGTTATCTAGAACTGATTAAGTATCTAGACAGGACTTATAAAGATGAAAACTAACTTTCACCTGACATGAACAGGTATAATGAAATGAGTTGTACTGTCAGTTGTATGTTCATTAGTGAAATTTCTAAACTAGTGACTTCAGAGGTCAGGCTGTTTTTGGATATTCAACAGTATACTGGATGTGGTTGTGATGGAGATGAAGTAATGGAACTCCAGCCTTATGTATTAAGAAATGGTCACTGAAGCTAATCAGGTAGCTTTAATTTATTTCCAAGTTTACTTAAAAGACTATGGTGTAACTTTCTGCTTTAAACTATGGATCAATCCCTCTAAACTTTTTTCTTTACTTTCAATTCTCCCAGGTTTTAAAATACTTGAGTGGTTGGGGATGTGTGGAGTGCTTGCCTAGCATGTGTGAGGCCCTGGATTTGATACTTAGCACTACACACACACACACACACACACACACACGCACGGAAAATAGGAAAATACGGGGAAAGCTGCCTTTAAACTTTTCACATAATAGTGTTTGAATGTACAAACACTATTTTCTTATCTCTCCCCCCAATATTTTTTTTAGTACACACATCAATACAGCCTAACACTGGTCTGTCTTTTCTACACTACTGGGGGTTGAACCTGGGGCCTTTGCACTGAGCTACATCCCCAACATTTTTTTTTTTAAAGACAGGATCTCATTAAGTCACTAGGATGCCCAGGCTGGGGCTGTTTTAGCCTCTCAGAGTGCTGGGATTATAGGTGTGTACCACCATGCTCAGCTCCAGTCTGTTTAATGTGATTTCTGGACACTAGGCCATGTGGACCAACAGAATTAAACTTAATTATAAACTTGAAATTTGTCAGTGTCCAGTAACACATGAATTAAAATAAGAGAATCTCTATTTGGAGATTAAGAAAAAAGTTCATCCAGTGTAGTTATTTTAGGAGGTGTTTTTATTTATACATTAAAACCAAGGCTTAAGGGCCAGGGATGTAGCTCAGTGGTGCCGTGCCTGCCTGGCAAGCACAAGGTCCTGAGTTCAATTGTCGGTACCAATCAATCAATCAATCAATGAACCAAACCCAGGCTTACACAACCTATATTTAAGTGATGAACTGATGAAAATATTTGTTTTGAAACAATACTGGTCTCCTTCCATTATGAAACATCAACCAAGTTTTCATTTTCTAAATTAAATTAACTGTAATACATAATCCTGCAGGCTAGATATTTATTTGAAAGTCAATTGCCGAACTAAAATGGAATTAAACCAGGCACGGTGGCCTGTTATCCCAGCACTTGGGAGGCTAAGGCAGCAGGATCACTGGGCTACATAATGAGTTCAAGGCCAGTATGAACTACATAGTGAGACCCTGTCTCAAAAAACAAAAGGAAAAAGAAAAAAAGAAAAAAATGTATGTGTGGCCAAATTTCTTCAAAGAAGAAAGTACTTGTTAGATGTCACACTGTCTACCACCCTTCACCATATTTTAAACATTTAGGGTAGTACTTGTTTTAAAACAATGTGAGGTTGGGCGTGGTGGCACACTCCCAGCACTCAGGGAGGCTGAGACAGAAGGATCACTTCAAGATCAAGGTTACACAGTGAGTTCAAGGCCAGCCTGAACTACATAGTGAGACCTTTCTCAAAAAACAAAACAAAACACCACCACAACAAAAAAACACATTAAAAAAATACACACATACACATAAAAACAAAACCAATGTGAGGAATTAAAATACCTTAGGGGTCTAACAGATGAAAAATATTGCAAGACATAATCTATAGTCCAGAATTCACCTGTTCTAGCTGCTGCACTCATTCTAAATTTAAAAACAGTATAGATTTGAAAAAAAAAAGTCCAGGGCCAGGGATTTAGCTCAGTGGCACCGCACCTGCCTCGCAAGCGCAAGGTCATGAGTTTGATCCCTGGTACAAAAAAAAAAAGTCCAACATACCAAACACATACTTAAGTATCTAGTTGTATAATAGTTTAGGTCACAAATAAGTTTGACTCATGTCTTTGAACCAGTTACTTAGAAATATTAAGATTTTGGAACCAAATATTCAAATATTCCCATAATGTATTTGTTCCAATCTATTGTACCAATCAAATGTATCAGAGATTCTAATCTTACCCCAACAGAAGCAGCAATAAAATTGGAAAGTAATACTTCTCTTTAGTATTAATTAGCATAATAGTACTGAGATAAAAGAATTTGTTTCAGCTTCTTGTTCACTGAGCCCATTCCTCATTTTTAAATAATGAGGATAAAGGTATCACAACCAAATATGGGAAACTGCTTTCTCTTTATTTAGACCTTAAGGAGAAAAAGATGAACTTTGGTCACATATTACCTTAAGAAAAATCCAGTTTAACATATTTTTAAATTGGACTAAATGATCAGAGAAATAATTTCTGTAAAAATTGGCCAAATTTTATCAGAAATCTAACATACAGTATAATTCAAATTATATAAAGATTGTCTGGGATCATAACATTCCAAATGTATGACAGTTGTAATTTCATTCTAAGGTATTAATATACTTCTTCTCATTACTTTGGTCCAAAAGAGAAGAATCAGTAAGAGTAAACTAAGTATCTAATCTTTTGCCAACAGTACTTTAGATTGTGGTGGTCAGCAGAAATATTCATGGTAAGCAGTTCTTCTTTAACAAAGTATAATTAAGGAATATTTTTCATGAACATCTCACAGTATCACATAAACTTTATAAGAGAAAAGTATAAAAGGAAAACAAAGATGGAACAGCTACCACAAACAAAAAAAAAATATTCCCCCTAAATGCATCTGCAGAGGTAAAAAGGTGAGGCTAGAGGGCTGATGATGCTAATATGAAAGGAAGTTGAGTACTGTATTTATTTCTTATTTTATACAACTCTTGCTCTTTACAAAAATGGTTATAGTCATGCCCATAAAAGTGTAACCCATGGCATTTGAAATCAAACACTTTGTAATTATTTAAAAGGGCCTTTTTAAAAATTATAATACAAAGGTCTGTGCTCTATAAGCAGTCCTCCACTGTGCATTATAACAATAAGGCTTACTTTTAATACAAAGACTAAGTGTTTTGGAGTTATGAACCACTGGATTTAACAAACATCATTTTATAGTTGCCTTTTGCATCTTTTTTGTTTTTGGGATCTTCCACTTCATCAGGGTGCTCAGTAGCTTGGAGTTCTTCAGCAGATTCTTCTTTTTCTGACTCTGAGTCACTTTCAGAATCATCTGGACTTTCAGGATCAGGTGAATCATCATCATCATCATCATCATCTGCAGCCACATCACCTTCTCCATCATGATCTTCTACCTAAAATACCAATTAACAGGCTCTTCTTAAAACCACTGTCATTAGCCAGCACACAAACTGGGAAAGGGTCTTTGTCAAAGTCTTTCAAAAAAGCCCACATCCTAACTATTAGGTCAGTAGTTTTAAGACTGCATTATAACCAGAGGCTGGCGAGGGAAGAACTTGGCACTGAGGATCAGTAATTTCCACTGATGTAACAAAGTAATGCAAAGACCACTCATCGGTCTCCCCTCCGGTAGTTTGAAAATAATTTATTTTCCCAAAACAATGTTTTAGTAAGGTAAAAAATTAAATGACTTTTATAGGGAAATAAGTTTCAAACATTGTGTATTATGTTACTTTGGAGTAATCAGTGGTTACACATTAATTCATAACAAAAAAAGATCACTCAGGAAATAATTGAGAACCCAAGTAGTATTTTAAAGTTATATATTTTATATAACTTGTGAGCATGTTGTTTATGCCTATTAAAGATGTACTGTAACGATTAAGCAGAATTTAATTAGGCTGGCATTACATTTAAAAATTCTTAAAAACATCTTTTCTGGTTATCTATAGAGACCCGGTTGGGCAATAAGGATATTTTAAATATCTCTATAAAGAGTCTTCTACATTAGGATTCTTGGTTGCTAGGGTAATCCAAAAGACATGATGTCAAACTGAAACTGGTTATTCTCCCAATCAATGAAAACAAGTTAACTACTACCTCACTGAAGCCAAGTCCACAATGTCGTCGATATCTTCCTGATAATTTACTGTCCATACTTTGCTGATATTGAGACTCCAGTTCTTCATTAATTTTCTTGTCTTCTTCCCCTGTATGTCCATTTTACTTTGGTTATGTTTCAGTCAAATTAATAAAAACATCTGATTACACAAAAAACCCATTATAAAGACGCTATTTTATTCAGACCTGAATTTTCTAAATGCAATTAATTTTACAATGAATTTTGTGGCTAGGTTTCTATACCACAAGTGGTTACCTAATAAACAATAAAATAATTAAAAGATATATTTATGATTAGTTCTTTCAAAAATGAGCCTTTCAGGGGCCGGGGATTTAGCTCAGTAGTTTTGATGCCTGCTGTGCAGGTGCAAGGACCCGAGTTCGATCCTGGTACCAAAAAAACAAAACAAAAAAACAGCCTTTCATTACAACTGTTTAATGACTGATCTTTTTTTTAATTGTTGTTGCTGTTTATTCAGTTTCTGAGACAGGGTCTCACTATGTAATGCAGGCTGGCCTTAAATTCTCAGCGATCCTCCTGCTTTAGGCTCCCTAGTGGTGGGAGTACAGGTGTGTACCACCATGCCCAGCTATGACTGTTCTGAAACCTTTCTCCAAGTCACCTAAACAAAAACAAAAACAACAAAACCCCCTTCCGATGAACAAAACAATCTGTTTCTGAACAGAAATAGTGAAAAGAGCTGAACATGGTGGTGCATACCTGTAATTTTAGTACTCAGGAGGCCATGAATGGAGGATTGGCATAAGATGGAGGCTGTGCTGGACTACATAGTGAGTTCAAGGCCAGCCTAAACTATGTAGCCAGACCTTGTCTCCAACAAAAAGTGAAAAGGTAAGGCAATTCTATTCAGTGAATGGCTAAATGAAAGTGACCTTGTATTGGCTCTCCTTTATGCCTGCCTTGGCTTATTATTAGCTAAATGAAGCAACATAAACTTAAAAAGATTGTTATTTCTTCATGCAACATGTATATATATTTAATATACATATATTCTGCTATATGTAAGTTATGAAGCAGAATACTAAACAACCACCCATGGACTTTCTTCTCCAGAACTAGAATTTTGCCAATATTACTAGTATCCTGTGGATAATTTATAAGGATATATATGAGAAATTTCAAGTGTTAATCACAAATGGTATACTATATTCATAAAGCTCTTAATTTTAAGGGTAAATGAAGCAGTTAAAATACTTTTCCATTATGCAAGGCTCATTTTTTGCCTTATGTAGCAATGTAAATCAATCTGAAACAAATTTTTAACATTAGAAAAATGAAAGATCTATTAATTTATAAAATGTGCTATACATACTAGATCAGTATGAAGTTAAATTACTTGGGTTAAATTTAAAGTAGGACATTATGCCATTATTAATGATGTCCAAGATTAATGCCTCTTTTACACAGGTTTAAACAACAGACTGATTTAAAATTAAAATTCACTTTCAGGTTTTTTTTTTGGGTACTGAGGATCAAACACGGGTCCTTGCGCTTGCACAGCAGGTGGCGAAACCACTGAGCTAAATCCCTGGCCCATCACTTTCAGGTTTTATTGAAAAAGTTTCCTGCTAAATTTAAAAAAAGGAAATGTTTCTTTCTAAAGACTCTGAATCCTGTTTCTGTTTATATTCTTCAAAGTTTTGAATAAGACTGTGAATAAACTAAAAAAATTATGATATGTCAACTATAACATATGCTAAATAATTTGTACAAAGAGAAAAGTCTAAAAAAAATTTTAGAAAGTCTGTAACTATCTCATTTGGCAACATAAAATCTTACTATAATTAAAATATATGTTCTGAATCAGTAAAAATAAACACTAAAAGGGGGTATGTTTTGTTGAGAATATCATATTTATATATAGCAGCATCTCTAATCTTGTTGGAACCAGAAACCAGTTTCAGAGAAAATAATTCTTCCATTGACTGGGGGGTGAGGTGGTGGTGGGGTAGTTTTGGAATGGTTCAAGCACATTACAATTACTGTTCATGGTGTTTCTATTATTATTTCACTGTAATATATAATGAAATAATTAGACAACTCACTGCAATGCAGAATCAGTGGGAACCCTGAGTTTAACTAAATGGTACCATTAGAGGGTGACGTGAGACAGGACACCCAAAGTCTGTTACTATGTCCAGTCTACCCCCAAAATCTGGTTTTGGCTGGTGTCACTGCAGAACACCCTGCTGCACAACAATAGGATTTCAGAAATGGAAGAAGGCTTTCCAGCGTTTCTTGGCAAGCTCAGGACATTTCACCTTGGCTTTAATCCAGAATGTGTGAAGAGTTGATGTGGTCTCAAATGTACTTTTTAAGGCAATTGTCATTTAAGATCTAAAGAATTATAATGCTCCTCTAACACAGACAAAGTCAGTTCACCTGGCTTATTGACAAATGGCTCAGGATCCATTCTTTCCCAGTTGGGTGGGTGGGGGGTTCTTCTGTGGTTGGAGGCGGGGTAATGCTCAAACTCTTGAAAGCTGAGATAGGTGATCATGCACCAGCTGAAAGATAGCCATGGCTCAGTCTCTTTCAAAAATCTCTGCTAATGTTTGAAACATGCCAAAAATCCCAATGGTTATTCACCGCCCCCATAATTCCAGTTTGGCTTTGAATACAGCCACTTTATCTGTCTACTTGCACATAGTCGTTGTCTCCTGACGTGAGAGACTGAGTCTGTTGAGCGGGGTGGACATGTCACACAAGTAAGCAAGTTCTGGAATCCTTTTATGTCCTTGAAATGCGCTACCAGTGGTGACTGTTTTTTAAAAGAAATCTCTGGAGTGGCTCTCATAACTCAGAAAATCTGTCTGGTGATCTACCTTTAGAAAGCCACTTTGCTTCCATGTATAAGTGACAACATGTGTGTGCTGTGTGAACAGTTGTGAGTTAAGGACACGTACTTTAATGTAGTTGATAATTTTAATCACATCCTGCAAACGTTAAGTTCGGGTGACATTTTTCAGCTAGCCACCATTCCTCTGTGGATGACACAGTGCATAGACTCAAATTCAGAAGTGACCTCTTTGACTCAAGTAGTGAAACCAGAAAGCTGTCCCACTGTAACAGCCCCTCCATCTATACATATACTGACACAAAACGACCAATTCAGTTTTCCTGACGTGTAATGAGAGACTGGACTACTCTGCAGCTGTGGTCTTGGTTGGCCACAAAAGTTCATATCCTCCTGCACACCCTCCTGAAAGTTGCATTGCACATAAGCAAGCACTGTCACTTTGTTGTCAACATCAGTAAACTCGTCAACCTGGATTGCATACCACGGTGACTCATTAATCCTAACAGTGTACCTCAGTATTCTCTGCTGCATTCTCAATTCATCTCGTGATGGTGCTATTTGAAACAGGAACGTGTGTCACCTTTTGGACTATACCTTCTGTGGTCGCCTTGGCACCACATACACTAAAATTGAACTACAGTTTCTCCAAACAGTTCATGACAAATGTCCTTATCAGCAGGCAGGATCAACTCTTCCAGTAGCAAAGAGCTGCTTGGCTTTAGCAATGAATGCAATTAGCCACTGAGAATGATGCTCTCAGTGCAGACACATTTGATGAAATGGTAGCCTTTGACAACTGCTTCTGTTCATTGTGTTCGCATGGTTTTTTTTTTTTTTTTTGAAAGACTCCAGAGGCTTGGCTTTTAATGCAGGGTGCTTTGTCTTTTAATGCGGGGTGGCAAAGCTGTTTTGAAGGTTTCATGCGTTGGATGGCTGGTCATCACATACTATACAAAGTGCACTTGGAGGACGTGAATCACCTGTTGCAGTGAATCCATAATTTAAGTAAGACTCTTGGTATTTTCTTTTAACTGCAGTCTCTCTTGTTGGCATTCCTAAAGTCTTCTGCTGTCTCATCATTAGGTCTTTTCCCCTTCTCCAAGAAAATGCAGTGACTTTTTTTTTTTTTTACTTATTCTGGCTAGGGTTAGCTGTGTGCTCACCAAAACTGTTACTGAGAAAAGTGCAGTGTAGGAAAGAGGCAGGGACTGAAGTGATAAATAAAATGGGTCGGCCACATGCAGACTAAAATAAGCATCAGATTCTGACGTAAAGCCTGCCACCAGATGCAGCTGTGCAGTTGAAGTGCATCAACTTTCTTGCCTCTATAAAGTCTACCACCAGATGCAGCTTCCTTATCACTTGCAACTTACTCATGTGGTTTTTTTGTTTTGTTTTGGGGGGGTTCCAGGGATTGAACTCAGGTCCTTGCGCTTGTGAGGGAGGCAGCAGAAACACTGAACTAAACCTCCGCCCCACTCATGGTTTTGAGAGGAGTGTGCAAGCAATTGATTTTGGTCACTGTGGATCAGATCTCTCTCTCAATGTGTATTTGCAGCCACTCTCCAACACTAGCACAACCACCTCAGATTACCAGGCATTAGATTCTCACAAGGAATTTGGAACTTGGATCCCTCATGTTTCTAGTTATCAGCAGGGTCTATGCTCCTATGAGAATCTAATGCCATTGCTGATCTGACAGGAGATGGAGCTCAGGTGGTAATGCAAAGTATGGGGAGCTGTTGTAAGACAGTTGAATCTTCTCTCAGTTGGCCATTACTAACTGCTAGGTGCCCCAGTTCATAACAGGCCATGGACAGTCAGTAATAGTCTGTGGCCTGGGGGTTGGGAACTCATGAGTAAAAATACCAAGAGTCTTACTTAAATTATGGATTCACTGCAACAGGTGATTCACGTCCTCCAAGTGCACTTTGTATAGTATGTGATGACCAGCCATCCAACGCATGAAACCTTCAAAACAGCTTTGCCACCCCGCATTAAAAGACAAAGCACCCTGCATTAAAAGCCAAGCCTCTGGAGTCTTTCAAAAAAAAAAAAAAAAACCATGCGAACACAATGAACAGAAGCAGTTGTCAAAGGCTACCATTTCATCAAATGTGTCTGCACTGAGAGCATCATTCTCAGTGGCTAATTGCATTCATTGCTAAAGCCAAGCAGCTCTTTGCTACTGGAAGAGTTGATCCTGCCTGCTGATAAGGACATTTGTCATGAACTGTTTGGAGAAACTGTAGTTCAATTTTAGTGTATGTGGTGCCAAGGCGACCACAGAAGGTATAGTCCAAAAGGTGACACACGTTCCTGTTTCAAATAGCACCATCACGAGATGAATTGAGAATGCAGCAGAGAATACTGAGGTACACTGTTAGGATTAATGAGTCACCGTGGTATGCAATCCAGGTTGACGAGTTTACTGATGTTGACAACAAAGTGACAGTGCTTGCTTATGTGCAATGCAACTTTCAGGAGGGTGTGCAGGAGGATATGAACTTTTGTGGCCAACCAAGACCACAGCTGCAGAGTAGTCCAGTCTCTCATTACACGTCAGGAAAACTGAATTGGTCGTTTTGTGTCAGTATATGTATAGATGGAGGGGCTGTTACAGTGGGACAGCTTTCTGGTTTCACTACTTGAGTCAAAGAGGTCACTTCTGAATTTGAGTCTATGCACTGTGTCATCCACAGAGGAATGGTGGCTAGCTGAAAAATGTCACCCGAACTTAACGTTTGCAGGATGTGATTAAAATTATCAACTACATTAAAGTACGTGTCCTTAACTCACAACTGTTCACACAGCACACACATGTTGTCACTTATACATGGAAGCAAAGTGGCTTTCTAAAGGTAGATCACCAGACAGATTTTCTGAGTTATGAGAGCCACTCCAGAGATTTCTTTTAAAAAACAGTCACCACTGGTAGCGCATTTCAAGGACATAAAAGGATTCCAGAACTTGCTTACTTGTGTGACATGTCCACCCCGCTCAACAGACTCAGTCTCTCACGTCAGGAGACAACGACTATGTGCAAGTAGACAGATAAAGTGGCTGTATTCAAAGCCAAACTGGAATTATGGGGGCGGTGAATAACCATTGGGATTTTTGGCATGTTTCAAACATTAGCAGAGATTTTTGAAAGAGACTGAGCCATGGCTATCTTTCAGCTGGTGCATGATCACCTATCTCAGCTTTCAAGAGTTTGAGCATTACCCCGCCTCCAACCACAGAAGAACCCCCCACCCACCCAACTGGGAAAGAATGGATCCTGAGCCATTTGTCAATAAGCCAGGTGAACTGACTTTGTCTGTGTTAGAGGAGCATTATAATTCTTTAGATCTTAAATGACAATTGCCTTAAAAAGTACATTTGAGACCACATCAACTCTTCACACATTCTGGATTAAAGCCAAGGTGAAATGTCCTGAGCTTGCCAAGAAACGCTGGAAAGCCTTCTTCCATTTCTGAAATCCTATTGTTGTGCAGCAGGGTGTTCTGCAGTGACACCAGCCAAAACCAGATTTTGGGGGTAGACTGGACATAGTAACAGACTTTGGGTGTCCTGTCTCACGTCACCCTCTAATGGTACCATTTAGTTAAAACAAACTCAGGGTTCCCACTGATTCTGCATTGCGGTGAGTTGTCTAAAATTATTTAACTATAAATTTCAATGTAATACAATAGAAATATAGTACACAATAAATGTAATGCACTTGAATCATCCCCTCCTGCGCCCAGTCTAAGGAAAAATTGTCTTCCACGAATTTGTCTCTAGTTCCAAAATAGGCTGGAGACAGGTGTTTAAATGCAGCTTTCTTTTTGTTGACAGTCTTAGAGTGTTCTGCTACCTCAAGTCTTTCCCCCTTTTTCCAAGGAACCTTTCCAGTGATATTCGATTTTTTACTCAGTTTGGCTAGGTTAGCTTGTGGACTTACTAAAACTGTGACTGATGGAAGTGTGCATCATGATAAAGGGGCAAGGACTGAAATGGTTATTGAAACAATGGGTGGGCTACATGCAGACTGAAGTACGTGTCAGATTCTGACCTAAAAGCCTACCATCAGATGTAACAATACAATTAGAATATAGGGCCGGGGATTCAGCTCAGTGGTTCCAGCGCCTACCTTGAAAGCCCAAGGTCCCGAGTTCGATCCCTGGTACCAAAAAAAAAAAACAAACAAAAAACCCCCCAGAATATATCAACTTAACTGCTACTGTAAAGCTACCAGATGTAGCTTCCCATTCATTCATAAGATTTTGAGACCTGTCTGCAAGTCACTGATTTATTATGGTTTCTGTGCCTCAAACCTCTCTGCTAATGTTAATCTGTATTTGGAGCTGCTCTCCAACACTAGCACTACCACTCAAGATTATTAGGCATTAGATTCTCACAAGGAATATGCAACTTAGATCCCTTACATGTGCAGTTAACAGTAGGGTTCGTGGTCCTATGAGAATGTAATGCCTTTATTGATCTGCCAGGAAGTAGAAGGATGAGGAGCTGCTGCGGATCAGTTTTCGTTTAATCCCCTGCCACTCACCTGCTGTGTTGCCCTGTTGCTACCAGTCCATGGACCAGTAGTGATACTAGTCTGTAGCCTGGGGATTGGAAACCCATGATATATACAGTATATATTCTATCCTTTTTAATCAAAATACACAAAATTTGATATGCTGCATGACACGTGACTTACTTATATCTGTATATGACACATGAAATGCATTTTTATATAAAAAATTTGCAATGTTACTTTAATGACTAATACAACTCTATAGAGGAATATTCCAAAATATGTACAAGTATTTCTATATATCAAATTTAGAACCTCCATTTTAATTATATTTTACTTTCTTACCTGTTCGGAAATGTGATGTTGATTTGTGATCTCCTATAACAAGACGACCAGTGTGTTCTTTCTATAAGACAGAAAATGCATTACAATTTGAGACTATAGCTGGGTGTGGCAGCATATGCCTGTAATCCCAGCACTTAGGAGGCTGAGCAGGAGAATCACTGTGAATTTGAGGCCAACTTGGGCTACATAGTGAATCTGGGGCCAGCCTGAACTACATAGCGAGACTCTGTCTCAAAAAAAAATTTTGGAGACTATAATGTAACTATTTATTATCAACTAGAAACTAGCCCAGGTTTCTGGGATACAATGAAGGAAAGGGAATAAAAAAGATCCTCGCCTTTACAGACCTTACATTCTAGAGAGGGTAGAGATAGGGAATGGAAACAGACAGACATAATGAATACATAAATTATAGAACGGTACAAATAACAAGTGCCATTAAGACCACACAGCAGAGTAAGGGGATAAAGTATAAAGTAGGGGTAGAGATTAGATCGGAATTTTGAATGAGATGGATAACTAGAAAATTAAGTCAGTCTAAGCATTTTCTTTCCTAAAAGTTTACATTTCCTACCATCACTTCCTGATGCCTTAGGACTTTCAGATTATTCAGGTAGATAAAATGAAATACTTAAAGAGACTTATTATCTACAAAGTGATAAATCTTTAAGATATATATAAAAAATCATTATTACTTTATTGGTTGCTGTGAGACAGTCTAACTCTGTAGTGCCAGCTGGCTTTGAATTCACTATTATAGCCCAGGCTGACCTCAAATTTGTGATCCTCCTTCCTCATCTTCCCAAGTCCTGGGATTACGAGTGTGTGCCACTATGGCCAGCTTAAAAATGTTATTGGGCTGGGGATTTAGCTCAGTGGCACTGCGCCTGCCTTGCAAGCGCAAGGTCCTGAGTTCAAACCCCAGTACCAAAAAAAAAGTTATCATGTACAATATGTTGTGACCAACTGGCTGGCTCTTTACTATCAGACTACAATAAACTAATTACAACTTGCCAGAACAGCGTTTAAAACAATCTAATACTATAAAACATCAAAATAATCTAATTCAGGGCCGGGGATTTAGGTCAGTGGCTCTGCCGCCTGCATCGCAAGCACAAGGTGCTCAGTTTGATCCCCAGTACCAAAAAACCCCCCCAAAACAAAAATCTAATTCAGAATAACCAATTGATCAAATATATATATATAACTGGTCTCATTTTATCAGTCTAGTCCACTCTTATGTGTGGTACTGGGTATTGAATCCAGGGCCTTGTACATGCTAGGCAGGCAAGGTCTCATCAACTTGCATAGGCTGGCCTCAAACTTATGATCTTCCTGCCTCAGCCTCCTGAGATTCTGAGATTATAGCTATGTACTACTGTGTCTGGCAGTCCAGTCCACTCTTAATGGTTCATAGTTTCATAGGGTAAAGAAATTCATTAAAACTGACTGAAAGGTTAAACAAGTCTTTCTATGCAAAGCAATCCTAACCAATTATCTGTGAATATATACTAGCAAATCGTATCACTTCTTGGCCTTTTGGCTGAGATCAAGTGTAGTATATACTAGCAAATCATCCTACTGTAAAACAATGGCCAACATACGATACTACTTAAAAACTTCAAGCACATTATTACTTTACATGTCATTAACACATGCTAATCTTGTACTCTACCCCTGAGTTACACTCCAACACCTACAGCAAAGAATTTAATGTACATTACAGCCTATTTACCGATAGCTATATTTTATGGTAGAATGTTCTAAGTACTTGAAAAGTTTTCATTCTACTGGTTAAACAGGCTCTTAATTGATTACTTATTTCAATTATCTTAGCAAATCTTTTCGTATGAACTAAGAAAAACCTCAATCCAGAGTTCGATCCCCGGTATCAAAAAAACCCCCCAAAAACCCCACAAACCTCAATCTGTCTAGGACAAACAAATTACTGGGAAATATGAACAAATGGTTTCCTTATGTAAATCTTTGTATTTCACATGACCTCTCCCTATGCTCAACCTCACTGCTGTAGTCTAACTTTTCCTTCAGATCGAAATCAATTTCATCTCTGGGAAGCTATTTTGAACTACTATGCCAGAGTTAGCTGTCCTTCCCTATGATTTCGCAGCATTATGTGCATAGCTCTCTCACAGCAATTATAATTCTTTATTGTTATTATCAAAATTCCTCCATTACATCATGGTTCCAAACATGTGTTATTGATCTGTGATCCCCAGGACCTGGCATATAGTAATCGGTAATTGTTGGTAAAATGCATGAATGTATTCCCATATATAATAAAAACAAACCGTGGAATTTCATTTTTAGGTAGCTTAAAAAGAAATAAAGCTTTTCAGGCTGAGGCAGAAGGGTTTCAAGTCTGAGCCCAGCCTGGGCACCTTAGCAACTTAGTAAGATTCTATCTCCAACAAATAAAGAGGAGGGCTTGGGATGTAGTTCAGCTTGAAGACCCTGGGTTCGATTAGGCCCTCTGAGCAAAAAAATGTCTTAAAATTCTATTTCTTTCAAATTTATTTTGTAGGGAGATTACTGTGAAAATGTTAAGAAAATAAATTTAAGGGCTGGGGATTTAGCTCAGTGGTTCTGCCGCCTGCCTCGCAAGCGCAAGGTCACAAGTTTGATCCCCAGCACCAAAAAAAAAAGAAAAAGAAAATAAGTTTATTTGCTTACAAAAAATAAATGTCCAAAGATCACTGTATTTGTATGTAAAAATAAACTGCAAGGAAAAAGATTTTTCATTAATTAGTAGTTTTCATTTTTAAATTGTATTTTTATACTTTATGTTAATTAAACTAAGGCATTTCAAAATATACTAAATATTCCTAAAATTAGGTCTACATAAAAAATAGTTCTTGGTTTCTAATTCAAGGGCTGGAGAGAACTATGAAATACAACAGATTTTTTTTGTACCGGGGATCGAACTTGGGACCTTGCACTTGTGAGGCAGGCACCAGAACCACTGAGCTAAATCCCCAGGCCTACAACAGATTTTTGATATTAGCTCCTACAAAGTAATTGCCCAGAAATAGCTTCTATCAAAATCACCAGGCTAACAGACAGCAAATCATAAACTTTCATACCTCTTTTCTCTAAACTATCTCCAACCTTAATACTAGAAGCACTGAGAATTCTAGAAGTAGTTCAGAAATAGTATAAATTTTAAGCACTAGGTTAGGCTGGGTGTACTTCACAAAGAAATTATGTCAAATGGGAAAATGTGATCCAGATGTGTTCAGTCCTCTGACTTAATATACACACAAAAAGCATTATTTTCTGGTACAGGGGACTGAACTCAGGTCCTTGTGCTTGCACAGCAGGTGGCGAAACCACTGAGCTAAATCCCTGATCAAAAAGCATTATTTTCAGAGAAATAATATGAGGTGCATCCCATATAATACTTACCTTTCCTGCACCCATAAGTCTGAGGAACTTTTGTTTTCTCTCTTCACTGCCCAAGTCTGCTGCCTCCCAATTGCTAGATCCAAGCTGGAAGAAAAATTAGTCAATTTTTTTTTTTTCTGCATAAAAGTACTGAAAAATTTAAAGTCTACCTATAATTCCAAGTTTTTCTTGTCAGTTTTAACTATTAACAGGGTCATCATTCTTGCCTAATCTAAGCATATGCTTCATACTTGAATTCAAATATATTCCTTTTCTATTACCTCAGGATAGAATACTTCTTTTCCAGCAGAAATCTGGGTCTCAAAAATCTGCATGATTCAGAATCAGCTAGTGGGTTGGTCTGTACCCCGAGTTTCAGTATCAGGATTTGAGTTTCTAACAAGTCTCTGAATGATGCTAATGCTGTGGGGACCACACTTTAATACCCACTGCTACAGCCTTTTGAAAGGGCTTACAGCAATAGAACTCTGAACCAAGGTTACCACAATTGCTAGTTTACATTTAAAAAATTCTGGCTTTAGTGATACCCTAAGGGACAGCATATCATTAGGATCTACTGAACCCAATTGTAATTTTTCAGTTTCTTTTCAGCAATTGTTTGTTAGAAATGAAATGCCATGACTTCTTTCTTAAAAGTCTTCCAAAGAACAAAGAGAAAATTTGTTTTCTAAAAGAATATAGACTGAGGGCTGGGGATGTAGCTCAGTGGTTTCGCCGCCTGCTGCACAAGTGCAAGGACCCGAGTTTGATCCCTGGTACCAAAAAAACACCCCCAAAACAAAAAAAGAATATAGACTGATTCATTTTATCTTGTAATCACCAATAGGTCCACTGGACCCTTTCATAAATCTAAGAAATACTACAGAATCCTAGTTGACTATTTTTCCCTGTATTTTGAAACACATGTACAAATTAATTCACTACAATTCATCAATTATTCCCCAGCAAGCTAAAAACAACTAAAACCCTAAGAAACTAGAATCCTGGAAGACTTTTCTCATTATATTGTATCCCAAGTATTGCAACATCTTTCAAGAAGAAACCTTGTTTCCTGCTTTTACAATTCAGCGATCACAGAAGAGAATTGACAATTTTTCATTTTCCACTCGTAATAGCAAAGAAAACTGATGAAGACATTTTACAACTATTAGACAAACCAAAAAACAAAAAACTCCCCAACCACCACCACCACCACCCCAAAACTGGATGAATGTATAGTATCATAGACTAAAAATCAGGGTGAAATTAACCATGTGGAAAAATCTCAGACTATGAGTCTTTGGATGATGCAACACTAGATGACTTTTCTCCCATCCTAGAACCAATGTGAGACAAAAACAAAAAAAGGGACAAGAAATATAGTTCTCGCACGTGGAGTCAGGCAACAGGAAGGACTTCATCTTGCAGTATTTTGCAGCAGAAGTTAGAATCACCTCATCTTTCTAAAAGCATGTGTGACTTTTACTTAATCTTGTATGTTTGTGCAAGCAAAATTTACTTGATTTGGTCTGTAAGTGGACAAAGGCTGAAGAAGGCAGGTGTGTATATAAAGGTGATTGAAAGGAAAAAGATGATACAGATATGAAAATATTCACTGGACTGATCATTCTGAGTTTATAATCTAAAAATGAAAACATTTTGCAATTATGGAGCAAAGATGACAAACACCTCTTTAACACAAAGTTGTAAATAATCACAGGTTTCAAAAATTCAAGTTATTGGGCCAGGAATTTAGCTCAGTGGTTTCGTTGCCTGTTGCGCAAGTGCAAGGACCCGAGTTCGATCCCCAGTACCAAAAAAACCCCAAAACACAAAAAAACAAAATGTTCCAAAAGTGGAAAATTCCACATGACCTCTTGTTAGAGTAAAACAAAGCACACTAAAAATGATGTATAAAATTATCTTTAGGCTATGTTTCTTTCAAGTTGTGTATGAAATAAATGAATTTCCTATTTAAATTTGAGTTCTATCTCCAAGATATCTCATTGTGTAAATGCAAATATTCCCAAATTAAAAAATGAAATCTGAAATCCAAATTACTTCTGGTTCTAAGCATAAGGGATACTCAACCTGGACTGTTTTACTACTTATAAATAACTTTTAATTTACATTCACTCAAGAGCTCCTTACAACAGTTGATAAATAAGGACAGTAAGGCACAGATATGTAGATGACTTGCTTCACTTCTCTGGCTATAAATCCTCTGCTCTTTTCCACATCATAATGTAAATGACCAAATTAAATAGGACACTGAGAATACCTACAGACTGCAGTTACAATTACCTAAAAATGAACTTTCCAGATTCTTTATTTCTATTAAAAGAGCAAATATAGGGCTGGGGATTTACCTCAGTAGTTCCGCCACCTGCCTTGCAAACGCAAGGTCCTGAATTCAATCCCCAGTACCAAAAAAAAAAAAAAAAAAAAAAAAAAAAAAGAGCAAACAAAGGTTGGGGCTGTTGCTTGGTGGCAGAATGCATGTTTAGCATGAACAAGGCCACTGGTTCAATGCCTAGCACCCCTACCCAAGCAAACTTCTTCACAGTATTTTTACATAAATAACCCTACTTTTACAATTTCTAATCTTATTACTTTAAGCCGCTGTCTTAAAGAACAAATACCTTGCCAGTGTTTCATTCTGAAAAGCATGAGTGTCTGCTGGATTATTAGAAATTTTTTACTAATTACTCAAATGAATCTCCTCACTATAATAATCATTTCTCCACTCCAACCAAACCAATGAAACCATTAAATTATATTCATCCTCAATATTCTTTACTATAGAACTATAATAAATTTTTTTCAATACCTATCCTCATGATACTATTTACTTCTTTTGGGGAGGCGGGGTACTGGGAATCGAACTCAGGACCTTGCATTGCGCCTGAGAGGCAGGTGATGGCACCACTGAGCTAAATCCCCGGCCCACTATTTACTTCTTCACTGTCAGCACTTGCCTAGAGTTGTATGCTGTGACTGAGTATTTAGCTTAATATCACAAAATACTTGGTTACCCAAGATAAATGTGAGGTAAATGAGCAAAAAAAAAACAACAAAAAAACCCCCCTTCAACAGGGGCCGGGGATTTACCTCAGTGGTTTCGCCACCTGCTGTGCAAGCTCAAGGACCTGAGTTTGATCCCCGTGCCAAAAACAAAACAAAAAAAACCCTTCAACTATCTTTTACATGAAGTGGATGTTCATTAAAAATGGTTGACCGTAGCATTGTTGGTTGACTTTCTACAATTTCAAAGTCTACTATAAAGATATGATTTTTAAAATATTTAAAAATCCCAAGATCTAAATACCAGAAGCAGGGAGAGTAGAAAGCATGAATAAACATCAGGAGATAAACATTCATCCCCCAAATCTTTATTGATACTAATCTTTCTGCAGAGTTAAATTTCTTTAAAGATTCTTACTATTTTAGTCTCGCTCCACCTTCCACCCAAAGACAGGTAGGTTTTAGCACTATTTCTTTTTTTGTTACCGGGGGTCGAACTCGGGTCCTTGAGCTTGTGCAGCAGGCGGTGAAACCACTGAGCTAAATCCCCGGCCCTAGCACTATTTCATTATGTACAAAATAGTACTGTGAGCTTTTTATGGTTCACAGAGATAGGTGCGCTACAGAAAATTTAAAAATTGATTATGTTTTCAATACATAAGTTAAAGTTAGATGTTCCTGCATGATCCTTAAAGATGACCTCTCCATGCTCCCTTCCCAATTGCCCTACCAATGTTCCCAAGACATTTACTGATCATATGAAGGACCTACTTTCGCGTTTATAGGTTACCTAGATTCCATGACACTGCGCTAGAGCTAGGACACATATACCACGAAACAAACAATATAATTAAGTACCATAGTTGTGAATTCCCAACACCTGGGACAGCAGTCAACATTTAATTGGTTACATAAGGGATAGTTTGTTAATTTAAACTCAAAAAGGTCTGGGGGGAAGGCGAACAGATGTATTTAAAATCAAAATGGGCTTCCACGTTTGTCTTGGACCTCACATTATGCCAGTACCGAATTACAACCCTGCTACAGTTTTTCGGTTCAATATCGTTTTCCGTTTACTCTTGTGAGTAAAGTTAACGATAACTCCTAAGAGTACAGTCCACTGGAAAAATAATCCAGGCAGGAAATTTTGTTCAAATGTGCACGAGCATTTCGCAATTGTCAAAGAAGCATTTTAAACCTTAAACAGGCAGAGTCTTGCCGTCTCTATCCTAAGCAGAAAGGCCCAGGAACGCTGCTTCATCAGTACCCCAAAATGCAAGTACGATAATCCCTTTACTAAACTCTTTCATTTCTCGACCCTCTCTTATTTCCTTCCTCCATCCCAGTCCTACACAGGATTCCTGCTCTCAAATTCTCCAGAGCTTAATTAAGAAAGAAAGGTATTTCCCAGTTATCCTTCTTGTTCCTCCCCGCTCAGGACTCCTCAGGAGCTTCCTTCTCCATCCACCAAGCTCGGCCTACCCCAACCTTTAGTAGGCCTCAACCCTCATCCATTCCGCCATTATTTACATCGTCGTCTGGGGAAGCTGAACGCTTCACCCCGTGCGGGTGAGACTCCCTGGCAGCGCTCATTGTTGCTGGGATCTCGGCAGGAAATGCTGAACACGCTCGCAGTTCTCCTCAGGCCCGACACCAGAAGCCACCAGCCTCAGCAACGCCGCTCCAGAACGCAGAGGCCCTGGGGCCTTCTCCGCCACAGTCGTCACCGCGGCGGCCGCTAGCCCGCCTCCCGGAGCACTCTGGGAGATGTAGTTTTCCTTGCCTCTTCATACTCGCCCGAAAAAGAGACATGTGGGTGACAGAAAACTACAATTCCTAGGAGGCCCAGCGGCGCAGCTCTCGCTGTGCGGCGGGAGTGAGCTTGGAGGCCCCGCCTTCTTCGGCTAGTAGAGAGGCAGCTTTCCGGCGGGTTGGTACTGAGGTGAACTTTAGCGGGGAGCTTTGTCGGCGCTGAAGGAGCCTTAGAGTGGTTTTCACATTTTCCTGTGAGACGCCACGCCACTGCCAAATGCACCTGTCGTAGTTAAACTCCTACCTTTAATGTAATGTTTGAGGCCTACTCAATATCCAAAAAACATTTTCTTAAAATGGCTTCTGTTACTCCGGTGTATGTACGCTATTGCCCATAGATTTCTAGAAGATTCCGATGAATATCTTGTCATTTTTTTTTCATACTGAAGTGAGTTCAACGTAGTGTTGATTGGTAGTTAGTTGGCTATTCCTGAAACTACAGTCTGCCTGAGCCTTCTGGACCACTTTCCGCAGGGCTCTGTGGTGAGGTCGGAGCGCGCCTCGCCTGTGATGCTGCTCTTGGACAGGCTTTGTACCGTTGGCCTTCGCCAGGTGAAGTTCGTTTCTGCCTGAAAGCCCAGAATAGATGTGTGTTTAAAAACATTTTTTATTGAAATGAGTTTCTCATGAAGCATTTTAAAGTGTACAGTGGGCCGGGGATTTAGCTCAGTGGTTTCGCCGCCTGCTGCGCAAGCGCAAGGACCCGAGTTTGCTCCCCGGTACCAAAAAAAAAAAAAAAGTGTACAGTGGCATTTAGCACATTTACTACCTTCTGCAACTCTTCATCTCTTGTTCCAAGACATCATCTCTAAAGAAACTCTAGTGACTATTTGCAGTGCAGCCCCTCTGCACTGCCCACCCCTTCCAGCCTGGAAATTGCTGACCTATTCCAAAAGGCATGACGATATTGTTCTGATACTGGAAACTTAACTCCTAGTTTTAAAATGTCTGCTTTTTTTTTTCTCCTGGTACTGGGACTGAACTCGAGGGCTTCACACATGCTGGTCAAGTGTTCTACTGTTGAGCTACATCCCAGGCCTGTGGCTGAGTTAGTAACCAGGCCTGAACCTAATAGTGTTGTCCTCACTCTGAAGCTTTCTGACCTTGATTTAAAAAAAAAAAAAAAAAGTGTTTGTTTTAGAGTAAAAATCAGTAAGTGACAACAGTACTTATTATTTTTTTTTTTTTCCAGTACTGGAGATTGAATCCATCCACTTCACCACTGAGACACATCCTCAGCCTTTTTTAAATTTTAGAAAAAATTTAAAATTTTTATTACTTTGAGACAAAGTCTTGCTAAGTTGCCCAGACTGGCCTCCAATTTGTGATCCTCCTGCCTCAACCTCCTAACCTGGGATTTCAAGCCACCATTCCATGCTGAAAGTACTGTACATATTTCCATGCTGAGGGTCTTCTGTGAAACAATGGTTTTTAGCTTCAGAACTCAGCAATTACTCTAGTTTGACTGCCTATGTAGAAATATTACTATTTTCCTGTGTTTCAGATGACCACTGGACCATACATAGAACTGTACCTAGTTCTTTAATTTATGCAGTCATAGTTCCGAATTCTGTTCCTTTATTTTGGAGGCAGAGGAATAGTGTAATAAGTAGGATAATATGACAAAAATCTTAATATAGGGCCATATTTTTAAGTATTACTAAGCAAAGGACATCTTAATCTTATTTATTTGGTAGGAATCCATAAAGTAGTAAACTCAGGAGAAGAAACACTTTTTGGAAGTAGTTACTCATTTTTGCCAGAATTAAAATATTTTGCCTACTAACTTATAATTCTACTAAGGTTCTATAAATATGTAATTATAGTGATACTATATTTAAGTTACAGAATTTTATAGGGTGGATTACAGTACACCTCCATTGAGCTTGACAGACTGTAATATATGCAATTTAGAATTCTTAGCTATAGTAGCAATAAAATGAGATGGCTGAATAGCTACTTTAGAGTACTGAAAGAATCGTAAAATAAAAAAGGACTCAAGGTTTATAGTTGCTAAATAACTATAAAAATAACTAACTTTATTAATTGGTGAAAGTCCAGAAAAGTTTAATGAGCTAGCAACATGTCTTTTATTTCTTCACCAGAATTGTTGGAACATGGATGACTATCTTCAAGTTACTGTAACACAAAATCTCAAGCCAAAAAGTAACATAGGAATAATACAGACTGGATCATTTGATTAGATTTTACTGAGTTTGATATTCAGAAGAGTATAGGTAAGTATGAAATTGCAGAGTATAATAAAATATATGGCACAGAAACACAGCAGTGCTCTTCTTCCTTTTCTAAAAACAAAAAGATACTCTGTCAGAAGTAGGACTATTAAATACCTTATCAGGATTGGGACCATTCATTCATTCATTTCGTTTCTGTATCTTTTAGCACAATGCCTGCCGCAGAGTAGTTAGTATGTAAAATTTGTACTACCTCAAATATTTTGTGATAAACTTTGATTATATATATATTTAATATATAACATTTGATTATATATATTAAGTAAAGAAAACTTTACTAAACATTTCTAGAGGGTACATAAGAAAGTGACACCATGTTTTCTGCCTTCAAAGAATTTAAGATTTGTAACAATTTAAAATCTTTTCACCACTTAGAAAAATATATCAGGAAAATTTGTCAAAGACTTAGAAATGGGCAAAAATGATTACCAAGCTATTTTTCAGGGGAAAGTTGAATGTCTATGAACCCTCTAGGGATTATTTCATACTAAATGAGCCTACACATGTATTTTGAAAATATACAGTATATTATTATTTACAATCACTTACTATGCAATTGCATACCAACACTTTTTTTTCTATGGCACTGGAGATTGGACCCAGAGCCTTCATACTGAGTTACATCCCTACCCTATCCCACCCCACCCCTTTTTTCTTTTTAAAATTTTGAGACAGTGTCTTGCTAAGTCACTAAATTGCCCTGGCTGGGCTCAAACTTGTAGTTTTCCTGCCACTATTGCCATGGAATAGTGAAATCATGTGGTGCTTGTCTTTCTGTACCAGTGTTTATTTCACTTAACATAATGATCTTGAGTTCCAACCATGTTGGCACAAAAGACAGTATTTCGTTGTTTTTTGATGACTGAATAGTATTCTCTTCTGTATTTAATAGATCCCATACTCCACATTATTCATGCCTCTGTTGATGGATGCTTAAGTTGTTTCCTTTTCCTGCCTGTTATTATGAATAGTACTGCAATAAACATGGGAATGTAGATGTACCTTTTATTTTGAGGCAGGGTCTTGCTTTGTAGTTAGGGCTGGCCCCGAAGTCATTATATAGCCCAAGCTGGCCTTGAACTCACTGCAGTCCTCCTGCCTCAGCCTCTAGAGTGCTGGGATCACAGGTGTGCGCCACCATGCTCAGTGCAGATGGATCTTTGATGAACTGATTTAATTGCTTTTGGCTATATACTTAGTTGGGCAATTACTGGATCATTTGGTAGGTCAATTTTTAGTTTTTTGAGGAACCTCTATACTGTTTTCACGATGCCTATACTAATTTACAGTCCCACCAACCTTTCTGTGTATCCTCCACATCACTGGTAATCTTGATAATACTCATTTTTACAAGAGTGAGGTGGTTTTGATTTGCATTTCTCTGATTATTAGTGATGTTAACATTTTTTCATATACCTATTAGTCATTGGAATGCCTTCTCTGAGAAATATCTACTAAAGGATATTGTTCATTTTAAAATTAGTTAATTTAAAAAATTTTTGCGACTGAGTCTTTGGAGTTCCTTATATATTCTAGATATCAACCCACTGTCAGATGTAAAGTGGCAAATATTTTCTCTCTTGTACTTTTTTTTTTTTGGTACTGGAGATTGAACTCAGGACCTTGTGCTTACAAGGCAGGTTTTGATGCTACTGAGCTAAATGCCCCACCCTCTCTCTCGTACTTTTGATCACCTTTTTTTTTGGGCTTAAATTCCTTTATTGGTACATTTTAGGTATATAATACATTTACATTTATCATTGGGTGCTTGTACCTAAACATGATGTATCTTGGTTCTTATTTTTTCCCCATTCCCTGTGTGCCCTTCCCCCGCTCCATCCTTCCCTATTTACGTAGGCTTTGTTTCCATTTTTTTCTTTTCTCATAATTTTTCCTTTCCCTTCTTTCCTTTCCCCTTCTGCTCCCACTGCTCCTACTCCTTTGGACCTTTTCTTCCTATTTTAAATTATCAATTATTCGTTTTAATCCTTATTTACACTTTCAGTTTCTCACACTAGAGAAACTATTCAGTATTTACACATGTGTCCTATTTATTTCACTGAAGAGTATGGCCTCAATATGCAACCATTTAGCTATAAATGTATCCAGTTTTGCATTCTTTATGACTGAGCAGTACTCCATTTTATAAAAAAACTGCATCTTCTTTATCCAGTTTCCAGTCGATGGGCACTTGGGCTGTTTCCAAGCTTTAGCTATTACAAACTGCCGCTATAAACATGGATGCACATATTTCGCTGTGGTATGTTCTTTTAATTCTTTTGGGAAGATCCCCAGCAGGGGAATAGCTGGGTCAAATGGGACCTCTAGTCCTAGTTCTTTGAGGTATCTCCATACTGATTTCCCCAGTGGTCGCACCAGTCTGCACTCCCACCAACAATGGAGAAGGGTTCCTTTCTCCCCACACCCCCACCAGCATTTGTTATTGGTTGATTTCTTGATAGCAGCCATTCTTTCTGGGGTGAGGTGGAATCTTGGTGTTTTCATCTGCATCTCAAATGACCAGTGATGTTGAACATTTTTTTTATATGTTTATTAGCTGCTTTTACTTCTTTGTCTGAGAAATTGTCTGTTCATTTCAGATGCCCATTTTTGAATTGGGTCTTTGAATTTGGGGGATCTGATTTTTTTCCAGTTCTTTATATAGTCTAGATAGTAGTCCTTTGTCTAAGGTACAGTTGCTGAAAAAATTTTCCCACATTGTAGGTTGTCTCTTAGCTCTGCTGGTGGTTTCTCTTGCAGTGCAGAAGCTTTTTAATAAGATGAGATCTCAGTTGTTAGTTTTTTGTGCTAGTTCCCATACTACTGAGGTTTTGTTCATAAAGTCTTTTTCTATGCCAATGTCTTCAGTAGTTCTACCTAACTTGTCTTCCAGCAAGCTTAGTGTTTCTGTCTCAATATTTAGATCTTTAATCCACTTTGATCTTAGTTTAGTGCATGGTGATAGGTATGGGTCTATTTTTAATCTTTGGCAGGTTGAAATCCAGTTTTTCCAACACCATTTATTAAATAGCCTATCTTTCCTCCAGTGAGGGTAGTTGGCTCCTTTGTCAGAGATGAGGTGGGCTGGGGATTTAGCTCAGTGGTTCTGCTGCCTGCCTTGCAAGCGTAAGGACCCGAGTTCGATCCCCAGTACCAAAAAAAGAAAACAAAGATGAGGTGGCTGAGTATGTCTGGAGTTGTTTCTGCATCTTCTAATCTAGTCCACTGATCTTTGGGTCTGTTTCTTTGCCAGTGCCATGGTGTTTTTATCACAGTAGCTTTTAGTATAGTTTCAAGTTGGAGATTGTGATACCCCTAGCCATGTCTCTGTTGCCTAGAATTGCTTTTGCTATTCTAGGTCTCTTCTGGTTCCAAATGAATTTTTGGATTGTTTTCTCTAGTTCTGTGAAATATATTGTTGGAATTTTAATCAGCATTGCATTAAATCTATATAGTAGTTTTGGAAGTATGGCCATTTTCACTATATTGGTTCTTCGTACCCAGGAACAAGGAATGTCTTTCCATTTTCTTATACCCTCTTCAATCTCTTTTTTCAGAGTGCTGTGGTTTTCAGTGTAGAGGTCTTTTGCTTCCTTTGTTAGCTTGATTCCTAGATATTTCAGTTTTTTGGATGCTATTGTAAAAGGAATTGTTTCCCTAATTTCTCTCTCAGTGAGTCTGTTATTTGTGTATAAGAAGGCTATTGTTTTTTGAGTGTTGACCTTATATCCAGCTACTCTACTGAATCTGTGAATTAAGTCTAGAAGTCTTTTGGTGGAGTTTTTTGGGTCTTCTATGTAAAATATCATATCATTGCAAATAATGACAGTTTAACCTTTTCCTTTCCTATCTTTATTCCTTTTATTTCTTTCTCTTTTCTAATTGCTGTGGCTAATGTTTCCAGAAGTATATTGAACAGGAATGGTGATAGTGGGCATCCTTGTCTTGTTCCTGATTTTAGTGTGAAAGTTTTCGGTTTTTGACCATTTAGTATGATGTTGGCTATTGGTTTTTCATAGATAGCCTTAATCAGGTTGAGATAAAGACCTATTCCAGTTCTCTGTAGGGTTTTTATCATGAATGAGTGTTGGATTTTGTCAAATGATTTTTCTGCATCTATTGAGATGATCATGACTCTGTCCTTGGCTCTGTTAGTATAGTATATTACATTTATTGATTTACGTGTATTGAACCATCCTTGCATCCCTGGGATAAATCCGACTTGGTTAGGGTGTATGATCTTCTTGATGACCCTCTGTATTCTGTTTGCCAACATCTTGTTGAGGAGTTTTACATCTATGTTCATTAGGGAGATTGGCCTGTAGTTCTCTTTTTGGGTTGGGTCTTTCCCTGGTTTTGGAATCAAAGTAACACTTGCTTTTAGGAATGAATTTGGGAGTATTGGTTCCCTTTCAATTTCCTTGATGTGTTTAAAGAGTAATGGTGATAGTTCTTCTTTAAATGTCTTGTAGAATTCAGCAGTGAAACCATCAGGACCTGGGCTTTTCTTTGCTGGTAGATTTTTTATTACATTTTAAATTTCACTCATTGTAATTGGGGTGTTTAGAATTTCTGTATCTTCTTTTAACTTTGGCAGTTTCTATGTATCTAGGAATCTGTCCATTTCTTCTGTGTTTTCCAATTTATTAGAGTACAGGTTCTCAAAGTAGGTGTTGATGATCCTCTGGATTTTTGCTAGGTCTGTTGTGACTTCACCTTTTTTGTTTTTAATTGCATGGATTTGACGCCTTTCTTTCCTTTTTTTGATAAGGTTGGCTAAAGGTTTATAGATTTTATTTGTTTGTTCGAAAAACCAAGTCTTTGATTCATTGATTTTTTTGTATTGTTTTCTTAGTGTCCATTGCATTGATTTCTGCTCTGATCTTTATAATTTCCTCTCTTGTTCTAGCTTAGGGTTTGTTATGCTCTTCTTTTTCTAGGAGCTTGAGGTTCTGCATTAGGTTATTTGACTTCTCTCTGTTTTCCTAATATGGGCATTCACTGCAATGAATTTCCCGCATAGAACTGCTTTCATTGTGTCCCATAGATTCCTGTGTGTTGTACTGGCATTATCATTTACTTGTAGAAACTGTCTAATTTCTTCTTTAATTTCCTCTGTGACCCATGATCATCTTTGATTTATTAGGCTCTTTTACAACTTTAGAGATAAAAATTAAGCTTTAGAAAATTGAAAATAAAGCATATGTTTTCTGCCCATAACAATGCAAATGATTCCTCTTCTTGACAATAGAAATAGATTTTGTCCAGTAGAGCGTATAAATCTCTAAGTCAAATTTTTTTTTTTTTTTTGGTACTGGGGATCGAACTCAGGACCTTGTGCTTGAGTGGCAGGCGCCAGAACCACTGAGCTAAATCCCTGGCCCTCTAAGTCAAATTCTATAAAACATTCATTTTAATTTCTTACTGGTTTTCTCATTAATTAACAAATTAAAAAATCTTTGCCACTTAAGTTTTTTTTTTTTTTTTTGGTGGTACTGAGGCTAGAACCCAGGCCCTCATTTATGCAAGGCAATGAGGCAACAACTATATCCCTGAGCTACATAACCAGCACTGACATGTAACAGTTTAAGTAATTTTTTGAATATTTATATGAGAGTCATGATATTACAATTTTGGAAATTATACTTTAAATTTATCTAATTACACAGATACAAGTATTTACTTCTATATATTTAAAAATATATAGAAATTTTTACAAAAGTACCTGCATCTGGCAGGGGATTTAGCTCTGGTTTCGCCACCTGCTGCACAAGCCCAAAGACCCGAGTTCAATCCCCGGTACCAAAAAAAAAAAAAAAAAAGTACCTGCATGATATGGGGTATTTTTTATTTGTTTTGTTTTTTTGGTACCGGGGATCGAACTTGGGACCTTGTGTTTGCGAGGCAGGTGCTGGAACCACTGAGCTAAATCCCCGGCCCAGATATGGGGTATTTTTAAAACTAGTATCTTATCTTGTCACAAAAAATACATGTACTTCAAAGATAAAATACAAGAAGAATATTTAAAAATAAAACATTTATAATAATATTACCCTGCAATAATAATCACTGTTAAAATTTTGGAATATAATCCTTCAAGCTTGCTTTCTTTTTGTGTTTTATAACTTTTTTTCTAAACTACTGTACATATTTAATTAAGCCTACCTTTTAAAAGTTTAAGAGTATGTAAATGACCATTTTTTTTTTTTTGGTACCAGGGATCAAACTCCAGTCCTTGCACTTGCGAGGCAGGTGGCAGAACCACTGAACTAAGTCCCTGGCCCCATGACCATGTTTTTTATTATTTTTTTTGTGAGAAGGTCTTGTTCTGTGGTCTGGGAGCCTCAAACTTGTGATCCTCCTGCCTCAGCCTATCAAGTGCTGGGATTGCAGTCCTGAGCCACCATGCCTGGCTGATATTTATTTTTTGAATATTTTATATCAGCATTTCTCAGGAGGAGGGGCCAACAAAGTGTAGCTATAACTTTACAGATGTTATGTCGTTATTTTAGAAATCAAAGTATATTCAATATACACTAAATCACCAAATATAAAGAATTGAATATTTTAATTCTCTGAATTATAAGAGGTACCACTCTGTGTGGGATTTTTAGAAGTCTGCCTGTATGTGTTTCACGATGAATGAAATTCTTTTAAATTGTTGTTTGTTTTGCTTTTTAAAAGAGGCTAGCCTAGAGGTTACTGGGGTGGTTGAGGGTGGGGAGGACCTCAAGACTACAAAGGAAATGAAGCCTGGAACATCAGTATAGGAAAGCAGTCCTATCTTGGCTGTTAACATTTAAAAAGCCCTTTCAAGGACTAAAGAAATAAAGGCTACAAATGTCTGGGGCTTGAAATGACTTTTATACTTTTGAACCTGTTGTCACAGCATTTCTTAGAAATCTCCTTCTTCATCTGCCCCCAAAAGAAAACAGTTGAAAAAAAAAATTAAACTGAAAAAGTATGGACATAAATGATGTTACCAAAGCTAATTTTAAATTTCTGAGCCATAAGAAATACTTTTTCTAAAAAAAAAGGTAGAACAACAAAAAAAGAGAATTGCCTATTTAATGTCTGAAGAAAAAAGAATAAGTAGTTATATCCTTGAATCTTGTAAATTGCTGGTAGCTCACATGTAGGTGCATTTCTAGTTGGAATCAACACTTCTTTTTTAAAAAATTTTATTTTATTGGTACATTTTAGGTATACAATATAACGACATTCATCACTGGAAATTTGCACCTTTACATAATCTGTAAATCAACACTTCTTGATTTTGCTGTTGCTCAACTTGTTTACAGATAAGGTCCAAAAAGTAAAAAAAGAAGCAGGATGTTCTGTTTTTAATACAGTGTTTGGTTGAACACGTTGTTTTGTAAAGTTCCTCACCAGAAGATCAAGTATGACTTTCCTTCCTTGTTCTATGGTTTATTATCTTATTATTACTGAAAAGGAGGAATGAATACTGATAGTTGGTGACTTGTAGTTTTCTTCCTTTTAGTCCTATGATGTATCAGATATGTTATATGCGTGTATAAATAGGCAAAAATGAAACATTCTGTTCTGTATAACTAACAGGTATTAAATTTTTTTCTAAAATTTTTTTTCCAGAGGAAATCTAAGTCTCTCCCATGTAGTTTAATTCTACTTAAATTAAAAACTTTAAAAGTCCTGCAATGTAATGTGAATGTTTTAAATCTTAGTTTTGTTACAGCTATTAATTTGATATTGGCCAAGTCACCTGCATTTTCACAGAACCATACTAGTTTATTCTAAGTCTTTCTCATCTTCCAACGTTTGTAGTCCTATGAGCTTAATAACTGTGAAAAGAATATTAAGAATAAAATCTCCTTTAAAATTCAAATTTCTGCTGGATGCAGTGGCTAATACTTGTAATCCCACCTACTTCAGAACCTGAGGCAAGAAGTTCACTTCAGCCCAGGCTTCAGAGGCCAGTGTGGTGCAGCATCATTGTGAGGCTGGGGGACCCCAAAACTCCAGATCTCAACTTAACAAAAATATTCCTAAATTCCAAATGATATTTTATTTTTCCCTTTGGCTCAAATTCAGTGCTTCACTGAGCTACATTTCCAACCCCCAAATGATATCTTAATTAGCAATATAAAATACACTGTTAGTATAACCAACAAACTTTATTTTTTGAATATTTTTAGTTGAAATATAATAGACAAACAGAAATGTACAGAAATCACAGCTGTATAGCTCATTTATCACAAAATGAATGTATCTGTGTGGTTGCTGCCTAGGTCAAAGAAATAAAACATTTTCAGTGCTCTGGATATCTCTTCACCCAATTACTACCATCCTTTTTTCCCCAAAGGTAAGTATGGTGACTTCTAAGGGCATAAATTAATATTACAGTGTATATATATATATAATATTTATATCTAGCTTTCTCCATACAGTGTTTTATTTGAATCATCACTGTTAACATGTTATAGGGCCGGGGATTTAGCTCAGTGGCGCCGTGCCTGCCTTGTAAGCGCAAGTTCCTAAGTTCGATCCCTGGTACCAAAAAAACTCCAAACAAAACATTATAGTGTTTGGTTCATTTTATTTCTGTGTAGTAGTCCAGTGTATGAATTCACCTATTGATAGATATGTGGTTTGTTTCCAGTTTGGGGCTGTGATGAATAATCTTGCTACAAACTTTTTGTATTTTTTTATATAAATGTGTATGCATTTCTGTAAAGTATATGGTTAGGGTAGACAATAATGCCAAAAGATTTTCCAAAGTGTTTATACCAACTTATATTTGCACCTGCTTGGATTTTGAATGGTTCCTTTGTGCCTCCTAGAATGAAATGATCTCCAATATGAAACATTTGAGCTTTGCTGGAAGAAAATAATATATAGATACTTATCTCACAACTGCTTGTTTTTTGAAAATGTCACAGTACTATTCTTTGTTAACTAGAGCTTTGGAATGTCTCAAGTTATTTGATACTGGGAAAAGCACCTGATTTATTGCTAATTTTTGTTTCCTCAGAGAACTAAGAGTGGTTGGAAAAAATTTAAACTTCAAAATCATTAGAGTATTGTTTTCATCTTTTTTACTTTCTTGGCAAATTAATTTTTTAATAAATTCCTTTAGCTGTCAATGTGTTCTTGAATATGTAGTGTTTTCTGCTTTGAGCAAAGAGGAGATTATTGTTTATGATCTATTTCTGCGATGTTTCTGTCTCTCCCTTTTCTTACTTCTCCTCCTAATTCTCATTGAAAGTATAATTTTTCATTTAAGGACCTTGCTTTCTGTAAATTACCCATAACACCACATTACTCATAGGCTCTTTCTTTGGGGAAAAATAAAACACCAAAAACTAAATTATAAAAATCCTATTTATTACCATGAGACTGTGCTGTCCTGTGGAAGTATAACATGAGTTGTGTATGTAATTTAAATTTTTTATTCTTTGTTATTAAAAAAAGATGAAATTAATGTTAATAATATATTTTGGGAAGGGAAAGTAAAAAGGATCAAGATGCGATATATATATGTGTACCAATATCCCACCATGAATATATGCATTGTGTATTGCAAACATATACTAATAAATAATTTAAAAAATACAGGGGGCAAATTTCCTGGGTCATAGAAAGGGTAACCCAGTATTTCCAAAATAATACCATTTCAACATTAATCATAAAATTAGTAATGAGATATTTTACATTCTTTTCTTCGTACTAAGTCGTCAAAAATCTGGTGTGTATTCTATATTATACCACATCTTAATCAGGGCTAGTCACATTTCCAGGGCCCAAAAGCCACAGATGGCCATTAGCTACCATAATGGACAGCATAGGTCTGGGCTTTCCATGACAGAATGGAAGAGAGCTCCATGCTGTAAGATAGATGTGATTTACTGCTAAGCATACTTTTAGTAGCATTCCATTGTAACACACTCTAACAAGGGGTTTTTAGTCTATGTTTGACATACGATTTGAGTACCTAAATTGAGTAGGTAAGGGCTCAGTGTGTGCTGGGTAGTAAAATTTTTTTTTTTGAAACTTTTTAACAGGATTGTCTTTCCATATTCTAAATGGCAACTTTTAAATCAGAGCCTTGAAATCTATAGAAGTCTAGTATATTCTGATGTAATTGCATATTAAAATGAGCAGCAGTAAGAGACACACCTACTGGGCAAAAAAGACCTAATGAAAATTAAAGACAAAGGCTGGGGATTTAGCTCAGCGGCACTGCACCTGCCTTGCAAGCTCAAGGTCCTGAGTTTGATCCCTAGTACTGAGAAAAAGAAAAAAGACAAAACATACAAAAAAACTGGTAGGTAAATAACAAAGGTGTATATAATAATTGTGAAATTTTTATGATGGAAAACAATGAGCATGACAAAAAGAACTTTGAAAATTTAGTATTGTAATTTTAGGGAAGTTGGAAATCAGGGAAATAAAAATTGCATAGAAGCAAAAATTTTCATACAACATTGCTATACAATTCATTTTCTTGTTCACTAGGTTAACTTATATAAACCTATTTGAATTGTAACATTTATAATTGTTAAGGTTCACTTTTTTTTTTTCTTTTTTTGCTCAGGGGATCGAACTCGGGACCTTGTGCTTGCGAGGCCGGTGCCGGAACCACTGAGCTAAATCCCAGCTAAATCCCCGAGCCTATAATTGTAAATATTTATAATTTTTAGTAGTAAATATTGTCACAGTGCTAAAATATATGCATTTTATTATTTCTAATATTCTTTGAAAAATTATGTAGAATTCCTTAGAAGATGAAAGCAGAAGTACAGAGACTCAGCTGTTTTTAAGGACTAGGTGCATAATGATAGAGGTTATTTTTTCTAACTTTTTGTCATGAAAATTTAAAAATAACAGAAGTAGAGTATGGGCACAATGTGTTTAATACTGAAGTAAAAAATTGTTAGCAGAGAAAGTTCATACTAAATTTTCTCTGTTGGTCAACAAGTGACAATAGCAGCTTGAGATGATTCATTTGCTACCAGATTTCAGCACTTGATGGGTAGAAGAAGCTGAAGGCAGTATACAATTGGCACAATGTAGACTGTGTTGCTTCATGAACTGAGTAAATTTATACGTTGCTAAGTGCTTAGCAGACCAATAATTGGATTCAGGGAGTAGGCAGATGGCTGTAGTCTATGGCTATACCACCCTGAACTTGGCTGGTCATGTCTAAAGAAATTAATGTAGGAATTCATTGCGGAGTCTATGGTAATGGCATAGATTGGATATGACATACCTTATATTTGTTGAAAATGTTTTAGGCATTTTTTGAGTGGGGGGCATAAAGTAATGTGTTATATTTTAAGAAAACCTGAGTTAATCAGAAAGCCTGAGGTCATTAAGGCTCCACAGCTTATTACTGTGTAGTCTTGGACAAATAATTTATTTTTCTGAATCTCAGTTTTTTTAAAAAAGAGGATCATTGAGTTGGAATTAGACACAACTGACTATCATTCAGTATTTATTTTAGTGTGTACTTATTGAGAGCTATATATTATGCCCTGGCATGGGAAATATGACAGTTAACATTATAAATAATTTAGCTAAATAGTCGTTACTTTTTATGGAGTGTATATTCTATTTTGATAGACAACAAAAGACAAATACATGACAATTACAAATATAAGAAGTGCCATAAGGAAACAAGGGGCGGCTCTGACAGCATGGACCCTGTCTCTTTGAGGTGGTGACACAGAATAGGAAAGAGTTAGGTATTTAATAGGGAAATGTTCCAGGTAGAAGCAATAGCATGTGAAAAGATCTTGAGGCTGGAAAGAACTCAATGTGTGCTAGATACTAAAAGAAGACCAGTATGCATTACTGGTGTGGTGAAAGGAGGGGTGAATAGCATATATAAGATTAGGAAAGATAGGACTTTGTACATTGTGATACAGAGTTTTGATTTTGTCTTAAGTGCCATTTTAAGGTTTTTATCTTTTTGTTGTTGTTGTTCGTTTTTTTTTTTGGTACCGGGGATCGAACTCGGGACCTTGTGCTTGTGAGGCAGGTGCCAGAACCACTGAGCTAAATCCCTGGCCCTAAGGTTTTTATCTTAATTATGCTGTTACAGTTTTTTAGTCAATGAGTGATTTAGTGTTTTTTAGATTCTTAGTTGTGTTGCAATATGGAAAATGGAACAGAGGCAAGAGAAGTAAATTTGTTGCATAGTCTAAGTGAAAAATAATGAACACTTGGGTAGAGGTGATAATTGGTGGAGATGGATAGATGTGGAGCAATTCACGACATATTTTAGAAGTAGAACAGGACTTGCTGATAGATCTGGTTTTGGGGGTGATGTTGGGGAAGGAATGAGAGATGGCTTGAACAACAGAATTTTTACTTTTCCAGATACAACAAGATAGATTTGAGTGGGTAGGTGTCATGATTTTTTTTTTTACTTCTTTGAGCACAACTAGTTTATAATGGCTTTGAGATATCTAGATAGAGTTGTCAAGAAACGGAGTAGAAAATTAAATAGTCAAACTGAAGCTCAATAAGTCAAGGATAGAAATCTATATTTGAGAGATATCTAAGTAGGGATGGTATTTAAATCTATGAGAATGGATGAGGCTATCCAGGAAAAGGGACAAATCTCAGAGGACCTTGGCCTGAGTAAAAGGAATTCAAGAACTTGTAGTTAGGTGGAGGAGGTTGATTCAACAGAGGAGACTGAGAGGTAGTGTTCTTAATGAGGATGGAATAAATCAGGGGAGTATGGTATTTGGAGGCCAAGAGAGCCCAGTCTTTCATAATGCAGGGTGTTATGCTGAATGCTGATGAGAAGTAAATATAAACAGAGCCAGGCATGGTGGTGCATGCCTGTAACGCCAGCTGCTCAGAAGGCTGAGACAGGAGGATCACAAGTTCAAGGCCAGCCTGAGCAACTTAGCAAGACCCTGACTCAAAATAAAAAGGGCTCGGGATGTAGATCAGCTTGAGTCCAATTCCTGGGTTCAATTTTACTGCCAGAAAAAAACCCAAAAATTAACACAGAGAAATGATCGTTGGATTTGCCAACATTTGGTTTGAATTCTGGCTCTGCTGTTGACTAGCTGTATGACTGTGAACATTTCATTCACATCACTAAGTCTCAGTTTTCTCATCTTCAGAAAGGAACAATACCTATCACACATACTTATTCTAAGGATTAGTGAACTGTTTACCTAAAGTGTCTGACAAATATGGGATACTCAGTTGATATTATTTCCTTTCTGTTCTAGTTTTGTGATACCTTTTGAAACTTTGGGTAGAGTTTACTTACTCCTTGCTTAAAGATGTAATTTGTTTCTGCAAATTCTGCTATTTAGTGAAAAGCTTTAAAACAAAATATTTCCATTAGTTTTAATGGAAAAATTATGATGCATTTTATCCCAATACAACATATCTATACTCTTTTTACAGATGGAAAAATACACCATTTGATGAACAATGAAAGCAAATATATCACTAATAAATACTATTTGAAGGTAAATTAAATGTAGATTATATACAAACTATTCTGTAATAAAGGTTTATTGTACTTGCCAAAGGAAGAAATGAAAAATTGATAATAAATGATGGTTACTTCAGCAGGAGTATGACAAATTAATTTTTTTTCAGAAGCACGTTTTTCTTTTTGTACCATTTTTTTCTACCTCTTTTTCAGCCTTTTAGGAGATCATGATTATCTTGTCTTCACATAAGCTTTATATAAAGTGATAGCACAAAAAACTACTTTTGGAGTTGTTCAAGATTCTTTCTCTTCATATTAGCAATGTAAAACACTTGAGGTTATTTAAACATAGGGTACAATGTACATTTTTCCAGTTGATATTCTCTGACTAGAAATTGTGTTGAATAGACAGGTGAGTGTCTGAAAGCAATATAATAACCTGATATCTTATAATATATTTATTTTTTTGTAGGATTTTTTTTTTGTGCAAAAGTTATTCTGGGAAAGGAAGATGGTATCTGAAAAGTAGTAAAACGTTTCCAGAGCCATTTTAACTAGTAAGTTATTATCTGATGTAAGTCTTTATTTTCTGATCATCTACTCCCTGTGTGGTTATAATAGATTCTGTGAGGATAACTAAAAGATTTGGTTTTAATGAGTAGGTTTTAGCAGGCACTATTTTTAGATAATTCTTTGTTTTACTTTATTATTATTATTATTATTATTATTTGCAGTACTGGGGATCAAATCCAAGGCCTTGTACATGCGAGGCAAGTGCCCTACCATTGAGTTACAGCCCCAGACTATTAATTCTATTTTAAACGATATATAGCAAAATGGCAGAAATCATCCATGAGCAGGATCAATCCCCCCCATAATATAAATACTCCCTCAACTGAACAGAGTTTGAAAGTGTACTACATATTACCTGAAGATGAGAGAATTCCCTAACAAAAAAGTAGGCATATTTTAAAGCTATGTGTTTTAGATTGCACTGTGGAACCACTGTCTAGGCAGTTTGAATATTCACTTCATACAGAGCTTATAAATGTAAGTACATCTATTGACAAAAATCTGAATTTTCTGTTAAAAAGCATAGCATAGACAAACAGAAGATGTATGAAGTACTAGGTTCTTTAGGTCAAAGATGCAGACATTCTTTTGAAGGACATGTATTTGGTAAATTACTCATTTCCCTTTTCTAAACTATAAAACTGCTACATGGTAGTTTTAATAAACTATTGTGCAATTGTTATTACTAGTTGCTGTTGGATATATCTTGGTCCCAGAGCAATAGCATGTACAAATTAAAAATCAACCCAAAAGACTTTCTTATGTGAATGTTATTGAGACTTAATTCTATTTCTCGCTAATCATTTTCTTTTTGTATTGATATTAGATTCATTTCCCAGTTTAGTTGCCATCCAATGATGGGGTTTGTAAGCATTTCTAAACCTGAAAAAGTGGATTGAGATGAACTCAGGGGCATTCTTTACTTTTCTGAGAGTAATTCTGTGTGGCTTACTTCAATTTATTTACTTTTTTCTCCAGAATTACTGTAAAGGTTTTCTATTTCATTCATTACAGCACAGTGTTTTTCACATTTGAATAGACTGCATCAACATGAATTCTTTATAAGGACCTTAAAAACAAACTTTGCCAAGTCTCAGAATACAGAAGTGAATTCACATCCCAATACTCAGCTGCCTCATGAATAAAGGAGAGCTTGTGCCTGGCACTTTGAAGCTGTAGCTGTTAAACCATACAGAATATTTACCTCAATAAATCATTATAAGAAACTAAGGTACAATTATACCCACAGAGAAAAAGAATTCGAAACACTGATTTATGTGTTTCAGTGGCTATTCCCTTTCCCACCATGTTTTGAATTTTATGCATGTTTGTCATCTTTGGCTGCTCCTGTGTATCTTTAAAGTAATGGGTTCTGCTTTTTTTTAACATTCCTCATTAAGTTTGTTATTTTTCTTTGACACACAGACATGATTTGCATAGTGTACTAAGTTGTACATTTAAAATTAACTATCTCATTTCTTATGACTGAAACAAAAATGGAAAAAGTGACTAATTTATTTTGAATAAAACACTGACTTCTTTGCTTAATTTTTGAGTATTTAAATCAAATTCTATATTAAGGATTTTATTTGACCTTTATTTTAGAGTACTGGGAAAGAGTAAAGAACTGGGTTATAAATTGGATATTAACTACCATCTTTAAGAGTCAATCTTTATTTAACTATTTATTTATTTGGGTTTTTTTGAGATAGTGTTTTGCTAAATAGTTCAGGCGAGCTTTGAACTCACTATGTAGCCCAGGCTGGTTTTGAACTTGTGGTGATCCTCCTGCCTCAGGTTCCCAGGTGCTGGGATTACAGACATGCACCACCAGGCCTCGCTGAACTATTTTATTTAAAGCAATACTAGTATTATGGACAGATACATTGTTCACCAACACATTTTATCCTTATGAAAAGAAAGATAACATCCAAAAGCAAAAATAAATCAGTAACAGAGAAAGGAATGAGATTGAATTTGACAAAGAATTGATACACAGACAGAGGAATGCTTGCCTAGAATAGTTTATTTATCCAGAATGGTAGAAAAAATGGTTTTCTTTTTTTTTTGGTACCAGGGATCGAACTCGGGACCTTGTGTTTTCAAGGCAGGCGGCGGAACCACTGAGCTAAATCCCCAGCCCCTGAAAGGATGGTTTTCTAATGATATATTATTGAAAAGTATATAAAAATGTTTTAAAACAGCTAAATATTTTATTATTAAGAATAAAAATTTTTTATTTTTATGAAGTTTAAATTGTTTTAAATTTAAAATAATTTTTATAATGCTTCTTTTATTTTATTTTGAGACAGGCTCTCACTCCATAGTTCAGGCTGGCCTTGAACTCACTTTGTGGCCCAGGCTGGCCTCAAACTTGTGGTGATCCTCCTGCCTCAGCCACCCTGTGCTGGAATTATAGGTGTGTGCTACCATGCCTGGCTTAATTTTTGTTTAATTCAATCTTTGTTTAACTGTTTTATTTGTTTATTTGTTTGGCTTTTTGAGACAATTACTTTCCTTCCTTCCTTCCTTCCTTCCTTCCTTCCTTCCTTCCTTCCTTCCTTCTTTTCTCTTCTCTCCTCTCCTCTCCTCTCCCCTCCCCTCCCCTCTCCTCCCCTCCCCTCCTCTCCCCTCCTCTCCCCTCCTCTCTTCTCTTCTCTTCTCTTTTCTTTTTTTTGGTACCAGGCATCAAAGTCAGGACCTTGTGCTTGCAAGGCAGGTGCCGGAACCACTGAGCTAAATCCCCGGCCTGCAAACATTTTCTAATGTTTATAAAAATTGAAGTATATACTATTCTTAAGCTTTATCTATGGAAATCAGAGTTTGAATTTAGGTTGAAGTTATATTATCAATTTCTATCAAAAAGCTATTATTTATTTATTTATTTATTTTGCTGGTATTAGGGACTGAATGTAGGGAGTGCTGAGCTACATTGCTGAGCTTTTTTTTTCTTTTTAAAATCATGAAATGGTTTTGTTAAGTCACTAAGTTGCCCACACTGGGCTTGAACTTGCAGTCTTCTGCCTCAGTCTCAGAGTGCTGAGATTTCAAGTGTATTCCACCACAACTCACTAAAAAAACTGTTCTTTTAGGTAACAACATAATATTTAAACATTACCCTCTTTACCTCTTTATCAGTTTATGTGAGATTGTAGGTGTCATTTGGATCCTAATCAGACTTTTTTTTTTTTGATGATACTGGGGATTCATCCTGGGCTTTTCTTATGTTAGGCAAATGCTGTACCTCTGAGCTTCCTCCCTAGCCTTAGAATTAAACTTTTAATGACTTCTTTATCACCTAAGCACTAGTGTTCATAAGACTTTTCATTCACTTTTCTAATGGCAGAATATAAGGATACATATAGTTGAGACACGGTCCTGCTAAGTTGCCCAGGTAGAATTAAACTTGAGATCCTTCTGCCTTAGCCTCCCAAGTGCTGGGGTTACAGGCATGTACTACTGCGAACAACTTGAACTACGTTTTATGAAATCTGCATTTGAGTAGAATCTACTTTAGACATTGACTTTTGAGACTATGAATTTGGGTAATTTGTAAGAAACTTTTAAGGTAAGATGATGTCCCACCCCTTCTTAAGTTGTTACCTGTATAAGTAGGGGCCTTCGGTAAGCTTTACTCATTCAGTAAGTATTTGCTGAATACCTGGCGTGTGCCAAGTTCTATATGAAGAGCTACTGTTTTCTCAAATCAACATGAGCATAATAACACAGGACTGTGGTGTTGTGTATAAAATCTCTATCAAAGTGCCTGGTACAAAGATGTTTAATAAGTGGTTGCTTATTTTTAAAAAAGATTGCTATTTGTGTAGCTACTACCTATTTGGCCTTTTGCATATTTTTTGGTGTGCTGTAATTAACCACAGAAGTAGATGCAGAATAGGAAATACATCTTACTTTCCACATAATAGGTTTATGTGTACTTTCAAAAAGGAAACTTAGTAATTCTTGAAATAAAGTAAAATTATTTTCAGGTAATGGAATGTAGGAGATCATGTTAGCTGAATTGAGTACATTTGATTTGAGGTGTCCTATTATCTAGAATAAATGAAAATCATAGTATTAGCTTTTTGCTTGTTTTGTGGTGTTTTTTTTTTTTTTTTTTTTTTTTGTGGTGCTAGGGATTGAACCAAGGGCTTCATGCATGCAAGGAAATGCTCTACTTCCCGTATTTTTTTTTTTTTTTGGTGTAGTATTGTTATCTAATAAAAAGGAAGCGAGCATACCTGTTTCACAAATGCTGAAAACTTGTTTAGCATTTGACTTGATGAGGGATTTATGTATTAATCTTTATGGAACAAATTCTGAATATAATTGATAGTGCCTCCATTAGCAGATGAGGTTTATTGATTTGACACAGGAACTGATCATAGGTGAGAGGTGGAAGTTGTATTATTAGTTAGAGAAGATAGAGTAGTAGTTCACTGACTTTTATTTATTCATTCAAAAAGTGTTTATTGAGTACTTGCTGATGAGAGAAAGAAAAATTATAGGTGTATGAGTGTTATTTGCAAAGTATATTACTTAGTGAAATACACATTTCTCTGTATTAGAACTCACAAGTAATTCTCCATTGTAAAATTTAAAAACAAAATATCAGGTTTCATCACACTGTAAAAAAAGATGAAATAATAAGAATTATAGATAAATTTGTTAAGGTTAGTTTGTTTTTATGGAAAAACTGCGTAAACTTGCCAAAGATATGTTGTTTTATAGCATTCAAGATAGTATCTTTTCACCTCTACTGTCTAGCTTACATTTCCAGTTTTTACTATTATGAAATACTTTGAGACACTCAAAAGTAAAAAAAAATCTTTCTAAGTTAAATAAGTCTTTATAATTAAAAACTCCTTTTGGGCTGGAATTGGGCACAGATTTCTTGCGGTGTTAAGATGTTAAAATGTTTTCATTACTAAGTGTTTCAAGAATCTTACATTAACCACTTTACAAGTGTAATTTTATAATTTAACATTAGCCTGTGAAATATTTTGTTATATCCTCATGGTCATTCATCTATATTGTGAACTATATGTTTTCTATCTAGTAGACATCTGATAAATGTGACTTGATCATGTAATAAGACATAGTCCATGTATAGACTACCTTAAGATGCAAACATGTAAGATACATTTTAAATGCCACAGTAAATTAAAATTTCATATCATTTGTGGCCTTACAGAAGTTGCTTTATTATTTTGTTAGTTATTTGCTAAATATTCAAGATAATTTTCTATTTCTTAAAAAGATGTATAATGAAAAATTATACATACGCAAACACATATATGTGTTTATACCATAGGTAGTTTCTTTGGCAAAGACTATTTCAGATGAAATGTAAAATATAATATTCAGGATTTTTCTTTCCTTGTTCATAAAATATTACAGTACAACACAAGCTTTCTGAAGGTGTCTGGGACATCAAACACCTTCAGAAGATTGGGGACTCAGGAAAACAAGGAGGCTGGCCAGTGGGCATGGAATAGAGAATTTTCCATTCTCCATTTCCAGAGGAAATGGAAGAGGATACTAATGGAAAAGAAAAGAATAAGATTGAATTTGAGAACTAGCCACTATCTCTGGACTGCTAAACAGTATAGAAAAGGAGGGTTCTGATATACGTAGAAGTATCTTCTAGTTGTTCTCACTCAGGAGGTCTAGTCTGTAAATTTAATAATTTACACAGTCACCATTTTTTCCTCAAGGTGCACCTCGTTACTTGCGGGTTGGTACATGTTTTATTTCATACAAAGCTTAAAGCAACACAGAGAAATTACATCTTTTTTAAAAGGCCAGTATAGCACTTCAAAAAATACATGGAAACTTTTATTTAGAATATAAATCATAGATGACAACAATTGGGAGTTTCCATATGAAAAGTGGTTAGCAAACTTATGTGAACATTAGGGTATATAATAGATACTTTATGATAAAAATACAGTTAGATAATCTGTTGATTTTAACTTCTACCAATTTGGAAATAATTTGTAATTTTCTCAAAATATGAACTTCAAGTTTCAAAAATACTTAAAATAATTCAATAAAATTCTTTAAACATTTAGATTTAAAACAAATTCCAGGAACCAGATAATAAAGTGTGTATTATTTAGGAAACTTTCAATTCATATCCCTTTTTTCCAAGCATGAGTTTTTGATCTTAAACTGCATGCTCATGTTATTGAATGTTAACATGTCACTTTTCTTTGCTGAACCAGATTGCTGAGGCGTTCATAAGCCATAAGATCCCTTGTTAAAATTGGGATAAATATCATTAATAGGAAAAAATGTATATTGCATCTGGAAAGTTTAATGTCTGTTTAGAATTTATAACATAGAAAGAAATAATACAGTATGATATAAAGTACATTAGACTTATAATTAGAGGTCTTGGCTTTCGTTCTTGATCTTATGTTAGGTAAGTAGCAACACACCAAATCCCAGTCTTATTGGTTAGGTTTTGAAGATAATTGATTATTAAAAAAGTAACATTTAACACTTAAAGACTGGACCATAAAAATAATTGCAAGTGAATAATAGTTTATAAAGTTAGAAGACTCACAAATAATTTATCAAGTAATCAAAATATATTTCAAACAGCTATGCCTGTGTTTTTTTTAAAGTTAATTTTATTGGTACATTTTAGGTATACAATATAATGACATTCATCATTGGACATTTGCACCTTTACATAATCTCTCTTGGTTTTTATTTTTTCCCCATTCCCCTGCCTTCCTTCAACCCCTCCATCCCTCCCTAATTACAAAGACTTTATTTCCATTTTTTCATTTTCTCATATTAATTCCATTCCCTTCTTTCCTTTCCCCTACCCTTCCCACTTCCCCTTTGCCCCTTTTCTTCCTATTTCACATTATCTATTATACCTTTTAGTCCTACACTTTTAGTTTCTCACACTAGAGAAACTATTTGGTATTTACACATGTGTGTCCCATTTATTTCACTTAAGAGTATTGGCTGAATGTGCATCCATTTAGCAATAAATGTCTCTAATTTCTCATTTATTACAGCTGAGTAGTACTCCATTTTATAAAACAAACACATTTTCTTGATCCAGTCTCCAGTTGATGGGCATTTGGGCTGTTTCCAAGTTTTAGCTATGAAAAACTGTGCTACTATGAACACGGGTGCACATATATGTCTGTGGTATGATTCTTTAAATTCTTTGGGGAAGATACCCAGCAGGGGAACAGCTGGGTCAAATGGGACTTCCAGTCCTAGTTCTTTGAGGTATCTCCGTACTGATTTCCACAGTGGTTGCACCAGTCTACACTCCCACCAGCAGTGGAGCAGTGTTCCTCTTTCCCCACAGCCCTGCCAGCATTTGTTATTGGTTGATTTCTTGATAGTGGCCATTCTTTCTTGGGTGAGGTGGAATCCCTGCGTTATTTTCATTTGCATCTCTCGAATGACCAGTGATTTTGAAAATTTTTTCATATGTTTATTTGCCATTTCTACTTCTTTGTGTGAGAAATGTCTGTTCATTTCAGATGCCCATTTCTGGATTGGGTCTTTAAATTTGGGAGGTCTGATTTTTTTAAGTTCTTTATACATTCTAGATAGTAGACCTTTGAGGGACTGCTGGTGAAAAATTTTTCCCACATTGTGGGTTGTCTCTTCACACTACTGTTGGTTTCTCTTGCTGTGCAGAAGCTTTTTAATAAGAAGAGATCCCACTTGTTGATTGTTCGTGCTCATTCATGGGCAACTGAGGTTTTGTTCATAAAATTTTTTCCTACACCAGTGTCTTCAAGTATTCTACCTAACCTCTGTTCGAGCTGGTTCAGCATTTCTGTTTTAATATTTAGATCTTTAATCCATTTCGATTTTAGTTGAGTGCATGGTGAGAGATATAGGTCTAGTTTTAGTCTTCGGCAAGTTGGAACCCAATTTCTCCAGCACCATTTATTAAAGAGACTGTCTTTCCTCCAGTGAGGGTGTTTGGCTCCTTTGTCAGAGATGAGGTGGCTGAGTATGTCTGGAGTTGTTTCTGCGTCTTATAATCTGTTGCACTGGTCCTCAGGTCTGTTTCTTTGCCAGTACCATGCTGTTTTTATCACAGTAGCTTTGTAGTATAGTTTCAAGTTGGGGGTTGTAATACCCCCTGCCATGTCTCTGTTACCTAGAATTGCTCTTGCTATTCTGGGTCTCTTCTTGTTCCAAATGAATTTTTGAATTATTTTCTTAAGTTCTATGAAGTATGCTGCTGGGATTTCAATTGGGATTGCATTGAATCTATATAGCAGTTTTGGAAGTATGGCCATTTTCACTATGTTGATTCTTCCTACCCAGAGGCAAGGGAAATCTTTGCATTTTCTGATATCTTCTTCAATCTCTCTTTTCAGAGTGCTATAGTTTTCAGAGAAGAGGTCTTTGATTTCTTTTGTTAGGTTGATTCCTAGGTGTTTCAGTTTTTGGATGCTATTGTGAAAGGAATTGTTTGCCCTATTTCTCTCTCAGTGAGTCTGTTGTTCATGTAGAGGAAAGCTATTGATTTTTGTGTGTTGACCTTGTATCCAGCTACTTGACTGAATTTGGTTATTAAGTCTAGAAGACTTTTGGTGGAGTTCTTGGGGTCTTCTGTATAGAGTATCATGTCATCTGGAAATAATGACAATTTGATTTCTTCATTTCCTATCTTTATTCCTTTTATTTCTTTCTCTTGTCTAATTGCTGTGGCTAATGTTTCTAAGACTGTATTGAACAGGAGTGGTGATAGTGGACATCCTTGTCTTGTTTCTGATTTTAGTGTGAAGGATTTCAGTTTTTGACCATTTAGTAAGATGATGGCTGTTGGTTTTTCATAGATGGCTTTTATCAGATTGAGGTAGAGACCATCTATTCCTACATTTTGTAGGGTTTTTATCATAAATGCATGTTGGATTTTGTCAAATGCTTTTTCTGCATCTATTGAGATGATCATATGGTTTTTGTCCCTGGCTGTATTGATATACTTTATTACATTGATTGATTTGTGTATGTTGAACCATCCCTGCATCCCTGGGATGAATCCCACTTGGTTAGGGTGTATGATCTTCTTGATGATCTTCTGCATTCTATTTGCAGTATCTTATTAAGGATTTTTGCATCTATGTTCATTAGTGACATTGGCCTATAGTTCTCTTTTTCGGTTGGGTCTTTCTCTGCTTTGGAGAGCAAGGTGATATTTGCTTCCGGGAATGATTTCAGGAGTATTGCTTCCCTTTCAATTTTGTTGAAGAGTTTAAACAGTAGTGGCAGTAGTTCCTCTCTAAATGTCTTGTAGAATTAAGTGGTGAAGCCATCAGGACCCGGGCTTTCTTGGTTGGTAAGTTTTTAATTAGGTTTTCGGGTTCATTGATTGATATGGGATTGTTTAGAATTTTTAGGTCTTCTTCATTCAACTTTGGTAATTCATACATGTCTAGGAATCTGTCCATTTCTTCTGTGTTTTCCACCTTGTTGGCGTATAGGTTCTGGAAGTAGGTATTGATGATCTTCTGAATTTCTACTGGGTCTGTTGTAATTTCACCCTTTTCATTCCTGATTGAATGGATTTGGGCCTTTTCTTTCCTTTTTCTGATAAGGTTGGCTAAGGGTTTGTCAGTTTTGTTTATTCTTTCAAAGAACCAACTCTTCAATTCATTGATTTTTTTGTATTGCTTTCTTAGACTCCATTGCTTTGATTTCTGCTGTGATCTTTATAATTTCCTCCCTTGTATGAGCTTTGGGTTTGTTGCGCTCTTCTCTTTCTAGAAGCTTGAGGTTCAGCATCAGGTTGTGCAATTGGGCTTGCTCTGTTTTCCTAATATGATTATTCACTGCTATGGATTTCCCTCGTAAGACTGCTTTCATTATGTCCCATAGATTCCGATATGTTGTATTGTCATTGTCATTTATTTGAAGGAACTGTCTGATTTCTTCTTTAATTTCCTCTGTGACCCATTGGTTATTCAGAAGTGTGTTGTTCAATTTTCATGTGTTTATGTAATTCTTGCAGTTTCTTTTACCGTTGATCTCCAATTTCATTGCACTATGGTCTAATAATATATAGGGGATAACTTCAATTCCTTTGCACTTACCTAAATATGTTCTGTGAGCAAGTATGTGGTCTATCTTGGAGAAAGACCCATGTGCAACTGAAAAGAATGTGTATTCTGATTTTGTGGGGTAAAACACTCTGTAAACATGTTAAGTTCATTTGTTCAAGAGTTTGATTGAGTTCTAGTATTTTGTTCCTTATTTTTTGTCTAGTTGATCTATTTGTGACAATGAGGTATTGAGGTCCCCCACTACTATTGTATTAGTGCTTATATGGTTTTTCATGTCCATTAGTATTTGTTTTATATAGTTGGGTGCACTAGCGTTAGGTGCATAGATATTCCCTTTACAAGGATATAGTGTCCTTCTTTGTCTCTCTTAATCAGTGTGGGTTTGAAATCCACTTGGTCTGCAAAGTAGATAGCTACTCCTGCTTTTTTTCAGGTTCCTGTCATATGGAGTATTGTTTTCCACCCTTTAACTTTTAGTCTATGAGTTTCTGTTTGAATTATGTTTCTTGTATGGAGCATAAGAAATTGGGTTCCAACTTGGCAAAGACTAAAACTAGACCTATATCTCTCACCATGCACTCAACTAAAATCGAAATGGATTAAAGATCTAAATATTAAAACAGAAATGTTGAACCAGCTGGAACAGAGATTAGGTAGAACTGTTGATGACATTGGTATAGGAAAAGATTTTATAAACAAAACCTCGGTTGCCCATGAACTAGCACAAGCAATCAACAAGTGGGATCTCTTCTTATTAAAAAGCTTCTGCACAGCAAGAGAAACCACCTGTAGTGTGAAGAGACAACCCATAATATGGGAAAAAATTTTCACCAGCAGTCCCTCAGAAAAAGACCTACTATCTTGAATCTATAAAGAGCTTAAAAAAATCAGACCTCCCAAATTTAAAGACCCAATCCAAAAATGGGCATTTGAAGTGAACAGACATTTCTCACACAAAGAAGTAGAAATAGCAAATAAACATGTGAAAAAATGTTCAACATCACTGGTCATTGGAGAGATGCAAATGAAAACAATACTGAGATTCCACCTCCCTCCAGAAAGAATGGCTGTTATCATGAAATTAATCAACAGCAAATGCTGGCGGGGCTGTGGGGAAAGAGGAACACTGCTCCACTGCTGGTGGGAGTGTAGACTGGTGCAACCACTGTGGAAATCAGTACGGAGATACCTCAAAGAACTAGGACTGGAAGTCCCATTTGACCCAGCTGTTCCCCTGCTGGGTATCTTCCCCAAAGAATTTAAAGAATCATACCACAGTCATATATGTGCACCCATGTTCATAGCAGCACAGTTTTTCATAGCTAAAACTTGGAAGCAGCCCAAATGTCCATTAACTGGAGACTGGATCAAGAAAATGTAGTTTTTTGTTTTTTTTTTTTAATAAAATGGAGTACTACTCAGCTGTAATAAATGAGAAATTAGAGACATTTATTGCTAAATGGATGCACATTGAGGCAATCTTCTTAAGTGAAATAAATAGGACACACGTGTAAATACCAAATAGTTTCTCTAGTGTGAGAAACTGAAAGTTTAAATAAGGATTAAAAGGTATAATAGATAATGTGAAATAGGAAGAAAAGGGGCAAAGTGGAAGGGGAAGTGGGAGGGGTAGGGGAAAGGAAAGAAGGGAATGGAATTAATATGAGAAAATGGAAAAATGGAAACAAAGTCTTTGTAAATAGGGAGGGATGGAGGGGCTGAAGGGAGGGCAGGGGACGGGGGGAAAAATAAGAACCAAGACAGTATGTAGAGGTGCATATCTCCAACGATGAATGTCATTATATTGTACACCTAAAATGTACCAATAAAGGGATATACAAAAAAAAAGATTTTTTCTGGTTTTTTTTGGTGGGGGAGGGTTGGTTTGAGACACAGTCTCATTATGTAGTTCAGGATGGCCTTGAATTTACTATGTACCCAGGTGGTCTTAAACTCAAGGCGATCCTCATGCCTAAACCTCCTGAGTGTTGGGATTAAAGGCATGTACCACCACACCCAGCTCGTGTTTCTGTTTTAATATTTATATCTTTGTTCCATATTTATTTTAGTTTAGTACAGATGAGAGATATGGGTCTTTTCCCAGCACCATTTATTAAACATGCTATCTTCTGTCCAGTGTGTGTTTCCAATCCCTTTATCAAAGATCAGACAGGTGAATGTATCTGAGGTTGTCTTTGTATCCTGCACTCTGTTGCATCTATCCATATGTCTGTTTTTGTGCCAGTACCATGCTCTTTAATCACTGCAGCCCTGCAGTATAACTTGAAGTCCGAGATTGTGATATCTCCTGATTTGCTCTTGGTACCAGGATTTGCTGTTCTGAGTCTCTTCTGGTTCCATATGAATTTTAGGATTGTTTTCTTTAGTTCTTTGAGGAATGCTATTGGTAGTTTTGTTGCGCTTGCATTAAATCTCTATGTCAGTTGTAGAAGTATAGTTATTTTAACAATATTTGTTCTGCTTATCCAGGAACAGGGGATATCTTTCCATTTTCTGATTTGCTCTTTTATCTTTTTCAGAGTACTGTAGTTTTTATTGCAGAGCACTTCCACTTCCTTGATTTGGTTAATTACTAGATTTTTCTTGATGCTATTGTGAAAGATATTGTTTTCTTAATTTCTTTATTGGTGAGTTCATTATATATAGGAATGCTATTGATTTTTGTGTGTTGATTTTGTATCCTGCTACATGACTGAAGTTGGTTATTATATCTATGAGTCTTTTTTTTTCCCCTATACTAGGGATTGAACTCAGGACCTTGCACTTGCAAGGCAGGTTGCAGTGCCACTGAGCTAAATCCCTGGCCCACATCTAGGAGTCTTTCAGTGGATTTTTTTTTGTGTGTGTGTTTTTTGTAGAAGGTCATGTTCTGTACAAATAATAATAATTTGACTTCTTCCTTTTCTACACATATCTCTTTTATTTCTTTCTGTTGGCTGATTGCTGTGGCTACTGCCTCTCATACTATATTTTTAGTTTTTCTTTTTTTTTTTTTTTTGGTACCGGGGATCAAACTCGGGTCCTTGAGCTTGAGCAGCAGGCGGCAGAACCACTGAGCTAAATCCCCGGCCCTCTCATACTATATTGAACAGGAGTGGTGATAGTGACATCTTGGGTTGTAGGGGTTGTAGACATCCTTGTTTGTTCCTTATTTCAAAGGGAAAGCTTTCACCTTTTCCCCATTTAATATGATATTGGTGGTAGGCTTGTCATAAATGGCTTTTAACAATAGATTGAGAAAAGTTGTTGGATTTTGTCAAAAGCTTTTTCTGCGTCAATTGAGGTGATCATGTGATTTTTTTGTCCTTGCTTTGCTTTATGTGATGTATTACATTTATTGATTTGTATATGTTGAGCCATCCTTGCATGCCTGGGATGAATCCTTATTAGCTATGATCTTTTTGATGATTTGTTGCATCTTGTTAAGGATTTTTGCATCTATGTTCATTAAAGAGATTAGCCTCTATTTCTCTTTTTTGCTTGGTTTCTTTTCTTGTTTTGTAATCAGGGTAATTCTGGCTTTCTGGAATGACTTTGAGAGTACTCCTTGCCTTTCAATATCATTAAAGAAGCCAGATGTCGTGGTGTATGCCTGTAGTTCCAGCACTTAGGAGGCTGAGGCAGGAGGCAGGAGGATCACTGCAAGTTCAAACCCAGCCTGGGCTAGATAATGAGTTCAAGGCCAGCCTGCTGCATAGAGACCCTGTCTCAAAAAAAAAAAAAAAGAAAAAAGGAAAAATTGTACCAGGGATTTAGCTCAGTGGTGCTGCCACCTGCCTCAAAAGTGCAAGGTCCTGAGTTTGATCCCTGGTACAAAAAAAAAAAATTCATTAAATAATTTGATTCATATTGACATTAGATCTTTCCTGAAGTTCTTATAGCATTCATCAGTGAATCCATTGAGACCTGAGCTCTTATTTGGTAGTTTTTTTGTTTGTTACTGCTTCAGTATCTTTGCCTGTTATTGAATTATACAGAATTTTTATATCTTTTTGGTTCAGTTTTGGTAGTTAATATTATCTAGAAATCTATCTACTTTTTCTGGATTCTCTAATTTGTTGGAGTACAGATTTTCAAAGTAATTACTATAATCTTCAAAGTAATTACTATAATCTGAATTTCTGTTGTGTCCTTTGTGATTTTACATTTTTCAGTTTTTTTCTTATTTGTACTGGGGATTGAACTCAGGACCTTGCACTTGAGAGGCAGGCAGTGGCACCACTGAGCTAAATCCCCAGTCCCATTTTTCACTTCTAATTGCATTGATTTGAGTCTTTACTTTTTGGGGTAGGATTGGGTAAGGTTTTGTCTATTTTGTTTATTCTTTCAAATGACCAGTTTTTTAAAATTCACTGATTTATTGTATTGGATATTTGTCTCAATTTTGTTAATTTCTCCCTCACCTTTCTTGCTGGGCGTGGTAGTCAATGGTGTGGTATCTGCCTTATGGCTATATTCTTTCCAGAAGCTCTTAGTGTTTGTTCCCTTGTGTGACATAAATCACTGTTATTTCCAACTAGCTTTACAGCCTGTGGGCTCATCAGGGTGCCCCCTTTGCTCCAGAGGCTCCTCTGTCCCTACTCCAGGATGTGGCAACCATACAAGCTGAGACATGTCTTTGATCACATTGGCAGGTGGAAAAAGCAAACTCACTACTGAGCTATATGCTGAAACCAGGCCGTGGGCTGGGGATTCTGCTAGACTTAATGTCAGCACTTTCAGACCTATTTCTCCCTCCAAAACTACATACAATTGGCCTGGCTTCTCTCTACAGAGGGTGAAGCCCGTATATCCTTTATAAACTGAGCTTACCACTGCTTAGCCTCAGGGGGTCTGTACTAGCCTGCTCCTTCTCCATGACTGTCTCTTCTAGCTGTCTCCCACCAAGTCACTGTGGTAGGGTGACCCCAGAGGTCCCTGAAGGGTAGTGTTCTGTGACTTATTACCAATGTAACTCAGTCTTAGAGAATAAACCCCTTCCTAAATTACTTTTTTTGGGGGGTTCTGGCGATCGAACTCAGGTCCTTCCGCTTGCGAGCCAGGCGGTGGAACCACTGAGCTAAATCCCCGGCCCCCCAAAATTACTTTTGATTATATCACTCTGAAGTATGGTGGATGCCACAGTGAATTTTTTCTCTAACTCAAGCTTGCCATGTGGAAGAAGTCACATGCAGAGTGAAACCATACTGTAGTTGTAACTTATAATAACCATGGGCTTTTCTTGAGGCTAGCACTGCTAGTCTGTTTTTTCTCCCTGTAGCTGCTGTCTCTGGACTTACCTTCTCCACATAAGCCTAGGTTAGTATTCCAGACTGTTTCATTCTTTTCCATGTCCTGTCTTTAGTTTATCTAATTTGTTTATAGTTTCTAGTTTTCTTGTTGGCTCTTTTTTGATTCTCAAAGCTCTAATTCTTTTTCTGTTTGCTAAGTTGTTTCACAGGTATCTCAATTCCAGGACCTGGAGAAGTTGTATTTTGCTGCCAGCCTTTACTCTGCCATTTTTGATCTTTTTTTTTTTTCTGTTACTTTTACCCAATTCTATTTATTTTTTACATTTTTAATTGGATTTTTTAATTTCACTTTTCAATCCTTCTCATTATATCTTCCTTTTATTCACTTTTTACATTTTACTTCTTCCTTTTCCTAATCTTTCCATTTTCATTTTTATTATTACAATTAACTTTTATTAATTTTACCCTTTTAGTTTAATCTGTATTATTATTGCTTATTTCTGTTGTTAATGGTGGTATAGTCTTTGCTTTTAATTGGATTTCTTTTTTTGATGGTGGTACCAGGGATTGAACTCCGGACCTTGCGCTTGTGAGGCAGGCACTGTGCCACTGAGATAATTCCCCGGCCCTTTAATTGGATTTTATTGTATGAAAATATCCATTTGTTTTTTGTCATTGACATTGCTGCGGAATGTTCTCTGCTCTCTTGAGTAGTTTGGGGGATGAAGCCCTCAAAAAAAGGCTGGACACAAAAGAAGACCCTCAAAAGTGGAAGAGTTGGGCTGGGGAGTTAGCCTAGAGGTTCCAGCGCCTGTCTCGCAAGCCTAAGGTCCCGAGTTTGATCCCCGGTACCAAAAACAAAAAAAAGTGGAAGAGTTGTTTATCTCTACAGATGCAAAAATCTCAAAGAGATACAAGAAGTATGCAAAACAAAGCAATATGACCCCTCCAAATTTCCATAATTTGTAAGTAACTGAATGCAAAGATATTGAAATGCCAAATAGTTCAAAAGTCTGATTTATAAAATTATTAATGTTGTCAAAATGGACAGAAAAAAGCAGCAGAATGAATGAAGGAAGATAACACAGGATATGAGGAAACAGTTCAACAGAATGATAGAGACTCTGAAAAAGAACCAAATTCTCGAAATGAAAAGTACAATAAGTCAATTAAAAATTGAGTGGAAAATCTCACCAATAGATTGGACCAAGCAGAAGAGAGAATTTCAGGACTTAAATGGGGCCGGGGATTTAGCTCAGTGGTTTTGGCATCTTCCTTGAAAATGCAAGGTCCTGAGTTCGATCCCCGGTACCAAAAAAAAAAAGAAGAAGAAGAGAGAGAGAATTTCAGGACTTAAAGATAAGGCTGAGGAATTACTAAATGCAGACACTAATAAAGAAAAAAGAGAAATGGAAACAAAATAACCAAGTATTCAGTGACACAAAAGACCAGATTTATGAATTATTGGTGTAGAAATGGGTATAGGCTAATGGTATAAAAAGTCTGTTTAATGAAATAATGACAACATTACCCAAAACTTTGGAGAGATACAGAGATCCAGGTACAGGAGGGATTTAGAATCCCAAACATACATGACCAGTGACCAGAAAAGACCCTTCCACATCACATTATAGTTAAAATGGCAAGAGTACAGAACAAAGAAAGAATATTGAAAGTTGAGCCAAAGTGCTAAGTTGTTTTAAGTAGGCATACCCATCAGAATAACTATATACAGTACCTTGCCCACTCGTCTCTGTTTCTGTTCCTCTCCTGTGCTCCCTGGCCACCATGAGCTAAGCAGCTTTGTTCTGCCACACTCTTCTGCCATAATGTTCCTGCCTTGGAGCCAGCTGACTATGAGCTAAATCTCCTCAAACCATTAACTAAATTAAACGTTTTCTTATTTAAATTGTGAATATCAGGTATTATGTCCAAGTAAACTGAGCAATACACACTTCAAATATTTTAAAATTTAATTTAATTTTTCTTTGTTAGTACGTGTTTGCTGTACATAATGATCACATTCATCATGGGGAATTTGTACCTGAATATAATATATCTTAATTCTTTTTTTTCCCATTCCCCTCTCCTTTCTTCAACCCTTCTTCCCCTCCCTATTTGAGGAATCTCCACACTGATTTCCACAGTGGTTGCACCAGTCTACACTCCCACCAGTAGTGGAGAAGGGTTCCTTTCTCCCCACATCCCTGCCAGCATTTATTATTGGTTGGTTTGTGATAGCACCCATTCTTTCTGGGGTGAGGTGGAATCTCAGCATTGTTTTCACTTGCATCTCTTGAATAACCAGTGATGTTGAACATTTTTTCATATGTTTATTTGCTGCTTCTACTTCTTTGTCTGAGAAATATCTGTTCATTTCAGATGCTCAGTTTTGGATTGGATCTTTAAATTTGGGGGGTCCAATTTTTTAAAAGTTCTTTATATATTCTAAACAGTAAACTTTTGTATGAGGAACGGTTGGTAAACATTTTTTTCCCACATTGTGAGTTGTCTCTTCACACTGTTGGTGGTTTTTCTTGTTGTGCATCTTTTAAATAAGATGAGATCCCAGTTGTTGATTCTTTGTGCTAGTTCGAGTGCAACTGAGTGTTCATAAAGTCTTTTCCTATGCTAATGTCTTCGTGAGTTCTACCTAGCCTGTCTTCTAGCAGGTTTAGTGTTTCTGTTTTAATATTTAGATCTTTGATCCATTTCAATTTTAGTTTAGTGCATAGTAGGAGATATGGGTCTAGTTTTAATCTTTGGCAAGTTGAAACCCAGCTTTCCAGCACCATTTATTAAAGAGGCTATCTTTCCTCCAGTGAAACTGTTTGGCTCCTTTGTTAAAGATGAGGTGGCTGAGTATGTCTGGAGTTGTTTCTGCATTTTCTAATCTGTTCCATTTATCCCTGGGTCTGTTTCTTTGCCAGTACCATGCTGTTTTTAATCACAGTAGCTTTGTATTATACTTTCAAGTTGGGGATTGTGATAGCCCCTGCCTTGTTTGCCTAGAATTGCTTTTGCTATTCTAGGTTTCTTCTGGTTCCAAATGAATTTTTAGATTATTTTCTCTAGTTCTGTGAAATATGCTGTTGGAATTTCAATCAGGATTGCATTGAATCGATATAGCAGTTTTGGAAGTATGGCCATTTTCATTACATTGGTTCTTTCTACCCAAGAACAAGGGATATCTTTCCACTTTCTGATATGCTCTTAGATCTCTTTTTTTCAGAGTGCTGTAGTTTTCAGATAGAGGTCTTTTACTTCCTTCATTAGATTGATTCCTAGGTATTTCATTTTTTTTTGGATGCTATTGTGAAAGGAGTTGTTTCTCCAGTTACTCTCTCAATGATCTGTTGTTTGTGTACAGGGAGGTTATCAATTTTTGAGTATTGACCTTGTATCCAGCTACTCTACTGAATTTGGTTATAAGTCTAGAAGATTTTGGTGGAGTTTTTGGGGTCTTCTATGTAGAGTATCATGTCATCCACAAATAATGACAATTTAACTTCTTCATTTCCTCTCTTTATTCCTTTTCTTTCTCTTGTCTAATTGGTGTGACTAATGTTTCCAGAGCTATATTGAACAGGAGTGGTGATAGTGGACATTCTTGTCTTTTTCCTGATTTTAGCATGGAGGATTTCAGTTTTTGACCATTTAGTATGATGTTGGCTGTTGGTTTTTCATAGATGGCTTTTATCAGATTGAGGTAGAGACCGTCTATTCCAATTTTTTGTAGGGTTTTTAAAATCATAAATGCATGTTGGATTTTGTCAAATGCTTTTTCTGCATCTATTGAGATGACCATATGTTTTTTGTCATTGACTCTTATAATGTAGTGTATTACATTTATTGATTTGTGTATATTGAACTATCCCTGCATCCCTGGGATGAATCCTACTTGTTCAGGATGTATGATTTTTTTTTTTTCTTTTTCTGTTACTGGGGATCAAACTCAGGACCTTGTGCTTGTGAAGCAAGCGCAGTGCCACTGAGGTAAATCCCTGGCCCCTGTATGATCTTCTGCATTCTGTTTGCCAGTATCTTATTGAAAATTTTTGTGTCTATGTTCATTAGGGAGATTGGCTTGTAATTCTCTTTTCTTGTTGGGTCCTTCTCTGCTTTTGGGATCAAAATGATGCTTGCTTCCAGGAATGAATTTGGGAGTATTGCTTCCCTTTCAATTTCATTGAAGAGTTTAAGCAGTAGTGGCAATAGCTCTTCTCTAAATTTCTTGTAGAATTCAGCAGTGAAGCCATTTTCTTTGTTGGTAAATTTTTAATTACATTTTCAATTTTGTTGATTGATATTGGGTTGTTTAGAATTTTTATATTTTCTTTGTTCAACTTTGGTAAGTCATATGTGTTTAGAAATCTGTCTATTTCTTCTGTGTTTTCTATCTTATTGGAGTACAGGTTCTCAAAGTAGGTATTGATGATTTTATGGATTTCTGCTGGATCAGTTGTAATTTCAACCTTTTCATTCCTAATTGCATTGATTTGGGCCTTTTCTTTCCTTTTTTTGATAAGATTGGCTAGGGTTGTAAATTTTGTTTATTCTTTAGAAGAACCAACTCTTCAATTCATTGATTTTTTGGGTATCATTCTCTTAGTCTCCATTGCATTGATTTCGTCCCTGATCTTTATAATTTCCTCCCTTGTATGAGCTTTGGGGTTGTCTTGTTCTTCTTTTTCTAGAAGCTTGAGGTTCAGCATCAGGTTATTTGAGCTCACTCTGTTTTCCTAATATGGGTATTCACTGCTATTAATTTCCCTCATAGGACTGCTTTCATTGTGTCCCATAGATTCCGATATGTTGTATTGGCATTGTCTTTTAATTGTAGAAACTGTCTAATTTCTTCTTTAATTTCCTCTGTGACTCATTGGTTGTTCAGGAAGGTGTTACTTAATTTCTTTGTATTTATGAAGTTCTTGTGGTTCCTTTTCCAGTTGATCTCCAATATCATTGCACTATGATCTGATAATATACAGGGGATAACTTCAGTTCCTTTGCATTTACTTAAACATGTTCTATGAGCTAGTGTATGGTCTATTTTGGAGAACGACCCGTGTGCAGCTAAGAAGAATGTATATTCTGATTTTGTAGGACTGAACACTCTGTAAACATCTATTAAGTTCATTTGTTCAAGAGTTTGGTTGAATTATAGTATTTTATTGTTGCTTTTTTTGTCTAGTTGATCTATTTCTGAGAGTGGGTATTGAAGTCCCCAGTACAATTGCAGTAGTGCTTATTTGACTTTTCACGTCCATTAATATTTTTTTTATGTGGTACCAGGGATTGAACTCATGACCTTGCCCTTGCCAGGCAGGCGTGGTGCCACTGAGCTACATCCCTGGCCCCGTATTAGTATTTGTTTTATATAGTTGATTGCACTAGTATTTGGTGCATATATATTTGATAGTCATCTCTTCCTTCTGGATTGTTCCCTTTACAAGGATGTAGTGGCCTTCTTTGTCTCTCTTAATTAAGCTTGGTTTGAAATCCTCTTTGTTGGCAAATAGAATAGCTACCTGCTTTTTTTTTTTTTCAGGTTTCTGTTCCATGGAAGTATTGTTTTCCATCCTTTGACTTTCAGTCTATGAATTTCTTGAATTTCTATGAATTAAGTGTGTTTTTTGTATGCAGCATATTGCTGGATCTTGCTTCTTGAACCATTCTACCAGTCTGTTTCTTTTGATTGGTGAATTGAGACCATTAACATTGATGGTTATAACTGATATGTATTGACTTATCCTTGTCATGATCTTTTCCTGTTGTTGGATTTTTCCCCCCTTTGCATTTAATTTCTTAAATTGCCCAGTGAAATGGGACTTTCAGCCCTAGTTCTCTGAGGTATCTCCACACTGATTTCCATAGTGGTTGCACCAGTCTGCACTCCCACCAACAATGCAGAAGGGTTCCTTTCTCCCCACACCCCCGCCAGCATTTGTTATTGGTTGATTTCTTGATAGCAGCCATTCTTTCTGGGGTGAGGTGGGATCTTGGTATTATTTTCATCTGCGTATCTCGAATGACCAGCGATGTTGAACATTTTTTCAGATATTTATTTGCTGCTTTTACTTCTTTGTCTGAGAAATATCTGTTCATTTCAGATGCCCAGTTTTAATTAGGTCTTTGAATTTGGGGGGGTCTAATTTTTTTCAATTCTTTATATAATCTAGATAGTTGACCTGTGTCTGAGGTATAGCTGCTAAAATTTTTTTACCACATTGTAGGTTGTTTCTTAGCTCTGTTGGTGGCTTCTCTTGCAGTGCAGAAGCTTTTTAATAAGATGAGATCCCAGTTGTTGATTCTTTGTGCTAGTTCCCATACTACTGAGGTTTTGTTCATAAAGTCTTTTCCTATGCCAGTGTCTTCAAGAGTTCTACCTAACTTGTCTTCCAGCAAGTTTAGTGTTTCTGTCTTAATATTTAGATCTTTAATCCACTTTGATATTAGTTTAGTGCATGGTGATAGGTATGGGTCTAGTTTTAATCTTTGGCAGGTTGAAATCCAGTTTTTCCAAGACCACTTATTAAATAGGCTACTTTTCCTCCAGTGAGGGTGGTTGGTTCCTTTGTCAAAGATGAGGTGGCTAAGTATGTCTGGAGTTGTTTCTGCATCTTCCAATCTATTCCACTTATCCTTGAGTCTGTTTCTTTGCCAGTACCATGCTGTTTTTATCACAGTATCTTTGTAATATAGTTTCAAGTTGGGGATTGTGATACCCCAGCCTTGTCTCTGTTGCCTAGAATTGCTTTTGTTATTCTAGGTCTCTTCTGGTTCCAAATGAATTTTTGGATTGTTTTCTCTAGTTCTGTGAAATATATTGTTGGAATTTCAATCAGCATTGCATTAAATCTATATAGTAGTTTTGGAAGTATGGCCATTTTCACTATATTGGTTCTTTGTACCCAGGAACAAGGAATGTCTTTCCATTTTCTTATATCCTCTTCGATCTCCTTTTTCAGGGTGCTGTAGTTTTCAGTGTAGAGGTCTTTTGCTTCCTTTGTTAGCTTGATTCCTAGATATTTCAGTTTTTTGGATGCTATTGTAAAAGGAATTGTTTCCCTAATTTCTCTCTCAGTGAGTCTGTTATTTGTGTATAAGAAGGCTATTGTTTTTTGAGTGTTGACCTTATATCCAGCTACTCTACTGAATCTGTGAATTAAGTCTAGAAGTCTTTTGGTGGAGTTTTTTGGGTCTTCTATGTAAAGTATCAGCAGTTTAACCTCTTCTTTTCCTATCTTTATTCCTTTTATTTCTTTCTCTTTACTAATTGCTGTGGCTAATGTTTCCAGAACTGTATTGAACAGGAGTGGTGATAGTGGGCATCCTTATCTTGTTCCTGATTTTAGTGTGAAAGTTTTCAGTTTTTGACCATTTAGTATGATGATGGCTGTTGGTTTTTCATAAATAGCTTTAATTAGGTTGAAATAAAGACCTTCTATTCCAATTTTCTGTAGGGTTTTTATCAGGAATGGGTGTTGGATTTTGTCAAATGATTTTTCTACATCTATTGAGATGATCATATGGTTTTTGTCCTTGGCTTGTTAGTATAGTGTATTACATTAATTGATTTACAAATGTTAAACCATCCTTGTAACCCTGGGATAAATCCAACTTGGTCAGGGTGTATGATCTTCTTGATGACCCTCTGTATTCTGTTTGCCAACATCTTGTTGAGGAGTTTTACATCTATGTTCATTAGGGAGATTGGCCTGTAGTTGTCTTTTTGGGTTGGATTTTTCCCTGATTTTGGAATCAAAGTAATACTTGCTTCCAGGAATGAATTTGGAAGCCTTGCTTCCCTTCCATTTTCCTTGATGAGTTTAAAGAGTCATGGTGATAGTTCTTCTTTAAATGTCTTGTAGAGTTCAGCAGTGAAGCCATCAGGACCTGGGCTTTTCTTTGTTGGTAAATTTTTTATTACATTTTCAATTTCACTCATTGTAACTGGGGTGTTTAGAATTTCTATATCTTCTTCTTTTAACTTTAGCAATTTCTATGTATCTAGGAATCTGTCCATTTCTTCTGTGTTTTCCAATTTATTAGAGTACAGGTTCTCAAAGTAGGTATTGATGACCCTCTGGATTTCTGCTGGGTCTGTTGTGGCTTCACCTTTTTTGTTCCTAATTGCATGGATTTGACCCTTTTCTTTCCTTTTTTTGATAAGGTTGGCTAAAGGTTTATAGATTTCATTTATTCATTCAAAAAACCACCTCTTTGATTCATTAATTTTTTGTATCATTCTCTTAGTGTCCATTGCATTGATTTCTCCTCTGATCTTTATAATTTCCTTTCTTGTATGAGCTTTTGGTTTGTTATGCTCTTCTTTTCCTAGGAGCTTGAGATTCTGCATTAGGTTATTTTTCTGAGTTCTCTGCATTTTCCTAATATGGGCATTCACTACTACAAATTTCCCTCATAGAACTGCTTTCATTGTGTCCCATAGATTCCTGTGTGTTGTACTGGCATTATCATTTACTTGTAGAAACTGTCTAATTTCTTCTTTAATTTCCTCTGTGACCCATTGGTTGTTCAGGAGAGTGTTATTCAATTTCCATGTGTTTGTGGGAGTTTTGTGGTTTCTTATGTTATTGACCTCCAATTTTATTGCACTATGGTCTGATAATATACAGGGGATAACTTCAGTTCTTTTACATTTACTTAGACCTGTCCTATGAGCTATCATGTGGTCTGTTTTGGAGAATGACCCATGTGCAGCTGAAAAGAATGTGTGTTCTGATTTTGTGGAATGGAACCCTCTGTAAACATCTATTAAGTCCATTTGTTCAATAGCTTGGTTCAGTTGTAAAATTTCGTTGTTATTTTTTTGTCTAGATGATCTGTCTATTTCTGATAATAGGGTATTGAATTCCCCCACTACAATTGTATTAGTGCTTATTTGATTTTTCATGTCCATTAATATTTGTTCTGTATAGTTGGGGGCATTTGTATTTGGTACATATATATTTACGATTTTCGTCTCTTCCTCTTGAATTGTTCCCTTAACCAGGATGTAGTGACCATCTTTGTCTCTCTTAGTTAGTTTTGGTTTGAAATCTACTTTGTCTGTAAATAAGATTGCTACCCCTGCTTTTTTCTGGGTTCCTGTCGTGTGGAGAACTGTTTTCCATCCTTTTACTTTCATTCTGTGAATTTCTTTTTGAGTTAGGTGTGTTTCTTGTATACAGCATTTTGCTGGGTTTTGCTTCTTAATCCATTCTGTCAGTCTATTTCTTTTGATTGGTGAATTGAGGCCATTAACATTGAGAGTTTTAATTGATAGATATTGACTCATCCTTGTCATGATGTTTTGCTGGTTTTGGCTCTTTTATTTCTTATTTTTTTCCCCCTTTCCCTTTAGTTTCTTACCTTACCTGGCGGCTTCCCTCTGTTGGGCCTCATGGAGTTGTGACCTTCATTGTCTTTTTCTAGGATATTGCTTAGAATTGCTTGGAGTGCTGGTTTGGTGTTCATGAAATTTCTCAGATGTTCTTTGTCATGGAAGTATCTAATTTCCCCATCTATTGTGAAAGATAATTTTTCAGGATACAACAGTCTAGGTTGGAAGTTATTTTCTTTTAGGGCTTGAAATACTTCACTCTAGGCCCTCCTTGATTTTAAGGTTTGTGTTGCGAAGTCTTCTGTGATTCTAATGGGCTTTCCTTTGTAGGTGATTTGTTTCTTTTCTCTAACTGCCTGTAGGATTTTGTTCTTCTGTTGGGTTTCTGGGATCTTGACTATTATATGTCTATGTGTAGATTTGTTTTGATCATGGGTAGTTGGAGTTCTATATGCCTCACTTATCTCTGTGTCAAATTCTGCACCTCTGTCTGGGAAGTTTTCTACTATTACTTTTGTGAACAATTTTTTTTATGTCAATTGTACTTTCTCCTGTTTTTTCGTGGACTCCTATCAGTCTTATGTTACTCTTCTTTGCATCATCTAGCAGCTGCTGGGTTGATTTCTTGTGTTCCCTTACTATTTTGAAGAGATCTCTGTTTTCATGGTCCTTAACCGAAATCCTGTCTTCTGTATCTGATATTCTATCTTCAGATTCCCTTAATGTGCTCTGCATGCTTTCAGTGCAGTTTTTAATCTCCTGAATATCTGTTTCAATCTGTTTCATGGATTCCATTTCTTTCTTATGTTGGGCGATCATGGTTCCCATTTCTTTCTTATGCTGGACATTCATGGCTTCCAGCATGTTTCTGAGCTCATCTATTTTTTTTTTTATCTGTTTCTGTTCTAAAGCCTCTAATCATGTCTTTCACTCTGCTCACCATCTCTGTAGTTACCTGGGAAATTATTTTTGTTTTGAATTTTTTTAGAGCCCCATTCATCTGTTTTGTTATTTCCTTTGCTATCAGTTCAGGGTATCTAGGTGGTTGATTATCAGACTTTACCTTTACCCCCAGAATTTACCTTTTGTGGGGTGGAAGTCTGAGTTTGTGCCTTACTTAAATGTCTTCTCAGTTTTGTTTTTGGTACTGTCCTTGGTTTAGTTCCTGGGTTGATAATTTGAAGTTGTTTATTGTAAGTATCTTTGTTGATGTATTTAGAACACTTATGGAATGGTTGCTTCTCAGAGGTGTCTTTCAGTTATACCTGGTCTTTAGGTTTTGAGCCTCTAATGGCTCTGAGGCTGTCTCATTTTCATTATACCAGGAATGACAACTGATTACATCAGTCACAACACCTTAGCCCAAGTGATACAATTAGCAACACAATAGCATCAAGTACCTTCTAGAAAATGACAATTTATAGTAGTTATTAATCTATCACCTTTAACTGTGTGAATTAATCAAAATCAAGGACCAACCCAACATATATTTATAGTGAATAAACTCTTCAATATAGCAACTTTACCCTTCAGGATGGGGAGTTAGAAGGAGTTGGGGAGGGAGGAATAGGTAAGTAGAAGGATAGTGGAATGTTAGCAGTGAGGCCAGAGGGCACAGGCAAGAGAAGGAAAGAGAAGAAAAGAAAGATAAAGAAGAAATATGAATTAGGGGCAGAATAGGAACACAAAGGGAGATGAAGAACAATGTGGGACAGCAAGGGATTGAGGGAGAGAGAGAGAGAGAGAGGAAAAAAAAGAAAACTAAAAATTTTAAAAGAGTAGCAAAGAAGAAAAAAATTTAAAAATAAGAGCAAAAAGGGCTGGGGATTTAGCCCAGTGGTTCTGCCGCCTGCCTTGCAAGCACAAGGACCCGAGTTCGATCCCCAGTACCACAAAAAACCAAAAAAAAAACCATAAAAAAAATAGTGGTAATTTTGAAAATAACAAATAAAAGATAAAAATGAAGGGCCTCCTTCAGGGTATGTCTGTGTCACAATAGACAACATGGGCAGCAGTGTGCAGTTATAAGTCAATGAGTCTCAGAAAGCCAGTCACAGACTCATGAGATTCCGGCAGATTTCTGGCTGCAAGTCCCAAGTTGAGCTTCCTCTCCTCCTGCAGGGTTGAACTGTGCAAGGTTCTACTGCAGGTTCCAGCTGCCTTTCCCCTGAAGATAGTCCAGGTTCTGATGGGAGGTGATGATCCCTCCAACTTACCAAGCATGGTGGTCTGGTGTGCCTTTATTGCAGAGATTCTCTTCACTTTTCCAGTGGGCTTCAGTTTTCATCAGGGAGCCTGAGAGAGGCCCTCTCTCTGTTGTTCACTTCTGTAGCTCAGGACAGTGGCCTTTATGCTCCCCTGTGCCTCTGTAGTGTGGATTCAAGTAGCTGTGCAGCCAAGAGGTGTGTGTGTGGGGGGGTGCCCTGTTGTTGCAGGTGCCCGTGCAGCCAAAGAGGCTGGTGGGTGAGCCCTCACAGGCTGGGTCTCTGGCTCAGTCTCTTGGTCAAAAGTGGGCGGAGTGAGCCGGATTGAGCAGGGCCCACTCAGCCTGCGGTCGCTCTACCTGCACTCACGGCCAAGCTGGAGGCTGGTGGGCAAGCCCAGGGGTCCTCACTGGCTCAGACTGTTTTTAATATTTTGCTTTTGTGTTGAATTTATGAGATCTTGACTATTGTATGCCTAGGTGTAGATTTTTTTGATCATGGGTAGTTGGAGTCCTATATACCTCACTTATCTTTATGTCAAATTCCTTTTCTCTGTTTGAGAAGTTTTCTGCAATTATTTCTGTCAAGTTTATGTCTTTTGTGCTATCTCCTACTCCTTCATTGACTCCAATCAATCTCAAGTTATTCTTTTTTGCATCATCTAGTAGCTATTGGATTGATTTCTTATGACCTGTTGCTATTTTAAAGAAATGTTTCTTGTCGTGTTTGCTATCCACCATCCTGTCTTCTTTATCTTTTCCTCCCATTCATTTATTCTGCTGTGGAAACTTTCAGTGGAATTTAAAATTTCTTGGATATCTGCTTGGATGTGTTTTATGTTTTCCAATTTTTTCCTATGCTGAGTATTCACAGTTCGTATTATTTTCCTCAGCTCTTCAATTTTTTATCTATATCTGCTCTAGAGTTATTAATCATATGTTTCATTATCATCACCATCTTTGTTGTTGTCTGAGAAATTATTTCTGATTTCATTTTTTCCAGAGCCTCTTTCATCTGTTTTGTTAACTCCCTTGTTACCAGTTCAGGGAGTCCAAGTGATTGACTTTCATATTGTTCCATCTTGTTACCCTCTGGATTTGCCTTTGGTGATCTGGAAGTCTGGGTTTGCATCTTGTTTAGGTGTCTTCTCATTTCTGGTTTTTTTTTTGTTGTTGTTGTTGATGTTTTTGGTTTATTTCCTGGATTGATGTTTGTATATTGCTTATCGTGAGTATCTTTATTACTAGTATTTAGAACCTTTAGGGAATGGTTACTTCTCATATTGTCTTCTAGGTATAGCTGGACTTTGGGTTTTAAGTCTCTAATGGCCCTTAGGCAATCTCAGTCTCGGTATACCAGGAAGGACAACTGAGTAGAACAATCATGTCATCTTGGCCAAAGTAATATAATCAGCATCAAAAATGGCATCTAGGGCTGGTGATTTAGCTCAGTGGTTTCGCCACCTGCTGCGCAAGCACAAGGACCTGAGTTTGATCCCTGGTACTCCCCCCCCAAAAATGGCATCTAGCATAGCTTAGAGAGTGACGAACTGTGGTAACTATTGATCTGCCACCTTTGACCCCATGAACTAGACTTGTGGTTATATATCAAAATCTAGAATCAACCAGAAATATGTTTGCTGTAAATAAGCCCTTCAATATAGTGAATTTACCCTCTGGGGAGAAGACTTAGAAGGAGTTGAGGGGTGGATAGAGAAATAAAAGGAGAGAGAAAGGTTAGAAGTAAATCTAGAGGACATAAGTAGATCATGCAAACTTTGGGAAACTGGTGAGTACAGGAAGAAAGAGAGAAGGAAGGAACAAAAACAAGGATAGAACAAACTATCAACAACAGGAAAACTAGAAACTGTATTCACATTCCTATAAAAATAAGAACAATTTATGGCTGGCGATTTAGCTCAGTGGCACCATGCCTGCCTTGCAAATGCAAGGTCCTGATTTTGATCCCTGTACTGAAAAAAAAAAAAAGAGCAATTGAGAAAACACAAAACAGGACAAAACCAGGAACAAGAAAGGCAATAAATGAAGAAGAAGGAGAAGGAGAAGGAGAAGGAGAAGAAGACAAAAGAAAAGAAGAAAAAAATGTCCACTTCAAGGTGTGTCTCTGCTGTCATCTGTGGACAATGTGGGAATGATGGCCTTTCTTGTCTCTGTTATGTGAAGTCTGGACCCCAGCTGTGGCAGGCTCCTTGAGGTAGGGCTTGTGCTTGCTGCTTTTCAGTTGATGGCAGGCTTTTCTGGGGGAGGCTCAGGCCATATGCCAAGCTGTGCACCAAGCTGCTCTCCCTGTGTTGGTGGGGATGTTTTAATTTTTTATCTTTGAATTTATTTGGATTACATGTGTTTCCTGTATACAGCAGAGAGTGGTGTTGAGTCCTTATCAGGTTTTGGGTAGCAGAGTAATACTGGCTTGGTAAAATGAGCTTGAAAGTGTTTCTTTCTTCTTTTTTATGGAGTAGTTTGAGGAGCATTGATTAATTATTTTAAAAATTGGGTACAGTTCAGTAGAGAATGTGCCTTGTCCTGGACTTTTCTCTACTATCTTTTAAAAATTACTGCTTTAATTTCATTGCTTATTATTGATTTATTTAGGTGTGTTATATCTTCTTGGTTCAAATTTGTTAGCCCATATATGTCTATTCATTTGTCCATTCCTAGATTTTTTTTTTTTTGAACTGGGGATCGAACTCAGGACCTTGTGCTTGCGAGGCAGGGATGGTGCCACTGAGCTAAATCCCTGGCCCTGGACTTTTTCAATTTATTAGAATATATTTTTCAAACTATTCTCAAATTATACTCTGGATTTCAGTGGTATCTGTTGTATTATTCCTTTCTAAGCCTCTAATTTATTTGTGCCCTCTCCTTATTTATTTGACTAAGGGTTTATCAATTTTATCTTTGCAAAGAACCAATTCTTTGCTTCATTAATCCTTTGTGGTGTTCTTTTAGTCTCAATTTCACTAATTTCTGCTCTGATGTTTGTAATTTCTTTCTTTCTACTAGTTTTGAATTTGGGTTGTTCTTGTTTTTCTAAGAACTTGAGATGTACCATTAATCGCTTCTTGGCCTTTTGGCTAAGATCAAGTCTAAATAAACAACTGTTTATTTGAGATCTGTTTTTCTAATATAAGCATTTATAGCTATAAACTACCCTGTTTTAACTGTTTTTGCTGTATTCCATAGGTCCAAGTGTTTTCATTTTCCTTTGATTTTAGGAATGTTTACATTTAATTCCTGATTTCTTCACTCATCTACTCCTCATTTAAAAGTATATTGTTCAGAGGTTAGGTAGAACTTTTGAAGACATTGGTGTAGGAAAAGATTTTATGAACAAAACCTCAGTTGCCCGTGGACTACCACAAACAATTAACACGTGGGAGCTCTTCTTATTAAAAAGCTTCTGCACAGCAAGAGAAACCACCAACAGTATGAAGAGACAACCCACAATGTGGGAAAAAATCTTCACCTGCTGTTCTTCAGACAAAGGTCTACTATCTTGAATCTATAAAGAACTTAAAAAAATCAGACTTCCCAAATTTAAAGACCCAGTCCAAAAATGGGCATCTGAAATGAACAGACATTTCTCACACAAAGAAGTAGAAATAGCAAATAAGCATATGAAAAAATGTTCAATATCACTGGTCATTTGAGAGATGCAAATGAAAACAATGCTGAGATTTCACCTCATTCCAGAAAGAATGGCTGCTATCATGAAATCAACCAATAACAAATACTGGCGGGGCTGTGAGGAAAGAGGAACCCTGCTCCACTGCTGGTGGGAGTGTAGAGTGGTGCAACCACTGTGGAAATCAGTATGGAGATACCGCAAAGAACTAGGACTGGAAGTCCCATTTGACCCAGCTATTCCTCTGCTGGTTATCTTCCCCAAAGAATTTAAAGAATCATACCACAGTGATATATGTGCACCCATGTCCATGTCAGCACAATTTGTAATAGCTAAAACTTGGAAGCAGCCCAATTGCCCATCAACTGGAGACTGGATAAAGAAAATGTGTTTGTTTTATAAAATGGAGTATTACTCAGCCATCAAAAATGAGAAATTAGAGACATTTATAGCTAAATGGATGCACATTGAAGCAATACTCTTAAGTGAAATAAAGACACACATGTGTAAATACCAAATAGTTTCTCTAGTGTGAGAAACTGAAAGGTAAATAAAGACTAAAAGGTATATTAGATAATGTGAAATAGGAAGAAAAGGGGCAAAGGGGAAGGGGAAGTGGGAGGGATAGGGGAAAGGAAAGAAGGGAATGAAATTAATATGAGCAAATGAAAAAATGGAAACAAAGTCTTTGTAAATAGGGAGGGATGAAAGGGTTGAAGGGAGGGCAGGGGAAGGGGGAAAAATAAGAACCAAGAGAGATTATGTAAAGGTGCAAATGATGAATGTAATTATATTGTAAACCTAAAATGTGCCAATAAAATAAAATTTTTAAAAAAGTATATTGTTCAATCACCATGTATTTATACGTTTTTTTGCAGTTTCTCTTGCTGTTGATTTCTGGTTTCATTCCATTAGGGTCTGATAAGGTGGAATAAATCATGTCCGTTTTTAAATATTTGTTAAGGTTTCACTTAGGGCCTAAAATGTCTTCTGTTCTGGAGAATGTTGTTTGTGCTGATGAAAAGAATATGTATTCTGCAGCTTTTGGAGGAAATATTCTGTAGATGTTTGTTAAGTCTGTTTGAGCTATATAGTGTAATTTAAGTCTGATGTTTTGCTGTTGATTTTTTTTGTCTGTAAGATTTATCTATTGATGAAAGTGGGGTATTGAAGTCAGACACTATTATTATTGTATTGGGGCCTATCCTTCTCCCTTTATGTAAGATTTATTTTATAAAATTTAATGCTGTAACATTCAGTACATATATATATATATATATATATACATATACACATACATACACATACACAATTGTTATAGCCTTCTTTTTTATTTTTTATTTTTTTTGGTACCAAGGATCAAACACAGGATCTTGCGCTTGCGAGGCAGGCACCGGAACCACCGAGCTAAATCCCCGGCCCTGTTATGTCCTTCTTGATGGATTGTTTCCTTTAATAATATGTATTGACCTTCTTTGTCCCTTTGATTTTGGCTTGAAGTCTATTTTGTTGGAAAGCAATGTAGCTACTCCTGATTACTTTCAGATTCCAGTTGATTGGAATATCCTTCTCCATCCTTGTACTTGCAGTTTGTGTATGTCTTTGCTGGTGAGGTAAGTTTCTAGCAGACATTAATAGTCAGGTCTGTTTTTAAAATCCAAATGGGTGGTCTGTGTCTTTTAATTGGAGAATTCAGACACTTTACATTCATGGTTATTATTGAAAGGTATGTACTAGATGCTGTCATTTTGTTTTTGTCTGGTTGTTTTGAATGAGCTATATTTCTTTCCTGTAATTCATCTTAGTAGTTTGATATTTTGCTGAATTAATCATACTTGATTATTTCCTAATTTTCATTTGCTTTTTATTCTTCTAGTAAGATTTACTCTTTCCTATGGTCTCATTGTTATGTTTGTCTTACTTCTTCCTCAGTGTGTAAGAGATAAATATCTCCTGCTATGTTGATTTTCTGGTCATGAATTACTTTAGTTATATTTATCTTGGAAAATCTTTATTTCACTTTTAGTTCTGAAGGATGAATTTGGTGGATATAGTAATATAGATTGACAGTTATTTTCTTTTAGGGCTTCAAATATATCATTCCATATACCCCCTGGACTATGGAGTTTTGACTGAGAAATCCGTTATTCTGATGTTTTTGTCTTTATAAATGACTTGGTACTTCTCTTTTGTAGCTTTCAATATTCTTTCTTTGTTCTGTACTTTGGGCAGTTTAAGTAAAATATGGTGTGGAGAAATTGTATCCTCGTCATATTTGTTTGGGGTTCTAAATCCCTCCTGCATGTCCATCTTTTCCATGATATGGGAAATTTTCTGCTATTATTTCACTGAATAGGTTTTCTATGACTTTAGCCTATACCTGAGCTTCTTTGTCTAAATGAATTACTTATATGTTTGGTCTTCTAATCATGTCCCATATATTTTGTATGTTCTGTTCATAATTTGTTATTTTAAAAAAATATTTATTTATTTAACTAGGGCAAAGTTTTATTAAAGGTAGTAAACAAAGCAACTCTGCAGAGCAAGTTTGGGCCAAGTAAAAGTAGGAAAAAATACACCCCCTACAGCATGAGGGTGGGCCACCATGTAAGAGAAAACACAATGGCAAAAATTCAATGTGGGCTCTTCTTTTTGTATCACCCACTCCTCATTCTGACATCAGGTCTGGCCATCCTATTGAAAACCTGCTCAAGTTCTTGCCAGTTCATGTGCAGGGTTTTGGGAACTGTTCTGTGCATATGTCCTGGGATTTTGTAATTAACAGGTCATGCCTGCTTTCCCAGCCAGCTTTGTAATTACCTAATCTCCTGTCTCATTTCCCATTGAGAGACACATATCCCCATAATCTATACGGGGTGCTGAGGAAGTGGAAGTCTCCATCTTCATATGGCTACTTCCTGCTGAAAGGAGTTGTAGGCCTTACCTACTGGAGAATATGTTGCTCTTCAACTACCTTGGAGTATTGTGGCTCACTGCCTGGGTTGAAGAAAAAATCATGGAGCAGTATTGGAATTTTGCTTCTTGAAGAGGAGCCTCAAGTCTTCCAGACATTCTCAGGAATGGCTTTCTCCTTAGTTCTGCTGCTTCTGGCTGGCTAATCCAGATAGATTATATTTGAGGGTGCTGGAGTCTGCTTCTGGAGGTGGTTTCTATGTTCTTTCTATCCTGAGCAAAGAATTTGTCAAGATAAGCACAAACTATAGCAAAATTTTATTAAAGGTAAGAAAATAAACAGGCTCTGCAGAGCAAATTTGGGCCAAGTAAAAGTAGGAAAAGAAATATACCGTATATTGTGAGTGTGGGCCACTGTGCAAGAGAGAACATAGTGGCCCTTTTCTTTAATTCTGTCTGAATGTGATAATTCATCAATCTTAATATTCAAGTGCTGATAGTCTTTCTCCTGTTTTGCCTAGTACATTGGTGAGACTTTCAGCTGAGTTAGTGGACTTATTGAGCTTTGCATTTCCAAGGTTTCTATTTTCTGTTTCAGAATCTCTGTTTGTTGAACTGCTCTTTAATATTCTGTATTGTTTTCCATAATTAATTTATACTGGTTATATGTGTCTCCTTTGGGGACATCGATCAGTTTTTAAATTAGTATTTTGAATTCTGGCATTCCATCCACTTTGATATCTTTGGAACTGAAGAGTTATGAACCTTTAGAGAAATCCTGTTGTCTTGTTTTCTCATTTCTTGTGTTTCTATGTTGAGATTTAGATATACCTGTTGGGATGAGTATCTCTTCCACTTTTTTGTGAGGGTCTTCTTTGTGAATAGCTGTCTGTTAAGGACTCCATCCTCAGTACTGTTCAAAAAGGAGAAGGTAAACCATAGTAACAATGACAACATGAAATTAAGTTATAGAAATGCAGTAAAAACCAATTGAAATCTGACTGTATTACCAATAATAGTAGGAAATAAAGGGGTAAAACAATATAGAATAAACTAAAAAATAAAAAACTAATAAAGGTAAAAGGGATAATAAAATAATTAAAAAGGAAAGCAGGGAAATGGTAAAAGAAACAAGACTTAAAAGCGGAAAAGGGAAGGAAAATGAGAAAGAGGAAGAGGAAAGAATGAGATTAAAAAATTCAAGTGAAGAATAAAAAGAAATAAGTAATTATATAAAACCAAGGGAGAAAAAAGTGAGTCCAAAAAATTCTTCCCAGCCTATGTGCTTGGATTAGAGAAGTTTCTTTCTTTTTTCAGACAAGGGCTCAGTATATAGTTTAGGTTGGCCTTGAATTCACTGTGTAGCTGGGCTGACCTCAAACTCACAGTGATCTGCCTGCCTCAACCTCCTGAGTGCTGGGATTACAGGCATGTGCCACCATGCCCAGCTTTTTTTGGTCTTCTAATACTAGAACCCATCAGGTATAGAGTTGTAGCTGGGTCCTGTTGTGATTATTCTTTGCTCTCAGCAAATTGGTATTGTATGTAAGCAGGGACCTTCCCTGAATTTCCTGCTGGGCTGGGCTGCATAATGGTATGTTGTCTGTGGCAGTGTTGTATTCACTCCAGATGCTTTTCTTTCTAAAATATGTACCTAGAGCCGATGCTAGCCCCAACTAGCTTCATGCCACCTGGGCTGGGCAAGTGCCTACTCCCTCCAGAGGTCCCCAAGTTTGTGTACCTGGTGTGGTAACTAGCATCCAAGTTGAGGCATAACCCTAAATGTATCAGAGTATGGGCTAAGTCGGCCACTGAGTTCTATGCCAGGGGGTAGGAGGACACCCGTAGGAATTGAGCAATCAACCATGGGAATTTAACAATCCTTGAAACTCTCAGACTGAGCCCCTTCATTAAACTGTATGGGATCAGTCTTGCTCCTCATAGCAGAGCTACTGACCACCCTCACAATCTGAGCTTCTACTCCTTAAACTTTTCCGTGGGTCTGTGACTGACTGTCCCCATCTCCACAACTGACCGTTGTGGCTGTTTCCCACCCAGTCACTGTGGCAGGGTGCCTCCTAGGGAGCCCTGAATTACTATGTTCAGTGTCTTCTGAACCCCTCAATACCCAGTCCTCCCAAATAGACCCCTTCTCAAGATGGCCCCAGTTATAGCACTTCAAGGTGTGGTGAATGCTGCAGTAGATTTCTTCTCCAGAACTACCTTGGCAGGCAGGAAGAGTGACTTTCAGAATATTTCCCTCCCTAGGAAGATAACGATACACAGTATACTATATTAAGTATTGTTATTCTCTTATTTTGTTATAAAATTGTTTTTCTTACAAAATAAAAAAAAGTAGGTTAAAACAAACCTTTCAAGATCTCTTCTGTGGCTATGATTGCTGGTCTGTTGTTATTGTCAGGGCTGTCTGCACTGTCCAGGCTTACCTTATGCTCATAGCTTTGGGTTCCCTTCTCAGGAGGCTAGAATAGAGTTCCCCATGGTTTTGTACTTTTCTCCAAATTGCTTTTCTGCTTCTCCATGTTTTTTAGCTTTCCTATCAGCTCTTTCTTGATGCCCAGAGCTTTTCCTCTCTTTCTCTTTTCAGAATGTAATTTCTTCTTTGTTGCCCTGACTCTTCTCACTCACAGAGTCATGCAAAGAATACTTCTATTCTGTGGTCTTCCTGGCTTCATTGTTCTGGGGCCTAAAGGACAGTACATCATGGAATGGAGCACTTGGTAGAACAAAGCAAAGGAATAGAGATGCATCAGGGAAGCAAAGAAAAGGGCCATACTACCAATATTCACTTCAAGAGCACAACTCAAATAACCCAGTTACCTTTCACTAGGCCCCACCCCTCAAAGGTTTCAAATCTTTCAGCCACAGGTTGGTGACCAAGCCTTTAACTCATGGGTCAGTGGGGAACACTCCAGATGCAAACTAGGATTGAGTGATATGTGAAAACTGTCTTGTCTAATCAATTTTATGTAACCTAAAACTTCTATTAAAATGAATTAAGAACAGTACACTTATTTTTCTTTCATAGTTATGAAACAGTATAATAAAATGTATGAGGAAACAAATATACAGTAGAAAAACACACCATCAAGCGCAGTTTATAGGTTATTGGCTTTAGAAGTACAATTTTATTTAAGTAGACCATTCCAAACTTTATAACTTAAATAAAAATTAGCAAAAAATTTTGTGATCATACCATGGGTATTACAATACATGAAACTTTCTAAATTAAAAACTTTAAATCTAAAAAAATGTTTAAAATGAAGTTAAACTGAAATACATTTTTGTGAGTGTGACTAGGATACAAAATCTCTCCTAGAAGGACATGAACTAATCTGAAAATGCAAGCTTTTTCTTTGTGACAATGGTGAGCAATATATTTTCCTGGATGCTAATTATTTTTTAGGGACCACAATTGAAAGATAGATTAGCACCCATTATCACCACTCCTGTTCAATATAGTTCTGGAAACATTCACCACAGCAATTAGACAAGAGAAGGAATAAAGATAGGAAAGGAAGAAGTTAAACTGTCATTATTTGCTGATGATATATTTTATGTAGGAGACCCAAAAAACTCCACCAATGACTTCTAGACTTAATTGACAGATTCAGTAGAGTAGCTGGATGCAAGGTCAACACTCAAAAAACAATAGCCTTCTTACACACAAATAACAGACTCACTGAGAGAGAAATCAGGAAAACAATTCTTTTTACAATAGCATCCAAAAAAATGAAATACCTAGGAATCAATCTAACAAAGGAAGCAAAAGACCCCTGCACTGAAAACTACAGCACTGTGAAAAAGGAGATCAAAGAGGATTAAAGAAAGACATCCCTTGTTCCTGGGTAGGAACAACCAGTATAGTGAAAATGGCCATATGTACAAAACTGCTATATAGATTCAATGCAATCCCGCTTGAAATTCCAATACTATATTTCACAGAAGTACAGAAACAAACCAAAAATTCAGTTGGAACAAGAGGAGACCTAGAATAGCAAAAGCAATTCTAGGCAACAGAGACATGGCTGGGGGTATCACAATCCCCAACTTGAAACTGTATTACAAAGCTACTGTGATAAAAACAGCATGATACTGGCAAAGAAACAGACCTGAGGACCAGTGGAACAGATTAGAAGATGCAGAAACAACTCCAGACATAATCAGCCACCTCATCTTTCACAAAAGAGCCAGCTACCCTCACTGGAGGAAAGATAGCCTATTTTTTTTCCCATTAAGTTTATTGGTATATTTTAGGTATAAAATACAAGTTACGTTCATCATTGGGATCTTGTACCATTACATGAGTATCTTGATTCTTATTTTTTTCCCCTTCCCCTGGCCTCCCTTCCCTATTTGCAAAGACTTTGTTTCCATTTTTTTCCTTTTCTCATATTTTTCTTTTCCCTTTTTTCCTTTCCCCTACCCCTCCTACTTCCTCTGCTCCTTTAGACCGTTTCTTCCTGTTACACAATATCAATTATACATTTTTTAAATTACAATATCAAGATCTAGGAGACATTACCAAAGATTTTACAGAATTTAAAAGGATATAGAAAGCATATTTCAAAAATCTGTTTTGAAATAAATTTGACAACTTCTAAGAAGTACCTTGGAAGACAAATTAATGAAACTAACTCTGGAGGAAATATAAAATTTGAATAGCACCTATTAAAGAAAGTATATTCCTACTTGAAAACCTACCTATATGACAACAGCAGGCTCATATACATATTAACTGATAAATTATATCAAACAATTAAAGCAGAAAAAAGAAACACTTTTCCCCTCATTTTAGGAACTCAACATTGTGCTAATCCTAAAACTGGATAAAAATAATAGAAGAAAAAAGTATGAACATAGATAGAAATTTGTTTAACAAAACAAACTAATAGAAGTCAGATCTGGCAGGATGTAGAAAGTGGTTTTGTTATAGGGATGGCAGTGTTGGTTCAGCATTGGAAGATCCACCCCCAAAAGTCATCGTTTTAACAGAGGAAAGGAAAAAACCATATGATCCCGTAACTAGTTGGAGAAAAAGTATTGGACTAAATTCTGCAGCTGTTCATGATAACAGCTATCAGGAGAGTAGAAGTAGAACAGAACCTTCTCAACAAAGACATGTACTCCATACTTCCAGCGAGAACACCTTATATGAATGGAGAAGATACAATGCTTTCTGCTTAAGGTGGGGAACAAGGGCAGATATGTTTACTCTTTATCTGTCCATTAAACTTTGAAACCTAGGCCCCACCAAAATAGTCTGGCAATAAAAAGACACAATTAGGATAGGATTGGCAAGGTAGAAGCAAAATCTTTATATGTAGATGAAATGATCGTCTACAGAGAAAATGCTAAGAAATCTCTAGGAGCCCCTAGAACTTGTACTTGAATTTAGCAGGATTAGAAAACACAAGGTATATATAAAAATTCAGGTCTGTGTATACTTGCTATAAATGAAGAATTGGATACTGAAATTTAAAAGTTATGTAGGAGTACAAAGGATCTAGAAAAGTTTTTTTAAAAAAGACAAAGCAGTGTTGGAAGACGTTTAGTACCTAATTTTAAGACTTCTTCTAAAGCTACAGTAATCAAGACAGTGTTGGTGTAAGGAAAGACATATAGATCATTGGAATAAAACAGAGAATCTAGAAATAGAACCACACATATATGGTCCACTGAGTTTTGAAAGATTATTTAACATTAGCATTTTATAGAATATAAACTCAATTCAAGAGCCAAGGAAGAGATAGTGTTTTCAGCAAATGGCACTAGAATGCCTGGTATCCGTATATAAAAAATTAACCTCAACCCTTTATTTCCATACATGAAAATAACTTGAAGGGATCTATGAACCTAAATACGAAAGCCTAAAAGTATAAAACTTTAAGAAAAAATTATAAGGGAAAATGTTTATGAATTCAGGGTAGGCAAGGACTACCTAGCATACAAAAGACATGATGTATAAAAGAAAAAAATTGATAAATGAGATTCCATCAAAATTTAGAACTTTAAATGACATCATTAAAATGAAAAGTAGTCAGGCCAGGGATTTAGTTCAATGGTTTCGGTGCCTGCTGCACAAGCACAAGGACCCAAGTTCGATCCCCAGTACCAAAAAACAAAGAAAAAGAAAAAAGAAAAGTAGTCCTTAAACAGACTATATTTACAATGCATATAACCTATGACCAGAATATATGAAGAATTCTTAGAGCTCATTAATAGACAACCCAATCAAAAAGTAGACATAAGAAGATGATAAATAGCCAGTATAGAACAAGGAAAGGTGTGCAACTCTAGAATCAGAAAAATACTAATCAGTACAATAACAAGATTGAATTATACACTCATTAGGGAGATGAAGTTAAAAATTTTAAAAGCCTTGTCGTGACTTTTTCTTTTTGTTAGATTGTCCCCCTTTGCGTTTAATTTGTCACGGCCAATGGATTCATTCTGCTGGGTTTTCTGGGGTTGTGATCCTCATTGTCTTTTCCTAGGGTATTGTCTAAAATTTTTTTGGAGTGCCGGTTTGATATTCATGAAGTTTCTGAGGTGCTCTTTATCATGAAAGTATCTTATTTCTCCATCAATTTTGAAAGATAGTTTTGCAGGGTACATCAATCTGGGTTGGAGGCTGTTTTCCTTCAGGGCTTGAAATACATCACTCCAAGCTCTTCTTGCCTTGAGGGTTTGCATTGAGAAGTCTGCTGTGATTCTGATGGGCTTTCCTTGGTATGTGATTTGTTTCTTTTCTCTCACTGCTTATAGAATTTTGTTCTTCTGTTGGATTTCTGGAATCCTAACTATTATATGCCTATGTGTAGATTTTTTTTGATCAAGGCTAGCTGGAGTCCTATATGCCTCACTTATCTGTATGTCAAGTTCTTTTCCCCTCCTTGGGAAGTTTTCTGCCATCACTTCTGTGAAGAGTTTTTTAATGTCATCTGCACTCTCTCCTCTTTCTTCATTGACTCCAGTCAGTCTTATGTTATTCTTCTTTGCATCGTCTAGCAGCTGCTGGATTGATTTCTCGTGTTCCTTTACAATTTTAAAGCAATTTTTCTTTTCCTGGTCACTAATTACAGTCTTTTCTTCTATATCTGAAATTCTATCTGCATGTTGGTTCATTCTGCTGCACAGACTTTTGATGGAGTTTTTAATCTCCTGGAAATCTGTTTGCATCTGTTTTATGGATTCCATTTGTTTCCTATGTTGGGATTCCATCATGTTCCTCAGATCCTCTATTTTTTTATCTGTGTTCCCTCTAGATTTATTAATCATGTGTTTCACCATGAGCAAAATCTTTGCTGTTATCTGAGTAATTATTTCTGATTTCATTTTTCCCAGATCCTCTTTTGTTGCCAGTTCAGAGAGTCCAGGTGGTTGAGTATCAGAGTGTTCCATCTTGTTTCCCTTTGGGGTTGCTGTAGGTGATCCAGAAGTCTGTTTTTGAGGCTTGTTTATGTGTCTTCTCATTTCCACGGGTCGGGGGGGGGTGCTTCTGGCACCCAAGCGGCTCACCTTCTCTGCCCTAGGAGCTTGGGATGGCAGCGGGGGAGCTTCCTTCCGGGTGCTGTGACTGGCTCAGCTTCTCTGCCCTAGGAGCTTGGGATGGTGGTGGGGGAGCTTCCTTCTGGGTGCTGGGACCGGCTCAGCTTCTCTGAAGATAGCCTATTTAATAAATGGTGTTGGAAAAACTGGATTTCAACCTGCCAAAGATTAAAACTAGACCCATATCTATCACCATGCACTAAACTAAGATTGAAGTGGATTAAAGATCTAAATATTAAGACAGAAACACTAAACTTGCTGGAAGATAAGTTATGTAGAACTCTTGAAGACATTGGCATAGGAAAAGACTTTTATGAACAAAACCTCAGTAGCACGGGAACTAGCGCAAAGAATCAACAACTGGGATCTCATCTTATTAAAAAGCTTCTGGGGCCAGGGATTTAGCTCAGTGGTTCCACTGCATGCCTCACAAGAGCAAGGACCTGAGTTTGATCCCCAGAACCAAACCAAACAAAACAAAATTAAAAAAAGCTTCTGCACTGCAAGAGAAACCACTAGCAGAGCTAAGAGACAACCTACAATGTGGGAAAAAATTTTTAGCAGCTGTACCTCAGACAAAGGACTACTATCCAGAATATATAAAGAACTGAAAAAAGTCAGACCCCCCCATATTCAAAGACCCAATTCAAAAATGGGCGTCTGAAATGAACAGACATTTCTCAGACAAAGAAGTGAAAGCAGCAAATAAACATATGAAAAAATGTTCAACATCACTTGTCATTGGAGAGATGCAGATGAAAACAACAGTGAGATTCCGCCTCACCCCAGAAAGAATGGCTGCTATCAAGAAATCAACCAATAACAAATGCTGGCAGAGGTGTGGGGAGAAAGGAACCCTTCTCCATTGTTGGTGGGAGTGCAGACTGGTGCAACCAATGTGGAAATCAGTATGGAGATACCTCAAAGAACTAGGACTGGAAGTCCCATTTGACCCAGCTATTCCCGTGATGGGTATCTTCCCAAAAGAATTAAAAGAACATACCACAGCGAAATGTGTGCACCCATGTTTATAGCAGCACAGTTTGTAATAGCTAAAGCTTGGAAAGAGCCCAAGTGCCCATCAACTGAAAACTGGATAAAGAAGATGTGTTTTTAAAAATAAAATGGAGTACTACTCAGCCATAAAGAACGAAGAACTAGAGTCATTTATAGCTAAATGGATGCATATTGAGGCCATACTCTTAAATGAAATAAATAGGACACACATGTTTAAATACCAAATAGTTTATCTGGTGTGAGAAACTGAAAGTGAAAAAAGGATTAAAAGGATTAAAATGAATAATTGATTATTTGAAATAGGAAGAAAAGGTCCAGTGGGGTAAGGGAAGTGGGAGGGGAAGGGGAAAGGAAAGAAGGGAAAGGAAAAATTATGAGAAAAGGAAAAAATGGAAGCAAATTCTTTGTCAATAGAGAGGGTGGGTAGGTAATGGGGAAAAAATAAGAACTAAGATACATCACGTACAGGTACAACTACCCAATGATAAATGTAAATTTATTGTATACCTAAAATGTACCAATAAAAGAATTTAAGGATAAAAAAGAAAGATTAGTGAATTAGCTGAATAGTATTTTTGATTTAATCATTTTGAACACAGAGATATGAAACATGAAAAAATGGGATATATAGGAAAGATCAACATTTTTTAGATTAGGAGTCCCAGAACAAGAGAATAAAGAATATTCAGAAGGAAGAATGTTTTGAACAGTGATAACTAAACCTTTTCCAGAATTGGGAAAAGATATTTGTTCCATATCAAAGTATACTTTCAGTACTGAGTAGGATAATAAAAAGCAGATTAAGGACTCAAAATTATAAAACTCTCAGTCAACTCTTGTGAATCTTTCCCCTGTCCCCAGGCTCCACTTCTTTTATTCTGTCTTTTATGTTACCTTGCCTATTTATTCTTTTTTCTTAAATTATATTGTCTAACCTGATTGAGCTTCACTATCTCTTCCCAATTTCATTTAATAAAGTTCTGTGGTTTCTTCTGGGTGACAGGCTATAAAAACTGACTTTTGTGGTATCAATTACGGGTACTCAGTTCTCTTACCTTTGCTTTTTCTAGTCCCTGCACAAGTTCTAGGGGACCAAAGATCAGTCCTTCCACTACCAGCTCAGAAATCTACATCAGAACCCCTACTGTCTCCATCAACCTCAGAATCATAATTCTTGGAAGAAGGAAATATTGCCCTTGAGGTTTGTGTAAATACACCCTCCACTTAATCCTTGTGTTCAACAGAAGGCTATTTTCCTGCTTCTGCCATCTCTTCTCTGTCTTCCCATCCCTAGAGGTTTAACTACAGCCTTCAACCCTTACATCAGAAATATCCTTTTCTGGTCATCATATGCCATAGGTAGGGGGATGTCTTGTCCTTAGAAGAGAGAAAGAGTGGTTTGAGCAGAATATCTACAGATGTGAATAAGGCCCCTTCAGCATGGTTTTGTGATTCAATAGATATTTGTCTTATAGTATGTCTCCCAAAATAGGTTCACCATGATAAAACTGAAGAATACCAATGAATAAAAATAATGTAATTAATTTTAGAGTAACAAAAGAATTTTAGTAGCAATAGTCATGCTAGAAGACAATGTAACAGTATTTTAAAAATGCTAAAGGAAAGAAAGACCTATCAACCTAGAACTTTATCTTTAATCTTTATCTTGACTCAGGGTTGATGACAACATATAGTACTTTTCAGACACAGAGATATGAAAATCACTTGTCATTTATATACTCTAGAATTGTTTACAAAAATGAATATACATTAGTCTTGCAAGAAGAAAGATGAGCTCAATGTGAAGGTGGAGAATAAACCATGTCAAAGTTCATGTTGTTTAAAGAATTTGGATCTATTTAACTCCTTTGAATATTTTTCTAATATTTATAGTTAAGTAGGTTAAAAAACATTATGAGTAACCAGTAAATAAATGGATGCTATCTATAGATTCCAAATTAGTAAAGGGGAGAGCGGATAATATAAAAAGTATATCAATGTCAAGAAGGCAGGAAAGGAGGATAAAAAAATAAAGGTATGATAAACATAAAAAAAATCAGGTCTGGAAAGACCCTCACAGACACACTTAGAAGTATAGTAAATATTTGCCAATTCTCTATGCATCCTTCAATTCAGCCTTATTGACATCCAAAATTAAACATCCCAGGGCCTTTCTTCTCTGTCTTAGATGTGGCATTAAATTTGATTTAAACATTTTAGAAAATAAAAAAAGAGAGGAACATCTACCCCCCATTTATTTTTTGCTGATAGTATAGTCATGCCAGCAAAATGAACAAGACAATATCAGGAACTAAGTCTATATCACTTCAGTACTTTGATGGGAAAGTTCTGAATAAAATATTAGCAAACAGTGTATCAATGAAAATTATTTATAGTATATAGCATCTAAACTTTAAATAGGAATGTATTTAAGGAAATTATGTGTGAAATCTTGTATCAATCACTTTTCCTATTGTTGGGACTAAATACCTGACATCCACAATTCTAAGGAGGAGAGGTTTATTTTGGCTCATGATTTCACAAGGTTCAGTCTAGGGCTCCAAGGAAAATACAGCATGATGGAAGGATCTGGTGTAGGAAATCTGCCTGCTCCTAGGCAGCCAAGAAGCAATGGGAGAAGGAGGAGTGGGAGACAAGATTACAGCCTTCTAGCTCATGATGCCAGGCACCCATTCCTTTCACAAGGCTCCATCTCCTAACAACACATTCAGCCATGAATTTATCATGGGGTTAATCCACTGATGAGTACAGTGGCTTCATGAGCCAGTCACCTTCCAAAAGCTCTACCTCTCAACACATGAGACTTTCTGAGGGAGATATTTTAGATCTAAACCATAACAGATCTCTATATTGAGAGACCTCTTCAAAACCTTACTGAGAAGATGTAAAGATGACTTGAATAGTTGGAGATATGTGCTATGTTGTTTGATTGAAAGAGTCAATAGTGTCATGTATAAATTTCCCCATCATACATCTAGTGAGTAAATGAAATTCTGATAAAATACTTACCAGGCTATTTTGGGGTAAAAATTTGGACAAGCTGATGCTAAGATTTATGTATTTGTCAGGTTTCCTGCCTCTGGTACAAAGTACCTGACACCTGCAATTTAAGGAGAAATTTAATTTGTTTTATGGTTTCAGAGGTTTCAGTCCATTGTTGGCTGGCTCTAAGGCAGGAGCATCATGGCTGAAGGGTGTGGTGCTGGTGGCCAGGAAGCAGAGTGGAGGAACAACTAGAGGAAGGGGCCCAGGAGCAGATAGCCTCTGAGATCATACCCCTTGATGCACCCAGAGGTGTGCTTTATTAATTTCTTAGATACTGTCAAGCCATTAAAGTTGACATTCAAGCTTAACCATCACAACTCCCTACTCAGGTTTGAAAATTTATAGAATTGAAAAGTTTACTTACTAGATTACTAGTTTATTATTTTGTTTTTAATTTTTCCTGTTTTAAAATTTTTTATTTTATGAAAAAATAAAATAAAATTTCATATTCAATAAGAGAATAACAATAGTTATTACATTGTGTAACGTTATCTTCAAAGTAATTACTCTGAGTACAAGACATAAATCAAAAATATTCTTACAAAAAAACTCAAACAGATAATAACACAAATCTTTGTTTTCAATGAACTAAAATAAACTAGTAGAATAAATGAAATGAATTAGCATATATATATTAAGTACTTTTAAAGCAATGGAATTTGTAGAATAGGAAAATATTTGAACTTCTTCCTATTTCCTGTTTATCTGTCTTCCATTTTGTTCTTTATTTGTATTTCTCATATAAGAAAAACCATGTGATATTTAAGCTTGTGTGTCTGACTTATTTCACCTAGCATTATGTTCTCAAGTTACACTGATTTACCTATGAATGCCTCAAGTTCATCTTTGTTTATGGCAGCCTAGTTTATTAATTGATATTTAGTTTTAAATAAAACACCTAGATGAACTAGATGCACTATTTATTGAACTCAGGGCCTTTGTGCTAAGCACATCCCTAGCCCTTTTTTATTTTTTATTTTGAGACAGGGGCTTGCTGAGCCACTATGTAGCCCAGGCTATGCTTGAAATTGTGATCCTTCTGCCTCAGCCTCCCAGAGTGCTTGGATTACAGGTGTGTACCTCTGCAGTCAGTTTGTAACATGGACTTCTTTTTTTTTTAAAATTAATTTTATTGGTACATTTTAAGTATATAATATAATGACATTTGTCATTGGAAATTTACACCTTTATGTAATCTCTCTTGATTCTTATTTTTTCTCTATTCCCCTGCCTCCCTTCAGCCCCTCCATCCCTCCCTATTTACAAAGACTTTGTTTCCATTTTTTCATTTTCTTATATTAATTCCATTCCCTTCTTTCCTTTCCCCTACCCCTCCCACTTCCCCTTCCCCTTTGCCCCTTTTCTTCCTATTTCACATTATCTATTATACCTTTTAGTCCTACACTTTCAGTTTCTCACAGTAGAGAAAATATTTGGTATTTACACATGTGTCCTACTTATTTCACTTAAGAGTATCGCCTCAATGTGCATCCATTTAGCTATAAATGTCTCTAATTTCTCATTTTTATGGCTGAGTAGTACTCCATTTTGTAAAAAAACACATTTTCTTTTTTTATATATATTTTTTTCTTAAATTCTTTTATTGTTACATTTTAGGTATACAACACATTTACATTTCTAATTGGGAACTTGTACCTTTACATGCTGCATCTTGGTTCTTATTTTTTCCCCATTCCTAGCCCTCCCTTCATCCCCTCCACCCTTCCCTATTTGCAAAGACTTTATTTCCATTTCTCATCATTTTTCCTTTCCTTTCTTTCCTTTCCCCTGCCCCTCCCACTACCCCTACCCCTTTGGACATTTTCTTCCTATTTTGCATTATCAATTATTCATTCTAATCATTGGTACATTTTAGGTATACAATATAATGGCATTCATCATTGGAAATTTGCACCTTTACATAATCTCTCTTGGTTCTTATTTTTCACGCTTGCCCAGCCCTCCCTTCAACCCCTCCATCCCTCCCTATTTACAAAGATTTTGTTCCTATTTTTCCATTTTCTCATATTAATTCCATTCCCTTCCTTCCTTTCCCCTACCCCTCCCACTTCCTTCCCCTTTGCCCCTTTTCTTCCTATTTCCCATTACCTATTATATGTTTTAGTCCTTATTTACACTTTCAGTTTCTCACACCAGAGAAACTATTTGGTATTTATACATGTGTGTCCTATTTATTTCACTTAAGAGTATCGCCTCAATGTGCATCCATTTAGCTATAAATATCTCTAATTTCTCATTTTTTATGGCTGAGTAGTACTCCATTTTATAAAAAAGCCACATTTTCTTTATCCAGTCTCCAGTTGATGGGCAATTGGGCTGCTTCCAAGTTTTAGCTATCACCAACTGTGCTGCAATGAACATAGGTGCACATATATCACTGTGATATGATTCTTTTAATTCTTTGGGGGAAGATACCCAGTAGGGGAGTAGCTGGGACAAATGGGACTTCCAGTCCTAGTTCTTTGAGGTATCTCCATACTGATTTCCACAGTGGTTGCACCAGTCTACACTCCCACCAGCAGTGGAGCAGTGTTCCTCTTTCCCCACAGCCCTGCCAGCATTTGTTATTGGTTGATTTCATGATAGCAGCCATTCTTTCTGGGGCAAGGTAAAATCAGCATTGCTTTCATTTGCATCTCTTGAATGACCAGTGATGTTGAACATTTTTCCATATGCTTATTTGCTATTTCTACTTCTTTGTCTGAGACATGTCTGTTCATTTCAGATGCGCATTTGTGGGTTGGGTTTTTAAATTTGGGAAGTCTGATTGTTTTAAGTTCTTTATAGACTCTTGATAGTAGACCTTTGTCCGAGGAACAGTAGGTGAAAATTTTTTCCACATTGTGGGTTGTCTTTTCACACTGTTCGTGGTTTCTCTTGATGTGCAGAAGCCTTTTAATAAGAAGAGATCCCACTTGTTGGTTGCTTGTGCTAGTTCACGGGCAACTGAGGTTTTGTTCATAAAATCTTTTCCTACACCGATGTCTTCAAGAGTTCTACCTAATCTCTGTTCCAGCCGGTTCAGTGTTTCTATTTTAATATTTAAATCTTTAATCCATTTCGATTTCAGTCTAGTGCATGGTGAGAGACATAGGTCTAGTTTTAACCTTTGGCAAGTTGAAACCCAGTTTTTCCAGCACCATTTATTAAAGAGGCTATCTTTCCTCCAGTGAGGGTGTTTGGCTCCTTTGTCGAAGATGAGGTGGCTGAGTGTGTCTGGAGTTGTTTCTGCATCTGCTAATCTGTTCCACTGGTCCTTAGGTCTGTTTCTTTCCTAGTACCATGCTGTTTTTTATCACAGTAGCTTTGTAGTATAATTTCAAGTTGGAGGTTATGATACCCCCTGTCATGTCTCTGATTCCTAGGATTGGTTTTGCTATTCTAGGTCTCTTCTTGTTCCAAATGAATTTTTGGATTGTTTTCTCAAGGTCCATGAAGTATGCTGCTGGAATTTCAATCGGGATTGCACTGAATCTATATAGCAGTTTAGGAAGTATGGCCATTTTAACTATGTTGATTCTTCCTACCCAGGATCAAAGGATGTCTTTCCATTTTCTGATATCATCTTCAATCTCTCTTTTCAGAGTGCTATAGTTTTCAGAGAAGAGGTCTTTGATTTCGTTTGTTAGAGTGATTCCTGGGTATTTCAGTTTTTTGGATGCTATTGTGAAAGGAATTGTTTGGCCTATTTCCATCTCAGTGAGGAGTCTGTTGTTCGTGTAGAGGAAAGCTATTGATTTTTGTGTGTTGACCTTGTAACCAGCTACTTGACAATTTGGTTATTAAGTCTAGAAGACTTTTGGTGGAGTTCTTGGGGTCTTCTGTATAGAGTATCATGTCTTCTGGAAATAATGACAATTTGATTTCTTCATTTCCTATCTTTATTCCTTTTATTTCTTTCTCTTGTCTAATTGCTGTGGCTAATGCTTCTAAGACTATATTGAACAGGAGTGGTGATAGTGGACATCCTTGTCTTGTTTCTGATTTCAGTGTGAAGGATTTCAGTTTTTGACCATTTAGTAAGATGATGGCTGTTGGTTTTTCATAGATGGCTTTTATCAGATTGAGGTAGAGACCATCTATTCCTACTTTTTGTAGGGTTTTTATCATAAATGCATGTTGGATTTTGTCAAATGCTTTTTCTGCATCTATTGAGATGATCATATGGTTTTTGTCCTTGGCTCTATTGATGAAGTGTATTACATTGATTGATTTGTGTAAGTTGAACCATCCCTGCATCCCTGCGATGAATTCCACTTGTTCATGGTGTATAATCTTCTTGATGATCTTCTGCATTCTATTTGCAGTATCTTATTAAGGATTTTTGCATCTACGTTCATTAGTGACATTGGCCTCTAGTTCTCTTTTTTGGTTGGGTCTTTCTGTGCTTTGAGGATCAAGGCGATGCTTGCTTCCAGGAATGAATTTGGGAGTATTGCTTCCCTTTCAATTTCATTGAAGAGTTTAAACAGTAGTGGGAGTAGTTCCTCTCTAAATGTCTTGTAGAATTCAGTGGTGAAGCCATCAGGACCCAGGCTTTTCTTAGTTGGTAAGTTTTTAATTATGTTTTCAATTTCGTTGACTGATACTGGGTTGTTTAGAACTTTTAGGTCTTCTTCATTCAACTTTGGTAATTCATAGGTGTCTAGGAATCTGTCCATTTCTTCTGTGTTTTCCGTCTTATTGGCATATAGGTTCTGGAAGTAGGTATTGATGATCGTCTGGATTTCTGTAGGGTCCATTGTAATTTCATCCTTTTCATTTCTATTTGCATAGATTTGGCCCTTTTCTTTCCTTTTTCTGATAAGGTTGGCTAAGGGTTTGTCAATTTTGTTTATTCTTTCAAAAAACCAACTCTTGGCTTGATTGATTTCTTGTGTCATTCTCTTAGTCTCTATTGCATTGATTTCTGCTCTGATCTTTATAATTTCCTCCCTTTTATGAGCTTTGGGTTTGTCCTGCTCTTCTCTTTCTAGAAGCTTGAGGTTTAGCATTAGGTTGTTTATTTGAGCTCACTCTGTTTTCCTAGTATGGGTATTCACTGCTATTAATTTCTCTCATAGGACAGTTTTCATTGTGTCCCATAGATTCCGATATGTTGTGTTGTCATTGTCATTTAATTGTAGGAACTGTCTGATTTCTTCTTTAATTTCCTCTGTGACCCATTGGTTATTCAGAAGTGTGTTGTTCAATTTCCATGTGTTTATGAAATTTTTGCAGTTTCTTTTACTATTTATCTCCAATTTCATCAGAGTATGGTCTGATAATATACAGGGGATAACTTCAGTTCCTTTGCACTTACCTAAATATGTTCTATGAGCGAGTGTGGTCTATTTTGGAGAATGACCTGTGTGCAGCTGAAAACAATGTGTGTTCTGATTTTGTGGGGTGGAATACTCTGTAAACATCTGTTAAGTTCAGTTGTTCAAGAGTTTGAGTTCTAGTATTTTGTGTAACATGGACTCTTAAAAATTACTACTCATCAAAATATATTGTTAAAAGAATACATGGGAGGGGTCATAGTTATGGACAAAATATTGGCAAAAACATATTTGACACAGGACTTGTATACAGAATACACAACCAGTTTCTGCAGCTCAATAAAATTAGACAAATAACAGTTTCCCTAATAAAAAAAGGGTCAAAGAACTTAAATTAATATCTGTGACAGTTAAGGTTGAGTGTCAAGTTGACTCGCTTTGGGATCTACTGGGAGGGATTGGTGGAGCATACTTGTGGGAGTGAGTGGGTGGGCCATGTAGGCATGACCTTAGGTACTTTATATCATCCCTTGTCTCTTCTTTCCTGATGTTGTTCCTTTGCTCTGCTTCCTGGATGTTGTGAACTAAGCACCTTTGCTCTGTCATGCTCTTCTGCCATGATGTTTTTGCCTAGGAGCTAGCTGACCATGGACTGAATTCTCTGAAACCATGAGCTAAATTAAACCTCTCCTTCTTTAACTTGTGGGTGCTGGATATTGTGTTAAGCAAGGGGAAAGCTAATTAATGAGAGGAGGGGCCATGGTTGTGACTGCACCTGTATAGGTCAGAAGCCTTTGGAACTGGTTTTGGAGAGGAATTTAGAAAGATTTGGAGATGCTGCCTACAGAAGCCCCAGAAAACTGTAAACAGAACCTGATGAGTAATTCTGGTTAGATCTCAAAAGACCAGAATGCTAGTAGGAATGTAGATAGCAAAGTCCAGGCCCAGGAGTTTTCAGTTGGGAACAAGGACTCCACTCGCAGTTGAACTAGGGCCATGTATGTTATGCCTTGGAAAGAAATTTTTCTACATTTTTGCCCATGTCCTGAAACTGTGAGAGACTAAAAATAAGGGCAGAGAACTAATTGATCTGATGGAGGAAATGTAAAGCAGCCCAGCAGTCAGGCTGTGGCATGGGTTCTGCAGCCTGCTTTTAGCAAGATTCATAATGAGAATCAGGGGCAAAAAGCAGTGTAAAATATTTTGAACAATTTAAATTTTGGCCTAGAAGGAATCATGGATAAAGTTGGGGCCAAAGGAGGTGTTGTTGCTGAAGAGGCTAGTACTGTTGAAAATACATGAAGTATTTTGTACAGGGTCAATGGATTATATAGAAATGGCCAATAAATACATGGAAAATGTTTGATATCATTATTCACATGAAGATTTCAAACTAAAACCATAATAATATAATGCTAAACAACAACAACAGCAGCAGCAGCAACAACAACAAAAATCAATCTGGTAATACCTAGTGTTGGTAAGGAGGTAGAACAATCAAAATTTTCATATATTACTAGTGGGGATATAAAATTATATGGCCACTTTGAAAATTGCTTTTGCAACTTGTAAAATTAAACATAAACTAACTATTCTATTCTTAGGATTTTACTCAAGAAAAATGAAAACACATGTTCACAAAAGCATTTTTACAAGAATGTTGATAGCAGCTATATTCATAATATTTAAAACTGGAAACAATTTTTTTGAGACAGGGTCTTTCTATGTAGTTTGGGCTGGCCTTGAACTCACTATGTAGCCCAGGCTGGCCTTGAATTCACAGTGATCCTCCTGCCTCAGTCTCCCAAGTGATGGGATTACAGGTGTGTGCTACCATGCCTGGGAAAACTGAAAGCAACTTAAATGTTCATCAATGGAAGCTGGATAAATTGTCATATATACATAAAATAGAAAACTATTTAGTAATAAAAATGAATATTTTACTGTAATGCATCATAACATGGACGAACTTCAAAAACATTTTGTTGAATAAACAAAGTTAGTTGCAAGAATACATAATACATTTATATGAAGAGTAAGAATTTATGGGGTTAGCAAGATTAGGAAAATGAATGTATAGTGATAATGATCACAATCATTATCAATCGAAGGGGAGGAATTGATTGGGAAAAGGCAGGAAATATGTTTTTTAGATGATGGTTGTTTTCTATATTCTGTTAGCTAGCAAGGTTTATATACATGTGCTTATTAATTGTGATATTTAAACTTGACTTGAGTAAGAACCACCTAGCAGATTAGTAAAGCTGCGACTATGTCTGTGGATCATTGACATATCAGCTGCAAACTAAGGAGGTAAGACCCACCCTGGATGTGGGTGGCACCAACCATTAGACTTTTAACCTGAGTGGAATGAAAAGAGAAAGAGGAAAGAAGCTTTCTTTTTTTTCTTCAGAGGAGCTCAGATCTTTGCCATTGCCTTTGGATGTTTGACTCCTGTTCCTTCACAATTCCAGTGCACTCGTTAGCCTTCCAGTTCATACCCTTCGACTTTCTGACACAGATTCACACAGACTCTGCAGTGAGCTTCTAGGCCTTCACCCTTTGACTGGATCTTGTGGCTCAGGTGCATTCTTCCACATCTGATCTGGCAGATGGCCATTTGGACTCTCCCACTTCCATTCCTGTCAGTCTACCTAGTAAATCATTTGTATAATCATACATATATTTTATATTAATTCTGTTCCTCCAGTGAACCTTAACTAATATAGTAGGTAAATGGGTTTCTAAAGTAGACTAATAGAAAAGAACATAAAGCCAAGAAATAGACTTTATAAACACGAAGACTTGATATAGACAGAAGTGGCATTGGTAAAAACAATATTATCAATAAAAGGTATGGAGCAATTGACTACATATGTGAAGAGAAAAATTGGATCCTTGTTTTTTACTACACTGTTTGATGCTTTGTACACAGCTAAAATCATTACTTTAAAAGAAAGAGCAGTCATTTTGGGACAAAAGCAGTCTATTATATGACATGGTATTGGAATAACAACAGACAGATCAGCCTGCATAATTAATTCAGAAATAGATCTTAGTGTTTATGGAAAAGATGGTATTCTGATTCAGTGGAAAAAGGATATATTTGGTAAGTAGTTTTAGTACCAATGTTCATCTGGAAAAGTCTAGATTTTTATATCATATACAATGTAAAAAATATAAAATGGGGCTGGGGATAAAGCTCAACAGGAGAGCATATACTTAGCGTGTGTGGGGCTCTTGGTTCAGTCCCCACTACCAAAATAGAAATGAAAAATCTCAAAAGTACAAAACAAATTCTAGATGGATTAACATCTTAAATTTAGAAGAACTAGATATTAGAAAATTACATAAGAAAGGTTATAAACATTAGGAGAAGGAAGCTTTAAGGAAAAAGGGGATAAATGATATTTTAAAAATATAAATATTTTAAATAATTATTTAAAATTAAATAAATTATGACAAAATTACTAATCAACAGTTACCATTCAACAAAAAGAAAAGATAAAAGATAGTTTGGAAAACATTTGCAGCACGTACAGTAAGAAAGTTTTTAATGACCCTTATATAGTAGTAATACAAATTGTACTGAAAATGTCCTGAAATTCTGGGACAAGAGCAGACCAGATTTGGCTACCTTCCTCATAACACCAATCAAGGAGAAGAACAGTGGTGAAGGGCAGAAAAGTAGTTTTAATCTGCATAGGCCATGCCAGAAGGACAGATAAAGAGGTTCAAGATCTGTCTTCAAGGGGTTGAAACTTCAGGGTTTTCTAGAAAAGGGAAGGAAAAATCAAAGATTGAGGGTTTGCATAGTGGTGGGCTGGAAGGGTGGTGGATGTTGCATAGCTGGCAGCATAGGCAATCGTGGCCAATCATAGTCTGATTGATGGTCTCTTAGGACTCATTCTGTGAGTTCCTGTGAGGGCCTTCATTGCCTGAGGAGACAAATCAGTTTATCATGAGATATTAGCTCCTATTTGGGGGCAGTCTCAGTTCCCATCGTGGGATAATTGCTCCTACTTTGGGGGATAACTTCATCATGTGGTCTATGAGAGTCTGCTTTTTTTGGAATCCAGGGCTATTACAGGTTTAGGACAATGGCTGGAGACTTAAGCCTTTCTCCAGGGGGAACTGGACATTGTAAAAGTGGGCAATTAGATGTCCCTGCAAATCCTGAAAATGAGTTACTGTACTCTTATCTTGGTGTCCTCAGTCTTAAAGGGAGATGAGATAGGCTAGATAATACAGACACTTCTTAAGTGATTACCCTGCTTGCCTATAGAGCTAAACAGGGATCTCATGCAAAGATTTGAGGGAATAAGGGGGATATACAAAATGAAGGCAGAGAAGCCAAACTTTATCCTGCATTCAGTTATCCAGTATACCTGCAGGTACCCCTGTTACAAAAACAACTGAGTGCTTACTTTGCACCAATTCATTTAATATCCAAAGTGCTTCTTGAAATTACTTAAAAGCCATTAGGTTTTTATATGACAATTTTCAAAGAAGGAAAAAATGCTAATTTTGATCCCTCTTTAAGAAGAAACTTCTCCCAAAGCTTCTAGCATTGGCTAGAATTGTATCATATTTGCCTATGCCTAAACTAATTACTGACAAGCAAAATGAATCATTTTTCTGGTTTATCTTCATTTTTCTATCCTCTAAACAAAGCAGGATTCTAGAATTTTAACAGTTGGATCTTATTCCTCTTTCTCACTCTAATGGTTTCATCTAACCACATGGCTTTACCTTTTAATAACTGACTCACAACTTTTACTTCCAGACAGAATTTCTCTACCCAACTTGACACGCACAGTACCTTAGTATCTTTATATGATTGCAGCATGCACCTAAACAAGCTCCCTAGTATTCCCTTCAAAATCCATACTTCTTGCAGCCTTCACCATCTTGGTAAATTGACACTGTATTTTTCAGTTTCTTCGGTAATAATTATTAGGTTTCTTTAAACTTCCTTTTCTTTTATTTGGTACAACCAATCCATCAGAATATCTTGATAGCCTTTTCTTCAAACTTTATCTCAAACCCGACCACTTCTTATCACTTCTGTAATAAATATGCACTTCTAGGCCATTATCTGTCTCACCTAGGGTTATTGCAAGTAGCTTTCTAGCTGATGCTCTTATTCCTTTGTAATTCATATTAGAGCAATCACAGAAGAAAACTAAGTAAGATTATGTCATTCTGCAGAAAACCCTGTAACGAATTCTCATCTCATTTAATGTAAAAGTCAGAATTTCTCATGGGTCCTCATCATTTTTTTCTCCTGTTAGCTTTCAACCCCATGTTCCTCCTGTTATAGTTCACTATACCACAGCCACACTATCATTCATACTGTGCTTTGAACATGCCAAGTATGTCATTTCAAATTAGAGCCTTTACATATATGAAAATCTTTCTCTGAAATTCCCTCTCCTCTCCTCTCCCCTCCCCTCCCCTCCTCTCCTCTCCCCTTTCTCTGTCTCTCTGTGCCTCTGTGACTCTGTTTTGGTGGTACTGGAGGTTGAATCCAGAGTCTTCACACTGAGCTATATTCCAAGTCTTGCCCTTTAATTTTTTTTCTTTTTTTAGTTTCCCAGGCTGGGCTGGAATTTGTAATCCTCCTGCCTCAGCCTCTCTGAGTATTGGGATTACAGGCATGCACCACTACACCCAGCTTTTTCCTGGTCATTTGAATGACCTGCTCTCTCACTTTCTGTATATTTCTAATCAAATGTTTTCAGAGAGGGCTTTCCAAATAAAGTGTTAACAACCTCTATTCTTATCCTGGGCTTGTTCTCTTTAACTATATTCATTTATATTCATTTTATGTTGCTTTGTTTTCTTTGTATCCCTTTTATCATCTCCTGACATATATTTATGGCCCTGTGTATCTTTCCACTCTAGAATATGAACTCCATGAAAACAGGGAGGAACTTTGCTCATTATGGCACATAGTAGGTACTCAGTAAATACTTATTAGATGAATACATTTTTGCAGGAGTGAATGAACTATCTTAGATCAATAAGTGTTTATCTACTAGGACTCAGGATTGCATATGATACATGAGTTCTAAACACTGGAAAAAATTTTTGCAAGATAGTGATAGCTACTGAGTAGGCAACTGACAAAGTCTGTTGTAGAATACGAGAAGTTTACAGAAAAAATAATATAAATTGCTAATAAACATAGGAAAACATGTTCAGAGATGTGGAATTAAGTATTGGTGATCTCCTTATTGACAAAAATAGAAAAGAGTGATAATGTTCAGTGAGGAGACGTGCATTATTTATTATTTTGGTAATGGGAGAGTGAGTTGTTATAACTTTTTTGAAAGTAATCAGGTAGGATCTATTAAAATATTAAAAGTTCACTTTGGAAATCAAACAGAATGACAAAAGCAACAGTAATATACAATACTACAGTAATACAATATTTATTGTAGAATTTTATGGTAACAAAAATTGCAAATAATTTGTATGCCCATAAATAGGGGTAGGGTTTTATATATATATATTACATCTAACTATAGTATATGCAGGTATTGAATTTGATTTAAATTTGAAGAGATGCCTGTGGTATGTTGTAAAAACAATTCAAAAGTGAAATAAATAGCACCATCGTATTTTGACAAATTACATAGAATATATTTATATATAGCCAGTTTACATATATGTACATGTGTTTGAATGAACATAAAGAAAAAATACATAAAGACTATTAACTTTATCATATCTTAGGGAGATGGGAATGGTCCTCAGTATGGTGCTGTTGAAAGATGGTGGAGACTTAAAAAGGTGGGATAGTGGGAGGTCTTTAGGTCATGGGGGAAATGCTTTCAAAGGGGATTGTGTAACCCTGTCCCTTTCCTCTTTCTTTAGGCCCAAAAGCAATGGGATCAACAGATCATGATCTTTTCTCTTTGATTGTTTTTGTTTTTTTTGGTAGCGGGGATGGAACTCGGCTCCTTGTGCTTGGGAGGCAGGCAGCAGAACCACTGAGCTAAATCCCTCGCCCTCGATCTTTTCTCTTTATAAATGATTATCTCACGTATTGTTATAGTGACTGAAAGCTGTCTAACACTGAGGCTGAGTTTAAAATTTGCTTGTTGGGCCAGCAGGCTGGAAACCTGGGAGAGCTGATGGGGCTTTTCCAAACTGGAGACCCAGAAAGGTTGATGTTCCAGTTTCAGTCTGAAGACTGTGTGCTGGTGGAGGCTCAGTTTTCTTGTTTTATTTATGTCTTCAACTGATTGGATGAAGCCTGACCATATTATGGGTGGCAGTCCGTTTTACTCAAAGTCCACCAATTTAAATATTAGGCTCATTCAAGAACATCCTCACAGAAACACTATGAATAATGTTTGACCAACTGCTTGGGAACCATGACCCAGCCAAGCTAACACATACAATTAACCTTCACCACTGGTGCAACCCTGTAATCCTAGCACTTAGGAGGCTGAGGTAGGAGCATTGCTGTGAGTTCAAGGCCATCCTGGGTTACATAGTGAGTTCAAAATGAGTCTGGACTACACAGTGAGACCCTGTCTCAAAACAAAACAAAACAACCATTGGCAAGAATAATTAATAAATTATCTGATATATTTGACTATTTGGAAAATAATACTGAGAAACAAAAACATGTGGAAAAGTAATGATAGGAAGGTCCATAACAAGTAAAAAATGTTATAAACAAGGCCTTCAATGGGAGAAAAACATAAAGTTGTAAAAGAAATGACATGTATTTGTAATATATGACTTGGCTCTTCTATAAACAAAATTTTTGTGATAATGGAAGCATTAATTTGATTGAGGCAGAAATTGTTACATTATTATATTGGCAAGATGGGGAAATGATGACAGAATTAAATACTCACCTGCCAAAACAAGAAAACTATATGTAATGACTAAAAAAGTCATTATATGTACAGAAGCTTAAAATATTTAAAAGCACCTTATTTAGAAATATGGAGGTAAATATCAAAAGAAACACAAACTTGATAGTGATTGCCTTTGGGTGATACCAATGGAATGGGGAAGCATGTGGCAGAGATCCATTGTCTTATAAGCAAAATATTATTTTCTTAACCTTTTGCAAGCATTATTTTAAGAAAAAGAAAATCAATTAAATGTCAAAAGCAGTCTTTACAGGATCACCTAGCAATGCTTCTTTCACTGATTTTCATAAATTAGTGTATATTTCTAAGACCTGAAAGAAATCAGTTTCTGGGCAAAAAATAAGTTGTTAGATAATTTAACATTAAGACTAAAAGAAACCTCTCTTTTTGATGGAATTTCACAGGTATCTTTTTGTAGAGGTACGATTAGGATGTCCACTATAAGGAGATGCTTTTATTTTCTCAACAGTAAATGAAGAAGTAGTCATTAGGAAGCAGGAATGGCGTAGAATGCAGAGTTATTAATAGATATGTTACAGGTCATCACAAATGGTCATTTGAAAAAATTATTCAGTGTAATGATCTCTATAAATTAGAAGTTTACATATTAAACTATATGGCGGTGTATTGTTTAGGATAGTGTCTCCATATACATAGTCGTATGCATAGTACAAAAGTATAAGACAGTCTAATACTTTACCTTATCTTCAGGTATAATCTTGTCTTCTCAGGAAAGTTGAGATATTACTCTCACCACTTCCAGGATGTATTTACTTCTTGTGAATTTAAATGACCATTCTTTCCAGTGCATCTATTGAAATGACTGGCAATGACTGTAAACTGTATGCTCATGGAATCCAGACACTGTGCTTTTTTCTTCTTATTCTTTCTTAGACCTTATCACTCATACCTTACACAATTATATAAATTATTCCTAGTTCTCTCGTTTTAGATTTTCTAGTTTACCTAAGGACACCACAAAATCATTGTAAATAGTACAAGAGCCCTTGTCTAATGGTAGAGCAGAAGAATATTAGCAGTTGTGTGCATTACTGCTTGTGAGATACTACAGCTGCTCCTTGACATATGAAGCAGTTACATCCAGGTAAACCCTTGGTAAGTTAAAAATGTCATTAGTCAAAAAAGGCACTTAATATATGTAACCTACTAAGCATCGTAGCTTAGCAAAATCCTACATTGTAGTCCAGCTTGCTGCCACTTATGATCACGTGGCTGAGAGCTGTAACTCATTGCTGCTGCCCAATCTTTTAATAGAGAATTGTACTGCATTATTACTTGCCCAAGAAAAGATGAAGATTCAAAATTCAAAGTAAGGTTTCTACTGACTGCATATTACTTTTCCACAGTTGTAAAGTTTAAAAATCATAAATTGAATCATTGTAAGTTGGGGACATCTGTAATTAGAAATAGAACAAAAAAAAGTCTGCTAATTACAAGACATTTCTTGTAAGTTTACAAATATTGTTTATTTTGGTAGAAAAAAATAGATTTGTTTGCTTTTCCAAATATAGGCACCAAAAAGAAAGCAGGATGAAAAAGTCCACGTTTTAGGTGTCAGATCTGCCAATTGAAAACAGAAGAATAGTATTTCTAATAACTGTACAGAAGAAATTTGTGAAACACAAATACATTAAAAACAATAACAAGGCTGCAAAATTGTGTTAGTATTCGAAATGGATAAAGAAAAATCATGGAAAAAACAAAAAGAAGACCCTGTACATATTTTCCCCAGGTAGATCAATATGCCCTGTTCCGGAAAGATGGGTTCGTATTTTGTTTTTCTATTCCTGTATTTGGAGAAAATCACAAAAATGTTGAAACTCTAGGTGAAAGACTAAAAAAAAAACCTTTATCTTACGACCTATTTCACATATACATGTATAGTTTTATTGCTATTAAAAGTAATTACTTGATTTTGATGAAAACTTTGAGTATATCTTATACTTAAGGAATTTTCCAGTGCTGATGATTACAGCATGTTTTACTTCCTGCCGCCCTGGAAGTTCTTGCAATTTTCTCCATCATAATTTCCAGATAATGTATACTTGTAAGGAAATACTAGTGATAAAATTAAATCTCTTACTGACTTTGCAAAATCATTCCTTAAACATTGATGGTAAAAATGATACTCTAAAAAACTATTTTGAAAAAAGAATGGGAACAAAAACATTGTAATCTCATTATAAAGTGTAGAATATATGAGATTTTGCCTTAGTACTGATTTTGAAAACCAAACCAAATTTACAAATTTCTCCCTGTTGCATATTAAACATTATCAATAAGAATAGGGTAATAGAAGTCTAATAGTGATTTCAACCATCTTTTTAGCTAACAAAATAATAGTAAGTACCACAGTCTTGCTGGATCAAAAGAGCTTCCTTTATCCTTGTATTTAAGTATGATGATTTTAATATGAATTATAATACTCATGTAAATAACCAATTTATAATTAAATATTTTTAATTGAATGAGGTCAAATACATGAATATATTTCATACTTTAGTGTAATTTAGGAGAAAATCAGAACTTCATAGTGAAATACTTTCAATTTCAATAATAATATTCAACAAAAATAAATGCTCATAAAATTGGAAGGATATGTAATTATCTTTTGTTGCATTTTTCATATTAAACAAAATTTTAATTTAAAAAATATGACTGTTTCAGTGTATTCAACAGTTTTTCCTAACTAGACATTTGCTCAATTTGTGTTAATCTAGATACTGTTACATGTTGTATTTCTTGTGTATTTCTCTCTCTTTGTTTCAAAAATACCTTTTCCTTTTTACTTACATAGAAAGCATCAGAAGTAAATTTAGAAAATAACTCATTTGGGTGATAGAAATGCCACATTTCTGTTATTCATTAGTTTATATTTATTTCCTCTTAGAAATAGGAGACACTATGGACAATAACGAGAATTAGAATTTATTTGGTATTTGTGGATACCATATACAGTTACTAAGCTGAAGGCAGGAGACAAATGCTTCGTAAAGAAGGCTTATTATTAGAACTTATTTTGAGTAAATAAAAACACCCAAGTGAATATTTGAACAATTAAACATTTTTAAAAAAGCATTTGGCATGACCTGACTTAATAAATAATATGAAAAAACAAACATGAAACATCAGTGATTTTTAATGTTTTTTATAATATAGACCCATCATTATCACATATAACTTTAGAAATATTCATTTGACTTTTTATGATATAATTTCAGATACTGTTACTAAAATATTGTTTTACAAATTCACATTTTATCATTATATTTCCTTAAGATGGTGAAGCAGTAGTTAATGTGGTTTTCGATTTTGTAGGCAGCTAACACCTGGCTGACTGAGACTAACACTTTCACACCAACAAGTAAAACTTGGTAAGATAGATTGTCTAATGCACAGATCTTGTGCTGTAGTTACAGTGTTAAGAAGTCCTTGTTGTTATGAATGTGCATTATGAGTATATTGTACACAGTCCTGGTATGCAAATGTGTAGCATTCAGAGAAGTGAAATAATTCTGTGTTATTATTATCTTTGTAAATTACATCTTAAGAGTTTTTGAGGACTTTATGATGGCAGTTTTCTATAGTCACAGTCATACAGTATGTTCAGCACAAAGTGTTTTCTTTCACTATTAACAATAACTGAGCCAATGAAAATGCTTTTTAAATATACACCCGGCAAGCAGTTATCTGGCTTTTCCTTCTTACTATCCACAAACCATCTTTTATCATCTTTTAAGACAGCATACGAAACAGCTTTGTAAACATCTGTTTTTCATTGTTAATTGTTAGGAAAACTGGGGATTTAAATGCTTCTTTGGAATCCTCTTAATCCTATCAAGAAGAGTAATTTGTATATGTTTATCTTTTATTCTTTAGATTGCTCTTATACATTTAAATAATATGCATCTACTGTACTTCATTTTAAAAAGTTACTTTAGGGTGATAATATTTTTACAGATATTTAAGGACATTACTTTGTATTAATTAGTTGAAATTATTAGTAACTAGGCTATATTATACATAAAAGATGTAGGGCCAATATAGACTTAACTATAATGTGCCTTTTCAAATAATTTTCAGAGCTATCTTGGACATATTCCATATTGAAATGGGAAATGTAGAAAATATAAGGAAAAAGTCTTTGGTAGCTAATGGACAGATTAATGTAGAGCTTCAAATCTCCTGCCATAATTGTTCTTTGGGAAATATGCTTTATTTTCATAGGCATTTTCTATTGCCATAATTGAGCCATTAATGTCAACAGAATATCTGTGGTAGAGATATACTAAGAAGGCTTTGCAACAGTACAGTGTGATATCCTGCTAAATGAAAAGGATCTGTTGCAATAATTACTTTAAAAATATTAAAATTCTGGTCTGGTTCTTCGAATTTTAATGTAAACGCAAATGTATCTATCTCTTGAGAACAGAAAGAGCATCCATAATTTAATAATTAAGTAATAAGTAATAACCAATAATTTTTGTTACCTATAAATAGCTTTAAGTAACAAGAGTAAGGAATATTAAGAGAAGCAGTTGATTGTTAACAAAAACTTTTTTTCAGAATGTACTCATTTAAAAACATTTTATAACCTTTATTAAATTACTGTCTTATCATGCAATTAGAATGTATTGTCATTTTCATTTTTAAAAGACTTGTACTTTATTAGTTTCTAAACTGGTAGAAATTAGAATCTCACTGTTTACTATTTATATATGCTTTTCAGTTTTTGCTTTTCAAACTTGGAGTGATGTAGAACTAGGCCTTATCACTGCATACAAAATTAATTGAAATGACATATTGTTGCAGTTTCTATGACAACCATATCATGATGCTGATGTTCTTAAAAATTTATAAACTATAATCTGTAATATGCTAATTCTAGTGAACATAGTTCACACTTATTTGCTTAATATTCGTTTTAGCACAAAACTTCATCAACTTTGAAAGTAGGTAGATAACATATTGTACACAATTAAAGAAGGCTTTGTATATTGAGCCCTTGAATTTAAATATTTTCCTATGAAAATATAGAACTTTGTGTGAATAAGTATTTTTCATTTATTATTTTCTTAAACAGACATGAATGAATTTGAGGATGATCATTGTTGCAGGTTCTCAATATTATCTTCCTCTCCTCCCCCCATTAGAAAGATCATGTATTTAAACCTTATGTAAAAGAGGCTGATAAAAACTTAAAATTCAGTAACATCTAATGAGTTAAATAGTAACAAACATTCAGATACTTGGGAACACTTCACTAATTTTTTAGCTTTCATCTGTTTGTTTGATTTTAGGAAGTAAATACCTCCATCTTACATGATCAATTATGATACATGTTAAAAATATAAAACTTAGCAAGTTATGGAATAATTTTGCATAAAATTATATTAGACAATCTGATTTGGAATACAGCTTGAGGTTTTGTTTAGACATGATTTAGAAGTAGAATATGTTATTTGGAATTGGTTTGTAACTAAAGTCTACTTATATAACACTTTTTGAGCTATATATCATTTGATAAGTCAGAAAAACTACTTTTGGAAATGTATAAATTTGTTGGTTAATACAGACAATTGGAGTAATTTAAATGTATATGCTAGATGAAATAAAGTAATATTGTGTAGAATCATCAAATACTGAACATAATGCTTCTGCTGGCATAGTTAATAATAATTAACTTTCATTATATGTGCAATAAATTTTAATTAATATTTATTAAGTCATAAAAGGTACAAAATATAAATCCTGAGTTAGCATACTTTTAAATATTTGCTTTGTACATATTAGACACTCATTTAAGTGTGAATAATCATCTTTAACACATTTGTGATATTTTTAAAAACACATAAGAAAAATCCAAAAATTTAAAAATAGCAATTGTGATTTTAGATTTTTAAGTAACACATTTTAAAATTAGAAAATTTAATCTAATTCATTTTTAAAGCACAATGCTAACATATAAGAATATGGAAAACATAAAATTATTGAAATAAACTATCAAATTCTTATGCACTAATAATATTGGTCAATTATTATTTTATTTTTTGATATTTATTGGTGAGCAAGTTTACAACACGGTTTTGTATGTGTGATTTTTTTTTTACTTATATTTCACTAGGTATTGCAATAGATCTAATACTGATTTATCAAATCTTTCCAGTGTGGCTAAAATGTAAAATGAATGCAATGGTTGTCATTTTAGTGGATGGCAAGCCTTATGTTTGGAAGAGGTAAGTATTTCTTTAGACAGAGAAAAGCACATATGAAGGAATATGAATATTTTAGCAATATCAAAAGAATGTTATTATGAGGGGTACTTTGAATTTTATTGAATAAAATTTACTTCTGTTGTTGCATTATCCTATAACCCTTCATCATATTTTTCCTTTCAATGTTTTTTATATTCATATTTTTGTGTATAATTATCTAGATCACTTTTAGTTAGAAAAAAACCCCCACAGTTCTATTTAACAGTGTAAGAGAAACATTTGGATGATTGATAAAAATTTCAGTTTTCATCTGAACAATTCAGTGGCATTAGTTTTGGCAGCCTTAAATGATGAAAAAAACCACTGCCTTAGTAAATTTGGTTTTTTTTTTGAATAGCATTTAAAAAATGTTACATATGGTATTTAAAAAAATATAGTTGATAAGTATGTTTTTAAAAAATACTGGTAGAGGTTTACAATGTGTTCCTACCACATTGTATGTTGGTTTTATTTCATGATATTTTGCCATTAATATTCTATTTATATTAAAGCAGAGCATATAGACTGAATAATGACTTCTCTTATGTTGTTAAGATTTTCATTTAAAAATTATGGAATTGGTCTCTGATTGCACATGTGATATGTGTTTCAGTTTTATGGTTACTGTATTTCTCTTTAAATGATGTTTCTACCTAGACTTAGTTTCTGCCAGTTATGTTAGACTTCAATGTATATTTCTTCCATTTAAGGCAGAATGATCTGCCAGAATTACGTATGGCAAAACCAAGACTTTTTTGAGTTAAGGCTCTGGGGACATTGTACAAGTCTAATGTTCTTCCATGAGGTTGGCTCACCCTACTGCAACTAAGAAATGATTTGAGGGCTATTACATACTTAAAGTTTTCATAGTGGATTAAAATAGCATTACTTAGCACAGGTGTTTCTATAATTGGGATTCCCTGGGAAAATCTAGAACTGTATTCAGTAACATTTAGCTTTCCACATGAGTAGAGGAGTGGTCCAATGATAATTTGCTAGGCTGTGGCATGAAACACGGAAATGGGGTCTGGCTTAGGGGCCTGTTGCTTTTTCTTCTTTGAAGACATTCCCTGTCATCCATTAGTGTTACATTGCTGTTGTTCTACTTTAAAAATTGAATTAATTTAATTATTTATTTATTGCTGATTAAAATACTGAGAGGCCTAAGTGGGGTCAGCCAGAACTGATTTATATTTTCATATAATACAAACTAGTTTCCAAGTATTGTTTTTGTTATATAAATTGAATTCTCCTTCTTCTTTTGTAAAACATTATATTTAAACACTATCTCTGTACCCAAGGAGCAGGAAAAATGACCTGGGTACCCTCTGGGCACAGTTCACTGAGGGGGAACTTTATTGGAATCTTATAGGTGTCTCCAAGCCTTGAAGAAAATTTCCAGGAACAACAAAGAACAACCACAATATGTTGTTCCAGGATTAAGCTAGGGAATTCTTAAGCCTGGTCTCCTTATAGCACAAGACAAAAGTTCACTATAGGAAGAACCGTGAGCAAAAAAGGGCTACCATGGAGGTAGCAACTGGAAAATGAAAATAGGTGATATAAATAATGAGTCATTGATGTTTTATCTAATCCATTGTTAGCTACTCAGAAGGGGTGATTGCCTGAGAAATGGGTGACTATAGAGCTAAGTGCCCAGCCCTAGCAGCAGAATCTCCCTCTCCTGCACAGTTTTCATTTCTGAGACCTCTATTTTTGACCTTGGGTCTGGCTGCAGGCCTGAGGCCCTTTTGTCTGCCTCCTGTCCTAAACATGGAGAGCAAGTAGGAGATGAGCCCCAGGGAGTGCAAATTTCGTGCTGAGCCAAGGTCACTGTAGAAGGGCAGTGGATCTTTGGCCAAGACCCAGACGGATGCTAGTCTCCTCAAAACTGCTCTACTATCTGCCACTGCCTTTGCAGTTAGTGCTTGAAATTTGTGATCTGCAGTCCCTGCCTGGGAGCTGCAGGCTCTTTGACCGGAGCTTTGTACTCTGCTGGGAGAATGCGCCTTCTTTTCATTCCCGGCTACTGGTTTCAGCTAGTGGGCGGCTTTAACCCTCACTCCTCTCGGTCGGGTCTAGGAGGGCAGGCCTTGCCTCGGTAGATTGCCCCGACTGCACGGCGTACTCCTTTTGCTTCCCTTTCAAGCAGTTCCAAGAGGTCGCCAGGGTGCTGAGTCGGTTCAGACTAGTAGGTCCCCACCGCGCTCGCAGTCTTACGCTCGACCTCAAGGTGGCGACTTAGGCACGTAAACAAAGCACGGCCAAGTCGGACGGCTGGCACCCTAGCGGTACATCCTCTTCTAGTTTCTCCCGCTGCTCTCCAGAGGGCTGGATTGACTGTTTAAGGGACCCTAGTTTAGATGAGGAGTTCGGCCAGAGTGTCTGAAGTGTGTGTACGTGAGTGCGTGTGTCTGTCTGCGTGCGCGTGTGTATCTATGTCCGTGTCCGTGTCCGTGCGGGCGCCGAGGCGGCGGAAAGTGGTGATGTGGTGGAAGCCCTTGACCAAACCCGTTTGGGACGCCGCAAGCCTCCCGTGCATCACCTGAGCGAGCCCTCAGGCCGAGCAACCCGGAGGGCTGGGACTTCGAGAGCACTGTGCCGCCCGAGATGTCTCGAACAGTGAGCAACTGGCAGAAGGACAGCGGGTCTGGTCGCTGCCGGCAGCAGTAGATTTGCTAATCTCGTTTCAATGACACTCACGATCTATGCGTGGAGAGACCTGGAAAATAAAGCCCTCCGCTGCGCTTGTGCCCTTCCTTCCCCCGGTGCATACTGGCTGACCTGAGTGGTAGCGATAGTTGGGGGTGGGGAAGAGAGAGACATAGACATCCAAAGAATAAACGTGCGAGTCATACAATCTTACCTCCGGGACGGAAGGACACGGTTCCTAGAACTGAGATTTCCATAGCCAGTCTGCATCCCAGCTGTTTCTCCCGTAGGCGCTTTCTTGCCTAACACCGCCTTCTAACTTGGACAAGGCTGGAGCTGCCTCCCTCCTTTTTCCTCTTTTTCCCCCCCTTTCCAGACATTCCCTAAACTCAACCTAGGGCAAATCCAGAAGTCGGTACAGTACAGAGCTTCCATTCAATCGCAGGGGGAAAATCTCGTTTACAGTTTCTCTTAGGCAGATGGAAGAAGTAGCTAGTGACGGGGCTTTGGAGGGGTGCATAGGAATGGCATGGGGTGTTGGTGGCAGGGAAGCGCGATTTCTCTTAGGTCTCCGAGCTTCAGGTAAGGTTCTCAGATTCCAGTTGCCCTCCTGCAGAGTCGCAGTGTCGGGTGAGAGGAGGGTGCTCCTCCGCGGATCAGAAGGGAGAGAGGAGGGTGCGTGGGGGCGGATGGACCCTGGACGGCCTTCACGGACACACATTGTCCTGAATGGTGTTTGTGCCTGCTCTGTGCCGCTGCCTTGGGGAGCTTTTGAACAAGGAGATATGCGCCAAGCTTTCCTTCCCCTCTTCCCTGCCCCCTTCTATGATGTGTTTAGAAAGAAGTCAATACCCTTCTAAAACAAGTTAAAAATCTTTCTCTGACTTTCCGTTTGAGATGTCAAAGGGATTAAATAAATGAAACTTTATTTGACCGGGGAGTTTACCCAGAGACTCAGCGACATCTCTGGTCTTTGGCCTTATTCTAATTCCATGGTGGTAATTACCCTTCGTTTCTTTAAGTGCAATAGATTTATTGCCTTAGAGACTATGCACAGTTTGATTGAATTATTCATTTTTTTCTTTGGTGTAGGCTGCATCTGGGGACTCTGATGTGACGTGTAGATTTTTTTTCAGGAACAAAGGGAATGTGGAAATGAAAGAGAGAGGGAGAGAGGCTGGCAGATGTAATGAGACGCGGTGAAGGTGTACGCAGCCTGGCATCCCCACTCCTCCCTTCTGCTCTCACTGCAGCCCTGGGTAACTCGCAGACTAACACAAACAGCTCTCCTCCCGCAGCCAGCCCTCTGTCACTGTAAGTACGCAGCCTTCTCTTATCAGCATGCAGATTCCAGCCACACACTCCCCCAGCCTCCGCTTTGCACCTTAGACAGCAGAAGCACATTTGAAAATTAACTTTCCTAAGCTAGGAAAGGCATGTCTGTAAAACTTATTTTTGACGTATCTTTATTTTTCTTTGAAAAAAAAGTTCATGCATTTTTCTTTCTTTCTTTCTTTTTTTTTTTTTTTTTTTTTTTTTTTTACCACTTTTCCCCACCTCCTTTGTGGCACTGCTCTCTGCTACTGTCGCTGCGGTTGTGGTCTTCCCAACAGGATGACTGGCAGAGTCAAAGGAGATTTAATGCTATTCTCCATCCAGTTCAAGTCAAAGGATGACGCCTTATCCTTTTGCAAAATAACATCTAAAAGGACGCAGAGCATTGTTCACAATTTGCTTTTTGGTTTTGCTTCTGAAACATAAGTTCCGACCCCTTTGAGGCAGAGTCCCAAGGACACTGGTGTTTGGGAGTCCGGCTTATTTGGTTACTCCAAACTTAAGCAAAGTGCATTGCGCTGCTGGAGTGTTGGTGTGTTTGCTATCCCGTTTGAGGAAACCAATTGTGAAAACTTTTGTCCATGCTGTAATTAAAGTTTTCAACTTCTTTTCTTTTGGTTTTTATACTCTTTCACTTGTTCTTCGTTTCAGTACAAGTTCTCCTTTTGGGTGTTCTGGAGTGAATGACATTTATGTTTGTCCTGTTCATACAGTTCCTAGTTCTGAAGCCCTTCCTGAAAGAAGTTAGCGACCTTATGATGAAGTTGTGTAGGTCTGAATTATGCGCCTGGCTGGTGTAGGAGACTTTCAAAGCGGGGATTCGAGGTTTTAATGGCCGTTATGATTTTTGCGTAGGTGTTGTAAATATTAACTTCTCCCTCAGAATTAATTGCGTTGCCCTTCCCAAGCTCAGGGGGACCTCTCTCCAGGAACCTCGCTCGCTTTTCCTTTGCGAGTTCGCGCCTCTTCTCTGAAGGTGCGAGGCCAAACTTAGCAAAGCCGAGTAGCCTGTGCTGCTTGCAGTGCGCAGGGACACCCGGACCGCGCAGAGGCTGCGATGACCGCTGCGGAAGGTAAGTCGGCCCCACCCTCTCGCTCCTCCTTCCAGCCCTGGAGCCCGGGAGTTCAGCACCCGGGTTCCTTTGGCGAGGGAGTCTCCGACCCCCAGGGGAAGTGCGGCTGTGTGCTCAGGCAACTGGCTGCCGCACGTCTGGATGTCCTCTGCTCCTCTGGGGACTTCGTCAGGAGCCCGCAGGCCGGTGCGGACCAGGTGACTATCCCGGCGCTGCAACGCTGCAGCGCTCTCCGCCTCGCCCACTGCTCAGTACAGCCTGGGCCGGGGCTGGAGGGAACCTTCGGCCAGTACTCCCATCCCTAGGGCCACGTGTCGCCCCGTGTACAGCTTGAAGTGCAGCACCGAGACCCCAAACTTCTGTTTCCTTCCTTTTAGAGATCAGTGTTCTGACCTGCTCCGGGTTCCGCCGAAACAGTCGACTCTGATATTACTTTATTAGTTAAAATCTAAAGAGAGTTCTTGCCGCTCCTTTTCAGAAAGTCCATCCTGGCCGGGTATGAGGGTCCTGGACAACAGAGATCTTGATAATGTCTTCTTTTTCTTCTTGCCTCCTGCCAGCGGCCTGCATCTGGTTGGCGGGGTCAGTCTTGCCTCTGAGAGCCCAGAGAACCCTGTGATTTAAAGAGGCTGACGCTCTGGTCTTTGGGAAACCAAACCTGTTTGCAATTGGAAAGACCCAGTCGCTCCCTAGTGTTTCTGTCCCTGATGTTTCACCACTTTTGTAGCTCTTCCCTGAGGAATCATGCTTGGGAATCTAACTTACCCCCTCTTTTCTCTGCAGGCTTTTAGGAAAGGTCATTCGATGTTAGCGTCTTTGGGGTTTGGAGAAATTTTTTTGGCCTCTGTGGTTGAGTTTCAGGGCTGGCGACCAGACAGTGTGAGGCTCAGGAACCCAGAGCTGGGCCCAGTCTGGCCATGCACACACACACACACAGACACACAGACACACAGACACACAGACACACACACACACACACAGAAGAGTTATTGAGTTATTTAGGCAAGAAACACAGGTCTGGGCTGCTCCTTGGGCCTCAGAGGGCAAGGGGGAGCCTTACCATTTGTTCTGGGAGCCCAGTTTTATAAAGGAGCTGGCCTGCAAGGTACCAAGGAGTACTGCTTGGCTTCTCTAGGTTGTGGAGACTTTCCAACACTGAAAATTGCAGTAGACACTAGATTTCTTGTCAGGAACTCATTCTCTTCCCAACCAGCAGTCATTAGGTCAGTTTAACTCAAACTGTCCAAGCTTCCAATCCTCAAGCATCATATTTCCCACTGGGACAGAAACATCTGGCCATTACTTCTGCCCCACGGATCCTAGGTACCCCTCATCACCCTTATTTCTATCTTTTTCTTTCTCTTGTCTGGAGTTCATATGGAAGCAAACAGAGTATACATTAAGAAGCTAATATATGATTGACATCTCATTGTCTCCCTCTTCTTTGCTTGCTTACTCTCTCCACAACAAAGATGAGACTTTCTCCCTTTTATCCTCTGTCACTTAATCTGTGGGAGATCTTCCTTATGTTAGCAATTTTAGTTTGCCGGTATGTTTTTCTGGGTGTTTAAGCCACCATTCCTGACCTCTTTCTCCTGGTCTGTATGTCCTTTCACAAAGTCTGTTTTATGAGGTGTCTCAAGATGGCCATCTCAGATCAGCTTCACCATAACAGAAGCCTTCAGAAATCTCTGCGGGTTATGCCAGCTATGTCAGAACTTTTCTCCTAGCTTTTAATTTTGATGTAGTTTTGACTCTCCACCAACTTCAGTTTCTCCAATCTAGTCTATCTCTTTGGGCCTAGGTTGAAGCAGGCCAACCTTCACCCTTTGCACACTGCCTGTGGTTAGCTAGTGCTGTTTTCAAAGCTAATTTTCTCACCTCTTATTTTGCATCTTAATTAATTGACACCACCATTATTCTCTCCCTTCCTGGTTCTCCAGCTTTTTTCTCCCCAAGGAGATAAATTTCCAGGTCTTTGCCCCTCTAGGCCATTTAAAACTCTTCAAATCTTTAATCTATCCTACACATTAATCAAAGGGAATCTTTAATTTGTGTGAGTTTTTTGGGGGATTATTAACATAGTTTTCTATATCTGACTTATGCCATTTTATGTACTGTTTTAGGTTACTTGAAACTCCTTATCTTCTACAATCTTTAAATTACCTCTTTTCCTTTACATATATAAAGTAATACAATATATCCTCTACTTGATTCCATGCAACCCAGACTCATCCATATTATAAATGTAGAACTATTTTATTTACTGATATACAGGTATAAAGTTTTCATTGGTAGTATATACCTGTCTTTTTACTTTTAAAAATTTAATTCATATATTCCATAATCCATGTGGCCTCCAGAACACTGCCACCTACGTGCGTTAGGAGTCTGCTATAACATTCCCTTTCCTTTGCATTTTTCCTCCTCCATGCTTTAAAATGTTTCTCTTCCTACATTTTCTACCAACTGGTGTTTTCATGATCTCTGCTTCCTCCATCTCTTTCTTTTCTCTCTCTTGACCACTTGTCTCATTTTCTTTCATCCTTTTTATTATTCATCCTCCTTCCCCCTTTCCTTTCTGGTCTCCTTGCCTCCCGTCCTTGCCCTTCGGGGTTTCTCCTATTGACTCACTTGTGGTCCAGTTCTGTATTTCAGTATTTCCAGACATTGAGCCCAAGCCTCCTTCTGTCACCTAACTTCCAAAGCAAAGCTACCATCCCTACATTTTCCTCTCCCGTTTGACTTCCTTACTTCTAGTGCGCTCCTTTTCCTCCACAGTTGGCCACCTTTCTACCCTGCTTTTTTTGCCTTCCTCTTGACTCCTCCTCCCAGAAGCCCCAGCCCTAATAGCGCTCTCTTCAGCCTGCCTCGCCTCATCTAATAATACTTGTCGCTGTTTCCTCTGACCCTGAGCCTCCTTCCTCTTTGTCCCCTTCAAGTTCTCTTCTAGTAGTCACTTTATTCTGTCCAGAGGCTCTCTCTAATCAAGCCCGGGTCTCGCCGGTCTCTTTGCCCTCCTCTCCGCGGCTCTCTCTTGCCTCTGCCTCCCGCTCTCCCCTCCTTCTCCCCCCAGCTCTCCCCCTCCCTCCCAGCTTCCCCGCCTGGCTCGCTGCTCCCTCGCCTCTTGTCTCATCTTGCCTGTGTTGTCTGGGAGGGGAGCCCTGCCTCCTCTCCCTCGCTCAGATCAATGCCCTGGCCACTCACTTTCTGATGTTGCACGACGGGAAATGCTTTGAATACTTACGACATGGCCGCTCACACTGATTGCCAAGATTGACAGCACTAACCATCGCCTTCACTTGTTTCGGGGGGAAGCCCCTAGTTGCCCCGCTCCGCGCGCACCTCCGGGCACCCCCGCGGTAAACTTCAGCGGCTGCGCCGCCCCCGCCCGCAGCGGGACAGCCCCGCAGACTTGAGTTAACGGGCTGCGGGCCGCGGCGCCGGGGAGTTCTGTGCCCGTGCTCCCCGGGCTGGGCTAATTGACCTATAATCGACTCCCCTTCCTTTATTTTTTTTTATTTGTGTGTTTCCCTTTTTCTTTAATGCCATTTACTCCCGCGGCGCAGCGCACAAGGAGCCCTGCCGTGCGGTACCATCCTGGAGTCCGCCCAGGTAACCGGGAAGGAGCGAGCGATCTAGAGCGAGGGAGGCAGAGAGAGAGCTCGCGGCCCGAGTGAGCTACCTGTTGGGGAGTTGGAGGGGGCCAGGGGCAGGAGCCCAGGGCCGGGCCCCAGTGCCAGCCCCCAGCGCCGTCCACTCCCGCCCTTCTGGGGAGCTCCGGGATGAGTTTCTCGGAGCTGAGACTGCGGGGCCGGGGAGGAAGAGCCCAGAGCGGAGCCCGAGAGGGCGCAGGCTGCCGGGAGCGGAGGCTGCCCGGCCGGGGCGGGTTTCTGGACTCGGCTGGGGAGGGGAGCGGGAGGAGGAGCGGGAGGAGGACGTCCCGCTGCCGGCGCGGAGGGGGAGTGGAGGGGAGAGGGGCCGGAGAGCGGCAGCTCGGCCGGACGCGGAGCCTCAGGATGCGTCCCCCTCTCGGAGAGTCCAGCCTGGTTCCGGAGGCGGTGGCAGATCTGCCTGGCGGGCTTCTGGTTTTCTTGCCGCCCCCCTTCAAATCCACTCCGAGAAAACACATGTTGTAGCTGTAGATAACTGTGCGTGGGACACTAAGGCAAAAGGGCAGGGAGAGAGACAGAAAACGCAACCTTTGATAACAGAAAGCTGTTTTCGCATCCTAAGTACTCGTCCGAAAATCTGTCTGCCCTCTTGGCCCACCTTACTCCACCTCCGTCTCCCCGAATAGATATTTTAATCTAAATAACTGGGAATGATATGAAAAAGAAGTCAGGTGGCTTAGAGAATGAAATTTTAAGCCTCCGTGAAGTGTGAAGTTTGAAGTTTGAGGTAGGTATTTCTTGGAAGTTCGCGCAAGTGTGTGATGGAGGCAGCTTGTATGCCTGCGAGGAGCGTGGTCTCTCTCTCTCTCTCTCTCTCTCTCTCTCTCTCTCTCTCTCTCTCTCTCTCTCTCTCTCGTCGTTGCGTGTACGCTCTGAGGGCTCAGATGGGACTCCTGGGTGGTAGTGCCCTTTTAGCCCACAAGAGGGCAACATCCTGAGGGCTTTGTGAGCGCTGTGTGTCTCATCGCTGCAAGCTTAGTAGGGTTTAGAGAAAGTTATATTGAAACTTTCAAAGTGATATCTCATCTTATTTCTCGGTCAAAAAGAGAGAGAGAGAGAGAAACATAAAAAGGTGGAAAAAAGAAAGAAGCGAAGAAAGAAGAAACGGAAAAGATCCAGCCTACTCCGGGAGAGTCCTGGTCATACCGAGACTAGGGGGAGGGCTGTTTTAATTGTGGGTTTGGCCGACAGACGACTGGAGTGCCCTCCTCGGCTGTCTTAGTTGTAGCCGGAGGTCATGTAAATCGACCTTAAAAGAATGCATAAGCCATAAATTAAAATAAACCCTCACCCAGGGGCTGATCCATAAGTAGACAATATCCAACCTGGACAAAACGAGCTTCATTTACGAGTCGATCTAAACCGCATCCCCCCAAAGAATAGAGACTAAATGCAAAGTAAGTTTCCTAGCAAATATTTTGTTTTCTTAAAAAGTGTTGGGCTGATTCGCCGGGTGACTGTGATGCCGCAGTTTTTAGAGTGCTTCAGTGTCAGCCAGGCTCGGGGTGCGGGAGGTCGGGGGGACCCGCTGAGCTTCTGGGCTTCTTAGCGCTACCCTACCTCACTCCCATTTTGGTTTGGAAACTGGTTATTTGTGGGGTTGACGCTGGCGGAGGGCGGGCAGGAGTCGAGGCCGTCTGTTGCTCTCTCTGTCGGGGTGAAGTTTACTCGGAGGAGTTGATAAAGAAAACCCGGGTCGCTAGAAAACGCTCCCTGCGCTCCCAGCCCTCACCCCAGCTCTGCTCCGCCGCAACTCTTCTGGGACCCTGCGCAAGTTGCCTCCGGTTCCTGTCGCTTATCACCCCGCCCCCATTATTGGACATTACTTTTTATGATCTTTTCAGGAATAAACAAGCCGAACTCCAAAACGATCCGAATCCCAAGTGCTAATCTGTGGTCCTCTTTGCCCTGGACGCTGGGGCTGTGTGCGGGGTCGGAGGGGGCGTGGGTGAGGGGGGCCGTCCAGTCCCGCCTTCGAGGCGCACAGTAGTCCGCACGAGTTTTCCCCCGCCCGGTGTCCCTGCAATCCGGCCCGCGCCCTGCGTCCTTCTCGGAGCCCTGCCCGGGCCCCGTTGCCCGCTGCCTTCTCTGCAGCCTGGGCCGAGGTCTGCTGCTCCCGGCTCGGCCCAGGGCCGGGGGGTGGGGGTGGGGGTGGGGGTGGGGTGGTGGGTGCTGCCAATGGTCCTGGGGCGCTGGAGCCCCGCCGCTCCCCCGGGAGCCGCTTTCTGGTTTCTCCCTTAAAGGGCCGGGAGGAGAAGGAAAGGGCTTGTGCAGGGGCTGCTGGGGTTGTGCTCGGGTACCAGGAGGAGCGGCCCAGGGCTGCGGAGGACAGATTAGCTCTGTGCCGGGCTGTTCCTGGGCGCTCGCAGAGCTTGGAGATAGAGAGAATTGGTGTGTACCGAGCAGATACAAGGTGGCTGTTGCTGGCGTGTTCTAAGTTTTATTTAAGCCGTTTTACGCTGACCAAGTTTGAAAACGCTTGTTTTGTATGAATTGCCAGATACTGAATGCCTCTCCTATTTGAGGACTAAAACTAAGTCTTCGACTGGGCTGACGGGGCTGGGCTGTTGGCGAGATGGGTTGTCCCGCGCTGCTTCTCTCTGTGTGTGACCTCCTTGAGGGCCACGCCTGAAGTTTCAGTCGGGGGATGGCCCGAAGCCGTCCTGGCGGCAAACTGGACTTGGACTCCGGACCTCCTGCAGCACTGTCAGAGGGCCCTCGGGTGACGTCCCTGTCCCAGCGCTTTTCTCTTGCTCGCACTTCTGGGGTCGGGCTTTTGGCCCTGGCGGGAAGGCACAGCTAGCAACCCAGGGGAGTAGGGACTAGAGAGTGCTCACTCACCCCTCCCACCAGGGTCTCCTCTCCCCCTGCCCTTTATGTCACGTGCCCTGATTTCCCTAAGGTCCGGAGAAAAACAGACACAGCCCAGCCCAGTATATTTACAGGAGGTAGGTTTGGTGAATAAAAAGGTCAAGTGGTTGGGTCCAAGGAACGAGAGGGGAGGGGGAAGAGGGGACGGGACAGGACAGACACCTGGCAAGGCCCGCCCTGCCTGTCCCCCATCCTGGCCGGCCCGCCTGCTAGTGGCTGGCCTCCCCAGGCCACATTCTTGTGCTAAGTGCGAGAGGCAGTGGGAAAGGCAATCCTGAACCGGCCAAGAGCCCAAGAGCCGGCGAAGCTGATCCTGCGATGGCATTTTGTTTTGAACAGTTGCTGGGGTTGACGTTTCCTCATAAGGTAAGGTGTCACTGGACAGTCGGCTGCCCAAATGCCACATGTATAATTAGCCTGCGCACTCAGCACCTCGTCCGTGAGGACCACAGGCACGGGCTTGGCCGACCTGATCACTCAGTTGCCTTCTGGGCTGTTACAGGATTCCCGGGGGAGTGCAGAACTGGCCACCACAGACTCGGGAGGCCCTGGCCGGAAAGACTTTGACAGTGTAGCTTTATCTTTGATTTTTCTCTTTTCTTCTCTTTTTCGCTATTTTATCTTCTCTTAGTTTTCGGCTGAGGGGGAATTATTGGTTAGAAGATATCATACCTGATATCATAGAGTGCGGCTTTGGGATGGGTAGGACAGTTACAGAGAAAATCTGGCAGTATATTTATGCTCCACACTCAGCCCTTGTAGGCTGTTAGGCCTTTTCTATTCACACTAACCTAGGAGGACCAGCCAGGGATGGCATTGTGTATCCTGGTTTGGCTAGGTTATTTCCAGGCTTCTGGTTTGGACTGTTCACCTGTCTTTGTGCTTCCTAGAGGTCTCTCAGGAAGTTAGTGTCTGTCTAGATTGAAGCTTCTGGTTCCCCCTTCAGGCCTAGCCACTTGGGGCTGCTAGTGATCCTGTGGGGGGCCTGGAAAGCTCTATTCTCTGTGTACCTCACTCTAGCAGCCTGAGCTTCTTAGGAGCAGTGCCTCCTCTTCTCTGTCTGCCCAGATTGGAGCTTGAGCTTCCTACATACCTTCTCAAATTCCAGCCTCAGGTCAGCTTTAGCCTGTACTCTATGGCAGAGACCAGATTTCTCCAGCCTTGAACATGACCTTCCTTCTGTCACCCTGTGGGGTCACCATGGAATTCAACACTCAGCATTAGGCACTTGCATCAGTCTCCATCCTCCCCTTGTTTCTATGCCACTCAGCTATGCCTGATACTTACTAGAAGATTCTTTTCATTTCAAAACAAACAAACATCCCAAATCTTCCACAAGTTTAGTGGGACAAGATTAGCTTTTCTGTGTCAGCAAGAGCATTCCTTTCTTGATGAGAAGTAGGGACATGGTTTATTAAGTTTAATTTGCTTTTTATTGAACCAATAGAATGTTTTCTTACAGCAGGAAACAAGTTATAAGTGAATTTTTTCAACTTTGTCAGGCAATAAGTGTATTATCAATATACTTTTGAGAGTATCTTTTCTCAGTGCCTGTATGTGAACACATGGGCAAGCAAAATGACATGTAGAGATTTTTCTCCTACATAAAAAAGCCTTATACATCAAGAGATACAGTAGTTCTTATTTTTTTAAAAAGCAAACCACTAAAAAATCTTTCAAGCATTGAAAACAAGTGTACATCAAATTTAAGAGAGCTAGTGTATGACCAAAGACAGGTAAGTAACTAGGATCCAGACATCAAGTGTAGGGCACTAATTCCTTAGGCCCCTGACGTTCTTGAATGATTTCCTCACATGTTACCAACACCTCTTTCTCCTCTGCTGTTCCGTATTCCTTCAGTTGTAGTGGCAAGACTGGGTAGCTTTTTGCTTATTATTTATCCTGTTTATGTTGCTTTTATTTGTTGCTTTATAAGTGACAAAAAGGAACTTTCTTATGGTGTATTTGTATTTTTAAAAATGCGAACAAAATAATTTTTTATTATGCATTGTGATACAAACTCCTCTAATAATATATTGTATAACCACAACTCTTAATGTATTATAAAACAAATGTAAAAATATTATTAATAAAGCAGTATCAAGTACCTATATCTTAAGCTGATTCTACAAGGATGCAGTAGCTGAATCCCTATATGAAATGAGATTCATGGGAATATTATATTCTGTTGGGCATTTTTTTCATCAGTAGCAGAAAACAACAGATGTTTTTCTTTTTACAGGAAAAGCATATATTCATAATTCCTTGCAAAATTTCCTTTTATAAGGGTTTAAATACATTACTTTAAGCACATAAATGATAAGTTGTGGTGGCATCATTGAGATTTTATGTCTGTTTCTATATGATGTCTTTTAGGAATAATTGGGTTATTGGTCATTGATCAAATTTCTACACATATACATCTTACATTGAAGAAATCAGTAATATTTTGAATAATTATTTTTACTAATTCTATTGGACTGAATAATAGATACTGGAATAAATTTTCTTTTTGAAGATACCCAATATACATTACCTTTATCTCTTACTTTTAATATTTTCTATACTTCTCAGTTTTGTTAGCTTATATATCTTTCTATGCTTGAAAAAATTCTCTTCTTAGTGAGATAATACATATATATAAAATTTCCTCTGCTGTTATAAACAGCATTCTGTGAAAGTATACTACAGCACAATTAAAATTTTGGTTTAACTGAACGCTATTTGTTTAAACATAGTTTAGGGATGCATATATATATCAGTTGATGTTTTTGAAGTCAACTAAAACATTCCATCAAGCTAATGTGTCTGAGAGGACCATATCAGGCACAGACAGGTACTAGAAATGATAAAACACAGATAACTTGCCGCAAGATGATTTGCAGGTGGGTTGTATTATCTGCTGCCATGAGGTTACATGGGTCATATTACCATTTTTTTGAAAATTAATCTGTGTTGTTACAGAATTATCGAGTTATATGGGCCAATGAGATTTAATGAGATTTTATTATAGAAACTTGCTAAAATGAACAAATCCAAAAATCATTGCTTTTTAGAGGAAGAAATGGACTCTCTTTGGGTTTGTGTTGTTTCTTAAGAAATATGACTCTTCCTATTATTTTTTTAACAAAGAAAATAAGGTACTAGGACATTTTATGTCCTCATCCTGATTCCACATTTTCTACTGGTCATACTCCATTGTCAAAATATTCAGATTTTAAAAAAAGCCAGTGCTTTGGTAGAATACATGAAAAGTAATTTTCATTAGATGCAAACACATTTTAAATGTGTAACATATCTTGTTTTGCTTGAAGTTCCTCAATTGTGATCTGAAAACTAATTGTTTTGTGAGAGTTATCAGAAACTCTCATCATCCTCTCATTATATATTTATTATTCATTCTTAGGAAGAGTGTTTTTATTTTCCTTGTTCTGTGCAAGAGGGTAAAAGCTTTTCTGCTAATTATTTTGTTTAGACATTTAGTCAAACTGGAAATAGTTCAAAATTTGCATTATGGTTTTTGATAGAGCTTTTCAAGTGTTAAGTATCTGATTGTCACAGTTTGGATAAAAATATCAATTGAAGAATGTGGGTGAAGGTTGAAAAAATTGAATATCATTTAAATCTACTACTGATTCTCTCACCTCCAAAAAAAGGGTGCTGGTCTGTTTTTCCTCAAATCTGAAGTAGTCTCAAAAAAGGAAACATGAAGCCCTAAAACCTCAGAGAAGCAGTATTGATTCAATTCTTAACTGCAAATCCTTCGTATCATTGCTGAAAACATCTAACTTTACACCAATATTAGCCATTCTTTTTATAGTGACACCATGCTTAGTAAAAAACTTCTAAGCACTGAGGTCAGGTGCTGAGATTGGATTCTAGTTTATTTTTTATGAATCAGATAAAGATTTCTGTGCATGAGACCATATGTGAAGATGAGAGAACAAGAACATTTCCATATCAAAGGCAATATATCTGAGGCTGCATGGTAATTAAAATGCAGTGGTTTAGACTCTGTGCACTAGCACTTAAGCAGAGCATTGCCGGGACCTTGTGCATCATGCAGGCGGTTGTCTCTTGCATACTTCTTGAAATACACTTATAATTTTGTACAAACATTTATGCCAGTCCACACTTTTCTGTGGATAATTTGTATTTCATCCAAACCATTCAAAGTAGAAGTTATTTTTTGAGCTACCCCTTCATTATGGCTTTTGTGCATCAACTATTTTTATTCTAGTTGTTTGTATTTCCTTTTACCAGAATGATAGCTTGTTTATATTCAGAATCTCTTCTTGCTCCTTTAAGACCCCTAATATATCACTCATTTTACTATTTACTCAAAAAACTTTCATCTTTAGGAAAGATGTGAGTTATTTTTTGAGGTTAATTGTAGATACTGTAATCTATTATAAACTAATAAAGCACATTAAAATCAACTTTAGTTATTTCTATGTTATAATGATAATATATTTAGTAATTATTGCTAACTTGCATAGTATATAATATTGGAAAAAATTCCTTTTCAAAATGTTAAAGAATTCAGAATATTCTTTGTTACTTTTGAACAGCATGAAAATGTGTAGTGGCACTCTCTTTCATATTACTTTAAGTGAAAAGCAATCATTTGAAACTATAGAAATCTTTATCTAAAGAGTTATCTCTGCATTTATGAGGAGATGTTGGAGTTCATTTTAAAGAAATGAGTTAATATCTTAACCTGTAATTATCGAGGGATAGAATAGTGAAATAAAACATCTAGCATACTGTACTGTTGTATATATTTCAGAAATTTTTGTGTCTTTAGTAACCAGCTTGAATTTGTTGCTCTGTAATTTTCTCTCTCTGTATTTGCTTTCTGCCTATGAACATTCTACTGTGGTGTGTATAGCAAAGAATTCACTGGTGTATTTCATTTACTAAAGTCCCATGGCTTATAAAGCTTTTTAAAGGTTTCTCTATATTGAAGCACCGTATATTGAAGCCTAATGTGATATGAAATTCTTTAAGAATTTTGTGTATTTTAACTATTTTGGATTACTTAAGAATATTGATCTGATGTTTTTCAGTGACAAAACGTAAACAGACATAATAAATATTAGGTAAATGCATTATATGATGTGCATATTAGCGTGTATGCAAGAATTCTCTGTTCTCCCATTTCAGGTTTTCTCTTAATCTCACAAGATAACCCTAGATGATATTTTATTCCTGCTGCCTTTCAATAATTTGTTGTTTTTAGTCATTATAAAGAGAAATTGAATTGTCTATTTAATATATTCATCCAAATGCAAAAAGGGACTTTAGTGCTATTTGTGTTTTTGACATCTCTGAGCACAATCTCTGCTTCCTTGATAAAGTAGTTCTTTAAAATTAAACAAAATAAATTTTAAAGATGTTTCATTTTCTAAGACTACACAAGCCCAATATGTGGAAAAGAAAAAACTGGAGCTTCTTTTTTTTTTGGAAAAATGAAGACTGTAGGTTTTAAATGGAACTCATTCTCAGGCATGATTGCAAATGCTTCCTTTTATATTTTCCAAAGAGATCACTGGGTAATGTGATTGAGCACTTATTAAGTTCTAGACACTCTAGGGTACCTTTGAAGCCAGGAGTCTTTGCTTTTAAAGAATATTCTATTCTATTGAAGATCTTCATATTTGGCAAGTGAGGAAGCTTAGGCACAGTTGTTTTTAGTGTTAAGCAGGTCATTGTCAGAACTGGGTAAAAAATGGCCCTAGCTAGGAAAGAATAGTTTATTGTTCTTTCTTGGGAAGTAATATCAAACAGCATGTTATCTCCTCAGGAAGGACTAGCAAAGGAATGTTCTTACTTTCTCAGAAATAACCTCCCAATTTATCTCCATAGGCATTGAACATTCTATGCATGAGAAGTCAACCCTCCTTTCCCCAAAATGTCCATATTGACCTGTAATTCCTAAGCCTCAGTTTCTTTATCTGTAAAATGGCAACAATAATATTTACCTCATAGAACTATTGTGAGGATTAAATGAATTGAATATAAAGCACTAAACTCAGGAATTTGTATAAAATAAGCAATTATTACATGATATCTACTACTGTTGAAGTGCTACTAAGAATTATGTAAATTTGGCTTCCCATTCTAGCTGTACTACATATTTTTATATAATATTTGGCAAGATATATAACCTGCTTATTTTCCTTGTTTATGCAATGCAGAGTCAGTGGTACAAGTTTTTCTCTTTCTTTCCTAGAAAGAAGAATTCATGAAGCCTTGAGGTAGAGTCCCAAGTGACTAAATGTAGAGTTTTGATGTACAGCCTCTAAAATTTGATAAAATTCCAATTCTAAAAACTGAAGAAAGTTTGAAAGGTTATTTCATCTGCCATCCTCCACAATAGCATTGACCATCCTTTTTCCATTCTGATTAAGAAGCTCTCTGTTTTGAATGCTTGCAAAGAAGGAGATTTTATATTCTTCTTTGGTTATGTATATGAATGATTAACACCAGGAAGTTCTTTTTGTCAAATATACACATCAGCCTGTTTTGTTTTCATTTTAAGAAAAAATGGAAACAGGTATTTTTCTTCAGTTGAATGATAGGCCTGCATATGTGAAGACCAAATTTAGACTTCTGTTTTTATTTCTTGACTTTTTTGCTTTTACATTTTATTTCCTGAACTAGTTGTGTGGCATTGGAAAAATTATATGACCTTGCCAAATCTCAGTTTCCTCATTTAAAAAAATGATTTGGTGATAGAATTTATCATATAGGGTTGTTGGGATGATTAAGCTTGAAGATAATGTATACAAAAATGCATAGAACAGTTCTAAGAACTGTTTTAGTTGAATTGACAGTAATTATCTAATCGACACTAGAACCATGGCACATGGAGGGCCCTTGATTCTCTTATAGTTTATAGACCTCCCCAGTTTCTAAAGTGCTTTCATATTGCCTCATTCAATAAACGGTATGCAGGGTAGATAAATTTACCATTCATGCGTCTAACTTCCTACATGATATGAGTAAATGTTTCAATTGATTTTTGCTTCAGGATATTATTTACTCCAAAGAAAGCTTGTATGTAATAAATCACGACTGGCTTTTTGGGCCTTCTTATTTTCTACTCTCTTCAATAGAATGTCAGTGCTCATTTACTTTATCTTCATGCTTAATTCCAGAGCCAGTCAATGCTGTATTTTCCATAACCCAATGTAAATGAATAATATCATGATGAATCAAAAGCATTAAACGTTGGTTTTCTATGACTTTTTAATACAAAGTAGAACATGACAACTATTTTGTAATATGTGTGGCTAGTTTGATGAAAGAAGTTTTCAAAATATGAGGTTCAGGAGGGAGGATTAATAAAAGGATCTTTGATAATGAAAATATTGGGAACTATTTGATTACATGATTTCAAAGGTAGAAATGCATAGAGGTATGAATATACGTGATTCTAGGCTATGTGGTAATTACTATTACATGTATGTAGTAATATAAATACTATTATATAATATATACTCTATTATATAGTATATATACTACATATAATTATATACTATATTCAAAAGTATCTATCTGTGTATCTATCTATGTATCTATCTATCTATATCGGGGAAAGCTTCTAGTAGGGGGTTGCCTTTCAGCTGTGATTTAAAAGGAAGTTAGGGGTAGGCTTCAGGTAATACCCTAAAGAACATTGAATATGAAGGGAGATTTAATAATAAATATTACAGACTATTCTGTAAGATAGTGAAATGTTTCTTATTTGTGACATTGTGACTGTCTAGAAAGGCTGTGTCTGTCATGAATGTGATAATGCCACAGGCCAGCGAGTGAGCCACTATACTTCTTTCTCTTAGCTTGGTTTTGTGGTCAGACACATTGTGAGTACATTTTAAGGTATGGAGGAATCTTTTAAATTATTGTTTTCCTTCAAATTTGTCAACTAGGTATAAAAATTAAAATTTAAGTGGCGTTTTAATATATGGGCAGATGATTCAAGACTATGAGTTAATAAAATCTTATATCCTGCACTGTAATATATATTTTTTTATTTGACATGCATGGTCTTAGACAAAGAGCTGTATTTGCAAAATTGCAGATTGTGTATTGTTGCTGGAGTTCCCTTGTTATAAGTATTTAGGTGCCTCATATTTATAATTAAGCTTTTCCAACTATATAAAAGTGACTTGTTTCATAAATTTTAAATTGAGCAATACTATGAAAATAATCCTGAGTGATCTGAATTTCTTGGAAGAAATACAAATTATTATAATTATTTTTTGAGACAGGGTCTTGCTGGCCTCAAATTCACAGCGATCCTCCTGCCTTAGCCTCCCAAGTGTTGGGATTACAGGTGTGCGCCACCATGCCTGGCTACAAATTATTATTGTACACTGATAATGATGAAACAGTAGCAGTAGCAGAAACAGTCATAGCAGGAATAACCGTTTTCTACTCTTGATAACTTTCAAATATATATGCTAAGCCCACTCTTCTTAGTTTTGTAATCTGGAAACTCATGTTTTCTAACTTGTCAAAAGCTTTTTCTCTGAATGCACAGGCTTTCTTTTCTGTATTTGATTTAGAATTTTTTGGTTTTTAATAACTTGTTTCTCAAAATTATACATGTTTATTGAGGTTTCACAACTTATATGACTTCATAGCATAATCACTTTTGAAAGGAGTCTGGTGGCCATTGGTCACTGGTCACACAGGCTAGAGAAGCAATGGCTTGGTTTCCAAGGGCTTTAACCTGTTGATTTCCTAACCACTGCTTTGGCATCTGGACATTTGCTTGCATTATTGATAATGCCAAGAATCTCTACAGTAAAAATAAAGACTTTGAAACAGAGTAAAGGAGAAGAAAAAAGATATGAAATTTCTAGAAAGCAGTTTAAAAGTATACCCTTAGTCATATTAAATTAGTTAAGATGCCTTTAAGAGCACTTTCCTTGAAAACTTTCAGTTGAATTCTAAAGAAGCAAAAATCCAAACAAAAGTAAATAAATAGAAATAATAGGTCTGCTGAAGAAAGTTTAAATAACTTGGAATAAAGTATATTAGTTAAATGAATCTCAGGGAAATTTTTTATTCTTCAGTTTGAAGACCCAATACATACTGGGGGAAAATTTGACTATTTAAAAATTTCTTGGCTGTAGTCTTTTCCCACTATAAAAATGCACATTGAAAAAATATATATATTGATGTTTAAAAATGAATTTTAATCTTGGGACCTCTAAAATTGTGTTATATTTTATTTTTTTCACACAATATTCTTTTTTTTTTGTATTAAATTCTTTTATTGGTACATTGTAGGTATACAACACAATTACATTTCTCATTGGGAATTGTACCTTTACATAATGCATCTTGGTTCTTATTTTTTCCCCATTCCTAGCCCTCCCTTCACGCCCTCCACCCTTCCCTATTTACAAAGACTTTATTTCCATTTTTTCCATTTCTCATCATTTTTCCTTTCCCTTCTTTCCTTTCCCCTGCCCCTCCCACTACCCCTACCCCTTTGGACCTTTTCTTCCTATTTTACATTATCAATTATTCATTCTAATCATTGGTACATTTTAGGTATACAATATAATGACATTCATCATTGGAAATTTGCACCTTTACATAGTCTCTCTTGGTTCTTATTTTTCACCCTTGCCCAGCCCTCCCTTCTACCCCTCCATTCCTCCCTATTTACAAAGATTTTGTTCCTATTTTTCCATTTTCTCATATTAATCCCATTCCCTTCTATCCTTTCCCCTAGCCCTCCCACTTCCTTCTCCTTTGCCCCTTTTCTTCCTATTTCACATTACCTATTATACATTTAGTCCTTATTTACACTTTCAGTTTCTCACACCAGCAAAACTATTCAGTATTTACACATGAGACACAATATTCTTAAGCATTTAAAAAAGAAATTGTCAGCCTTTCAGAGGGCAGACCCTTTAAATTTTTATAGACAGCAATAGGTCCAGAACCTCCATTTGTACTTTCTGTATAGGTTATGCTAAAGTAGGGTCATGTACTGAATACTTTTGTGTTTTAAATTGTGTGGTAGTTTGTAATAGGCCTATTTTCTACAAGGCAAATATATATATCTGCCTAAATTCAGTGGGACTAGTGAACTTGAATACTTACAATTTTTTTCAAATTCTTTTTTATTTTTTTTATTTTTTATATTTTTTTGGTACCTGGGATCAAACTCAGGACCTTGTACTTTCGAGGCAGGTGGCGGAACCACTGAACTAAATCCCTGGCCTCAAATTCTTATATATGCCATTTCAGAGGAATGAAAAATTATTTGACTTTTTTTTGGTACCGGGGATCGAACTCAGGATCTTGCGCTTGTGAGGCAGGCACACTGCCACTAAGCTAAATCCCCAGCCCTCTTTGACTTTTAATTGTGACAACTTAGGCCTTTTTCCAAAGCACTCATCATAATTAGAGGTGACTTACTTGTGAAATTTTGTGTTTAATTTCTTTGTTATATTCACATAGAAAAGCTCACTAATATCAGGAGCTGTGCATGCCCACATACAGAAGTACATCCTTTATTGTATGTTAATTTTAATTTTTTCTTTTGTATTAGCACCACTTTCACATCTTTGGGTTAATACTCTTCTTTCTTTTAATCTGTGCATAAATTAGTTTCTGTAATTAAAATGCCAATGAACATTTGTACCAGTGTCCTTTATATTTTATGAGGCTATGATAATATAGCTTTACTTTTCCTTATTTAAAAATGTATACCTATGATAACTTAAAAACATAAATATGATTTTATTACATTTAATAATGGGGCATTAAATTATATAGTCATCCTAGATTGTCTCAAATGGGGCTGATATTTAGCTATGTATATTGCTAATGGATCTTAAAAGAAAATACTTTGATAATTAACAAAATGTTTGTTTCAGTGTAAGGATATGGTATTGATTGGAGTGAATGTAGGAAACATTTTCAGTATCTGAGGTCAAGGGGTAGAACTTAAGATATTTAAGGAGAGAAGGAAATAGAGATTGTGGGTGGTTTGGGAAGCATAAGGACAACTGAAAAATACTGTTGGTAAAAATGAGTCTGAAAGATTTCTTCTGGCAAGACAATTTTAAGGCTTATTTTGGAAAATTGACAAAATAGTAATCTCCAAATACAGCATTTGCCCTAATACATGTGCATATTTATTTAAAATTGTAGACATGTGCCATTGTGTTAATATATGCTATAAAACATTCAAACATAAATATTAAAAAAAAGAGGTAAATGATATAAATATTCTAAAATTAATTGTGATTTCCCCCAAACTACAATAGAATAGACTTTGTTATTTTTAAAAGTCTTGTTTTAACACTGTGTTATGAAGAGATTTAAAGAATTGGTTCTAACTTCAGTTTATTTTGCTACATGCTTTTATTGTTGCCTTGGCTGAAAAATGATACTCCAGAAAGAATAAAAAATAGATCCAAATGGCAGAACTATGTCACTGATTATAATTATTAAATTTTGATATTAAATTTTAAATTCTATACACAAAATATGCAAGGAGCTTTTTAAAGATTTGACTAGTAAATTCCCATCGTCCTTGATGACAAACAGTTGTTTTTGCCAATGAGGTAGAAGGTGTAGCATTTTCATATTTTAATACGTGTACTCAAAACCCATTGAAACTCTTTGGAACATCACTGGATAGGTTAGAATATCCTGTTGCCAATTAAAAAATTGAAAACAGATGAGAATTTTTTAGACATAGAATTTTGATAACAAAATCACAAATGTCTTTTCAAAATATTCTTTCATAGCATGAATCTGTTTTGAAAAACACTTTCTAATTTGATAAAATATTACTTTTACCTTGAAGAGACAGATTGTTCAATTGCTTGTATATGTAAATGTATCTAATTACTTATATGAATATCTGCCTTTCTATCTGCCTGTCTGTCTTTTACCTCTAATCCATGTACTTAGCAATACGCACAACTTCTTCTCATCACATAGAAATTCAGCATATTTGGTATGTTAGTTTTTTTGGTACCTATCTTTAAGTAATGTAAACTGTCATGAGACAATCAGTGGAATTTCTGAGTAGTGCAAAAATTCTCATGGTTACTTCTCCTCTCATTTCAAAGCATTGTAAAGATTTTGCTGTGTTTTACAGATTTATTTAAAAAGTAATTCCATTTTGAATAATACTGGCTTCAACATTTTGCTGCAATTTCATAGCTATGAATGATATAGTTAGGGGGACCCATTCTACTATTTCTATAATCTTAGCCTTTTTCCTTCTTTAGTTCAGTTAGGACAACTACTTTGTCATTGATTACACTTTCTTAGTTTTCCCTAAAAATTACTTTTATTTAAAAATGTAATATACCATTCAGATTACATCTTCTTTGGTGTATATGTTAGTGGCTCACTCAAAAATAGCACTTTGCCTACCAAATATTATAAACTCAGGCATGTTAAGAAAAATGTACATTAATTGATCTGAAAAGGCAAAACATGGCGTGTTTCTTTTTGCAAATCTTCAGCCGTGTTTTCTATGCATCTTTCAGCCTTATTTGTGTTAGTACCTGCTGTACAACCCCAAAGGACGTTGTTGATATTGCATTCTGGACAAATAGTTACATGAGAGTTGTTCATTAAGCAACTCTGATTTTTAATTAAGGGAATGTATTTAAATTTGCCATATTGTTTACTGTGTATTATTTAACCCTTTTTATAGCAGCGGGAAGAACAAGTATTTCTCTAATGGTATGTATCATTTTGCTTTTTATAAAGGAACTACACTTGATCTTAGCCAAAAGGCTGAGAAACGATTTTTTTATAAAGGAACTTCAGGAGAGGATTCTAAACTTTTAATATGAAGTTTGTTAAAATTTTGCGAAATACTGGATTGAGTTTTGTATTTTAAACATTGCTGAAAACATTGTAGCTATGTATTTAGTATATTTATTTACAGTGCTGGGGATCCAACCCAGGGCCTTATGCATGCTAGGCAAGCACACTACCACTGAGTTATATCCCTAGCTCTAGCAATTTAAATTTATATCTGTGTGCTTAGTTTAAAAATGTTTTGCTACTTGTAAATGCTTGATATTCTTATTAACATCTCAAAGTACAATAGGGCAAGGATCACTGTTACTGCTATTAGACATAAATCTATATCTCAAATTTGTCTTCTTGATAATTAAAAAACCTGACCTGCTTTTGTCATATCTGCTTGGATCATCATTATTTTTATCTTGTAATATGGTTGCTAAAGGTCTCCTATTAGTGTACAAGTGTCAGGTTGGTCACGGTCTTGTCAGTAAGGCTTAAATTATTGATATCCTTGAACTGTTGTTTCTTTGGGATGATCTTTTAAAACCAGCTGGGCATTTGTTCTGGGTTAGTTTAGTTAAAAACTAGATAATAATATCGACAGTTAAGCTCCCTTCTTATGTAGGATACTTCTGGTACAGGATCTGAGGCTTTAATGTTTGATATGTAAACCCAGGTTGTCAATCTGTATTTAAATTTAGGTAAGGTTAGTTCTTACTCTTTAAATGAATGAATGAATGAATAAACAAACCTAATACATTTATATAGTGTGCTGCTAGGATGGCACACGTATTAGGAGACCGCTGAAATGAAAAAGTAGGTGGGAAAGAGAGGGGAAGGTATGATGAATAAAACCATGGTCTCCAGAGGACACTATTTTGGGACAGGATCCCTTGGAAGAGTGCAGCCATCACTGGAATCCCAGACAGGAAGTGGCGTTACAGATTTTCCACTGTTGGGGTTCAGAAACAGCAATGTGGCATTTTTACAGGGCTCTGATATGAGGGAGGAAATGGACAGAACCTATTTTTTATTCTTTAGGAAAAGCCATTTGAGCCCTTTTGTCATTGTGAAGGGATCGGTGAGGTTTTATAGTTAAGTATATATATTGTGTTTTAGGAGAGGGGACCAAGTGGAGGATCACTCCTGTCCTGAATGCCTGAGGCTCTTTTTGCTTCTATACTCAGCATTCCTTGGACTTAGATACAATCAGAGCAGAAGCTGGGAAAGGTGAATAAGGCAGCAGTCAGGGATGTCAGTAAGCAAACACTGTCATCAGCATCTCTAACTTGTTAGTATACCGTTTGGGCTGCATTTGGGAATTTCAGCTCTACCAGTAAACTTTGGGTGACTCTGGCTATGTCACTTCTCTCTAGAAATTAGTTCCTTCATTGGCAGACTAGAAAGCTTGATGATTTCTAAAGAGGTTTTAGCTCTGATGCCCTGTTCATTCCCTTCCAGGACAGTGCTCTGGCCTGCCCTCTGACACAGAACTTTCAATGAAGTTCCTTGTCCTGTTTATCAACCTCCTTTCACCATGTCCGTTGTATCTTCTAAGATGATAAATGCTAGCAGTCTAATTTATTCTATAAATTCATGGATGATGACTAAGGAGCAGCAACCATAAAATATTTCTAACTTCCTCTTTTCTCTTTTCCAGACAATGTTGACAAAGTGCATTTTCACAATGTAGCCCTGGTCAGGGCTCTTGCATTCTAAACCAGAAGTATCTAATAGAACGTTAGAAGAAAGGGAGGAAATATTAGCATTGGAAGGGTTGTGTCTGTGAAGGAGTTTGGGCTGGATGAGATAAGCAGGGTGTTGGGACACAGCCATCAATTCATTGCATGTGTTTGGCTAGACTGGGAGCAGTGGCCAGTGCCAGGCTTTTTGAATATGGCTTCTGTCAATAACAGAGTTGGCTGTCTTTGAAGTCTGCCAGTTAACCTCTTCCAAAATCTTAGAGCACATCTAGCACTCAAGAGGAGGAGGGTAGAATAATCTCTAGGAAAAAAACCCCTCACCACTTATTTTTATTAAGAACATAACTTCTATCAGTTTTCTGAAACATCTAATAAACAAACATTTCATTTTTTCTCATTTTCTTTCAGTACCCATTTATTCCCGTGGATGGAAGTAATAGTGAGTAATGAAATGGATGTATATCACCAAACATGTTGTATTATGCCACATTTCTGGGTGCTTTTATAAGATGGAAATAATAATAGTACCTGTATCATAATTTTTTGAGAGATTTAAATAAGCTAGTATACTTGGAAGACTGCCTGATATGTTCTTGTTAAATATTAGTGATTATTATTTTATTACTTAATTTACACAACAACTCTGGAGGTAGATGCCATTATCCCTATTTTGTTTTTTGTTTTTTTTTTGATACTGGGGATCGAACTTGGGTCCTTGCACTTGCCCAGCAGGCAGTGAAACCACTGAGCTAAATCCCTGGCCCTCTATTTTATATAAAAAGAAATTAAGAGTTTGAGAGGGAAAATACCTTGTCCAAGACTACATAGCCACTGAGTAGCAAAATTATAATCTAGACATAGATGTCCTGACTTGAAGTCCCATGGTATTTCTGCTACATAATAGGCAAGTAAGTCAAGAGATTTCCTCGGTACAATCTGTGAGCCAAGATAATCAGGATAATAAATTGAATTATTATTGTATATTGCTGAATTTTTATAGGTGTGGTTGATAAACATGCTTTGTATATCATGGTGCTAGCTGAAACTCTTGTATATCAGAACCATGTTTTCACTTTGCAAAGTTCCAATTTCAGTTTTACACAGCTCCTATGTCATGGTTTGCTATAATCATACAAAATGTGGACATGGCTCCATTATACACTCGTTTAAGTTAATGTGGTATAGTGCAAAGCAAGACTGACTGTACTTCTGTCAGATTCCCATTCACATACAGAAATTCTCAAATTCTCTTTTTTTGGACCATGTAGATGGTTCACTTTTATTTGATGACCAATTATCTTTTTTTCCTCTCAAGATTCTGCTCCTGCTAGGGAAGAGCACTGTATTGCATGAGTTCTTTGAAGGTCACTAATGATTGGCTCTTCACTTATAGGGACACCATCTCTGACATTTATTTATCAAGTAGTAGTAGATCTCCCTCTGGATTTGGGCAGAATTACCTGTTATATTTAATCTCCACATGTCCCATTACATGTCTAAGCTTCTTTCTGAATTGATGCATTTTTTCTGTCAGTTTCAGCAATGTACAAAGCCAGTTAGGACAGTTTTCTCTCCATTGGTATTCTACTGTATAAAAAATGGTGTATGAGAATTGCAGTGTACAGTGAGCAGCCATTAAGTAAAAACTAGGGCTATTTAAATTTCTTTTTAGATATAGATGCTTACATTTTAAAGCACTTAATAATCATTTCAACCTGAAGGTTTTTGGATTGATGCCAATTTTAGAGCAAAGTAGTGTTGAAAATACTGAAGCTTTGAATATCCTTTTGACCTAAACATTTAAAATACTCTCTTCTCATGAATCTGTGTTGCCCTCTCTACTTAAAATTATGTTTTAAAGCCTGTTCTTAGCATTCTTGGTTAAGTATTCTGAAGAACAGAAATTCTATGGTGACTGTAATTCTATTTCTATGACTTAGGTGCTAGAAAATTAGTTTGGGATTAAGAAAATATTTCACTACTTCCTAGCAGTGTGAACTTAGCTTAATTTCTTCAGGCCTCAGTTTCCTTTTCTGTGAAATAGTACCTACTTCTTGGGGTCGTTTTAAAGACTAAGGGGAAAGTATGTGTATAAAAGAGAACATAGTATGTAACAGGCGTGATATAAGCATTGGCTATTATTAAAGTGAATGCCTTCAAAAGGAAAATCTGGCCAAAAATAAAGAGTACTATATTCAGATACTTTATTGAAGAGGTTAAAAAAACTACCTTTGTAGAATGTAATGTGAAATCACGCTACAATTTCCCCACACAGGAACTCTAGAGAGTCTTCGAGAGAACTCTCACTGATCTAAAGTAATGTGCACTTTGAGAACCTCTTCAACAGCAAATCAATAAATCTGTTGAGATACAATTCCTTCATTTTTTTTTCTTACAATTCCTTAGTTATAAGGTCAGCCTCTTCCTTTTTGAGTTTCATAGATTATGGAGACTAGTGGACTTGGATACAGAGTGGGTTTGGGTATGAGTTTTCTCAGGGCTGAATTTATTATTGGAGCAGTAACTGAAGAAGCAGTGATGGAGCTGAAAGCAGAAGAAGCCAGCAGCCAGGAAGTCTGACCCAGGAAGTACCACCCAGGGAGCGCCTAGGTACAGCCTGGGTTGGCCAGTGACTACAGACTTGACTTTTAGGTCCAGAAATCCTTCCTAGTAGAGGCAGCAGACTGGCTCTGTTAGGTCTAGGATTTGGACTCAGGTTTATCTGATGACAAAAGCCAAGCTCTTTCCACTAATGATTTTATGCTGTTTCTCTGGTGGAGAAGGCATAATGGAGAAAAAAAAGAGTAGCTGTGTCAGTGGTGGAATCAGTAAATCCAGCATCTAAAGGAACAGGTGAGGTAGTATTTGAGAAGGCAGCTGCGAAGTCAAGAGGTTGTCTTGCAGGCAGCAGTGTCGTGATGATGGTACTGCAGGATATGGTAATGGTGTGTGGTAGTTGTTATAGTCTCTCATGGGTAGATTAGAGCTTGAGAATGCATTTCTAGGTATTTGTACTTCAGATTGTCAACTCATAGTCTTTGTATTATGGAACCTTAAGAGTTGGAAAAGTGTTCTAACCATCCTTTAATGATGTGATTCCAGGTAGGTATTGTCCAGACCATGCTGGGATGGAGTGTGTGTGGGGCAGGTCGGGAATTATTTCCTGGTTCTAAGCTTCATGTGGTCAGAAGTTTTGTCTGTTTATTAGTTAAATTTTTGATGACTGGAGCAGTGTCTGGTACCTCATGTGTGCTCAGAAGATAATGCTGAATGAAAAAATGCATGGGCAAGCCAGGTGTGATGGTGCATGCCTGTAATCCCAGCACTTGGGAGGCTGAGGCAGGAGGATTGCTGTGAGTTCGAGGCCGCCCTAGGCTACGTAGTGAGTTCAAGGCCAGCCTGACCTTGTCTCAAAAAAAAAAATTGCTTGAGTGACTTGGTTAGAAGTTTTGTTTTATATATTGAATAATATTATGTACAAAGCATGATTTTGTATAAGTCTTACTTAACCTTGTGAGCTATGTATTACTAATTCCAACTTACGGATGAGGACAATTGGTAATTAAGTAATTTTCTTAAGGCCGCACTAAAACATAATGTTCATGGTTTGAGCCTTTAAGTATAACCACTACATTATACAGTACTGTGGAATTATCACCTCTCTTGTCCTGGATAATATTATTTTATTATAAGAGCCTAAATTTTCATGGAAGCCACATCACACAGTTGACTCATTTAATCTTACTGCCAATTAGCCTTCACAAGCCTTTTGTTTACCATATCTCTTCTCATACTTGAGCTTCTGGTTGTTTTGGACCCAAGTGCAGAAGCTTGCATTTATTCCATATAGATTTTCTCTGGCTACATTAATTGAGTCTTTTTAAAAATTAAAATCTTTTGGTTCTGTATGGTTTTAAAATTCCTTCAAGTATTTTTTGACATTTATTGAAAAATATCAATTTTGACTCCTCAATTTTGTTAATATGGGGTAAAATATGTTGATAGATTTTCTAATGCTTACATATCCTTGTATTCCTCCAAAAAGCTACTTGGTTACTCTGTGTGTGTGTGTGTGTGTGTGTGTGTGTGTGTGTGTGTAATCATACTGCTGAATTTGAAATTTGTGTTGTGAATTTGTATCTATTATTTATGTATTTTGGTGTTATCTTTGTAGGGTTCAGTAGTAGGGTTATGTCAGCTTTTAAAATGAATTGGAAGCTTTCTGTCTTTGTCGTTGTTCTGGGATAATTTGGGGAGCATAGAAATTTGTCAGTTCTTTAATCATTTACAAAACTTACCTGTAAGATTATTTGATCTTCACATGTTAAAGGTGGATATTTAACGGTATTTTATTGGTCTGTTCTTATTTTCTAACCTTTCTCAAATTTGTTTTGGAATTTTATATTTTACTGAGAATCATATTTTCTCTTGATTTAAAATATAAGGTAATATGATTTAAAAACTATTTTATGCTTTTCTGTAGTTGTAGTTATATTCTCTTTATAATTCCTCATTTAAAAAATTATGGTTAAGATCTCTTTGGCTCCTGATTCAATCATTTAACGTATTATTAGAAACTTGTTGAGTGTGTGCTAGCACTTAGCTTGCATTTATTTGTACATCTACAAGACTTAATTAAAAATTCAACAAAATTTAGTAAGTATCTAAGTTTTACATAGATGGCAAGATACATAGAATGATTAGAATAGGGTCATACTATAAGTACCCTATAGTATCGTAAGGATATTTGAGGACATTTGTTAAATGCTTTGCTGAAATTCAGATATATTGTTTTCAATGCACTATTCAATCTAGTAAAAAAGCATTTTTGACAAGGAAACAAAAGGGGATAATATGTCAGAAACTGTTCTGTGTGAATCCAATGTTTGGTCCTACTGATTACCTCTCTTCCTTACAGGTGGCTAGTCATAGATATTCTAGAATCTTGTCTTGGTAATTAAATTTCATAAAAAGAATGTGTTATTAAAACATATCTTGCTCACTGATATAGTCTATTGGAAAGATTTTGAGGATATTTTAATTATTCTAGAAATTTATTATCTTTTAATCAAGTAGAATGATGCTCCTTAAATTTTAGTAGACATGATCCTCACCTGGGGACTTTTAGTAAAATGTGGATTCTGATTCAGTGTGGATGGGACATAAAATTCAGCTTGTTTCTAATTAGACCCTAGGTTCTGTCGTGGCTTCTTTTCCTTAGTGCTGCTGGCTGAGACTACATTCTCTGTAGCTGAGAGGTAGAGAAGAGGAGGATAATATATACTCTGTTTCACAATTAGTAAAATGACAGGTTTTATAAAATTAGTAAATGGAGCATTTAGGCTAAAATTTAAAAGATCTACAGTGGCTCAAATGTTGATGAGGATGTAGAACAACTGGAGCTCTCATAGACTACTGGTGGGAGTGTAAATTGCTGTAAGCAATTTGAAAACTATTTGTCAGTATTTACTAAAGTTCAGCATATTCTTTTTTTTTTTTTTTTAGAGTTTTGTGCATTTTATTTAACAAATTTGGGCCACAAAAGCTTAAATCTCTTCTATACACTGTATTCATATATCTTGGCCTGAAGTAAATGCTTGCTGGGAAACTTGTTTTCATAATTTCCTTTTTTTTTTTCTGTACCAGGGATCAATCTCAGGACCTTGCGCTTGTGAGGCAGGTGACGGTTCATAATTTTTTTTTAAAGTTCTCAGTTATAGTCTCCTTTTAACATTAGGATTATACCTAAAGAGATCATCAGCAAGAGACTCTTCTTTTGCATGTTGCTTTTGTACCTCCATTTCCTGTCTCAACCAGTCTTCTAATTCTGCATTCTTTCGAGCATGTTGAGCTATTAGATCTGATCCTCCAATGATGTGTGGAAGTTTACCTGCTCCAGGAAAGGTGACCTTTTTGAATTTCTTGAAATTCTTTAGTTGATGACCATGATCGTTATTTATCCCACACAGGTTTCTATAAGTGGAGTTTAACCACCGTGATCTAAATTCAGTCATTGACAACTTTTTTGGAAGCATCTCACTGCTGTCCTGAAGTTCATCATTATTATATATTTCTTTAGTTGACCACAGTGATTCTTTCTTGAGCTCACTTTTCTTCCCAACTTCACTTTCTTGAGGTATTTTGTCACTTTCTGGTATTATTTTATCATCAAAATTGTTATTTATTTCTATATCCAATCTTGGCTTTTTTCTAATGTTGACATCTTTTTGTTTTTCAACTTTCATTTCAATTTCTAACTCTGGTCTTGTGTTCTTGAATAACTGCTCCAATAGTTCATCTTCTATGGCCAAATCAATTTCTTTCCTTTTTTATGATCTTAGACTTTCTGTAGAAATAGATTTACTGTTAGAGTTTTTCACACTGGATTTTAAATCTTCATAATCTGTAAATAAGTTTTCTGATTTTGTGTCCATAGGTTCATTCTGAGATAGATTTTGCTCTTTGTTTTTCCATAGTGAGGTTATAGCAGGTTGTGTTTGTTCTAAAAGAGAACAAGGCATTTCTATTCTTGCTGATTTGCATGAAGACATTTCTTGGTTTTCTTCATCCCTTTCCCTTTTTTTGGGAGATGGCTGAAAGTAGTTTCTAATGGTATTTGTCTGTTGCTGAGAAGCGCCACCTCTACTTTTATTTACACTTGGGAATTTAGTTGGTGAAAGCTGATAGTTTTGGATATTTGCCCTAACCAGAGTATTTGTTGCTATGTTATTATTGGAGCTTGTTTTGGGGGCTTCTTTTATAATGGGTATTTCTTGTAAAGATGATCCACATTTTTGTTCCATTTTGGAGATTTTTATTGCTTTTGGATTTTCACTTGAATACATACATGTATGTGCCTGGTCCGATTCTGTGTCAGCTACATATGTTGCAGTGTTCTCAGGAGCACGTGACATGAGTTTTTCACTGACTGACCAGTCTTGTGCAAGGCTTGGCCCTGGAGTCTTTGTTTTTAATTCTGTGCTTGGCTGGCCCTGAGGATCACAATAATTCTCTGTAGTCATGAAAATAACTGCCAATCCAATTTCTGCTTCAAGAATAGATCTAAGACCCTGCCTTTGGATTATATCCATAATTGAGTGAATCCATTTTTCCTGGGAGTCGGGAATTAAGATCTGTGTATTTGTTATTCCTGTGTCAACCACACAAGTTCCAGGAGCTGAAAAAAAGAACTATCTTCTTCATTTTCTTCGGTTATCAACCTAGCTTCTCCACCTCCAAAAACAACTGCTGAACTTAATTTCTTATGCTGTTTGACATTTAAAAATACCGATATTTTCCCTTTGAAGATTTGTTTTCTTTCCTGTTGTCCTGACAGATCAGTATTTTTACTTCCAATAGCTGGTTCATCAACAGGTGGGTAAAAACTTTCAATTTGTGGAGGCTGTTTCTTGGACTGAACTGCTTTAACAAATTCAGTAAAATATTCTGGCTTTACAATTGGACGTTCACAAATGAGTGCACATATTGTATAAAAGGAGATGAGTCACTTCCCAATGTCATTCTTCAATTAGCTTTGGACATAAACAAATTTGAGGAAGATGCAAAATTTTAATGGTAACCTTAACTGATACCATAACAAGGTGAGTACATTCTTCTGTCCAGTTGTTTAATGTAAGTCCTCCAAGTTGTAATATAGCTTGATTTAAAGCAGTTTTCCCAGAGACATCTAAACAAGAGGAGCATGGAACCAAAGGCTCATATTCTACTCTGAATTTACTTTCAAACACTCCAAAAGTAACTCTATCCTCTGTCTTCAAAGTTCGAGAAAGGCCATTCTGCATTTTTCCCCTCATTAACAAAGGTACCATACTTAGAATTATCTTTTATTGTTAAAGTAGGAATTTCACCTATTTGCAAGTTAGTTACAGAAAAGTTAGCAGTCAACACAGCATGATTTTGACTGATGGACTGATCATTGTCAATTAAAATGGCACAGTTTTTCCTTCCAACAATATACTCAACACCAGTCAAAAGTCTATATGGTTCTCCTCGAGCTGGTCCCGTGACAGGTCAGCATATTCCTTTCTATGACTAGCAGTTACATTTCTGGGTAAATACTCAAGAGAAATAAGTGCTTTTGTCCACCATAAAACATGAATAGCATGTTTTTTTCCTAATAGCCACAAACTATAAATAATCCTGATGTCTATCAATAAGAGGATGGATTAATTGTGGTATACTTATTCAATGGAATACTACACAGCAATAAAAATATACTGATATAACAACAGGAATGAATGTCATAGGCATTAAGTGGAGGATACATAAGTAGTTGAAAAAGAAACAGATAAAGTTTAGAGGTAGATGGAAGATAAGAAGGTACACTGTAACTTCATTTATTAAGTATAAGAATAGGTATAACTACTCCACAATGATTGAAATCAGAAGAATGGTTATCTCTGGGGATACGTTATTATTTAGGAAGAAGAATGTGAGAAACTTTGGTTCTGGGAATGTTTAATATCTTGATCTGGGTGGTGGTTATATGTGAGAATATATAAGTAAAAATTCACTGAGTACATTCATTTACTGAATTTAAGATTAGTGAATGTTACTATTTGTATATGTTAATTTTTTGTTTGTTTTTTTGAGACAGAGTCTCACTATGTATTCCAGGCTGGCCTTGAACTCTCTATGTATATAGGCTGGCCTTGAACTTGTGGCAATCCTCCTGGTTCAGTCTCCCAAGTGCTAGGATTACAGATGTATGCTACCATGCAAAGCAAATTTATTTCAATAAAAAATAGAGCATTTAAAAGAGAAGAAAAAATAATGATTGAATTCACAAAGCAATTTATTTAAGGAGTGGAATTCATTTCCAAGGAAGTTGTGTGTTCACATTCATATTCATTTACTATGTGAAAATATTGAAAAGTATATTTAAAGGTAGTGAATTAATGTAGCTAGCTGATTCCTTAAAATAAATAGTGTAGTTGTCATTGGAGTTTAGACTAATAGAATCACAGCTGAAACAAACTTTGGATAAATCAGAATATTTCCATCTTTTTATTATGAGATGAGAGGGGAAAATTCCAAAAAAACAAACATTCTTCAGCTATGTTGGAAATCAAAACAAAAAAACCATTAAATGGAAGTATTTTTATTCTCCAAACCTCCCCTTTCAATTTGTAATCTGTTCTTATTTTGTGCCTTACTACTCAGACTGTAATTCTTCACTGCCCAGAGTCCTTCTCTGTGTATTATTCAGGACAGTCTTAAATCTTATCTTTATCTCTATCTTTATATATCTAATATTTATCCCTACCCATATTTCTTCTCAAAAGTCATAGAATCCTGTAGCTTTTAAGTTTTTTGAAAGCAAGGAACCCAATTTTCAAGCAAATTCTTATTTATAGAAATCTAAGAGATTAACTTTGGTTGAACCCCTGACTGCTCAATTTCCTTTGTTCCTTTTCGGTCCTTCAGAGCTCACTCCTTTGCCTCACAACAACTTGAGGATGGAGTACCCTTTGGGTGGGGGACAATGAAATATAGTTACCCATATCTTTTCAATTGAAAGGTGGAGGAAATTGAATTCTATGCAGGGCTTCATGGCTACTGGTAGTTACTTCAGGGCATCATAAACTAGTCTCAAGTACTAGGCAGTAAAATTAAAATTTGAAAAAATAAGACTTAAAAAGTATCCACATGTTATTTGGATGGTCAATATAGTGATTCTAAAAACTTATTTTTCCATATATGTTCATAGAAAAGAAGCCACAATTCAAAATTCTGAGTTATAAGTAAACAGTAATTATATCTTAAATGCAGATTTTTTTTCAGTGCTGGGGATCAAACCCAGAACCCCACAGTTGCTAGGCAAGTGCCCTATCACTGAGTAACAGCCCCAGCCCTACTAATGTTATTTTTGACAAGGGGGACAAGACAATTCAAGGGTAAGAAATAGGCTTTTCAACAAATAGTGCTGAGATGACTAGATATTCTTGTACAAATGAAATTGGACCCCTGCCTTACACCATATAAAAATTAACTCAAAATACACGAAAGATGTAAACTATAAAACTCATAGAAGAAAACATAGGGGTAAATTTTCATGAGCTCAGATTAGGTAATGCTTTCTTAGATATGACATCAAAAACACAAATGAAAAGAGATAAATAGTACTTCATCAAATTAAAAACTTTCAAAGAAATCATTAAAAGAGTGAAAAGATAACCTATAGTGTGAAGGAAATATTTTCTAATCATGTATCTGATGAGGAATTTTTATTCAGATTGCAACTCAGTAGTAGATGACCCAAATTTTAAAAAGTCAAAGAATTTGAATCATTATTTCTCCAAATAAGATTACAAGTGGCCAACAAATACAAAAAAATGCTCAACATCATTAGACATTAAGAAAATGCAAATCAGCCGGGGATTTAGCTCAGTGGTGCCGCCACCTGCCTTGCAAGCGAGAGGTCCAGAGTTCTGTCCCTGGTACAAAAAAAAAAAGAAAATGCAAATCAAAATCACAATGAGAAACTGCTTCACATACTATACATTTGAGGATGACTGCAAACAAACAAACAAGAAACCAACAAATTTTGGCAAGAGTGTGGGGAAATTGTAACTTTTATACATTCTCATGGTAATATAAAATACAGCCTGTTTAGAAACCAGTTTATCAGTTTCTTAAAAAGTTAAACATAGAATTACTGTGTGTCCCAGCAATTACACTCCTATTAGCTGAGACAAGGCTTCTTCAGAAATAAAGCATGGGATAAAGAAAGCTTTGATATACAAAGAAGAAAAATGAAAGTATAATAATTAATATAGTGAAAACTGATACATACTTGTTTTTCACAATGCATAATGAAGTTAAATATTTTTCTATTCATGTCCTTTATACTTACCGATGTAGCAAGTGAAATAGTGCACATTTGTGTGTATACATTTGAATATGAGATTTGTATGTATCTGAGATCCTGGTTTAAAAAATATGAATTAGTAAAAATAAATAAACTCACTTCTTCCTTCCTTCCTTTTTTTCTTTTCTCCCTCCTTCTGTCCCTTCTTTCTGCTTTCTTTCCTTCCTCCTCCCTCCCTCCCTTCCTATCTTCCCTCTCACCTTTCTTCTTTCCTTCATTTCTCCTTCCTCCTTCTATTCCTTCTTTTGTTTTATTTAATTTTAAAAGTTTATTTCAGTTAGTTATCTATACTTTGAAATAATTATATTTTGGTTTTAAAGACAGCTCTCTGATCTGTAATATCTTAGAGGGGCTGTTACATGGAGGAAAAGACCTTTCATATAGGACTGTTGATAGGAAACATGAAATTGGGTATATTTATCCTAAATCTTAAAAACCCCAAGTCTTAATATAGTAAATCTTTTAGAAATCCCTTATAGTTTTATTTTTCTGTTTAGAGTATTTTCTCTGAAAACAGTTTAATGTTAATAAAGGATAATGCTGTAGTCCAAAGGAATGAATCTCTAAAAGAAGAATGGTAAATACCTTTTGTTGTTGTTATTTTGTTTTTTGAGACAGGGTCTCACTTAGTTCATGTTGGCATTGAAATCACTATATCACTATGTAATGCAGGCTGGCCTCGAACTCATGGCAATTCTCCTGCCTCAGCCTCCCAAGTGCTGGAACTACAGGCATGTGCCACCATGCCTGGTGTAAATACCATTTTATGGTATTATACAAGATATGTCTTATTATTTTGAGGTGACAAGATATGTTTTTGAGGTAGGGGTGTTTTACATATTGTAGGTTATTGCTTGCTTGATCTATAAGTCATAGTGGTTTCCATTCTTAACTACCTTTATAAAAATGAGTATATGTAGTTTGTAGTTTTTGAAGATCTTTCCATGTCTCTTTTCACCTATATTCACAAGAACTGTGTGAAGTAGATTTGCTCTTTCTTTTTGAAAATTGAAATGTATACATGCAATGAGCAAAGTATTTAAAATGTAGATGTATGCATGTGTAATGAATAATTATAAAGTGAATCCCATGTAACCAATATCTAGGTTAAAAAAAAAAGAATACCAACATCCTAGAAGCTATTTGTGTCCTTTTTGAACTGTACTCACACTTTCTCTTTTTAAGGGCAACTACCATTATGCATTTAATGTTAGTCAGTTTCTTTACTTTATAGTTTTATGCCTATGAGTACATATCTAAACATGTTTCTAAACCAGTTTGATTTTGACTGCTTTTATGCATTATGGTATATAGATGGAATCAAGCAGAATCTATTTTTATGTGTGCTGCAGTTTTTGCTCAACATATATTATTCATTATCATGAAGTCTTAGTTAATTTCTTTTTCATTTTGTGAATATCAGAGTTATTTATCTTCTCTATTGTTATTGGACATTTGGACTATTTCCAGTTGCTGGTTATTATAAACAGTGCTGCTATAAACCTTCTTGTGCATATATTCATTTTTGGAACTCATGTGTACAAGTTTCCCTAGACTGTATGCAAGGATGAAATAGTTGGATGAGAGGGAATGTCCATCTTCATCTTTACTAGATAAAGCTAAACACTTTAAAAAGTGGTTACACTGTCACCAAGTCTGTGAGCAGTTTGACATTGACACCCTTGCCAAAACTTTGTATTGTAGAACTTTTAATTTTTTCTATCTACTGAGTGTTTAATGATCTCATCATTTAAAAAATTTCCATTCTTGATTACTAATGAAACTATCTTGATTAGGTAGATTTATTCTTTTATAAAGTGACCATTCAAATCTTTTTCCCTATTTTCTATTAGGTAATTGTGTTTTAAAAATGTAGTTTTCTATCTTCTGTATGTGCATTATTATTTATATGTTGCAAATATCTTCTACTCCTGACTTGTCTCTTCATTGTGAAATCTTTTAATGAAAGATGCTTTTAATTTTAATATAGTTGAATATTTATTGATCTTTTCCTATTTGGTTGACCCTTTGCCTGTGCTGATTAGAAATTGTTTTCCTATCTGAGGTCATAGAAATAATCTCTATTACTTTCATATTGACCTTTTAATGTACCTGAAGCTGTTTTGGTATGTAATTGTTTTATTTCATTTTTTCAATTTTTATTTTTTCATTAGTACATGTTTGTAGTACATAATGTATATATTCTTTGTGGGGAGTTGGTACATGTGCATAACATATCTTAATTCTTTTCTCATGTAATTCCCTTCCCTTCCTTTCCCATCCTTCTACTTCTTGGTCCCTTTCTCTTTTGCAAAAGATCTCTCTATTTTCTATTATCTTTTGTTTTAGTATATTATTTGAGGTAAGGGTGGTGTTGTTTATTTTTTCCTCTTATGGTGTCTAGCTGTCCCAGATAATTTATTAAAACCCATATTTTCCATACCATTCTTCAGTTTATTTCTGTCATGTATCAAATGCTAAACATGGGTCTATTTTGGGGTTTTTTATTATGTTCTCTGGGAGTATTTGTCTATCCTTTACCCATACCACACTGACTTCATTGTATTTGCTTTATAATGAATCTTGCGATCTTGTAGAGTAAGGGCTACCATTCTTGTCCTTATTTTTCAAGACTATGTTGGCACTTTGTGCCCTTTGCATTTCCATGTAAATTTAGAATTAACTTGTTAAGTTTTATAAAATAGCAAAACAAACCAAAGCCAAAACCAAACCAAAACAAACTGTTCGGACTTTTCATTTAGTTTTCATTTAATCTATAAGGATTTTTAGAGATATGTCACCTTTGTAACATTAAATCTTCCAATCCATAAACGTACTGACTCTCCACTTATTTTAGTTTTCTTTAAAGTCTTCCTATAAAGTAAATTTTCTTGTACGGGAGAGAATTAAATAACAATTCGAGACAATAATAACAAAGAAGTCAAGAAACAGATTGCTAAAAGAACAATGCAAAAAAATTGAAAGATTCAGAAGAGGAACAAATATGTCTCAGTGTTTCATAATAAGCTTCATAAAAGGGTTTTGTTTTTTTTTGGTACTAGGGATGGAACTTGGGACCTTGCGCTTGCAAGGCAAGCGGCAGAACCACTGAGCTAAATCCCTGGCCCTAAAAGAGTTTTTTTTGGTCAAATATTGATAAATAGTATTGTCTTTTTTCCCTCATAGTTATTATATACAGGTTTAGATATTGTCATATTTTCAGTTTGTCAGTAGGTTAAAAAAGAAATCAATGTGCTGGTTGCTTTATCGACAGGCATAGTTTTACTGGTTCCTTTTTTTCTATATTGATGGATCTTTTGGCTAAAATGGCTAGCCCTAAACAGATATTTTGGTATCATGTAAAAATATCTTATAGAAAAGGTCTGCATAGTAATTTTCAGTCCAAGTATATTATAGAAGACCTTGAGACATAAAAGTTTGGTGTGACTTCTGAAATAATGAAATAATGCATGAGTTGCTTCTTAGTAGTAAGTCCAGTCATTTCCATTTAGCCTATTAATTTTTTGAAAACAGTAGAAGTTTCTGTTATTGTACAACTTCAGTCTCCAGGGGAAGATGGAACCACATGCATTATTTGACATTAAAATGTAATTTATTCTTTATTTTCAAAGTAGAGATTGGTATAATTAAAAAAATGAATCTGGCTTTCTTAATTTCTAATAGATACAAGTTTCTGTTGGTAGTGAGGGATGCTGTACAGATAGGTCTCAACCATGTCACTTCTAGGGAATAGCAGTGAAATTGTTTGTTCCTGACAGCAGACAGCCCCACTGCAGAGCTCAGGTTTCATGTTACATTAACTATTAGTGCTGTTCTTTCAGGAGCTATTATGCTGTGACATCAAAGATTTTCTGACAGGGCAGTGGTAGGTTAGCATTGAAGTTGTCTACTGAAATTTTAAAGAATTGAATTAAATATATATGATCAGACTATAATATAAGAAATGGAGGCAGAGTTAGAATGGTTTAAGGGAAGTTGTAGAAATGTTGAATCTATAAGCTGCCCACTTTTGTCTTTGATGTTTAAGCAAAATTTTATTACTTTTTATTTTTACAACAAGTGCAAATGGGCATTATGTTAGTGCTAGGATAGCTGATCATTTCACGAATGACATTATGAATAAGGAAAAAAATAGCCGTTTGTGAAATAAAAATTGCTAGGCTGACCTGAGGCATATTTGGTAGAAATGAACATGTGGACAGTAATTACAATGGTCAGACTTACTTCTTGCTGATTCACAATTAATTAAAAAGATCAAACTACATACTCTATTAGAATTACAGGAGAACAAGTTTTCCATGATAAGCAATGAGATGCAAAGTCTTGCAAATGAAAAGGCTTAATTTTACATAGCAGTTGTATAAATATAGTCAACTTAAAAAATTAATCAGATTACAATGTTTTCTTTTGACAAGGTTAAATTTTGAGAACTACTATTAGCCATTTCTGTCCACATAGACTTTCTGTTTAAGAAAAATAAATTAAGTATTGTGGTTTACATTTTTGGTTGTAAAATCAGAATTGCTGTAACTATATTATTATTATTATGACACTTTCATGAAAAAATCATGAGATTAGAGGATATCAATTAATTTTAGATTACTTCAAATCTGGACATTTAAGACAATGTGATTATAATAGTTTTATTTGAGACTGAGGAAATAAGTCATATGTTTAAATGAGTATGTCGTTAGTATTATAGTTTTCTTTTTTTTGTTGTTTTTTTGCTTTTTTAGGTACTGGGGATTGAACTTAGGACCTTGTGCTTGCGAGGCAGGTGGCGGCATCACTGAGCTAAATCCCCGGCCCTATAGTTTTCTTTTTATTAATATAATAGTAAATAAAACTGGTTTTTCAATTGTAAAGAAGATACATCATAATATACTTATTTTAAGTAATATAATATTGATGTTGTTAGTTGAGAATAATTGGAACAAAAATATTTATAGATACTTTACTTTAGATTATGTTTTAAGATAATTTTCATTCAGTATGGAGTAATCCACATTAATATTATGTAGAAAACAGTCACTTGAAAAACAGAATGTAAAGTTCCTTTCTCTGGCGTGTGTCTTACAATTAATCATGCAGATTTAATTGCCCAGGGAAATATTGCTACATCTTTTAAAATTATATTATTTGGTAGGAAAAAAGGGAGATCATTGGGATATATCCATAAAAGCAATATTCCTGGAAACATTTTTAATGGGTACTATTATTTCAATCCTTTTACTTTTGCCAACTGAAGAAATCATTTCAAAATGCTTTGAATTATTCTACAGTGTACATATACTTTAGCAGGGTTTTCATTAGCTGGCTAAATGTTACATACATATGTTTGACTGTTTCTAGTATACTTATTAACTGAAGGACTGAGAGACTAAAGACTTTTGATCTTTTTCATGTGATGATGAGGGAATATATAAATAATTTGCACAGTTTTGAAAAACCTTTAGTCTGGTTAGCTACAATGCCTATAAAACAATTGATCAATAGTAATGCTGCTAAGAGAGATGATGATGGATGAAGCCAGCCCTTCACAAAAGGCTGTAAATGAATTTAGAAGAAAAAACATTTATTAATTTATTTTAAAAAATTTTGTGCATTTAAATTAAAGGCCTTTGAGAAATGTATTTTGGAGAATTATTTGGACAACATTTATATTTTAGGAAACATATTTGGTCATTTTAAAGAAAAATAACCTTCCATTAAAAACCTAATCAATCAGACATTCCTGCTAAATTTATCGTTTAAGCATGTGTAACATGTTTTTTCTAACCAAAAAGTATTTATTAGGTGCCAACTATGTGCCAGATCTCACGGGGATAGAAAATAAATTAGTATACATTTCTGAACTCAAAGAACTTAATAGTTATTAAGACACTAGAAAAGTATATACCTAATTGCTAGTATATATAATAAATTTATATCTTCAGAGACAAGAAGAATAGAATCTGTTACAGGATCAAGTTAGGCTTCAATAAGTAAAATTTGAATTGAAACTTAAAGCCGTAATGGGTTTAGGCTGGGATTGCTCGTGAGGAAGTATCTCACTACGATTGAGTTTGCCTTTGTCTTTGCTATCTGTACAAATTTATATTAATTGAGTACTTTCTTTGGACTATATTATTTGGTTAAAGTTACTAAAGAAGGTAATTTTAGAGATTTTTTTCTAATAAAAAGCCAGAAACTTAGTTTTCATATAGTATACCTTTTTAACCATTGCTTCTCTCTTAATACATAGCAACAGAAATGACTTGAAAGTTCTAGTGGTAACCATGTCATGTAATTGAGATGAACCCTCAAATCAGTTTTTAATATTATTTAGTAAGTGAAAGATAAGAGAAGATCTTGAAAGGTTGAAAGTTACAGGAAAGCAAGTTTTAAAAATATGCTTTTTGCCTACTTGCTGCAAATGTAAGGTGTTTCATAAATTATATTAAATCTGTATATAAAACAAATGTTATACTTATATTATATAATTTGGGGCAAATTTTTACAATTCCCTGGACCAGAGAGTGTTGTTATTTAGTATGCAATTCATATTTTTATAATATTATAAATACATATCTCAAAGATGGTTAGATCTAAAATGTTCCATTAAAGTATCATGTTTGAAGTGGGACCTGGTTGGAGGGAGTGAGACACTCAGGTATATTCTCCTTCCTTCTCTTTATGCTTCCTGACCACCATGTGGGGAACAGCTTTCTTTTGCCATGTTATTCTGTCACAATGGTTCTGCCTTGGAGCTGGCCAACTATGGACCGAATCTACCGAAACTGATCAAAAATAAGCCTCTTTCAAGTTGGTGTTGGGTATTTTGTCCCAGCAATGGGAAAGTTGCCCAGCAGATTTGCAAAAGTTAACAGTTAATATTAAACTTACTTAGACATTAACAATTAGCTGTGCATGGTGGTACATGCTTGTAATCCCAGCACTCTGGGAGGCTGAGGTAGAAGGATATCAGGTTGGAGCCCCATCTGGGTAACTTATCTAGGCCCTATCTCAAAATTAAAGAAACAGAAAAGACTGAGGATATAGCTTACTGTAAAGACCCTGGGTTCAATCCCCAGTACCCTCAAAATTAAATTACTGAATTGTGAATTAAAATCTCAATTCTAGCTTCAGTTTCAGTTTTTTTATTATATTAACCATGATTACCTTTTATCTAAAACAAAACAATGAAACTAGTCTTTAAAGATTATACATGAGAGAAAGAAGATCATTTAAATAATCTCATATGCAAGTTTGGTTCATTGCCATGTCCAGGAAACAAAGTTTTCCACATATTTTTTTGTCTGAGTTTTGGTGAGGAATATTCTGTTAAAGGGATAATCTTGTTATAACTTTTGTTAATTCTTATGTTTAAAATAATTTCCTTTAATACCTAATTAAATGGTTGTTTTGGTTGAAATTCAAATTTCTTTGCCTGTTAAATGTTATTCTGGTTTAATTTTGAGATTTTTGTCCAACTTCCAAATATTCTAACATAGAGTTATTTATTTAAAAATTAAACATTTTTTAATTTAAATGATTGAAATTAGCTTGAATTTTACATTTTTGGGGGGAGAAGTTTGAAAAAGTCTTTAAAAATTTCAGTCAGCTTGGTATGTTAAAAAACAACAATCAAATATGGGATTGGAGTTTATTGATGTAATAAATTGCACCTCAAAATACAGAAGATAATTTTATAATATCTGTCATCCTCTATGGTGCTTACATGTTGATGTGCTGTGCACTTCAGACAAACTTACTGAGCATATTTACTGTGCTGTGCTCATGGAGTAGTGGACAAAGAGCTATGGGACCACATAAGAGGGAATATTAATTTTGAATGAGTGAAGAGTTTTCCAGTGTTATGTTTTATGCACACAATTTGAATGTTTTTTGTCTTAAATTCAGGTCAATATGTTCTTAATCTCATCTTTTCAAAATTATTGAGGTAAAATTTACAGAACATAAAAATATCCATTTTAAAGTGAACAGTTCAGTAGCATTTAGTACATTCTCAATGTTGCACAAACGTTACCAGGTGGTTGTGGGTTCTTTTGCTCAATTTGGATGGACATCACAATGGGCAAAGCATAGCTGCTGTAGCATTAATATCTCTGAACTTTGAATTCCAGCAGCTCTTAGCTCCAGTGTTAGCAGCTTTCCTTGCTGCTCTCCTAGAAACTGAAGCCAGCAGCTACTGACAGCTTTCTGGATCTCTTCCAGTAGCCAGGGCGAGCAGCTCCTAGTGGCTCTTCATTGCTCTCTGGCTGCTAGCTGCCCTCTGTGTTACCAGCCTTGGCTGCTGGCCACTTTCATTGTCAACATCCTTTAATGTTACCAGCTCTTAGCACAGCCAGCTCAGCTTGCTCTACTTGAGATAGAAGTTATGAACTGACAAAATAAAGCCACCCGAAAGAGGCTCTGTTATGTTTTATGCTGCATTATAAGGGGAAACATTAAGATAGAGTGACCTAAAAAAGGGTGAGAAGAGAGCTACTCATAGATAAAAAGAATGGGCTCGATTATGTGCATAGTGTCCTGTTGGAAAATTGCAGACTTTCTGCTTAGCAATGGGTAGGAGAGGAACTCTCTGCAGATTTGAGGGGGGCCATTTAAAGTGGCTGCAAAGGGGAAGAGTTGTTAGAGAGGCTATGAGATAGAGCCATCAGTGATGTTCCAAAGCCACTACCGAAGTCTTCTAGAACAGCTGCGAGGTGTTTGGGACAGCCACAGCTGTCAAAGACAGAAGAAAAAAAAGTAAAAGTATCTCCTGGAGAGCATCAGTCCTTTTCTATTCTGTCTCAGAACCACCACACTTATCTAGTTCCAAAATATTTTCATTACCCCAAAAGGAAACTGAATAACTATCAATTGTTTCTTATTTCTCCTCTATCTCTGGTACATGGTAATCACTGATGTGCTTCCTTCCTCTATGGATTTGCCTGTTATTGATATTTCATATAAATAGAATCATATTCTATACAACTTTTTTTTGTCTGGCTTTTTTTTCTCACTTAGTATGTTTTCTAGGTTCATCTATTTTTTGTTTTTGTTCTTGTTTCCATGACTATTTTTTTATTTTATTATTTTAAAATTAACTTTATTGGTACATTTTAGGTATACAATATAATGACATGCATGATTGGAAATTTGTACCTTTACATAATATATCTTAGTTCTTATTTTTTACCCATTCCCTTGCCCTCCCTTCAACCTGTCCACCCCTCCCTATTTACAAAGACTTTGTTTCCATTTTTTCCTTTTCTTGTATTAATTCCATTCCCTTCTTTCCTTTTCCCAAACCCTCTCACTTCCCCTTCCCCTTTGCCCCTTTTCTTCCTATTTTACATTATCTATTATGCCTTTTTATCCTTATTTACACTTTCTTTTGGTACCGGGGACTTATTTACACTTTCACTTTCTCACACCAGAGAAACTATTTGGTATTTACAGATGTCTGTCCTATTTATTTCACTTGAGTATCACCTCAATGTGCATCCATTTAGCTATAAATGTCTCTAATTTCTCATTCTTTATGGCTCAGTAGTACTCCATTTTAATAAAAAAAAAACATTTTCTTTATCCAGTCTCCAGTTGATGGGCAGTCGGGCTATTTCCAAGTTTTAGCTATTACAAACTGCACTGCTATGAACATGGGTGCACATATATCACTGTGGTATAATTCTTTTAATTCTTTTGAGAAGATAACCAGCAGAGGAATAGCTGGGTCAAATGGGGCCTCTAATCCTACTTCTTTGAGGTATCTCCATACTGATTTCCACAGTGGTTGCTCCAAACTACACTCCCACTAACAGCGGAGCAGGGTTCCTTTTTCCCCACAGCCCTGCCAGCATTTGTTATTGGTTGATTTCACGATAGCAGCCATTCTTTCTGGGGTGAGGTGGAATCTCAGTGTTGTTTTCATTTGCATCTCTCAAATGACCAGTGATGTTTAACATTTTTCCATATGTTTATTTACTGCTTTTACTTCTTTGTCTGAGAAATGTCTATTCATTTCAGATGCCCATTTTTGGATTGGGTCTTTAAATTTGGGAGATCTGATTTTTTTCAGTTCTTTATATATTCTAGATAGTAGTCCTTTGTCTGAGGAATAGCTGGTAAAAATTTTTTTCTTAGGTTCATCTATGTTATAGCATATGTCAGTACTTTTTTATGACTGAATAATATTCCACTGTATGTTGCAAAATTTATCCATCTGTTGATGGACATTCTGGTTGTTTTTACCTTTTGACTGTTGTGAATAGTGCTGTTATGAAGATATTTGTTTGTTTTCTTTGTTTGTTCTTTTTGGTACCGGGGATTGAACTTGGGATCTTGTGTTTGTAAGGCAGGCGGCAGAACCACTGAGCTAAATCCCCAGCACTGTTATGAAGATACTCGGGTCCTTGCAGTTGCGCAGCAGGTGGCGGTGGAAACCACTGAGCTAAACCCCTGGCCCCATTTCAAATTTTTTGACCTGCTGTATTATTTTCCCTAGTGGCTATGCCATTGTACTCCTACCACCAGCAATTCACATCAACAGTGTATTAAGGTACTTATTTCTCCACATCCCTGCCACTTTATTTTGTATTAAAAATTAAAGCCTTCCAAATGAGTGTGTTAGATAGTATTTTGAAGTCTATTTCTCCCTTCCCCTCCCTTCTCTTACTCTCCACCTTTCCTCTCCCCTCACTTTCCTTCCCCTTTTCTCCCTTTCCCTCCTTTCACCTCCTCTCTCTTCCCTTCCCCTCCAATCCCCTCTGTGCTCTGCTGTCTGTGGTGCTGAGAATCAGACCTAGTACCTTGTCATGTTAGGCAATTACTCTGCCCTGAGCTACATTCTCAGTATTGATGACTATTACTTAAAGGCAGAGTGTTGGGGATTTCTGAAAACCATAGATAACTATGAATTTGATTGAGCCCCTGATTGGGTAAAATACAACAGGCTTGGCTGTTTCTTCTCCCTCAGCAAGAATTATTCTGAGTTTTCAAGAGATACCTCTAGGTTGAACAAATTTTAGTAGAAGATAGTGTTGTTCATTCCCAGGATCCAAACTCCTCTATCACATATGAAAATTGCATATTTAAAGACTTGTGATAATGTTTGTTGTACTCTTAAGGATTTACCTTGAAGATGAGCTAAATTATGTGTTGCTCATATTTCAGAGGGCTTCTGATACAGCAACTTAGGTAGCTATAGTAACCTGAAAAGGTAGCGATTTAAATTACAGGATCCCAAATTCTTTAGTCTCAGGACCTCTTTGTACACTTGCAAATATTTACAATGTCTAAAGGTTTTGCTTATATGGGATTTTAAAATGATATTTACCACATTGGGAAATTTTGATTATTTTGTTTACCCTAAAATTGTTTTTGGCTGTTAAGAATACAGAGTATACTGCATTATCATTGATACCTGTTTGATGAGTTTAAAACAAATAGTTAAGGATTCATAAGGGATAGTAGTGTCAAGCTTTGTTAGTTTGGCTTTTCTTTTTTTGTTTTTGTTTTGATGAATTGGATTATGTTTCTTCCTCTATTTTCTTGAAGAGATTGTTTAGAATTGAAATTAATTATTTACATATTTGGTAGACACTTGAGACAGGAGATTTCTTTTTTGGGAAGTATTTTAATTTATAAATTCAATTTCTTTTTAAAATTAATTTTATTGGTACATTTTAGGTATACAATATAATAACATCATCACAATATAATGACATCCATCATAAATTCAATTTCTTTAGTAGTTATAGGACCACTGAAATTGTTTTGTTGGGTAAATTCTAGTAGTATGTGTTTTTTAGGAAATGGTCTGTTTCATCTAAGTTGCCACATGTACATATGTAGAATTAATACTAGTGTTTACTTATTATCTTTTTTATGTCTGTATGATGAATAGTTATATCCTGTCTCATCTTTTGTTTGTTTGTTTGTTTGTTTAGTATTTTTTTTTTTTTGGTACCAGGGATTGAACTTGGGACCTTGTGCCTGTGAGGCAGGTGCTGGAACCACTGTGCTAAATCCCCAGCCCTTTTTTTTGGTTTGGTACCAGGGATTGAACTCGGCACCTTGTGGTTGTGAGGCAGGCAGCAGAACCACTGAACTAAATCCCCGGCCCTCCTCTCTCATTCTTGATACTAGTATTTTGTGTCTTCTCCCTTTCTTTGTCTTTCTTGATAAAAGGTTTGTCAATTTTAATAATTCAAATAACCAATTCTTTGTTTCATTAATTTTTGTATTTTTTTTCTTTTAAATTTTATTGTTTCTCTTCTTTATCATTTTGTTCCTTCTGCTTGCTTTAGGTTAATTCTGCCTTTTTTCTGGATTCTTGAATTGGGCATTTAGGTTATTTATTGGAGATTTTTATTCTTTTCTTTTGTGTGCATTCAGTGGTATGAATGTCCCTGTTGGCACTCCTTTAGCCTTGACATACACCTTTAGGTAAGTTATGCTTTCATTTTCATTCAGTTCAATGTATTTTTGTTTCTGTTGAGATTTCATCTTTGACTTGTGGCTTATTTAGACATGTATTGCTTAGTTTCCAAGGATTTGGAGATTTTCTTATTTTTGTTATTGATTTCCAGTTTGATTTCATTGTGTTGAGAACATGCTCTGTATTTCAATTCTTTAAAATTCTTTGAGGTTTGTTTATGGCATAGTTTTTGGTCTATCTTGGTATACATGTTAAAGGTATATATATTTGAAAAGAAGATTTACTGTGTTGTTAAATGGAATGTTGTATAAATATTGGTTAGATTCCATTATTCAGGTTGTTGAATTCTATTTTTTCTGCTTTTTGTCCAGTTCTGTGAATTGCTGACTACTAGAGTAGTCATTATACTAGTTTGAGTAAAGTGTGGGAATCTTACATTCCTTTATGTGCCATTACTTTCCCTGTTTATAATTTAATTCTCTTAAATATTTTTTTCTAAATAGCATTTAGAACTATATCAGGTAGTACGCTTCAACCATCCGTCATAATTTAGAAAACAAGAGGAGAAGGCAAGCCTAGTATATTTAGGTATGTTTCCCTTGCTTTGTTCTTTCTTCCTTCCTGAAATTTTTAGTCTGTTTTCCTTTTTTTCTTGTTACTGAGGATTGAACTTAGAACCTTGTGTATGCTAGCCAAATGTGTTACCACTGAGCTCTATCCACAGCTCTTCTTCCTGATATTTCAGTATTCCTTCTTTTATTATATCCTTTCTGTTTAGAAAACTTTTTTTTAGCTATTCCTTTAGGGTGAGTCTGTTGGTGATAAACTCTTGAGTTTTTATCCACCTGAGAATGCTTAGATATTGCCTATATTCCTGAGGATATTTTTACTGGTCATAGGATTTTGGGTTTCTTTTAGCACTTGAAAAATACTGTGTCACTTCCTTCTGGCTTCTATTGTTTTTGATGAGAATTCTGCTGTCATTTGAATTTTGTTTTCCTCCTATAAATAAGGTGTCATTTTCCACTAGGTGCTTTCAAGATTGTTTTTCTTTGTTTTTAGTTTTCAAAAGTTTAATTAGTATCTTTGAATGGATTTCTTTTTATGTATCATGCTTGGGATTGACTCAGCTTCTTCAATTTGTAGTCTTATGTGTGTTCTTGGCCAGAATTTGGATATTTTCAGCCATTAAAACTTTGAGTATTTTTTTTTTAGCCCTATCTTCTTTCTCTTGTCTTCCAGGACTCTGATGGCTGAATATTAGATCTTTTGCTATAGTTTCAAAAATTCTTGACATTCTGTTAATTCTTTTGAAGTTTGTCTGCTCTCTGCTATTTAGATTGGATAATTTCTATTGTGCTACCTACAGGTTCACTGACTCTGTTCCTTCCAATCTATAATTGATCCCCACTGAGCTTTTTTATTTGTTATAGTAGTTTTTACTTCTAAATTCTTTCATTTGATTCTTTATATCTTCTGTTTCTTTACTGAGGCTATTTTTTTCATTTGTTTCAAATATATTCATACTTGTTCATTTAAGCATTTTTATTGTGGCTTTTTAAAAATGTTTTTCAGATAACTCTAACATAATGGTGTCAGTATCTAGCCATTGCCTTTTTCATTTGGATGACAATAATTTTTACCAGTAACTTGTAGGTTTTTTTTTTCCCTTTTGGGATTAAACCAAGGGCCTTTGCACTGAGCTACATTCTGAATGATTTTTTATATTTTTAAATTTGAGATAATGTCTCAAATGTGCTAATTTTCACAGATTGGGCTTGAATTGCAATCCTCCTGTCTTAGCTTCTCAGAGTGATGGGATTACAGGTGTGTGCCACCATGCCTGCCTTACATTTTTGTTTTATATTACGACACTCTGCTTTTTATGTAAACCTTATTAGTTAGTTTCCTTTGACACTGTTTCAGTGAGCAAAAGGAGGCTGCTAACTTGTTACTGCCAAGTAGATGGGCCTCCTTTTTTTTTCCATTTAGTTTATTGGTATATTGTAGGTATACAATACAGTTACATTCATCATTGGGATCTTGTACCTTTACATGATGTATCTTGGTTTTTATTTTTTCCCCATTTCCCTGCCCTCCCTTCACCCCTGGGACTCCTTTTTATTATTGCTGGATAGAAAGTTTCAGTTCAGTGCAGTTGGCTTTTTTTTTATGCTGGGGGCACTGGTGAAAATTTTTATTCTCCTTTAGGCATTGTCTAACATCACTCCAGGAAAAGAGTAGATGGAGCACCCGGTCTTGGGACAGGGGCAGGCAGAGGGACTGTTCTTGATTAGCAAGGATACAAGTCCCAGATCTCTACCTGCCCTTTTTAAACACTTCTCTAGGGATGGGTGCTTGGTTTCTCATTACAAACATGAAAGAATGTTCTAGGTTTACCTGGCCTTTGTTTTAGTGGGTCAGAGTGGAGCTACAGTTGATTTTTTTTTTTTTTTAAATTTTCTTTCTTTTTTTTTTTTGTATTAAATTCTTTTATTGGTACATTATAGGTATACAACACAATTATATTTCTCCTTGGGAATTGTACCTTTACATAATGCATCTTGGTTCTTATTTTTTCCCCATTCCTAGCCCTCCCTTCAGGCCCTCCACCCTTCCCTATTTACAAAGACTTTATTTCCATTTTTTCCATTTCTCATCATTTTTTCCTTTCCCTTCTTTCCTTTCCCCTGCCCCTCCTACTACCCCTACCCCTTTGAACCTTTTCTTCCTATTTTACATTATCAATTATTCATTCTAATAATTGGTACATTTTAGGTATACAACATAATGACATTCATCATTGGAAATTTGCACCTTTACATAGTCTCTCTTGGTTCTTATTTTTCACCCTTGCCCAGCCCCCCCTTCAACCCCTCCAGTCCTCCCTATTTACAAAGATTTTGTTCCTATTTTTCCATTTTCTCATATTAATCCCATTCCCTTCTATCCTTTCCCTAGCCCTCCCACTTCCTTCCCCTTTGCCCCTTTTCTTCCTATTTCACATTACCTATTATACATTTAGTCCTTATTTACACTTTCAGTTTCTCACACCAGAGAAACTATTCGGTATTTACACATGTGTGTCCTATTTATTTCATTTAAGAGTATTCCCTCAATGTGCATCCACTTAGCTATAAATGTCTCTAATTTCTCATTTTTTATGGCTGAGTAGTACTCCATTTTATAAAAAAAACACATTTTCTTGATCCAGTCTCCAGTTGATGGGCATTTGGGCTGTTTCCAAGTTTTAGCTATTACAAACTGCACTGCTATGAACATGGGCACACATATATCACTGTGGTATGATTCTTTTAATTCTTTGGGGAAGATCCCCAGCAGTGGAATAGCAGGGTCAAATGGGACTTCCAGTCCTAGTTCTTTGATGTATCTCCATACTGATTTCCACAGTGGTTGCACCAGTCTACACTCCCACCAGCAGTGGAGCAGGGTTCCTCTTTCCCCACAGCCCTGCCAGCATTGGTTATTGGTTGATTTCATGATAGCAGCCATTCTTTCTGGAGTGAAGTGGAATCTCAGCATTGTTTTCATTTGCATCTCTCGAATGAACAGTGATGTTGAGCATTTTTTCATGTATTTATTTGCTATTTCTACTTCTTTGTCTGAGAAATGTCTGTTCATTTCAGATGCCCATTTTTGGATTGGGTCTTTAAATTTGGGAGGTCTGATCTTTTTAAGTTCTTTATAGATTCGAGATAGTAGACCTTTGTCTGAGGAAGAGGTGAAGATTTTTTCCCACATTGTGGATTGTCTCTTCACACTGCTGGTGGTTTCTCTTGCTGTGCAGAAGCCTTTTAATAAGAAGAGATCCTATTTGTTGATTGTTTGTGCTAGTTCATGGGCAACTGAGGTTTTGTTCATAAAATCTTTTCCTACACTGATGTCTTCAAGGGTTCTACCTAACCTCTGTTCCAACTGGTTCAGAGTTTCTATTTTAATATTTAGATATTTAATCCATTTTGATTTTAGTTTAGTGCCTGGTGAGAGATATAGGTCTAGTTTTAATCTTTGTCAAGTTGAAACCCAATTTTTCCAGCACCATTTATTAAAGAGGCTATCTTTCCTCCAGTGAGGGTGTTTGGCTCCTTTGTCGAAGATGAGATGGCTTAGTGTGTCTGGCGTTGTTTCTGCATCTTCTAATCTGTTCCACTCATCCTCAGGTCTCTTTCTTTGCCAGTACCATGCTGTTTTTAATCACAGTAGCTTTGTAGTATAGTTGCAGGTTGGGGATTGTGATACCCCCTGCCATGTCTCTGTTACCTAGAATTGCTTTTGCTATTCTGGGTCTCTTCTTGTTCCAAGTGAATTTTTGGATTGTTTTCTCTAGGTCTATGAAGTATGCTGTTGGGATCTCAAGTGGAATTGTATTGAATCTATATAGCAGTTTTGGAAGTATGGCCATTTTCACTATATTAATCCTTCCTACCCAGGAGCAGGGGATGTCTGTCCATTTTCTGATATCATCTTCAATCTCTCTTTTCAGAGTGCCATAGTTTTCAGAGAAGAGGTCTTTGATTTCTTTCATTAGGTTGATTCCTAGGTATTTCAGTTTTTCGGATGCTATTGTGAAAGGAATTATTTGCCCTATTTCTCTCTCAGTGAGTCTGTCATTCGTGTAGAGGAAAGCTATTGATTTTTGTGTGTTGACCTTGTAACCAGCTTCTTGACTGAATTTGGTTATTAAGTCTAGAAGACTTTTGGTGGAGTTCTTGGGGTCTTCTATATAGAGTATCATGTCATCTGCAAATAATGACAATTTGACTTCTTCATTTCCTATCTTTATTCCTTTTATTTCTTTCTCTTGTGTAATTGCCGTGGCTAATGTTTCCAGAACTATATTGAACAAGAGTGGTGATAGTGGACATCCTTGTCTTGTTCCTGATTTGAGTGTGAAGGATTTCAGTTTTTGACCATTTAGTATGATATCGGCTGTTGGTTTTTCATAGATGGCTTCTATCAGTTTGAGATAGAGACCATCTATTCCAATTTTTTGTAGGGTTTTTATCATAAATGCATGTTAGATTTTGTCAAATGCTTTTTCTGCATCTATGGAGGTAATCATATGGTTTTTGTCCTTGGCTCTATGGATATAGTGTATTACATTAATTGATTTTTGTATATTGAACCATCCCTGCATCCCTGGGATGAATCCCACTTGATCAGGGTGTATGATCTTCTTGATGATCTTCTGCATTCTGTTTGCCATTATCTTATTAAGGATTTTTGCATCTATGTTCATTAGTGAGATTGGCCTATAGTTCTCTTTTTCAGTTGGGTCTTTCTCTGCTTTGGGGATCAAGGTGATGCTTGCTTCTAGGAATGAATTTGGGAGTATTGCTTCCCTTTCAATTTCATTGAAGAGTTTAAACAGTAGTGGCAGCAGTTCCTCTCTAAATGTCTTGTAGAATTCAGCAGTGAAGCCATCAGGGCCCGGGATTTTCTTAGTTGATAAGTTTTTAATTACATTTTCAATTTCATTGGTTGATATTGGGTTGTTCAGAATTTTTAGGTCTTCTTCGTTCAACTTTGGTAATTCACATGTATCTAGGAATCTGTCCATTTCTTCTGTGTTGTCCATCTTATTGGCGTATAGGTTGTGGAAGTAGGCATTGATGATCCTCTGGATTTCTGCTGGGTCTGTTGTAATTTCACCCTTTTCATTCCTAATTGTATGGATTTGGGCCTTTTCTTTCCTTTTTCTGACAAGGTTGGCTAAAGGTTTGTCAATTTTGTTGATTCTTTCGAAGAACCAACTCTTGGCTTCATTGATTTTTTGTATTGTTCTCTTAGTCTCCATTGCATTGATTTCTCCTCTGATCTTTATAATTTCCTCCCTTGTATGAGCTCTAGGGTTGTCCTGCTCTTCTTTTTCTAGAAGCTTGAGGTTCAGCATCAGGTTGTTTAATTGGGATCGTTCTGTTTTCCTAATATGCATATTCACTGCTATGAATTTCCCTCATAAGACAGCTTTCATTGTGTCCCATAGATTCAAATATGTTGTATTGTCATTGTTATTTAATTGAAGGAACTGTCTGATTTCCTCTTTAATTTCCTCTGTGACCCATTGGTTATTCAGAAGTGTGTTGTTCAATTTCCACATGTTTATGAAATTTTTTGAGTTTCTTTTGCTATGGATCTCCAATTTCATCACACTATGGTCTGATAATGTACAGGGGACAACTTCAATTCCTTTGCACTTACTTAAACATGTTCTGTGTGTGAGTATGTGGTCTATTTTGGAGAATGACCCATGTGCAGCTGAGAAGAATGTGTATTCTGATTTTGTGGGGTGGAATACTCTGTAAACATCTGTTAAGTTCATTTGTTCAAGAGTTTGATTGAGTTCTAGTATTTCATTACTTATTTTTAGTCTAGTTGATCTATCTATTTGTGACAGTGGGGTGTTGAGGTCCCCCACTACAATTGTATTAGTGCATATATGACTTTTCATGTCCGTTAGTATTTGTTTTATATAGTTGGGTGCACTAATGTTTGGTGCATAGATATTTATGATTGTCATCTCTTCCTCTTGGATTCTTCCCTTTACAAGGATGTAGTGTCCTTCTTCGTCTCTCTTAATCAGTGTTGGTTTGAAATCTACTTGATCTGCCAAGAGGATAGCTACTCCTGCCTTTTTTTGGCTTCTTGTCGCATGCAGTATTGTTTTCCACCCTTTAACTTTTAGTCTATGAGTTTCCTTTTGAATGAAGTGTGTTTCTTGTATGCAGCATATTGTTGGATTTTGCTTCTTGACCCATTCTGCCAGTCTATTTCTTTTGATTGGTGAATTGAGACCATTAATGTTGATGGTTATAACTGAAGTGTATTGACTTGTCATTGCCATGACTTTTTCTTTTTGTTGGGTTCTACCCCTTTCCGTTTAATTTCTTGTCATGCCAGATGGGTTCATTCTGCTTTGCTTCCTGGGGTTGTGATCCTCAATGTCTATTCCTAGGATATTGTGTAAAATTCTTTGGAGTGCTGGTTTGGTATTCACGAACTTCCTAAGGTGCTCTTTGTCATGAAAGTATCTTATTTCTCCATCAATTTTGAAAGATAGCTTTTCAGGGTACATCAATCTGAGTTGGAGGCTGTTTTCTTTTAGGGCTTGGAATATGTCACTCCAAGCTCTTCTTGCCTTGATGGTTTGTGTTGAGAAGTCTGCTGTGATTCTGATTGGCTTTCCTTTGTATGTGATTTGTTTCTTTTCTCTGACTGCTTGGAGAACTTTGTTCTTCTGTTGTGTTTCTGGAATTTTAACATTTATATGCCTACGTGTAGTTTTTTTTGATCAAGGCTATTTGGAGTCCTATATGCCTCACTTATCTGTATGTCAAGCTCTTTTCCCCTGCTTGGGAAGTTTTCTGCCATTATTTCTGTGAAGAGTTTTTTTATGTCATCTCCACTCTCTCCTGTTTCTTCATTGACTCCAATCAGTCTTATGTTATTCTTTTTTGCATCATCTAGCAGCTGCTGAATTGATTTCTCATGTTCCCTTATAATTTTGAAGCAATTTTCCTTTTCCTGGTCACTAATTGTAATCTTATCTTCTATATCTGAAATTCTGTCCTCACATTGGCTCACTCTGCTGTGTAGACTTTCAGTGGAGTTTTTCATGTCCTGGAAATGTATTTGCATCTGTTTTATGGATTCCATTTGTTTCTTATGTTGGAATTCCATCATGTTCCTGAGCTCCTCTCTAGCTTTATTAATCATGTCTTGCACTAGGGTCACAATTTCTCCTGTTATCTGAGAAATTATTTCTGATTTCTTTTTTTCCAGATCTCCTTTTGTTGCCAGTTCAGTGGGTCCAGGTGGTTGAGTATCAGAGTGTATCTCATTTCCCTTTGGGGTTGTTGTAGGTGATCTGGAAGTCTGGTTTTGAGACTTATTTACGTGTTTTCTCATTTCAACTGGGGCGGGGGGCTGTTAGCGCCTGCACGGATTACCTCCTCTGAGCTGGGTGAGGTGGGACAGGGGCCGCGAGCAGCGGTAGGGATGGTGACCCAAAAGCCCTTTCCTGTGGGCTGGTAGCAGCCGGAGGGATGGTGGCTGGGAAACCCCTTCCTCTGGACCAGGAGCAGTGGGATGGTGGCTCAGAAGCCCCTTCCTCTGGGCCAGGAGCAGCGGGACAGAAGGTGGCCCAAAAGCCCTTTCCTCTGGGCTGGGAGCAGCGGGAGGGATGCTGACCGGGAAGCCCCTTCTTCTGGACCAGGAGCAGTGGGACAATGGCTCAGAATCCCCTACCTCTGGGCCGGGAACAGTGGGACTCAGTACCTTGGTCTAGTGGTCTGGTGTCCTCTGTGTCTTTGTAGTGTGGAATCAGATGGCTGCCTGTCTGCAGCAGGGTAATTCGGTGTCTTCCGCGTGACTCAGGACCTCGGTAGGGCGTGCACAGACCTGCCTGTCTGCAGCGGGTTGATTCGGCGTCTTCCCCAGTTTTTTTTTTTTTTTTTTTGGCAGCGTTTATCTGGAGCCAGAGTGGTTATTGTCTAATAGTTTACTAAATGTTTCCACATTCCTGTTTCTTTGGGTGGAGAAAATAGACACTTCTTTGGATTTTTTTTTCTGGTGTTTCTAGGCCATTAATTTGCCTCCAGGTCTGGTAAAGATGAAGCAAAAAGAAAACTCAGGGAATTCACCAAAGTCTCACTACTCAGGTTCTGAGTTTTTTAGGCAACCTATCTTTTCCCTATCATTTAGTTTTTTTGTCTTTTTAGTTACTGGGGATTGAACCCAGGACCTCAAGCATGCTAGGCATGCTGAGCTACATTCCCAGCCCCTAGAATGTTCTTTCATTTTATATATAAAGTTTGGGGTTTTTAGTGGTACTGAGAGGAATGAATAGAGAATAATAATTCTACTCCACCTTCCAAAAATTGGAAGTCTCTAAAGATACATTACTCTTCAGAGGTATACTGTCATTAGGCAACCTCTAGAAAACTCTGATGTGTACTCATAAGAGAATGAGAACGAAAAAGGCAAAAAACATATTATGCTTCTTATGAAAACAATTTTGTCCTTGAAGACTCCTGACAGGGTCTTGGTGACCCATAGAGGTTCCATGACCATATGTTGAGAACTGCTGCTCTAAATTATGCTTTACCTGTGGACTTGAAAATATTAATGTTGGCAGTATGAATTTTAAGGCAATTTTTATTAAATATTCATTGTTCTATTCAGGCACTGATCCGAGTTCTGGGGATATAGCCCTTGTGAGATGAAGTCCTTGTCCTCATCAGCTTTCAGGTTCTTTGAGTCAGTTGATCTGGCAACTGCATGAAGTCATGAGTTTTCTATTTGCCTAAGCTAAATCCTTACATTCATATTTTAGAATTTGTTAGGGCATGTGTATGCCTATATATTTACAGTAAGTGAGACAGTACAGCTGTAGTTGTTGACAGGAGAAGTTCAGGTCACTGGGCAGACTGTGGTGCTCAAAGGCAGTGGAATGATGAATGGCAAATAGCAATACATAGTTGTAGTTCAAACCCCTTGGTTTTGTAGATTGCTTTTTCTCCCTCTTTCCCTCCCTCTTACCATCTCACTTATTCCCCCCTCCCTCCCTCCCTCCCCTCCCTCCTTCCTTCCTTCCTTCCTTCCCTCCTTCCCTCCTTCCTTTTAGGTAGACTGTTTCCTCATAATCACCCTTATAATCCTTATCTTCCAATTATAGATGCTGTACATACATACATATCTGTGTAACACTCACATATGTAATACCAGGTACCTGTTGTATTTTAGGCACAGTGCCAAACACTAGTGATAACACTGGCAGTTACATATGAAGCCCTCTAATATTAGAGTAAGAGTTGGAATATTTCAGTGTCTTGACTTGCAGAGATCACCATAAGGCATGCACTATTGAGTTGCAGATCCCTATCCATTCTAGTTTTCAGTTTTAGTAAACAGTTCCTTTGTGTGAATCCACAACAATATTTATGAATAGATTGACTTTGCAAACTTTTCTACCCTATCTGCCACACTCAGCACCTAAGCCATAAAAATTGGACTTGATCTTATATTTTCTTGAATCATTGCTTTTGAGGGCAATCTGATATTAGGCATCAAAGGGCAATCTGATATTAGGCATGAAAATATGCTAACTATGGCTGTAGTCTGAAATTCTTTTTTCTTGGCAAAAAAATTAAAAAGACAAAACAAGCCTAAATTTCAAACTTTTGCTTTAATTAAAATATACTTTATCGATATATTTGAATGGTACATTAATGATTTAGGAGAATTGGAAGATCAAAAAAGCAAATAGCAACAAATATCATGCAAATTATAGTTTTGGGAGGACAACATAGTAAGTTAACTATGAAAGCCAGTAGCAAGTAAGTGAGAGTTAAAGGTAAACTGACTGATTTATTTTAAAGGTAAAAAGGTGCACTTTTGTGTGTTGATTGAGCTTTTTTTTTTTTTGGTACCGGGAATCGAACTCAGGTCCTTGTGCTTGCGAGGCAGGCAGCAGAAAAATAAGCCCATTTCATCATCAGTAGAGGTGATAAGCATGTTTCTGTTTTTTTTGGTTTTTTTGGTACTGGGGATTGAACTCAGGACCTTGCGCTTGCAAGGCAGGCACCGGAACCACTGAGCTAAATCCCCAGCCCCTAATTTTACCTATTTTGAAAACACGTGTATCTTACTTGTTACAAACACAAATTCAAACTATGAATAATGGAAATCATTGTACTGGTGTAAATGGTGTGTTCACTGCTCTTTTCAGGCTATAACATACCTTCCTTGATGGCACCAAAGAGCAGTGAATGAGGCATTTTATTAAAATTGGGCCTTGTGGTTGTAATCAAAGGTCACTGGTTGGCTCTCACTTTCTAGTTTCAGATTTGTCTATGTTTGATCGGGGGCAGCAATGAAATTATTATGACAAAGACTTTGTACTAGCCCGTATCTGTCTGTTGAAACTTGAAAGTCTTTGGAACTGTGATGCTGACAGCATGTGAACAGTGCAAGAGAATGTAAGCTGTGTAATATCTTAAAGAAACTTTCAAGTATCATCTTCCTTTTGTGTTGTTTGAAAGAGTTTCAGATACTATTAAGGTACTTGTGAAAAGGTGTTTTATTGATTAAAGGAGATTTTTTTTCTCCTAGCAAATATGCACTGAGACTGTCTTCCTATTACTTTTTCTGCTCAGTCACTGATTTATACAGCAAGTTCATTAACATGTAGATATGCAGTGATTGAAGTCAGACTGCTTTTTACAGTGGAGTTGTCTTGATATAATGAGCTCCTCTTTAATGTTCAAAAAATTGTTGTTACTTTCTAAAAGAGGTTGTTTGTGAATTTCATTAAATTTAATCTCCTCTTCAAACAATTTCAGCATTGTTCATTTTACTACAATTAAAATTCTTTCTGATGCTAAAAAATCACTTTTTACAGATGTATCACAAATGTAAGCACTGTGAGAGGGGGTTTGTTTTCTACTTTGAAAGAAAAAGCTGCTATTTAGCTGAGAATTCTCATGTTTTAAATTGGTGCTCCACATGGAAAATCAGAAGAGAGTACACTTACTGTGTTGCTAAACAGGCTAGTTTGCTCATAGGTGCTAGGTTTTCCAGCTAGTTCATTCAATCCCTGGACTAAAGCGTAGGTCTAATCATAGTTGAAAAATAAGGACCTTAACCTTGTCTTCTCAACTTACTAGAGTATAAGGCTTTTGATTTTAGAATGTTGGAAGTCTTGAGAAAGAACAGATACAGTGAAGTTAGGTTTCTTCTTTGGACAAAGGTTCTCAAAGAGACATATGAGAAACCTGACTATATTCCCAGTTGCAGAGCACTGATTGTAGTTTATACTGAATAGTTTCATTTTTGTAAATTATCTTTTCTGCTTAGGTTGTGGTCAGTAGGGCTTGTATGGTATGAGAGCAATGCCTGGCATCTGTTGAAGACCAGGCACAGAAAACGATAGGGTGTCTTTCTGAAGAATATTTAGCAGATGGAAATTTAAAAAATTTTTAGGAAGTACAAGTTTTCCAGGTGAATTCTAAGATGGATGGTTTATGAAAGCAAGGGTTTAGAGAGTTTGGAATAAATTACTTGAAATCTTACAGTTTTGCCAGAAATGAGAGTTTATAGTACTATCAGAGTCTTACTGTCATCACTGCTCAGGAAAATGTTCTTCCAGGATGTTTCTTCCTGTGTTGTTTCCAGAGGCCATTTCCATGATATTAAAACATCTAGTTAAGTCAGTAGTGTATTCAGAGGTTCTTGATAGAAAAACTGTGTAGGAAAAATATTTTGGATAATGGCTAATTTTTGAAATTGTATTTAAACTTCTCATAGAGGCAGCCTTTGAAACTTAACAAGGATTTTTAGTTGACTGATCTAGTTGTACTTGTACATTGGCCCTTTTACGAGGTAGCTGTATAACAAAAGGGCTTTACCATAGAAGAGGGCCTAATAAGAAAGGGGAAGGGTTGGGTCTTTAAATTTGGGAGGTCTGATCTTTTTAAGTTCTTTATAGATTCGAGATAGTAGACCTTTGTCTGAGGAAGAGGTGAAGATTTTTTCCCACATTGTGGGTTGTCTCTTCACACTGCTGGTGGTTTCTCTTGCTGTGCAGAAGCCTTTTAATAAGAAGAGATTCCCACTTGTTGATTGCTTGTTCTAGTTCATGGGCAACTGAGGTTTTGTTCATAAAATCTTTTCCTACACCGATGTCTTCAAGAGTTCTACCTACCCTCTGTTCCAACTGGTTCAGCGTTTCTATTTCAATATTTAGATCTTTAATCCATTTCGATTTTAGTTTAGTGCCTGGTGAGAGATATAGGTCTAGTTTTAATCTTTGTCAAGTTGAAACCCAGTTTTTCCAGCAGCATTTATTAAAGAGGCTATCTTTCCTCCAGTGAGGGTGTTTGGCTCCTTTATCAAAGATAAAACGGCTGAGTGCGTCTGGAGTTGTTTTTGCATCTTCTAATCTGTTCCACTCATCCTCAGGTCTGTTTCTTTGCCAGTACCATGCTGTTTTTATCACAGTATCTTTGTAGTATAGTTGCAGGTTGGGGATTGTGATACCCCTTGCCATGTTTCTGTTACCTAGAATTGCTTTTGCTATTCTGGGTCTCTTCTTGTTCCAAATGAATTTTTGGATTGTTTTCTCAAGGTCCGTGAAGTATGCTGTTGGGATCTCAAGTGGAATTGTATTGAATCTATATAGCAGTTTTGGAAGTATGGCCATTTTCACTATATTAATCCTTCCTACCCAGGAGCAGGGGATGTCTGTCCATTTTCTGATATCATCTTCAATCTCTCTTTTCAGAGTGCCATAGTTTTCAGAGAAGAGGTCTTTGATTTCTTTCATTAGGTTGATTCCTAGGTATTTCAGTTTTTCGGATGCTATTGTGAAAGGAATTATTTGCCCTATTTCTCTCTCAGTGAGTCTGTCATTCGTGTAGAGGAAAGCTATTGATTTTTGTGTGTTGACCTTGTAACCAGCTTCTTGACTGAATTTGGTTATTAAGTCTAGAAGACTTTTGGTGGAGTTCTTGGGTTCTTCTATATAGAGTATCATGTCATCTGCAAATAATGACAATTTGACTTCTTCATTTCCTATCTTTATTTCTTTTATTTCTTTCTCTTTTGTAATTGCCGTGGCTAATGTTTCCAAAACTATATTGAACAAGAGTGGTGATAGTGGACATCCTTGTCTTGTTCCTGATTTGAGTGTGAAGGATTTCAGTTTTTGACCATTTAGTATGATATTGGCTGTTGTTTTTTCATAGATGGCTTTTATCAGTTTGAGGTAGAGACCATCTATTCCAATTTTTTGTAGGGTTTTTACCCTAAATGCATGTTGGATTTTGTCAAATGCTTTTTCTGCATCTATGGAGGTAATCATATGGTTTTTGTCCTTGGCTCTATTGAAAATGGGCATCTGAAATGAACAGACATTTCTCACACAAAGAAGTAGAAATAGCAAATAAATACATGAAAAAATATTCAACATCACTGGTCATTCGAGAAATGCAAATGAAAACAACGCTGAGATTCCACTTCACTCCAGAAAGAAAGGCTGCTATCATGAAATCACCCAATAACAAATGCTGGTGGGGCTGTGGGGAAAGAGGAACCCTCCTCCACTGCTGGTGGGAGTGTAGACTGGTGCAACCACTATGGAAATCAGTATGGAGATACTCAAAGAACTAGGACTGGGAGTCTCATTTGACCCCGCTATTCCACTGCTGGGGATCTTCCCCAAAGAATTGAAAGAATCCTACCACAGTGATATATGTACACCCATGTTCATAGCAGCACAGTTTGTGATAGCTAAAACTTGGAAACAGCCCAAATGCCCATCAACTGGAGACTGGATAAAGTAAATGTGGTTCTTTTTTTTTTATAAAATGGAGTACTACTCAGCCATAAAAAGTGAGAAATTAGAGACATTTATAGCTAAATGGATGCACATTGAGGCGATTCTCTTAAGTGAATAAATAGGACACACATGTATAAATACGGAATAGTTTCTCTAGTGTGAGAAACTGAAAGTGTAAATAAGGACCAAAATGTATAATAGGTAATGTGAAATAGGAAGAAAAGGGGCAAAGGGGAAGGAAGTGGGAAGGGTAGGGGAAAGGAAAGAAGGGAATGGAATTACTATGAGAAAATGGAAAAATAGGAACAAAGTCTTTGTAAATAGGGAGGAATGGAGGGGTTGAAGGGAGGGCTGGGCAAGGGTGAAAAATAAGAACCAAGAGAGACTACGTAAAGGTGCAAATTTCCAATGATGAATGTCATTATATTGTATACCTAAAATGTACCAATTATTAGAATGAATAATCAATAATGCAAAATAGGAAGAAAAGGTCCAAAGGGGTAGGGGTAGTGGGAGGGGCAGGGGAAAGGAAAGAAGAGAAAGGAAAAATGATGAGAAATGGAAAAAATAGAAATAAAGAAAGGGGAAGGGAACCAACAGCAGTGAGTAAGAAAGGTTGATAGGGGTGGTACATGCCATCAAGGCACATTACATGTATGCATGGAAATGTCACAATGAAACCCATAAATTTATATAATGAATATATGCTAATAATTCTAATAAAGAAGAATCAAAAGGGTTATCAGATATCTTTATCACCCAAAATATAAGATGATACTTTGATCTGAAAATGGAACAATTCTTGTGCTACATAAGGCAGGAAATACTGCCATTGTTGTGTAAGAGTTAATAATAATGATTATAATCTTATTGACATTATCATTTATAGTTAATAAATGATAATAATGATAATATTTCAAATATAGTTTATGATTATAAAGGCAACATTTTCATGTGAGAAATGAGCATATTTGAAATAGATACCTATGAAAATTATATATAAGCCAAGAGTAATTACAGAGTGGTAAATAAGTCATGGAATTTTATGTTTAGATTAATTCTCAGGTGGAGATTGCCAGGTTTGTGGTAATTAAATCATAAAATGCTTCACAAGAGAAAGGAAGGTTGGTAAGCTGGGGCTAGCTAGAGAGTATTTTCCAGGGGTAATATGTAGTCACGAAGAAATTTAGATGTGGGAATGGCTTTACTGGGTACAATTAATGGGGAATAAATTTCAGTTATACTTGGGACACTGACATCTTTGATAACATTTTCTACTTTTTAAAGGAAGTTGGAGTGCAGAGATGAAATTTTATAAAAAAATAATAGCTTATTTACTAGTTGTGATTGGAATATTTAATAAGACTGAAAAGAAACACTGCAGGTTGAGATTATCATCAGAAATTCTGGAATTTTAAAGCTTGGAGGACATTTAACTGACATTGAAAGAAAATTATTTGTGACAGTCAAATTAAGATTTGTAAGAATAGTGAAGAATACGAGAATGAAGTTAGAAATTCATAGTATGAAGTTATTTAACTTGATCTCAGAAGTACTGTAAGCTGAGACCTATGAATTATATTATTGGTCTACAGAATAAGATTTGTGTGCATTTTATATTTTATGAACTAAATTCTCATGGTTTTTATTCAACACAGTTGAAAAATGATAATTTTGAAATATCAGCACAATTGGAATAAAAGTATATGATCAGGATAAAATGTTATTTGTTGAAAGCAAAGTCTTATTATGTGGCTTGATTGTGGCTTCATCAATCTGAAATATAAATATTTTAACTAACATAGAAAATGTTACAGATATTTATTATAGTTTAAAAGTTATGTTTTTATGGTTACTGCTATGTGTGCTTATGTGGTTATATTTGATTCAGACCTATAAAAGTTGCCCTTCTATTTTATTTGTGTATTTGAGCCAAAAGATGTAGTGGGATTCGCTGCCTGCTGTGCAGGTGCAAGGACCTGAGTTCGATCCCTGGTACAAAAAAAAAAAAAAAAAAAGATGTAGTGGGATACTTTTTTAGTGGGAGAAAGTGTGAAAACTGTGATATTTTCTGAGAAAAAAATGAGATTAGTGCACAGATTTTTTTTAAGAACATATAATCATTTACTGTAGTTTTCACCCATATTTCTATTTATTTCAATCAGATTTAATTGAAGATCAGAGAGTGTTGTTAATTTGGGGACATGTTATATCAATGGTTTTGATTGGTTTTCTTTCTTGTTTTTAGGCTATAGATGTAATAAATTTTTGATAATTGTGACTAATAGCTCCAGAAATTCTGGCTATTTGAACCTATTACTAAGCGATCAATTTCTAGTAATGATTATACATTAATTTAAGGACCTTTTATTAAATGCTTACAATAGATCAATATAATTAAAAGCTATGATAGTCTCTTTAAGTCCTTATTTTGAATCAAGCATAAAGCTTTTATTGCCTTCTCTTATACATAAAAATATAAATTAAAAAACCCAGAAGTGATATATCAAGTTTTCTAACCAGGATATCAAGGTCAGAATCTTTAGAAGTATTTATATTAAAAAACCTCTCATCGTCATATAGAATTACCTACACATACTATTAGATTAGTGATGAATGTGAACTTGCTCATAATTATACCTAGTCATGGCCATATAGTAGGAAGCATTTCTGCTTATTAATATTTTCATCATCTCTACTTTCTAAAGTAATTTAATTTTCTGGTAGAGGAAATACTTCAGTAAAAATTCTATGTGTTTAAGACTTTGTATGTAATAATAATTTTAAAATATTTAAGAAACACTTAAATGCTTAAATAACTCATCATACCTCAGCAAAAATAATTCAAAAAAGAAATAATTATAGTTATGTTGGTAGCTAATTAGTGTAATTTAGATTCAATAAATGCATGCACTGAAATATTTAACAAATTTTCATAGCATTGTTAAGTTTTTAATGTAAAAGTTAAAAAAATACATTCCTTTTCAGATTGTTGAATTTTTAAATGTTATTGAGATCACAGATTCTATTTGTTTGTTGTCTATTTGTTATTGGTTGTGAATTTTGCAAGATGTTCTACTGGCTAGTGTGTGATTGAGAGTAAGATGTTTTTTGTTTTTAGATATTTCTTTGTGAAACATTCAGGGATATAATCCTGTCCATCTTTTAAGCAGTTGATGACCTTATCTTTTGCCAAAATCAAATGATATTCAATACTGATACTATGGAGAGAGAGAAATCAAAATAGAAACCTAATTATAATTATCCCCCCCCATTATATCACTATGTGCAGAACATCAGATTTTTAAGAGATAACACAACTGCTAATTTTTTTTTTTGTACTAGGGATCGAACTCGGGTCCTTGTGCTTGCAAGGCAGGCAACTGCTAAATTTTGACTGTTCAAAGTTTTTTTCTTTGCTCCTCTCTCCTCTTTCCTGTTTTCATCATATTTAGGATTTATTGGAACAGTTCAGACTGACCTCTTCCTTGAAAGATTTAATTTTAATTCTAATAGTTTATAGGAAATAGTAGAAACACAAAAGAAAGTTAGTATGTTTATGACTCTTCATATTTTCACAAATCCTTAACATTATCACATAGTTTATTTGTTAAGAGAATGAGGATTGTTTTAGGTTATTTTTGGAAAAATTATTATAGCACTATATAATTAGTGCTGTATAATTAGCTTTCACAGTTATTGTTTTTGGAGTAAAGTCTAATGTGAGCAACATTGAAGGCAGAGACTACTATGTCTTCTCAACTGTTCTGATCCAATATGAAGTACTGAGTCTGGCATGTGATATTCAATATTTATTGAAAGAGCAAAGGAAAAAAGATGGAAAGGAAGAAAGAAGGGCGAAAAAAATCTTAAATTGATTGGACAAGGTATAAATTCCATGTTATTCTGTTGTGATAGTGTAATCTTTGAGCATAACTTTGAAACCTTCAAAACCCTGTTGCTGAAAGGTTTTAAGCACTTTTATTTGCTTTTAGTTAGCATGGCTTGACATATTTCTCCTGCTCATTTTTGTTGGCTAGTGTTGGAAAATAACAAGACTGGAGTTTCATATAACATTTCAAGGAAAGCTTTGATGATGACAATCATTTTAAAGAATCAAAGCCATTCATTTAGTCTATTAACTGAAGGTAGTTGTATTATTCATCTCTTAGGTTAGATTATTGATAAAATGTTAGAGTTTAGGACCAACAAAGAACCTTAATAAAGAAGTATGTAAATCAGCAATGAAACTCATCTATCCTGTCATTATAACTTTGTTTTTTATTTACTGTAAACTTTATCCTGATTCTGTTTGAAATTAGAAATATTTGTGTTAGATATCCATCACAGTGACAAAATACCTGTAGTAATCAGCTTATAAAGAGAAAAGTTTTCACTCATAGTTTCAGACGTTACTATTCATGGTCACTCTCCTGTTTCTTTGGGCCTGTGATGAGGCAGAACTTCATGGGCAGGCAGCACATGATTGAGCAAAGATGATCACCTCATGGCAGCTGAAAAGCAAAGAGCAAGAGAGGAAGTATCCAGAGGTTCCAGTGTCCCCTTCAAGGACACACCCCCAATGACCACCTCCCAATAGCACCACTAGCAGTCAACCCAGCCTTCAACACATGGCCTTTGGGGACATTAAGCTCCAAACCGTAATGGTTCTAAGCTATGTTAAATAGTTCTAGTGTTTGTGCCTCTTTAAAGACATGATCTCAACCGGGAGAGATGAGTGGTGTTTTGTAGCTGTCTACCCAGATCAGTTTTCATATCTTTTTTTTTTTTTTTTGTACTGGGGATCGAACTTGGGTCCTTGCGCTTGCGCAGCAGGCGGCAAAACCACTAAGCTAAATCCCCAGCAACCCAGATCAGTTTTGAAGTGCTATTGTTTCATGTCCCCCTTTCACAACTAGATTAGTTACTACAAGAAAAATTATAGAAAAAGAAAATAGTTTTGGAAATGATAAATTCCTTGGCTTACAGTCTCAATAATAATTTTTGCTTTGAAATGTAGTAACTATCATTGTGTAAAATGAAACATATATTCACATAGTATTATTTCTCAAATAATTTCATATTTATTGAGTTTTAAAAATTTCCTTCAAGATGGGTGTTATACAAGTCATTTCAATTTTCCTGGTTCTCTAATTATGTCTGAGAACTTGATATTTACCAAATCAATCTAATTTATGAGAGTTGCTATATAAAGTTTTATCTAAATATACACGCACAACCCCTAAAACCTCTCTTATGCTGTAACACCCTATAACTTTCAGAATTGGGCAGCATAAAGTGCTTATTTCTTTACAGAGTCTCAGGGGTAGCAACATCTTGATACTAAATTTTTAGAAAAATCGATATTATTTGTGGAAGACTCCAGTTGTTTCTTGGTGCAATTAATGTTTGACACGTTTCTTATTTGACCATAGCAATAGACTCTTAAGTGTGAATAGATAAAAACAAATGGCAACCAAAAAACTGAATAAATAAAATTGCATTAACTGGTAGAGTGAAATATATTTTGATTGAGTGTATTTTGGGGTGGGTTAACAAATGATGATGACCTTGATGAATTACGTAAATCTTATTGTTGTCCTAGAGGCATTCCACATTTAAGTGTTTTGTTTTTGGTGCTGGGGATCGAACTTGGGACCTTGCACTTGTGAGGCAGGTGGTGGGACCACTGAGCTAAATCCCCAGCCCACACATTTAAGTTTTTACAGTGCACTTCATTTATAAAATGTCAGCTATATAACATGTATTTTTCTGTTTTGAGTTTCACTCAATGGATTTTTAGGATTTGTAGAGATTTTTAAAAAGTAACAGTTTCTGGGATTTCAGTGGCACCATGCCTGCCTTATAGGCACAAGGTCCTGAATTCCATCCCTGGTACCAAAAAAAAAAAAGTAACAGTTTCTGAGTTTTACTTTAGAATTTTTCAAAAAATATTAATTTATTGTGGGGCCACATGTATTAATGTTCAGGATGTTGGAGAAAATTTTAGACATTACTGCAAAGATTTTTCTCTGTATGCAACATAAACATTTTTTAGATTTCAATACAATATGCAAAATTAGGAAAATATAAACTGTTTTATATAAATGTTTAATAAAATAGTATGCTACAAATTTGGTTTAAAATGTACTAGAACATTTATTTACTCATTTAGTTGAACCCAGGGCCTTCTACATTTTAAGCCCATGCATGCTCTATCACTGAGCTATACCGTACCAGCCTTAGACTAGAATATTTGTTGAAACCCTCTCAATTGTTAATCTAGGAAATGAATAAAACATATATTTGATTAACTTTGTTTTTGGATAATTTCTTCATATTGAAATTATTTTTGTGTTATTGCTGTTAGTTTAACTCCATATTAATAAACATTATGGTATGTATGCCAAATAAGAGAGTGTCATGTGGTAAAAATCTATTTAAAGTGTATTATTTGAAAATGGCCTAGAGTTGGGTCTTGCCTTTTATCCAATCAGAAAATCTTTGTCTTTCACTGAGAGAATTTTTTTTTTGAGACAAGGTCTCACTACATAGCCAAGGCTGGCCTCAAACTCACAGCAATCCTCCTGCCTCACCATCTTCAGTGCTGGGATGCCAGGTGTGCACCCCCCCTCCCCCAGCTCATTTAGTATTTAGACTACTTTTATTTGATGTAATTTCTTTAGGGTTGGATTTAGTATTTTGTTATTTTTTCCCTATTTGTTCTATCTAGAGTATTTATTTTTTATTTTTTGGTACCGGGGATTGAACTCGGAACCTTGTGCTTGCAGGCGCTGGAACCACTGAGCTAAATCCCCGGCCCTATCTAGAGTATTTTTTAATAATTTCTTTTTTTCTCTGGTGTTGTCCTACTAGTTGCACTTTCTTGTTAATGATTGCTCTAAGGTGTACAATGTATATCCTTAACAATATTTATCTTTAACAGTATATAGTTTTAAAGTCTGCCTTTATATAATATTACTTCCCTTTGTATATAAAGTGAGAACCTTTAAGGACCATATATGACAACAGTATCTCCTGTCTTTTGTATTATTGTTGCCATTACTTTAATCTTACATATATCAACTCAGAATACACTGTTTTGGATTTTGCTTTAGGCTCTGAGTGTCTGTCTAACCTTTTGGCTTGCTTGGGCTGTATTGGGTGAAAAGGAATTGTTTTGGGCTGCATATAAAATATACATTATAGTCAAAGTATATAAGTAACAAAACTTCCCTTTTAATCTCTTAACTTATTAAATTATTTTACAAAGTACCACAATCTCGTTTAACAATTAAATAAGAAAATTTATGTTTGTTTATTAATAATAAACATCTGTCTTCACAGGCACACTTGTGTTGGTAGGTTGAAATTGTATTACCAGTAATTGCATTTTACTTGCCAAATCCCATAAGTGCATGCAGTGTTTGATCCATGTGGATTTCCATTTGACTGTGTGTGGCAGGCACAGGAGGCTGAGTTAGCACTGCACTGCACCCTCCCCTACACAGTGTTCTGTTCTTGCCTACAAGTCTGCTCTTGAGCACCACATATTTGAGTTCTAAACAATATTGCTAACACTGATCATAATGTTAAAAGATTATGATATTGTAGAGCCACACTACTAGTTATCCAGAGCAGACTGCAGCCCAGAGGCCTTGCTTTGGGCACACCTGCTTTTAGCATTCTTGCTTTAAAAAAGGTTTGTTGAAGTATAATTTCCATACAACAAAATTCACTCTTAAAAATTTGCTTTTTAGATATATAGGTTCAGAAATTTTTACAAATATATACATTATGTAACTACCACCACATTCAAGATACGTAATATTTTTATCACCCTAAAAAGTCTCCCATGCCCCTTTGTAGTTGTTCTATCACACTTTATTCCTGACATAACCCATCAAACTCTGTCTTTATAAGCCTATGTCAAGCCTCAAAAACAGACTTCCAGATCATCTACAGCAACCCCAAAGGGAAACAAGATGGAACAATCTGATACTCCACCACCTGGACTCCCTGAACTGGCAACAAAAGAGGATCTGGGAAAAATGAAATAAGAAATAATTACTCAGATAACAGCAAAGATTTTGCTCATGGTGCAAGACATGATTAATAAATCTAGAGAGGACACAGATAAAAAAATAGAGGATCTGAGGAACATGATGGAATCCCAATGTGGGAAACAAATGGAATCCATAAGGGCCAGGGATTTAGCTCAGTGTTCTGCTGCCTGCCTCACAAGTACAAGGACCTGAGTTTGATCCCCAGTATGAAAAAAAAAATTATTGAACAAATGGAATCCATAAAACAGATGCAAACAGATTTCCAGGAGATTAAAAACTAAAATCAAAAGTCTGCACAGCAGAATGAACCAATGTGAGGATAGAATTTCAGATATAGAAGATAAGATTGCAATTAGTGAGGAAGAAAAGAAAAATTGCTTTAAAATTGTAAGGGAACAGGAGAAATCAATCCAGCAGCTGCTAGATGATGCAAAGAAGAATAACATAACACTGATTGGAGTTAATGAAGAAACAGGAGAGTGTGCAGATGACATAAAAACACTGTTCATAGAAGTGATGGGAGAAAACTTCCCAAGCAGGGGAAAAGAACTTGACATACAGATAAGTGAAGCATATAGGACTCCAGCTAGCCTTGATCAAAAAAAAATCTACACATAGGTATATAATAGTTAGGATTCCAGAAATCCAACAGAAGAACAAAATTCTACAAGCAGTGAGAGAAAAGAAACAAATCACATACCAAGGAAAGCCCATCAGAATCACAGCAGACTTCTCAGTGCAAACCCTCAAGGCAAGAAGAGCTTGGAGTGATGTATTTCAAGCCCTAAAGGAAAACAGCCTCCAACCCAGATTGACGTACTCTCCAAAACTATCTTTCAAAATTGATGGAGAAATAAGATACTTTCATGATAAAGAGCACCTCAGGAACTTCATGAATATCAAACCGGCACTCCAAAAAAATTTTAGACAATATCCTAGGAAAAGACAATGAGGATCATAACCCCAGGAAACCCAGCAGAATGAATCCACTGGGTGTGAAAAATTAAACGCAAAGGGGGAGAATCCAACAAAAAGAAAAAGTCATGACAAGGCTTTTAAAACCTTTAACTTCATCTCCCTAATGAGTGTATAATTCAATCTTGTTATTGTACTGATTAGTATTTTTCTGATTCTAGAGTTGCACACCATTCCTTGTGCTATACTGGCTGTTTATCATCTTCTTATGTCTACTTTTTAATTGGGTTGTCTATTAATGAGCTGTAAGAGTTCTTTATATATTCTGCTCATAGGTTATATGCATTGTAAATATGATCTGTTTAAGGACTACTTTTCATTTTAATGATGTCATTTAAAGTTCTAAATTTTGATGGAATCTCATTTATCAATTTTTTCTTTTATACATCATGTTTTTTGTATCCTAGGTAGTTCTTGCCTACCCTGAATTCATAAACATTTTCTCTTATAATTCCTTCTTAAAGTTTTATACTTTTAGGCTTTCATATTAGGTTCCTAGATCCCTTCAAGTTATTTTCATGTATGGAAATAAAGGGTTGAGGTTAATTTTTTATATACAGATACCAGGTGTTCTAGTGCTGTTTGCTGAAGACACTCTCTCTTCCTCAGCTCTTGAATCGAGTTTATAGTCTATAAAATGCTAATGTTAAATAATCTTTCAAAACTCAGTGGGCCATATATGTGTGGTTCTATTTCTAGATTCTCTGTTTTATTCCAATGATCTATATGTCTTTCCTTACACCAACACTGCCTTGATTACTGTAGTTTTAGAAGAAATCTTAAAATTAGGTACTAAATGTCTTCCAACACTATTTTTGTTTTTGTTTTTAACTTTTCTAGGTCCTTTGTATTCCTACATAACTTTTAAATTTCAATATCCAATTCTTCATTTATAGCAAGTATACACAGACCTGAAGTTTTATATATACCTTGTGTTTTCTAATCCTGCTAAATTCAAGTACAAGTTCTAGGGGCTCCTAGAGATTTCTTAGTATTTTTCTCTGTAGACGATCATTTCATCTACATATAAAGATTTTGCTTCTACCTTGCCAATCCTATCCTAATTGTGTCTTTTTATTGCCAGACGATTTTGGTTGGGCCTAGGTTTCAAAGTTTCATGGACAGATAAAGAGTAAGCATATCTGCCCTTGTTCCCCACCTTAAGGAGAAAGCATTGTATGTTCTCCATTCAGACAAGGTGTTCTCGCTGGAAGTATGGAGTACATATCTTTAATTTGTTGAGAAGGTTCTGTTCTACTTCTAGTCTCCTGACAGCTTTTACCATGAACAGCTGTAGAATTTGGTCCAATACTTTTTCTCCAACTAGTGACAGGATCATATGGCTTTTTCTTTCCTCTGTTAAAATGATGACTTTTGGGGGTGGATCTTCCAATGCTGAACCAACACTGCCATCCCTATAACAAAACCACTTTCTACATCCTGCCAGATCTGACTTCTAATAGTTTGTTTTGTTAAACAAATTTCTATCTATGTTCATATTTTTTTCTTCTATTATCTTTATCCAATTTTAGGATTAGCACAATGTTGAGTTCCTAAAATGAGGGGAGAAGTGTTTCTTCTTTTTTCTGCTTTAATTGTTTGATATAATTTATCAGTTAAAATATATATGAGCCTGCTGTTGTCGTATAGGTCGGTTTTCAAGCTAGGAATATACTTTCTTTAATAGGCACTATTCAAATTTTGTATTTCCTCCAGAGTTAGTTTCATTAATTTGTCTTCCAAGGTACTTCTTAGAAGTTGTCAAATTTATTTCAAAACAGATTTTTGTAATATGCTTTCTATATCCTTTTAAATTCTGTAAAATCTGTGGTAATGTCTCCTAGATCTTGATATTGTAATTTAAAAAATGTGTAAGTGATATTGTGTACCAGGAAGAAAAGGTCTAAAGGTGCAGGGGAAGTGGGAGGGGTAGGGGAAAGGAAAAAAGGGAAAACAAAAAAAATATGAGAAAAGGAAAAAAAATGGAAACAAGGTCTTTGCAAATAGGGAAGGGTGGGGGGAGGTGGTGAAGGGAGGGCAGGGGAATGGGGAAAAAATAAGAACCAAGATACTCATGTAATGGTACAAGATCCCCATGATGAATCTAACTGTATTTTATACCTAAAATGTACCAGTAAACTTAATGGGAAAAAAATAAGCATATGTCTTCTACATCATTATCATTATTTGATTTCTTTCATTCAGTGTAATGCTTTTGAGTTCCATCGATGCGTTGTAGGTAACAGTCATTTATTTCTTTAATTTGCTGAGTAGTATTCCTTTGTATAAATGTGTGGCAGTTTGTTTATTCATCACTGCTTGATGGTTATTTGGGTTTTTTCCAGTTTTTGGAGACCATGAGTAAAGCTACTGTGAAGATTTGCAAATGAAACTTTGATTTGCTGTATGTTTTCATTTCTTTTGGGTAATTACCTAGGTATGGGATTAGTATAGTGGATGATAAATGTATGTTTACTTTTTTCAAAAGCTGCTGTGTAGTTTTCCAATATGGCTGCACCATTTTGTATCCCATTAGCAATTTGTGAGTTTCATTGCTCTATAATATCACCAGCATTTGGTATGGTCAGTTTTGTTTCGTTTTTTAAATTTAGTGGTTCCTTAGATTAGAAGATGCAGAAACAACTTCAGACATACTCAGCCACCTCATCTTTGACAAAGGAGCCAACCACCCTCATTGGAGGAAAGATAGCCTATTTAATAAACGGTGTTGGAAAAATTGGATCTCAACCTGCTAAAGATTAAAACTAGACCCATACCTATCACCATACACTAAACTAAGATCAAAGTGGATTAAAGATCTAAATATTAAAACAGAAACACTAAACTTGCTGGAAGATAAGTTAAGTAGAATTCTTGAAGACATTGGCATAGGAAAAGACATTATGAACAAAACCTCAGTAGCACGGGAACTAGCACAAAGAATCAACAACTGGGATCTCATCTTATTAAAAAGCTTCTGCACTGCAAGAGAAACCACCGATAGAGCTAAGAGACAACCTACAATGTAGGAAAATTTTTTAGTAGCTGTACCTCAAAGGACTACTATCTAGAATATATAAAGAACTGAAAAAAATCAGACCCCCCAAATTCAAAGACCCAGTTCAAAAATGGGCATGTGAAATGAACAGACAATTTCTCAGACAAAGAAGTAAAAGCAGCAAATAAACATATTTAAAAAATGTTCAACATCACTGGTCATTCAAGAGATGCAGATGAAAACAACACTGAGATTCCACTTCACCCCACAAAGAATGGCTGCTATCAAGAAATCAACCAATAACAAATACTGGCAGGGATGAGGGGAGAAAGGAACCCTTCTCCATTGTTGTTGGGAGTGCAGACTGGTGCAACCACTGTGGAAATCAGTTTGGAGATACCTCAAAGAACTAGGGCTAGAGGTTCCATTTGACCCAACTATTCCCCTGCTGAGTATCTTCCCAAAAGAATTAAAAGAACATACCACAGCGAAATATGTGCACCCATGTTTATAGTGGCACAGTTTCTAATAGCTAAAGCTTGGAAACAGCCCAAGTGCCCATCAACTGGAAACTGGATATGTTTTTTTTTTTTTTTAATAAAATGGAGTACTACTCAGCCATAAAGAATGAGAAACTAGAGACATTTGTAGCTAAATGGATGCATATTGACGCCATACTCTTAAGTGAAATAAATAGGACACACATTTGTAAATACTGAATCGTTTCTCTGGTGTGAGAGACTGAAAGCATAAATAAGGATTAAAATGATTAAAATGAATAATTGATAATTTGAAATAGGAAAAGGTCCAACGGGGTAGGGAAGTGGGAGGGGAAGGGGACAGGAAAGAAGGGAAAGGAAAAATTATAAGAAAAGAAAAGAATGGAAACTAAATCTATGTAAATAGGGAAGGGTGGAGGGGTTGAAGGGCGTACAGATAATGGGGAAAAAATAACAACCAAAATGCATCATGTACAGGTACAAGGACCCAATGATAAATGTAAATGTACTGTATACCTAAAATATACCAATAAAAGAATTTAAGCAAGAAAAAATATTTAGTGGTTCCAACCGACTTACAGTAGTATCTCATTTGCCTAATGACTGATAATTTTTTCATGTGCTTATTTTCATGTGCTCACCTTTATCCCTTTGGAACAATATCTTAAGAGTTATTACTTTTTTTAATTAAATTGAGAATCTTTTATAGATTCTGGATATATGTCTTATCTGTTTTATAGTGTGCAGCTATTTATCTCAGAATGGGGTTGTTTCATTTTCTTTTTTGAATTATGTATTCATTGTAGGATGTCTGAATCTAAATAACATGTGCATTATCTTACATATTTGTGATGACAACACTTAAAATCTACTCTTTTTGCAGTTTTCAAGTATACATATAATACATTGTTTTAAAGTGTAGTTCATCACGTCATATAACAGATCTTTTGAACTTACTGCTCATGCCTAACTGAAATTTTATATCCTTTGGCCAAGAGAATTTATCCTTTTATATCCTCTCCCCATGTCATTATAGGTCTTCATTTTAACAGTGTCTTTCAAAGAGCAGAAATTTTTAATATTGATTAGATCCAATTTTTCATTTTTTTTTCTTTTATGGTGTGTGGTTTATAGAAATTTCCCAAACCTAGGAAGTTTTTTGAATATTTTTTCCCTACAAGTTTTAGATTGTATATTTAGTTCCTACAAGTTTTAGATATGTGATATATTTTGGCTGCATTTTTATGGGTATGATAATGTGAGTGATTGGTCAATGTTCTTTTTTTTGCATAAAGAGCTTCAATTGCTTACAAGTATCTTTGTAGAAATTACAAATACAGAAATTTTTCAGTTTCTCTTGTGGCTAACATTTATTTCATTATTTATACCTCTAGTAAATCCAGATTTTCATCTAGTGTTACTTTTCTTCTACATGAAAACTCCCTTTTTCATTTTATGTAGTATAAATCTGATGCAGAAGAATTTGTTTTATACTTTTATTTGTTTGAAAAATATCTTTATTTTGCTTTCATGTTAGAAAAATATTTTTGCTAGTTTTAGAATTCTAAAGCAGTAGTTTTTATTTCTTCAGTATTTTCAAGATGTTGCCTAATGGTCTTTGTGTTTGTATAGGTTCTACTGGAGAGTCTGTTTTTCATTGCTGCATATATATTGTGTCATGTGTATTAGTCACCACTGTGGCTGTTTTTAAGATATTCTCTTTATAACTGTTTTTGCAGTATTTTGATTAGGATATACCCATGTCTTCTTGATGTACTTTCTTTTTGTTTATTCTGCTTGTGCTTTTGTGAGGTTTTTGGATGAATGAATGTATAGTTTTATTCAAATTTAGAAGGCTTTGGCTGTATTCTTTTTTTTTTCCCCCATTAACTTTATTGGTACTTTTTAGGTATACAATACAGTTACATTCATCATTGGGATCTTGTACCATTACATGAGTCTCTTGGTTCTTATTTTTTTTCCTCTTCCCTTGCCCTCCCTTAACCCCCTCCACCCTTCCGTATTTGCAAAGACCTTGTTTCCATTTTTTTCTCTTCTCATATTTTTTCCTTTACCTTTTTTCCCTTCCCCTACCCCTCCCAATTCCCCTGCTCTTTTAGACCTTTTCTTCCTGTTACACAATATCAGTTGTACAATTTTAAAATTACAAAATTAAGATCTAGGCGACATTACCACAGATTTTACAGAATTTAAAAGGATATAGAAAGCATATTACAAAAATCTGTTTTGAAATAAATTTGACAACTTCTAAGAAGTACCTTGGAAGACAAATTAATGAAACTAACTCTGGAGGAAATACAAAATTTGAATAGTGCCTATTAAAGAAAGTATATTCCTAGCTTGAAAACCGACCTATATGACAACAGCAGGCTCATATATATTTTAACTGATAAATTATATCAAACAATTAAAGCAGAAAAAAGAAGAAACACTTCTCCCCTCATTTTAGGAACTCAACATTGTGCTAATCCTAAAATTGGATAAAGATAATAGAAGAAAAAAATATGAACATAGATAGAAATTTGTTTAACAAAACAAACTATTAGAAGTCAGATCTGGCAGGATGTAGAAAGTGGTTTTGTTATAGGGATGGCAGTGTTGGTTCAGCATTGGAAGATCCACCCCCAAAAGTCATCATTTTAACAGAGGAAAGAAAAAGCCATATGATCCTGTCACTAGTTGGAGAAAAAGTATTGGACCAAATTCTACAGCTGTTCATGGTAAAAGCTGTCAGGAGACTAGAAGTAGAACAGAACCTTCTCAACAAATTAAAGATATGTACTCCATACTTCCAGCGAGAACACCTTGTCTGAATGGAGAACATACAATGCTTTCTCCTTAAGGTGGGGAACAAGGGCAGATATGCTTACTCTTTATCTGTCCATGAAACTTTGAAACCTAGGCCCAACCAAAATCGTCTGGCAATAAAATGACACAGCTAGAGGCCGGGGATTTAGCTCAGCGGTTCTGCCGCCTGCCCTGCAAACGCAAGGACCTGAGTTCGATCCCCAGTATAAAAAAACCCCAACAAACAAAAGAAAGAAACTGTTGGAGAAAATGACACAACTAGGATAGGCTTGGCATGGCAGAAGCAAAATCTTTATATGTAGATGAAATGATCATCTACAGAGAAAAATACTAAGAAATCTCTAGGAGCCCCTAGAACTTGTACTTGAATTTAGCAGGATTAGAAAACACAAGGTATATATAAAAATTCAGGTCTGTGTATACTTGCTATAAATGAAGAACTGGATATTGAAATTTAAAAGTTATGTAGGAGTACAAAGGACCTAGAAAAGTTAAAAACAAAAACAAAAACAAAAACAGTATTGGAAGACGTTTAGTACCTAATTTTAAGACTTCTTCTAAAGCTACAGTAATCAAGGCAGTGTTGGTGTAAGGAAAGACATATAGATCATTGGAATAAAACAGAGAATCTAGAAATAGAACCACACATATATGGTCCACTGAATTTTGAAAGATTATTTAACATTAGCATTTTATAGACTATAAACTTGATTCAAGAGCCGAGGAAGAGAGAGTGTCTTCAGCAAACGGCACTAGAACGCCTGGTATCTGTATATAAAAAATTAACCTTAACCCTTTTTTTCCATACATGAAAATAACTTGAAGGGATCTATGAACCTAAATAAGAAAGCCTAAAAGTATAAAACTTTAAGAAGGAATTATAAGAGAAAATGTTTATGAATTCAGGGTAGGCAAGAACTACCTAGTATACACAAAACATGATGGATAAAAGAAAAAAATTGATACATGAGATTCCATCAAAATTTAGAACTTTAAATGACATCATTAAAATGAAAAGTAGTCCTTAAACAGATCATATTAACAATGCATATAACCTATGAGCAGAATATATAAAGAATTCTTAGAGCTCATTAATAGACAACCCAATTAAAAAGTAGACATAAGAAGATGATAAACAGCCAGTATAGCACAAGGAATGGTGTGCAACTCTAGAATCAGAAAAATACTAATCAGTACAATAACAAGATTGAATTATACACTCATTAGGGAGATGAAGTTAAAGGTTTTAAAAGCCTTGTCATGACTTTTTCTTTTTGTTGGATTCTCCCCCTTCGCATTTAATTTGTCACGCCCAGTGGATTCATTTTGCTGGGTTTCCTGGGGTTGTGATCCTCATTGTCTTTTCCTAGGGTATTGTCTAAAATTTTTTAAGTGCCAGTTTGGTATTCATGCAGTTCCTGAGGTGCTCTTTATCATGAAAGTATCTTATTTCTCCATCAATTTTGAAAGATAGTTTTGCAGGGTACATCAATCTGGGTTGGAGGCTATTTCCTTTAGGGCTTGAAATACATCACTCCAAGCTCTTCTTGCCTTGAGGGTTTGCATTGAGAAGTCTGCTGTGATTCTGATGGGCTTTCCTTTGTATGTGATTTGTTTCTTTTCTCTCACTGCTTGTAGAATTTTATTCTTCTGTTGGATTTCTGGAATCCTAACTATTGTATGCCTATGTGTAGTTTTTTTTGATCAAGGCTAGCTGGAGTCCTATATGCCTTATTTATCTGTATGTCTAGTTCTTTTCCCCTCCTTGGGAAGTTTTTTGCCATCACTTCTGTGAATAGTTTTTTTATGTCATCTGCACTCTCTCCTGTTTCTTCATTAACTCCAATCAGTGTTATGTTATTCTTCTTTGCATCATCTAGCAGCTGCTGGATTGATTTCTCCTGTTCCCTTACAATTTTAAAGCAATTTTTCTTTTCCTCTTCACTAATTGCAATCTTATCTTCTATATCTGAAATTCTATCCTCACATTGGTTCATTCTGCTGCACAGACTTTCGATGGAGTTTTTAATCTCTTGGAAATCTGTATGTGTTTTATGGATTCCATTTGTTTCCTATGTTGGGATTCCATCATATTCCTCAGATTCTTTATTTTTTTTTATCTGTGTCCTCTCTAGATTTATTAATCATGTCTTGCACCATGAGCGCAATCTTTGCTGTTATCTGAGTAATTATTTCTGATTTCATTTTTCTCAGATCCTCTTTTTTTGCCAGTTCAGGGAGTCCAGGTGGTTGAGTATCAGAGTGTTCCATCTTGTTTCCCTTTGGGGTTGCTATAGGTGATCCAGAAGTCTGTTTTTGAGGCTTGTTTATGTGTCTTCTCATTTCCACGGGGGGCGGGGGGGCGGTCCTTCTGGCACCCACACGGCTCACCTTCTCTGCCCTAGGAGCTTGGGATGGCAGCGGGGGAGCTTCCTTCCGGGTGCTGTGACTGGCTCAGCTTCTCTGCCCTGGGAGCTTGGGATGGCGGTGGGGGAGCTTCCTTTTGGGTGCTGGGACCAGCTGAGCTTCACTGCCCTAGGAGCCTGGGATGGTGGTGGGGGAGCTTCCTTCTGGGTGACTTTGGCTGTATTCTTCCCTCACTTTCTCTTCTGTTCTGGAGTACTTTATGTCTGTTAATTTTCTTTTTTTTCCTCTCAGTGCTTCAATAATTTGTATTGTTTGAATAATTCTATTGCTAGAGTTCAAATTCTACTGTTAATCCAGTCCAATGTGTTTTTCATTTCTAATATTATTTTCTTCCATTCTAGAAGTTTTATCTGTGTCATTTTATATCTTATATTTTTCTTCTTAATATGGTCATGTTTTCTTTTATATTTTGAGCATAAGGAGAGCAGTTTTTAATATCTTTTAATTTTCTCTATTAATTTTATTATCTCTGTCACTCCTTGGTCTGTTTCTATTGACTGATTTTTTTTTCTAGTCATGAGTCATATTTTCCTGCTTCTTTGTAAGCCTATGATTAAAAAAAAATATTCAGACAACGGAAATTCATCACTTCAGCAATTAAAAATTTTTTGATTGCATTACTGGGGATTGAACCCAGGTACTTTGTACTGCACTACATCCCCAGTCCTAATTTTATTTTTCAAGGCAGCGTCTCACTAAGTCACTCAGTTGTCCAGGCTGGGCTTAAAGTTTCAATGCTCCTGCTTCAGCTTCGCAGAATATTGGTATTACAGGCACGCACCACCACACCTGGCTCATTTCAGGAATTTTAAAGTGCATAATTCAATGGCATTTGGTTCATACATAGTATTTTACAGACATTATTGTTATCTAGTTCCACAAAATTGTCACCACCCCCAAAGTAAAACTGTGGATGAAGGAGTGCTGTAGGAGAGGAAGAGGATATGGAAATGGCAAAACATTTTTTGAAGACGTTATCTCTGCCTGCAAGGACAAACAGCTATACCAAATGGGAGTGTCACTTGTAATATTTATGGCTTCCATGTCAAAGAAGTGAAAAAGACACTTCAGCCATTTCCTGGTGGATCCACTGACTGTCAAAAGGAAGACAATGACATTGACGTTTTTACTCTGAAGACGCCTAGCATCATGAATGCCTTCTCATGTGTTACAATGCTGGAATTTTTGGAAAACATTTTTTGAATTTGAAAACTGGGCAGAAGGGATAGGACTCATTGTCCATAGGACCAAACTACTTTCTCTTTGGGATCAGATCAAAATGCTGTGAAAGCATTAGAGAATGGAATGGCCTTATCTATGTTCATGCAAAACACAGTAACAAAATTTATTAGACCTTCTTTAATATGTGTTGTGCTGGCTCAAGTCAGGTATTGAGTGGAGGAGCAGAATACACTACAGTATATGATTTCAGGTTAATGACTCCAGGTAAGTGAGATGAGATTTGTCAACAAAGAGATGAGCTGAGGTAGTGCTACCAGGTTCTCTGAAATCATTGGCAGTAGACTAGCTTTCACAATATTAAGTTTGTCCCTCAAACTGTGTTCAAAGAAGCTTTAAACATAGGAATGGTTTGAGAGGTCTTGCAGTCTTCAGATGAAACTAAATCTCTTGCAGAGGTACAAGGGTGGCTGATAGAGTTTGTAAATGGGCTTCTGGCAGTCATCACAGCTTTCAAAAAATCTGTTTCTTCAGGCAAAGAGCCATTTTTATTTATTTATTTATTTATTTATTTTTTGAATTCCCATTTATTTTTGGCTCTTGGGGCAATGTTGTCTTTTCAATATGAAAAAAAGCAAGTTCAACACAAAATAGAAATGTGAAGTGTAGGACAGGACAAAAATCAAGAGTGAGGGCAATAGCAAGAGATGAGATATGCAAAAAAGACGGGGTTTCCTTGCCCATCTGGGGAGTGACCCAGACAGGAAGGTGGCCATGTGCACCTTGCAGGACTCGCATGCTCCGTGGGGATGGGAAGGGGATTCCCAAAGGCTTAGGGGCACCAGCAGGCTTCCCCTCCAAAGGGAAATGGGTGCTCTGGACAGCCGAGAGGGAGATAAATGGAGAGAATACTGTTCACCCCTCTCTTGAAGCTGAGACAGGGCCTAAATGGACCTGGAAGCGGGGACTCCGCCTTCCCACACTGCCCCAGAATGGAAACACGCCATCCTTCTCATACTGACCACTACTCTACCTTTCCCTTGGGCTCAGGACGGTGGACATTATACGGGTTTTCAGCACCTGGCTGGTTCTAAATGAGATCTGGAAGAGACTCAACTTCTTAGAGAATTATTCTGAAGACAGATATATTAACTGGACAGTGAGAAGTGGGTGCCAGCAGAAAATACAAGGTCACCTAGAATGACAGAAATCTAGGACTGCCAGAGTAGAGAGAAAGAGGAGACATCCAACAAACAAGTATTTATTGAGTGCCTACTATGTGCCAGGCACTGTTCTACACCCCCCAAAGAAAAAAGAGGCAGCAAACAAATTGTGAAGGTAAGGGGCGGGTGAGGAGGCTGATGTGAGAAGCCTGAGGTGAAGGGGACTCCGGGTTAGGCCTCCTCTTTGGCCTCCTCCCCGAAATCCTCTTCCTCCTCGGCCATGGCATCCTGGTACTGATGGTACTCAGACACCAGGTTGTTCATGTTGCTCTCGGCCTTGGTGAACTCCATCTCGTCCATGCCCTCGCCCGTGTACCAGTACAGGAAGGCCTTGCGCCGGAACATGGCTGTGAACTGCTCCGAGATGTGCTTGAACAGCTCCTGGATGGCCGTGCTGTTGCCGATGAAGGTCACGGCCATCTTCAGGCCATGGGGAGGGATGTCGCGCACGACCGTCTTCACGTTGTTGGGGATCCACTCCACGAAGTAGCTCCTCTTCTTGTTCTGCACATTCAGCATCTGCTCTTCCACCTCCTTCATGGACATGCGGCCCCGGAAGACAGCAGCCACTGTCAGGTAGCGGCCGTGGCGCGGGTCGCAGGCAGCCATCATGTTCTTGGCATCGAAGACCTGCTGGGTGAGCTCAGGCACCGTGAGGGCACGGTACTGCTGGCTTCCGCGGCTGTTGAGGGGTACAAAGCCAGGCATGAAGAAGTGGAGACGCGGGAAGGGCACCATGTTGACAGCCAGCTTGCGGAGGTCGGCATTGAGCTGGCCGGGGGAAGCGTAGGCAGGTGGTGACGCCACTCATGGTGGCGGAGACTAGGTGGTTGAGGTCCCTATAGGTGGACGTGGTCAGCTTGAGGGTGCGGAAGCAGATGTCGTACAGCGCCTCATTGTCGATGCAGTAGGTCTCATCGGTGTTCTCCACCATCTGGTGCACGGAGAGGGTGGCGTTGTAGGGCTCGACCACGGTGTCGGACACTTTGGGCGAGGGCACCACGCTGAAGGCGTTCATGATGCGGTCGGGGTACTCCTCGCGGATCTTGCTGATGAGCAGGGTGCCCATGCCGGAGCCTGTGCCACCCCCAGCAAGTGAGTCAGCTGAAAGCCTTGCAGGCAGTCGCAACTCTCTGCCTCCTTCCGCACCACGTCCAGGACCGAGTCCACCAGCTCAGCACTCTCTGTGTAGTGGCCCTTCGCCCAGTTGTTGCCTGACCCGGACTGACCAAAAACAAAGTTGTCTGGTCTGAAGATCTGGCCAAAAGGACCAGAGCAAACAGAGTCCATGGTCCCAGGTTCCAGATCCACCAAAATAGCGCGAGGGACATACTTGCCACCTGTGGCTTCACTGTAGTACACGGAAATTCGGTCCAGCTGCAGGTCACTGCCCCCTTGGTAGGTCCCGGTGGGGTCGATGCCGTGCTCATCGCTGATCACCTCCCAGAACTTGGCACCAATCTGGTTGCCACATTGACAGGCCTGGTTGTGCACGATTTCCCTCATGGTTAAAATTAGCTACTTTTGCTTGCCTCCAGGAATGTACGGGGCAAGAAAATATGTGGGCTTTTTTCCTTTGCTGGTCGCGGGCTGGAAGGATGGAACATGCCCCGGAGGCTGGAGCAGCGAGATCCGAACGCGGCAGGAAGATTCTGAGAGGCAGAGCTCAGGGGAGGCAAAGAGCTATTTTTAGAGGTGGCACTACTGAATGAGAGATCTTTTAGGAATAGTGTAGGGTGGATCCGCAAACAAAGAGGCTATTGCTAAGAAAAAAATTTTAATGAACAGTTTTTTAAAAATGCAGATGTACTTCAAGTAAAGTTCCAATGATTAATATGTACGAAAGTTAAATGATATTAAATATGAACATCAGATTACTTTGAAGTCTACTAGTATTCAGATTTGATTTTAGTAATTTTTTGAATATCTAAACTCATTGGCCTAGTTTTTTTTTTTATTTTAACTAACATTTGGTAACATATACAACAATTTTTGCTTAAAAATTATTTCTATTAATTCCTGCATTTTATAATTGTTCTTAGCCTATAATCAAAGATAAGATTTTAAAAGGAAAAGTTTCTGCATAAACCTATTCTAAGAGTTACTCTTTGTAAAACTCTGTCTTACCTGGAAATAACTTAAAAAAATGACTTAGTGAATTTTGCAGTTAAGGAAAAAAAGTGGAGAGGAAACAGATAACAAGAAAATACGAGAAAGTGTGATTGACTATATTCTTATGCTCCAATCAGCCAAAGGCATGGGAAATTGCTCTTCATTTAAAGAAAAAAATGCATGCTACTACTTCTACAAACTTGGAGCCTTATTTACTTGACCTTTTCAATAATTAGTATTCTATTTTAAATTACCTACTAAGTAGTGATAATCATATTGTGACACATCAACTGATGACAAATTGGCCATTCATTTGTGTGCCCTGGAATTTTCAAGCAAATAATAAATTACACTGTCGATAGTTTCAAAATTAAAACTATCAAAGATTTATGAAGCATCTGGCAATCTAAATTTGCATTTTATATTAGATTTGTATTTTTTTTCTGAGAATATCTAACTTTTTTTCTTTTATAACTAGCTATCTTTTTTTTGTTACTGGGGATCAAAGTTAGGACCTTGCACTTGTGAGGCAGGCAGTGGAACCACTGAGCTAAATCCCCGCCCCTATAACTAGCTTTCTTTTAAAAGTAAATTTAATGGGCCAGGGATTTAGCTCAGTGGTTCTGCCGCCTGCCCCACAAGTGCAAGATCCTGAGTTCGATCCCTGGTACCAAAAAAGAAAAAAAGTAAATTTAATAAAAATGTACAACTCAAAACTTTTAAACAATCATCCCAGTAATTCACCTCTGTAACAATGTATAAATGAAAGAATTAACTCTCAATCCTAACCTATCACAAGAGGTAAAAGATAATTTCAGAGTATTGACAGTTTTAAATTGATGTTTTTCTTTTTGAGACAGGGTCTCAATATGCAGTTCAGGCTGCCCTTGAACTCATTATGTAGCCAAGGCTGGTAATCCTTTTGCCTCAGCCTCAGCCTCCTGAGTTCTGGGATTACCGGTGTTCACCTCCATCCCTGGTGTAAATTGTTGTTTTTGCTTTTGTAATGTTCAGCTCACATTTAAGAATCATAATAAAAATAAATTGCATATGCTTTAGCAAAATGATCCTACTTTTCTGAGTTAGGAAAATATAGTAAGACTGACTCCTGTTTTTTTAATTGTAGATTACCATGTGAATTCAGTACCTTCCACCTTGCCAAGATATAAAAACTGCCTAATAAAAATGGATTTTCTGATTTACAAAACAAAACAAAATCCCAAAACTAAACAAAACAAAATCCCCATACCTTTACTTTTAAAGAAGTCACTTCATTTGTCACTCCTTTTTAGCTACTGGTAAAAACTGATCATTCTCTTTGTTGAATTGCCTTTTTTGTATTTCATATAAATGGAATCACACAAATGTTTAGCCTTTGTTTCTAGCTTTTTTTGCTTGGTATGATTTCTGGGCTCATCCACATTATAGCATGTATCAGCATGTTATTTTATGGATAAATAATACTCATCTGCTGACAGAAGTGGGTTATCTGCCCCTTTTAGTTACTATAAACAATGCTGTTGTGAACATTTATGTGTAAGTTTTTGCTTGAACACTTTTTTGTTTTTGGTACTGGGGATCGAACTCACAACCTTGAGCTTGCGAGGCAGGCATGGTGCCACTGAGCTAAATCTCTGGCCCTAGAGCACTTATTTTTAATTCTTTGGTAAAATACCTAGAAGGAGACTGCTGTAATTTCATGTTTAACTTTTTGAGGACATGCCAAATTGTTTTCCAAGGGAGTGCATTTTTTACATTTCACCAGTGATGCATGAGGATTCCAGTTTCTATCCTAGTGGGTCATAAGTGGTATATTAGGGGTTTTGACTTATATTTCCCTAAGATGTTAAGCATTTTTCATGTGCTTGTTGGACATTTATATATTTTCTTTGGGAAATGACTATTTCAGTCTTTTGTCTATTTTAAAATTGGTTTTTTGTGTTTTCATTGTTGTGTTGTAAGAGTTCTTTATGTACTTATAGTCACTTATTAAATACTTGATTTGGAATTATTTTTTACATTCTATGGGATTTTTTCACTTTCAGAATAGTATCATTTGATACATGAAAATTTTAAGTTTTTAAGATGTTCAGTGTATCTATTTTTTCTTTTGTTGTGCTTTTGGTGTTACATCACTGCAAATGCATGATTTCCTCATGTGCTTTCTTCTAGAGTTCTATAGTTTTATTTCTTATGTTTAGAACTTTGATATATTTTGAATTATTTTTTTGAATACAGTGTAAGGATCTTTTGCATATGGATGTCCAGTTTTCTCAGATGCTTTTGTTGAGGAGATTATTCTTTCCTCAATGAATGTTCTGGGAATCCCTATTAAAAATCAGTTGACCATAGCATAGATGCATGGGTTTATTTCTGGACTCTTATTTCTATTCCCTTGATCTATATGTCTGTCCTTGTGCCAGTACTACCCAATTTTGACTACTGTGAATTTGTGGTAATTTTGAAATGAGAAGTGTCAATCTTCCAGCTTAGGTCTTTTTCAAGATTATTTGGACAACTCAGGGCTCTTTGAAATTTCATGTGAATTTTACAGTCTTTTCATTTCTTTAAAAATGCTCACTGGTTTTTACAACAATTATTGTTAACTTATACATGAAAACATAAAAATTGTGCATATTAGTGGGGAATCATTTAATGTTTTGATACACATACACACTGGATAATGTTTAAATTATTTAAAGCCTATTTATCTGCTCAAACATTTGTCATTTCTTTATAGTAAAACATTTCATAATCCTTTCTTCTAGCTTTTTGAAATGCATAGTACATTATTATTATCTACATTCCATCATGGCCATTAAGGTTTTTTTTTTTTAACACCCATTCATGATAAAAACCTTACAGAAAATTGGAATAGAAGGTCTTTATCTCAACCTGATTAAGGCTAGCTATGAAAAACCAACAGTCAACATCATACTAAATGGTCAAAAGCTGAAAACTTTCACACTAAAATCAGGAACAAGACAAGGATGCCCACTATCACCACTCCTGTTCAATATACTTCTGGAAACAATAGCCACAGCAATTAGAAAAGAGAAAGAAATAAAAGGAATAAAGATAGGAAAGGAAGATGTTAAACTGTCATTATTTGCTGACAATATGATACTTTACATAGAAGACCCAAAAAACTCTGCCAAAAGACATCTAGACTTAATTGACAGATTCAGTAGAGTAGCTGGATACAAGGTCAACACTGAAAAAGCAATAGCCTTCTTATACACAAATAACAGACTCACTGAGAGAGAAATTAGGGAAACAATTTCTTTTACAATAGCATCTAAAAAAACTGAAATATCTAGGAATCAAGCTAACAAAGGAAGCAAAAGACCTCTACACCGAAAACTACAGCACTCTGAAAAAGGAGATGGAGGAGGATATAAGAAAATGGAAAGACATCCCTTGTTCCTGGGTAGAAAGAACCAATATAGTGAAAATGGCCATACTTCCAAAACTACTATATAGATTTAATGCAATGTTGATTGAAATTCCAACAATATACTTCACAGAACTAGAGAAAACAATCCAAAAATTCATTTGGAACCAGAAGAGACCTAGAATAGTAAAAGCAATTCTAGGCAACAGAGACAAGGCTGGGGTATTACAATCCCCAACTTGAAACTATACTACAAAGCTACTGTGTTAAGAACAGCACAGTACTGGCAAAGAAACAGACTCAAGGATAAATGGAATAGATTAGAAGATGCAGAAACAACTTCAGACATACGCAGCCACCTCATCTTTGACAAAGGAGCCAACCACCATCATTGGAGGAAAGATAGCCTATTTAATAAATGGTGTTGGAAAAACTGGATTTCAACCTGCCAAAGATTAAAACTAGACCCATACCTATCACCATGCACTAAACTAAGATCAAAGTGGATTAAAGATTTAAATATTAAAACAGAAACACTAAACTTCCTGGAAGATAAGTTAGGTAGAACTATCAAAGACATTGGCATAGGAAAAGACGTTATGAACAAAACCTCAGTAGCATGGGAATTAGCACAAAGAATCAACAACTGGGATCTCATCTTATTAAAAAGCTTCTGCACTGCAAGAGAAACCACCGACAGAGCTAAGAGACAACCAACAATGTGGTAAAAATTTTTTAGCAGCTGTACCTCAAACAAAGGACTACTATCCAGAATATATAAAGAACTGAAAAAAGTCAGACCCTCCCAAATTCAAAGACCCAATTCAAAAAATGAGCATCTGAATTGAACAGACATTTCTCAGACAAAGAAGTAAAAGCAACAAATAAATATATGAAAAAACGTTCAACATCACTGGTCATTTGAGAGATGCAGATGAAAACAACACTGAGATTTCACCTCACCCCAGAAAGAATGGCTGCTATCAAGAAATCAACCAATAACAAATGCTGGCAGGGATGAGGGGAGAAAGGAACCCTTCTCCATTGTTGTTGGGAGTGCAGACTGGTGCAACCACTGTGGAAATCAGTTTGGAGATACCTCAAAGAACTAGGGCTAGAGGTCCCATTTGACCCAGCTATTCCCTTGCTGAGTATCTTCCCAAAAGAATTAAAAGAACATACCACAGCGAAATATGTGCACCCATGTTTATACTGGCACAGTTTGTAATAGCTAAAGCTTGGAAAGAGCCCAAGTGCCCATCAACTGGAAACTGGATATGGTTGTTTTTTTTTTTTTTTTTTTTTTTTTTTAAAATAAAATGGAGTACTACTCAGCCATAAAGAATGAGAAACTAGAGACATTTATAACTAAATGGATGCATATTGAGGCCATACTCTTCAGTGAAATACATAGGACACACATGTGTAAATACTGAATAGTTTCTCTAGTGTGAGAAACTGAAAGTATAAATAAGAATTAAAATGAATAATTGATAATTTGAAATAGGAAAAGGTCCAAAGGGGGTAGGGGTGTTGGGAGGGGAAGGGAAAGGAAAGAAGGGAAAGGAAAAATTATGAAAAAAGAAAAAGAAAAAGGAAACTAAATCTATGTAAATAGGGAAAGGTGGAGGGGGTGAAGGGCCCACAGGTAATGGGGAAAAAATAAGAACCAAGATACATCATGTACAGGTAGAAGCACCCAATGGTAAATGTAAATTTATTGTATACCTAAAATGTATCAATAAAAGAATTTAAGAAAAAAAACCAAAAGAAATATATTATTTTTCTAGATGAAGGTAATTTCCTTTAGCCTATGCACAGATAACAATTCAGCCAATCACGGAGATCTCTGAGTTGCTTTTTCTATGCAGCTATCGTATTTTTAGTACTTTTCCCTATCAGTTCTAGTCTTCTTGGTCTTTCTAATCTTCAATACTTATTTCTTTAACTCAGCTAGATTTCTAGGTTTTGTTTGGGACTCACATTGTTCAGTGTTCTGAAGACTTCATGAGCAAGTGTAGGCTCGCCTTACTCATTTTACTTTTCTTAGGGATTTCAATCCTGCACTACCTGTTCAATTCCAAGAACCGTACTTTCTCATATTTTGCCTAACTTCCTAGTAGTTTAAGGCATGAAGGTAAGTCTAGTTCTTGTTATTTTGTGGTCAGAAGTAGAAGTGAATTATGGTGTCAAAACAGTCAAATTGAACTTTTATTGGTGTTAAGTGAATAGGAGAACATCTTAGTTCTTGTAGAGTGCCTGGATGAATTTAAACACCCTTTTCTTTAGTAGGTTTATTTTAGAAGTTGCATAATCCTTAATGCTAGCTGGTTATTAATGATAATGTTTTGCCATTTTCAAGTAAATGCTACCCTAATGACACAGTAAATATCCATAATATTAAGAACTTTAAAAATTCAACACTAACAGCTTATAATTCTAATGAATTAGATTCAAGGCATTTCTGGCATATAGAAGAGGAAATATGACCTTAAAAATCTCTGTTCAAATTTCTTCATTTCTAAAATGAAGATAATAATAAAATTATTGTAAATATTGAGGGAACTGGTCCGTCTTGTCTATCCACCAATCCACCCATAACCTAGTTAGTTTTTAGAAAAGTACTCGGGATGTACTAATATTTGTAAACCAGTATTACCTTAATCACAATCATTTTTTGTATTATTATGTGAAGAAACATTGAAGGGATTATATTATGACATTTGAAGTTATAAAATATTTATCTAATTTAATATCAATTTATGCCTGAAAGTACTCATGTTGAAAATCTTTGAAGATTGAACCTGGTTTGGACTAGGAAATATTAAAATAGAATTCTGGTCCTGTGAAACTTGCATGTTAACTAGCAAACTTTTTCCCCTTAGATCTATAATGTCATCATTGGGACTATCATTACTGAAAACTGAAAGGAAATTAAGCTGATATTTTTACTAGTTTAGAAACAAAAAGGCCTACATAATTGCCATACACATTTTAAATAGACTCAAATTGTTGATTTCATTAAACTGTAAAATTATATTTCAATTAAACTTGAACAAAATATTGTGGTAAATATTGTTCTACATAATAAGTATATTCCTAGAAAGTTGCTTATTCATTTAATATTGGTTAGTTAAATTCACTTCCAAGGTTAGTAAGGAGGAACAGCCAACTAAAAGAAATGCCATTTAGGATAAAGAGTTTCTACCTAGCTAATTAAAAAAATGTTTTTACAGAGAGAGAGAGGAGAGAACTGTTCTTGATTTGGAAATGAAAACTGCATTTTTCATAAGTGAGGTTAGTAGACTATGAGTAATATAACTATTAGCTATCATGTGCCAATTACTGGTCTCTGAGGCTGGAAAAGAAAACAGCCCACTACATCTATCACAGTCTTCAAAATAAAATCTGTTTTTAAAAAAACTTTTAAATTCTAATCATACATAGCATTTGGTGCATCAGAAATGTTTTTATTCATACTATGTTAGTATTGAATAATATTTCTGTTGTAGCTCAACAGAGATTAAATAGAGCTGCATAACTGATTCTGAAGTCATCTTGATTTGCCATTTCATTAATAGAGTTATTAAAATACTTAGTCACATTATTGATTAAAGTACTTATCTTGCTAAATTTGGTACAGTAGGTTTGTTCTGGGAGATTTTTGTGAATCAGTAGTTTAACAGTTCAAACAATTGTTATAGAAATTTGTCTGTGAAGTCATGATTTATACCATTCTTTTTATAACTAACACTATGAAATAAACATGCTATTATAGCAGAATTTGGAAATGGTACATTCTACTTTGTGAAGTTATTACATGTGAATGGCAAGAGATGTAATATAAATGACATGTTTTTATTACTAGCTCCTGTTTTTATTAAGGATAATGAAAACCTTGTGTCTGGGCCTGTGAACACAGCTAAAGTGACCTTTGATGTGACCCACCTGTTGTGCTTTCACAATTGATAATAGTCCCCTAGTGTGAAGGTGATCTGGAGAATAACAGTATACTAACAAGATGGAAAATAACATTTGGAAAGTTTAGTTGCAGAAATTGAACTATATTTGGATCAGGTCCTAGGCAAAAGTAATAAAAACAACCTATTTAACCAAACATTTTGAGAAAAGAAGATATAAATAGAAGACTGACTCATAATGCCATCTGTTTTCAGGGAGAATTGTTGCTTGGGTGTAGGCTTGTCTACCAGGCTCCTGCTTGATGAAATAAACGACTCAATCACAGTTTGGCAATTTTTGCAACTGTGAAGGCATGGATTACAACCAATGCCTGGATTTCAGGTATTCTCAACTATTTCATGGAAAACTAAATAATTTATCTTTTAAGACCAAAAATTTTAAAACAGAAATCATGCTTCAAAAAAGAAACAGAAGGAATGAGCAGTTTTGCTTATTTGATTCTTGGGGCATAGGAATAAATAATAGCTTTTCCTCTTCAACCATATTTGCCCTGAATTTACCTGGAGAGTAGTGCCTGCTAAAGAATTTTATCAATTTTACAGATAAATTTAAAGAAGCTATCATCTGGTAGAAGTTTTCAACAGCTTGCAAAATGCCTTTTTTTTTTTTTTAACCATATACTAGATTCTAATGGTGATATTTTCAGCAAGTCAACATCAGTGTCTCAAAGTAAAAAGACTAATGTCCTACTGTCCTTCAATATGCAGGACAAATCTCATCACTGTGAAATTACTGTTTTATGAAAACATTCACTGATACATCTCTGATTGTAGTTTAGGTTAAAGATAGTTCCTAACTAGTGAATATTCAGTTTAAAACTCCTGCAGAAACCTTTTCCTCTTTCAGCAATTACACGGTTATTAGTACTATGTCTATAGCTTTGGTGATGAAAGTTCAAAGGGTAAGATGAAAGGGTGTGGTGTTAAAGCTCCAGTTGAAGGTGTGATAGATGGTTTATGAATGTCTTATGCTTAATGCTTGGAACTGTTGCTGCCAGCACTGGCGAAGTGTTCCTCCTTAGGATTGTACAGCTCTGAGTGTCAGAAGGGGTCAGTTTGTTTTTGGAGTCCCCAGACAAAACTCAATGCATATTTTCTTGTAGAAACTAGAATGTTATAATTTAGTACTCAGTTGTGAGTGTATTGGTGTAGGATTCTAATTACTATTGTTATCAGTGTTCCTATGGGAAAGTACATTCTAAATTTGAAGAACTTTTGAAAATAAGTCCATCTGTGTGTTGGGAACTTCTGATATTCCAGAGGTTATAGAAATACATTATTTTAGAATTGGAGGGATTTTGGCAGACATCTATTTCAAAATTATTGTATAGATAGGACAGAATTCTAGAAGTAACATGAATCCAGTAAAGTTGGAAAAAATACAATCCCATAGGATAGGGTCTTTAAAACATTATACCCAGTATTATCTACAACTTTATTTCTTTTAGGTTAAAAGATGTTGGTTTGTAAAAATTTCATAATTCTGTGAGGTGCCATTTCAAGAATCCATCATTAGAGAATTTTCCAATATTATTTCTGTGAAGATTTCTGTAACACCAACCAATGTTATTTGATGTGCAGATTAAAAGATCAATATGACTGTATATTTTATTGTACTTATTGCTTCAGCTATGTTTTCTATTACCTCCATCTAGTGTAGTATTGAAATTTTGTTATGGTGCATAAGTGATTGCCAAAAGTGGCTGTTATTGATTCTAAGTTGATGAATATTTTAGTTCCCAATTATGTATGTTTCCCTGATCCTTTATGTGCTCTTCTTCCACAATTTATTATACTATGTTACAGTGGACAATAATATGTGTTCAACACATGTATTATTTTATTGATTTTTAAAAATTTTATTTTATTGATTTTTTAAAACAACTAAATTCGCTGGGTGTAGTGGCCCATGCCTGTTATCCCAGCATTATGGGAGGCTGAGGCAGGAGAATTATAAATTGCCCTGCCTGGGCAACTTAGCATCTTAGTGAGACCCTGTATAAAAATGAAAAAATAGTGTTGGGGATATAACTCAGCGCAAAGGCTCTGAGTTTAATCTCCAGTACTGCAAACAAACAAACAAAACAAAAAACAAATCATCAGAATTATCTTTGGAGCAATGCATTTTATTTATTTGTGATTTTTCTTGATATTTAATTGGATATAAATAAAGCTGTTTGCAGGGAGACTATTTTTAAAAATGACCTTGAACAAATTTATTGTCAAATGACATAGCATAGTTATTCTATTTTATGGGCACTTTCCTTTTAGCATTTAAGATTTTTTGTTTGTTTTTTTTGAGCAGAGTCTCACTATTTAGTTCAGGCTGGCCTTGAACTCACTATGTGGCCCAGACTGGCCTTGAACTCTAGGTGATCCTCCTGTCTCAACCTACTGAGTACTGGGGATTCTCTGACTGTATGTCTCTTGTGCTCAAACACACACCCTAAAAGACAAAATAAAAGGTTAGAGATTTTATTCTTATATTAAAGATAAAATTTCATGTTTTCAGTGAGGGTATACTATTGTCATTCAAATTTTTCTTACTTTAAATATCTTTAGCTTAAGGTATGTGGCAACCACTTGCTGCTTCCGAAAAGGACAGGGAAGAGTTAATAGGTGATTTTCAAGCATATTTTTCAAAACCTCTTACTTCTTGAGAATTCAAATTTTAGAATATGTCTTTCAAGATCTCAGGATGAAAGTTTTAAGCATTTTAATCTTCTTCATTGAGTTTTCTATTATTCCTCTATCTTAATTTTTTAAAGATAAACAGGTTGTCAGCCACTATAGTCACTTATGATCTTGCTCAATTTCACAGGCTAAATTATGCCCCAAATATTAAAGATATATTCATTTAGTTTAAATTATTATGTTTCCATTGCAAGGTACTGATATTATATACTTTTGATTTATGTTGAACATTTTTATGATTTTTTTGCTGAATGAATATAATCAGTATGCTAAGTATTATGTTTTAAACAGATGCCAATCTGTAATTTTATGTCTAAGTATTTTTTGAATGATACAGGGCATCAATATTAAATGAAATTTTAATTCAGTGATTTCATTTTCTTGAAAATATTTCTATCAGAAATTCATAGTATGCTGTATTATGCTGAACATGATGAAATGTTCTCCCCTCTTTCCCTTGTTGTGTACTTGTTGCAGCAATCACCAAAACATTCAAAAGTTTAATTTAAATTGAAATGCTCCTTCATAGAATAAACAGAATATCTCACCTGTAAAGAGTGATTACATTTTGTAAATTTAAGACCTTTGTAATTTATAATTCAGCTTTGCATACCCCAGTGCTTGAAAACATTTGGCATATCATGCCTCAAAAGATATTCAGGATATTTGTGAACTTTGCCATTTTATCTTGACACCAGAGGTGATATTGAGACTGCTCTTTATTTGGGGTTTCTATTATGTCTAGGTCTGTTTTGATGTAGCAGTTTTCTTCACTTTCTCTGAAATATATGCTACTTAAAATATTTTGAATCATGATATAGTGGACATGGATATCCCAGTTCCTCACTCGTGGAAATATTCTCTACTAGCTCTATTGTTTCTAATGCTCCCAAATTATATTACTTTAGTCAAAGGATTATCTGATATATCTAGTTGAAGAATCTCACTACCTCTCATTTTCATTTCTTGTGGTTGTTTTCAAGGTAGAAGAGTTTAGAAAAATTGCTTTTTTTGTGTTAGCTTTCTGCCATGAGAAACTGCAAGAGTAAATGAGGACCAAAATGTATAATAGATAATGTAAAATAGGAAGAAAAGGTCCAAAGGGGAAAGGGAAGTAGGGAGAGGGGTGAGGGAAAGGAAAGAAGGGAAGGAAAAAATGTGAGAAAAGAAGGAAAAACCGGAAATAATGTTTTTGTAAATAGTGGGGGGTGGAGGGGAGGAAGAGAAGGAAGGGGAATGTGGAAAAAACAAGAACCAAGATATATCATGTACAGGCACAAATTCCCAATAATGAATGTGATCATAATGTATTCCTAAAATGTACCAATAAACTTAGTGGAATAAAGAAAAAGAAGAGTGGCTTTGGCTTACAGTTTTGGAAGTTCCAGTCCTTGATGAATTAACCCCATTGCTTTAGGCCATTGGTGGTTACACACTCTGTGGGGAGCATGTGGCAGAACAAAACCATGCCCCTCATCTAACCAGAAAGCATAAGAAAAAGATTATTCAGGGAACACCCCAATGACCTTGAACCTTCCACAAGACCCTTCCTAAAGGTCCAGAGCTCCCAAGAGCATCTCCTGGGAACCGTGCTTTTGACATATGGACCTTTGGGTAACACTTAATATTCAAATTATATTGTTAGCTAGAATTTTGAATGTCACTTTAAAAAGTATTTGTATATTCTCTACTCCTTTCAAGTCAAAAATTTCCTAAAATTTATTATCTAACATGTGTTAAGCTTTGTTCAGTGAGCTCCATGTAACTATTATCTCTTATTCCCCTCAAATGCAATGTTTTCCATGTTTTCTTAAAGATCAGACACCTGAGATTCAGGGATTCAGTTGCCCAAAGTTACATAGAAGTACAGGTAGAATTAAATCCCATATCTTTCTGACTCTGAAGCTACATTTTTGTGCTATATTCTATCTAGTCTCTGTACAGTCACAAATTTTTAACGTGGTATTTTATGTCATATTTCATGGTTAGATTTTCCAATGCCATCTTTTGGCTTGTTTAAATTTAATACATGTGTCTATATTTCATCTACTCACACACATATAAGTTAAAAAAATAGGTCATAGGTTTACTTTGATGGTTTGTGTGTGGGTATGCATAATCATACACTCTACTGGTAAAATTTGTCTTTACATTGGGTTATTTATTCATGGAACTATTGAACTCTTAGTCTTGGCATCAGAATAATTTACTGATACCTGAGAATGAATAGGATAATATTTCTGAGATATATTATTTATGCATCAGTTGATTCCATTCTGATTTAATCTGATTAATTTGACATTCTGATTTGCAGGAAAATATCCAAAGACATAGTTAAACATAGCTTAGTCATATTACTGGAAGATTATGAGTGCAAAATAGCAACACTTGGGAACAAACAGGTGGAGGTTGATGAGGAAAACAGGTTCAAGTTGTAAGGACTCTAACTGACTGCTATAATTTTCATCTTTTACCTGGGAGAATTCTTTGGTTCTCTCTCTCTCTCTCTCTCATATCTTTTTTCACATTGTGTGTTACAGTTTACCACAGTTTTCCATTATACCCAAACAAAATAGCATAGAACACTTGTACATGACTTAATTAGTAGCTTTGGGTTGGACCACTTAGGGTTCACATTTTCTTGAGTAGCATTCTGGGTGACTGACTTGGAGTCTGCTGTAAGATTCGCCAACTTTCTGTTACAAGTGCTAATGTCCTATGGCGCTTCTATAGCTGTAATGGTTGCTTATCTTATTGTTAAACAATTTTCTGCTAGCATAATTATGTATTTAATGTTTTAAATTCTTGAATTAAAAATCAATCATAATAACTTAGCTGTTGCATTAGCACTACAGCATGTTAATATTTCAATAGAATTAAAATTGCAGAAATTGGAAGGCAGAGTAGATTGTGATTTGGAACCTTGAAGTTGTGACTCATGAAAAATGACTCCTTAAATGTGTTGAGAACCACCTATCCAGCTGCAGTATGTTTTTTGGATTTTAAAAAGCACTTGATGCCTATAAGCTAAGCAACCACCAGTCTTAAAAGAGAGACACTATGTGAATATGTGATAGTGTTCAGGAGGCTGTAAAAAAAAACCCCAAAACAAAACAAAACAAAAACCTCAGTGTGCACTTTTTAAAGGACAGGGAAACACCCTAGTGCTGTTCTTATGGGCTGTGAAATCAGTCTAAAAAGTTTTCCCTTGAGGCAAGCTATTTTTGGAAGTACTCTTGCCCAGAAAAGTGCTATCAATTTCTCTGCTTATTTTCCAGTTCCTTGAGTTCTCATTCACATACCTTCTCATTGTTGTACTCATTCCTGCTTATTTTTCCATAAGTTTATTTTCATAGATGTTTCCCTTTTTCCACTACTCTTACATTTTCCTAATTCACTTAGGGAAGTTATTTATTGAAGTTTTTTATAGTCATTACTGGCTTTATTCAAGGACAGACCCTATCTGTTAAGTTAATGCATATAACTTGACAAAGAAAAACATCATGTATAGATGGGAATAAGAGCAAGTACTCTGGAGTCACACAGTCCTGCAGTAGGACCACCAGCTCTCTCCTCACACATCCTCTGATTAACTTGGGACAAGCATTATTTCTCTGGGGTTCAATTTTCTAAAAGATGTGGATGATGCCTTGCTTACAGGGTTGGTACAAGGTATAAGTGATAGAGCTTATATAATGCTTAGCTGGTACAATGACTGGAACATAATGTCTGGAACATTGTACTATGGATAACAATCATTTATTCCTTCCTTTTTTATAGACAAAGTAGACTTCCTCCCCATTGACTTTGGGTCATGGCCATGTAATTTCTGAGTAGCAGCTTTTAGAAGTATTGCAGTTTTCCATCAGACCCCTTACTCTTGTGCCCTCTGTTTTGAGAAGGGCATGTTTCTGACATGGGCTGTATCCTCAACCCAGGTTCCAGAATGAGGAAATGATGGCACAGACTTGAATTTGACTCACAGCCTGTAACGGAGTCACAGAAGCTGACCTGCATCCGCTAACATGTAATATGAGCTGAGAAATAAATATTTGTTGTAAGTCAGAAAGATTTTGAGGTTATGTGTCATAATCTGATTTCTCTTACCAGTTTCTGTATTTGTTATAATTGTTGCAGTCACAGAGAACCCCAAAGTCTCAGTGGTTTAAAATAACAAATATTTATTTCTAAGACATGAATCTATAGGCTAGCTATGGCTGTATTTGGCTCTGTTTGGCCAAATACATTTTCAATCTGCGATCTAGGTTGAAGGACCAGTTCGTGTCTCAGACATGCTATTCTCATAGCAGAATGCAAGAATACAAAAGACTGAACCAAACCATGTAGGTGCATTTAAAGCTTCCATAAAGATGTGGCATATTATCTCATAGTCTATTGGTCAGGCCATGCACCCAAGACTGGCAATGGGACAGGGAAATATATCCCATCCACTGGGAACATTGGAAGTCACATGGCAAAGAGTGAGAACAGATATACAAGATGCCACAGTTGGCATTTGACACATGTTAGATTCCTTCTGTGTCCAACACTTCACATTCCAGGATTATTGAGCAGGTACAAAATACAAAAAAAAAAAAAAAAAAAAAGAAAAGAAAAAAGAAAATTTGGGAGAGATAAATTAGGTCAACTTAATTGTTACCTACATTAGAAATACTAAATACTTTTCTCAGTGTGGGTTTCACCTCAGAGTACAAATTCAACAAAAACAGTAAAGAAAATAGTTGAATATTAGAAGGTGGGTTGGATCTATGTAGACTGAATAAGATTTCCAGAGAGCACTGGGGGAAACTTCTCATCTTGGAAATGCAATTTTATGATGTTGTCAGGTTTCCAGGATCCTAAAATGAAATGACTGTGGCAGTGACCCTTTCCGTTTGACTAATTGCTTGGGTTGATTTTTTTCCCTCCTCAGTGCTCTAGGAATTTTTATGAGCCTCTTTAAAGTAACTGAGCTGCTAGTCAGAATGCTTGTAACCAACAGGTGATATCTGCAATCTGGCTATTGCCTTTGAATGAAAACTCCTTTCGGCCAGCCAAACTGCTTCTTTGGATTGACATCCATTGTGTTAGAGAAGGAAAGTTCACTTAAAAAGTGTTTTAACTATTATATAACCTGCAAAAGTTACATTTGTCCTTCACTAATGCATGCTGATGGGAATAATATTATCTTAGAAAGTGTCTGGGAGAAAAATCCGAAAACTTGATAGAATTAAGTGCTTCTACAGTTCTTAATGCCACATTTAAATTTATTCTGTGGACTTAATTTCTCTACTGTGCTTTATGCCTGTACTTTCTTGTCACTTTAAAAATTTGAGTCTTATATTTTGGAAACTTGATATAGGAAAACTGTATCATCATTGAGATAAATTAGTATTAGTATTAATCATGGAATTTGGAAAAGAGGTTTTCTTTAAGAAGTTTAGCCTATAATAGAATTTAGAAGATATTGTTAATAAATAAATTGTTCTTTCCCCCTAGCTACTGAAAGCGAAAGTTTATGTTGTTTCTCTTCTTTGGTCCTCATTTTTTTCAGAGTCTGGCAAATGTGATAGATCAATAGCCTTCTTCACCCCTTTTTTTCTTTAAAAAGTACTAGTAGGGGGCTGGGGATTTAGCTCAGTGGTTCCGCTGCCTGCCTTACAAGCACAAGGTTCCGAGTTCAATCCCCAGTACAAAAAAATAAAAAGTATTAGTAGAGCTGAAAGGACTCTACCTGCAGAAAAAAGGTGTAATAGGAATTTTGTTAATGGTCTAAATATAAAGGGTAGGTCTAGGTCTAGTAAGATGTAAATAAAATATGCCTTGGATAATGAATTTACTTTTCTGTCCAGCTTTTGAGGGATGACTTATGTTCAAGAATTGAATTCAAGAAATAGAGGTTTTTGAAAAGGCAGATACACTTATTTTGTCATAAAACATGATTACTGAAGAAGTTACTTTTGCAGTTTTGAAAGTAAATTAAAAGATACAAGTGTAGTTTATTTAAGTTTTTTTGGTTGGTTTTTGAAAACAGTTGCCAGTGACTGATGTAGATACATGATACGATATGGCACACAGCCTGGCACATATTTCTACCCATAGATCATTGGAATGTATTCATATTAATTTCTTAGCTATGACTTTTCTAGATGAACTTTGTTTGATTAAAGAGTTTTCATATTTAAGTTCATGTTCCACATGTACGATATGTTACAGAGTTCCTGATATTCACAGCACCCTTTTTTTTCTTTTTGTAGAGCACTCTTTTAGGCTTTGTATGGTAAGTTAAGATGAAGAAGACGTCTTCTCCCCTAATGAGCTTTATAGCTCAGTGAAGGAAAAAACCATATTATAAATAAAACAAGCCTTAAGTATCCAAGCAAAGTATAGCATCCATGCTATCATTACACTAAGGCAGTGATGGCAAACTTTTTAGAGACAGAGTGCCAAGCTGCAACCCAAAACCCACTTATTTATCACAAGTTGCCAACACTGCAATTAAACCTGAATACTGATAATTTAGTTTAGAAAGACCACTCATATATTAACATCTTTTGTCTGAAAAGAAACACATAACATGCCTGCCATAAGTTTGCCACCACTGCACTAAGGAATGAAAGATTGACTCCAGTTGGAAGATTTTTAACTCTCAGTAGGACTTTATGAAGGAAGTAGTAAGTAGTATTTGAGTTGAATAGGTACAGCTGGAGAGGAATGGCATTCCACTTGTTTTGAAGAACGAAAATGAACAAAGACCTGAAAAAGGTGGGGAAATGCAATTTATTTTGAGGGAGCAAGGAATAATCCTATTTGGTTTAAAAGTTTCCTGTGTTCAAGATTGTGAAACTGCAAAGGAAATTGTGGCCAGATGTATGAAGACTTTTAATAGGAGAGTAAAGTTTGCAGAGTTTATGGTGAGGATATAGTGGAGCCTCTGATATTATGAACATAGTAGTGACATGATCACACCTATATTTAAGGGAGATAATGAGAAGATTATGAATAGGGTGAGCAGTGAAGTGACAGGAGAAGAAAATTGAGTTTGAGGTATCAACTAGGTTGTTTAGAAGGTCAAGTGAGAGAGGATAAAGGGTTTGCTAAGGGTAATAAGAGAAAATAGGAGAGAGTTGACAAATTTGAGAATAATCTTAGAAATGACATATATAATGACAAAATAGTCCAATTATAAATGAAATAGCTTAGTGACAGATAATTTCTAGCCTCAAGATGTATTTTATAGATGTAATTCAGAAGATCTAAACTGGGTTATTCAGGAATAATTTTAATGTGTTATTTTAAACAATCAAGTCACAATGGCAATTTTTTCTTTTTCTGTTTTTTAATTATCAAAAGGATTTTATTTGATATTTTCAAAGAAAATATAAAGTAAGACATATCAGTATCAAAAGCAAAACTATGATGAGGCCATAATAATTTACATCTGCCTTTGTCTCTTCACTAAGAGTAAACTGGGAAATTGTAGGCCAAAATCTTGCAGAACTTTGTAAGTCTGTGACTTCCATATCAATTGTGGAAGTGTTCGAGTGCCAAAGTGGGGACTGTGACTTGTTGATAGTATCTGTAAAATCTTGATAGGGTTCATAAAATGAATTTTGGAGGTATGTATAGCTATATTTTCCTGGGAAACTGTTTACTTCGTTCAGAAGTTCTGAAGACTCATGGTATTTTTGTTGTCTTCTTGTGCTTTCCATTATTCCTGTTGGCCAAAGACTCAGGACTGGCCTTTCTCCTTTTGGCTTAAGTGGCTAAAAGTCCAGAGTTGTTCTGTTTCTGCTTCACTTTTGTGATCTCTGATATGCCTCCTCCTTTGTACTGCTTTCGGTCCCTGGCTCATTCCATTTAAAATGATGATCTCCAATTCCATCCATGTTGTTGCAAATAACAGGACTTTATTCTACTTATGGTTGAATATTATTTCACCCTGAGCTAATTCCTTGTTCATCAACCCAATCAGCTTGTCTTCTTTTTGTCCTTTTCTTCAAGTTGCAAAGGACTCAGCACTTCTCTCAGTGTGGACTTTTCCTTTTAACTTATTTTGTATCTGATCAACTTGTCTTGTTGCAGCCTTTCTTGAATCAACTTTTTGATTGGTTGGAGTATGTACATTTACACTCTGTTCATTGATGGAAAATTCCAGTGGTCCTAAAGGTATTCCACTTGGGTTTAGAATTTTCTTCAGTCTTTGATAGTTTGGCTTTTCATCATAAGCTAAACTATGAACACATGACAAAAACTGGGCTATTTCACAGCAACTGCTTCCAGATGGAGCCCACTTAAGCACTGACTCAAGAAGCTCATCCAACAGGTTTGGTTTAGCAGTCTGGACAGCCACAGGGTCATTCAGGTTCTGTTCCCAAGGAAGTTTCCCACATAACCACTGCAACATGCAGTAGCCATGGATTTCAAAGTCAGTTCTTCTGGACATGGCTACTCCCTTGTGGGCATCCAAGCTAGTAAACTCTATTGTCCCATTATGGCCTTTTCTAGGATTTTCCTGATACTGTTTGTGGTTCCCATTGGGACAATATCTGTAGCAAAGTCCATAATCTGCAAGATAAACCTGATCTGGATTTTTATAACCTAAAAGTAGATTTGCTGCTTTTATATCACCATGAACATATTCATTTTCATGTATATATTCTAGTACATCCAGCATTCAGAGGCCTAGTTGTAGGACAGTTGACTTTTTAAAAGTTCCATGCTGGTCTGAGATCTTCTGTAAATCTATTCCTAATCTTTCCATTACCATAAACCTGTAACTTCTTCCCTTGAATTCAGTCATACCAGATCCATAAAACAGAGGAATTCCTAAATAATCAAGTTGTTTGAGTTCTATCCACTTTTTGCTACAGTCTGTTTTTGCAGCTCTCTGATAAAATTTAAGTTCTGAAAATAATGGTCCATTTTCTTGATATTCCACTTTTATTACATGTCTTGCATCTCTGTCTTGTTTATTTGTGGAGAAAGCTAAATATATCAATCCAAATCCTCCAGAGCCACTCATCTTGCCCAGAACCCATCATTTTCCTTCAGAATCTAGAACCTTCCCTTCTGAAAGTGGAATAGGAAGTTTGTATTTCTCATTTCTTCTCGGTGGCATCACTTCTGGCCTCAGAGTTTCCGCCGTCCGCCTTAGCCTCCAGTTCCTTGAGAAGAAAGTTTCGTTGTTTTTTTTTTTTAATGTCCAGGTAACTGATGTGGTAGTAAGTCCTAGTATTTCAGGTGTAATATATGTGGATGTAAATATATAGGTTGTGCATAAAAGTATTGATACTGCATTACTAGCATGCCTGCCTTTTTCTAAATTTCATATGATAATGAAAATAAAAGTTTGTTTTGGATAATTATAGCAATGTCTTGATTCTAGAACTTATACTTTAAAAGGATTTTAATTCTCTCATCATATACCATTCTTCACTCTGACACAATAAATATTACATAAGTCTGGAACACCTGGGAACCAGTAAGATTTAATGACATTTCAAAGGTCACACAGCTAGTGGCAGAAAAAGGAAGAGAATGTTCTTAGGACCTATTAGTCACTATTATGTACCAATATTACTCTTCTTCTACCAAGGTTTTTCTTTGGTCTGACCTAGTTTTAGTAAAACAACTTTGCATAGATATCCCAGTACATACTTAGCTGCCTCTCATTCATTTAAAGAATACAAGAGTATTGATAGTAGTGAACTTCCTTGTTTTTTTGGGGTACTGGGGATTGAACTTAGGATCTTGAGTTTGCAAGAGAGGCACAGTGTCACTGAGCCAAATCCTTGGCCTAATAGTGAACTTCTTGGTATTAAAAAACCCCCAATTTTTCCTATTGTTTTCAGTCTTACATTTAGATGAATTTTGGCTTTTACATAAAAAAATCCTGTGTGAGAAGTGGTGCAAATGCTTATTTTTGTTTTTGCCACTTTACCAGCAAGTCTCTCTTTTAGGATGTACTTTTTTCTCAGGTTGTCTCATTGCTTCCTTCTCATGTGCTTCCTTTTTCAGAGGACAAATGGAATTAAGGAACTGACTTACCTGGTATTGACATTGAGACTATTGATTTTGCTTACGGTAACTACAGAGACTTTCTGTTCCTTTGGTCCAGATTCTTTAGGAACTGATTGGAAAAGTGCATTTTTCAGTCACTTTTGTCATTTTCCTTTACTTATAACCAGTGCTTTTATTTATGTTAATTTTGTATATTCAGAAGTAAGCAGGCAGTAAGGCTCAGTGCCAGAAGTTATCAAATTTTCTTGGTTCATAATGCCTGTTAGTATGTCAGTAATTTTTTCACTGTGATTCTGGTCCAAAAGAAATACCTAACAGTTCACTTCATTATATGGTCAGAATTAAACAACTTAAATATTTATATACTAATAACTTTGTAGCTCCTTGAAATAATATTATAGATAAAGTGAAAGTAAAAACCACTACTTTAACTTCATTCTTAATCACTAAAGAGATGTATTTGCCTCCTGGGCACTGTGTACTTTTCAAATACTGCAAACAGATTGGACATTGCTAACCTCATTTCTTGTTCCACATTCATTTTAGTTTAGTTGCTTTTTATCCAATAGCCATTGAAAATCCAGCTTTGCAAAGATAATGATGTCATACACATGAATGTAGTGTTAAGGTGGTGTTGACACTGAATTAATTTGTGTTTGTAGTTCACTGTCTGATCAACAGATGTTGTATATTGCTGTGTTTCTCTTACAAAGTTAAAATATCCTGTAGTGGTCCTATAAGTTCTTTATTGTTAATAGATGTGTTGTGGTACCTTGATACATAATTTGGAGTCTATAGATCTTAGTACTCTTCTGTCATCTACCATGACACCATATTTCATTTGTGTACCTTGTTTGGAAAATGTAGGCATGAAATAAATTTTACTTGTTTTCCAGTGTCCTTAGGCAAGCATTAGGTTCACAGAAGTTGGGATGAAAAGAAATATACGATCTGCAGTTATGAAATAAGTCATATTTTAGAGTGCAATGCTTTACTGAGTTATAGTTTTGCCATGCTTGATTTCCTCTTGAATGAATTCTGATGACTGGAAGACACTCAGATGAGCTGAGTGCATAGAGATCAGAGGCATAGTTGAAAACCTTAGTCTCCTCACTTTTGTTTATAATGCGAGGAACTCTCTTAGGCATCTGCTTTAAGAAAAACAATTATAGAAATTATGATGCAGTAGTGTTATCCTGAATGTTATTTTACCATTTGGCTAGCTCCAGTGTGAGTTTTAGTAGCTTATAGTCTTTTTTCAAGGTAAATACTGTGAGGCAAATGTAGCTTCATATTTTCTTTCATTAGTTTGGCTGAGTCATCTTGCTCTGATTCACCACTGCAGACAACCAAATGGGAATAAAATTTCAGTAGGTGGATTCAAGAGGTGACTAGAATTGTATTCACTGGATACTCTATTTGTGAGTTCAAGTATTACAATAAAAAACAGAACAGGTAAGTCTTGTGCATATAAAAAGCTTCTTTAAAGAAACTTTTGATACAACTGAAATTCTGTTTTGACTGGTCAGGTTTTTAAAAATTTTGCTTAAAAAATGGTTTAACCCTCCCTACAGTGTTAAGCGCTAAGTCAACATTTTGCTAATTATGTGGAAGGAGCACCAGATGGTTTTTGATGATGACACTCTATGGGTGGGAGCACTGGTGATTAAAACTGTAGGAAACCTTGTAGCTCTGTAATCATCATCATCCATAGCAACACATCTATGTGCCATTGTGACAGAGGAATAGACAATTAAATAGCACTTTTAAGGTAGAAAATACTATTAGCTCCCAAAAAGAGTTTACTTGCTTGTAAAATGTCATACTGTAAGAAGGTATCATTTAGAATGAACCCCCTTTTCTACTATAACCATCAAAGAAATATATTTGGGTATATTTCCCTCTTAATATTTTCTTCTTATTGTGCTTTTCCCTTTGTCTTGACAACCATCTTAGATTTAATTTTTATTTACTGTAATCAGATTCTTAACCGAGATAAAAATTTGGGGAGTTTTATTATATTTGTTCAATTTATTATATTTATTCAACTCAAAGTCTGCAAGAAGGATTGTTCACTTCCCTCCAGATCAGTTTATCTGCATTGGAAAATGAAGAAAGAAAATAGATTGCTGCACCAGAATTGTATTTATAGTGGATTCCAAATCTAAAGCAACTTGATACTGTTATTCAACATGTGACAAGATATAACAACAGTATGACAACATATAAGTTTCGAATAATGTACTCTACAAGGTATTTTATTGGAAGCAAAAAATCAAGATGTTAATAATTATAATTTACCATAAAATATGGCTTATTTTTAAAATGGACTTTGATAAGTAAATTGATATACAGTGAAATATTTCTTTTTGTTAACTCAGTTGTTCTTTGTTTTTAAAATATGGTATCATCAAAAATCTATTGAAGCCAGGGATTTAGCTCACTTGTGCTGCCCCCTGCCTTGCAAGTGCAAGGTCCTGAGTTTGATCCCCGGTACCAAAAAAAAAAAAAAAAAAGAAATAAAATCTATTGAAGGCTTTATACCAAAGTACTATACAGATTTATAAAAGGAAAGATAGTATTTTTCAAGCAGTTTTATAATTGGAAGAAATGTATATTAAGACAAATTATGAGTTACTCTGTACTTTAAGGCCAGGATCAGATACTCAATATCTGTTGACGGAAAAAACAGGATTACATAGGATAATGATAAATGAGACTATTGCCCCCAGCTAGTCCAAAATAAAGGATTTTTCTTTGTATGAGCAAGCAAGAGATAAATAAAACTATCTGTAGGTTTAAATGTGAATTCAAGAGTGGGTAGTCTTTAAAGTACACAAATAAATGGGCTGGAATCACACTGCAATTTACTAATTTGTGATTTAACAACTTCTACACTTTAAGAGTGGCAACATTTACCTGTTTTTTTAGATGTAATTCATTCCTGTTTATTCTGACATGGCATGATATTGGTAAATCTTTCATACCCTTCATGATTGTATACAAAATGAGGTCTGTAGGTAGTTGAATTAGCTTAACATATAGGATTAACTGAACTGAAAGATATATTCATAAAATCCACAATAAAGTTAGATTCAAGAGTATTAAAATGAAGTGTCCTATTAAAATTATATGTAGACTATTGTTATATTTATTAAGTTGTGTTTACAAAGAAGGAAGTCAAATTGAAATAATCTGCATGTTTCAACCTATTTTACAGCAACCATTTTATTTTTCCATAAAATGTTAACTATTCACTGTATTCTCAGAGGGTATGTGTGCCCCAAAAATGGGCAAAATCAGCTGGAAGAAAGAATTGTTTATTGCTCAAGTATGATTATTTAAAATAAAATGAAAAATTATTAAAAATTAAAAATTATATACTCAGTGAACATGTCTAGGGATGGTTATCCCGTATTCTCCTGTCATTTATATGAACTTGTTCTGTAGTGTTTACTCTGGTATGTATTAGCACAAGACTAAAATATCTATCATCTTTTTTTGTCAAACAGTGTTTTGTAGTATATTTTTAAAAGAGCAGGCCAATTTAAAGTGCTTCCGTTATGCCAAGGCTATCATACTACGATGATAAGTCTGAAAACTTCAATTTCAGATTAATTCAATTATATTGACTAGAGGGAATAATGAAGATGTTTGTAACTAATATGCCTACTGTGCATAGGCCAGCATATTTTAAAAATATAGCCTTCCAGGGTAACCTTTACCAACTCTCATTATTTACAAGATTAGATACAATGGACCCTTTGTATATCTTTTTATTGGTACATTTTAGGTGTACAATATAATGACATTCATCATTGAAGATATGCAACTTTACATACTCTCTTGGTTCTTATTTTTTCCTCCTTCCCCTGCCCTCCCTTCAACCCTTCCATCCCTCCCTATTTACAAAGACTTTGTTTCCATTTTTTCATTTTCTCATATTAATTCCATTCCCTTCTTTCCTTTCCCCTACCCCTCCCCTTTGCTCCTTTTCTTCCTATTTCACATTATCTATTATACATTTTATTCCTTATTTACACTTTCAGTTTCTCACACTAGAGAAACTATTCAGTATTTACACATGTGTGTCCTATTTATTTCACTTAAGAGTATCGCCTTAGTGTGCATCCATTTAGCAATAAATGTCTCTAATTTCTCATTTTTGATGGCTGAGTAGTACTCCAATTTATTAAAAAACCACATTTTCTTTATCCAGTCTCCAGTTGATGGGCATTTGGGCTATTTCCAAGTTTTGGGTATTGCAAATTGTGCTGCTATGAACATGGGTGCACATATATCACTGTGGTATGATTCTTTTAATTCTTTGGGGAAGATCCCCAGCAGTGGAATAGTGGGGTCAAATGGGACTTCCAGTCCTAGTTCTTTGCAGTATCTCGATAACTGATTTCCACAGTGCTTGCACCAGTCTACACTCCCACCAGCAGTGGAGCAGGGTTCCTCTTTCCCCTCAGCCCTGCCAGCATTTGTTATTGGTTGATTTCTTGATAGTGGCCATTCTTTCTGGAGTGAGGTGGAATCTCAGTGTTGTTTTCATCTGCATCTCTCAAATGACCAGTGATGTTGAACATTTTTTCATGTATTTATTTGCTATTTCTACTTCCTTGTTTGAGAAATGTCTGTTCATTTCAGATGCCCATTTTTGGATTGGGTCTTTAAATTTGGGAGGTCTGATCTTTTAAAGTTCTTTATAGATTCGAGATAGTAGACCTTTGTCTAAGGAAAAGCAGGTGAAGATTTTTTCCCACATCGTGGGTTGTCTCTTCACACTGCTGGTAGTTTCTCTTGCTGTGCAGAAGCTTTTTAATAAGAAGAGATCCCACTTGTTGATTGTTTGTGCTAGTTCATGGGCAACTGAGGTTTTGTTCATAAAATCTTTTCCTACCCCAAAGTCTTCAAGAGTTCTACCTAGCCTCTGTTCCAACTGGTTCAGCGTTTCTATTTTAATATTTAGATATTTAATCCATTTTGATTTTAGTTTAGTGCATGGTGAGAGATATAGGTCTAGTTTTAATCTTTGTCAAGTTGAAACCCAGTTTTTCCAGCACCATTTATTAAAGAGGCTATCTTTCCTCCAGTGAGGGTGTTTGGCTCCTTTATCAAAGATGAGATGGCTGAGTGTGTCTGGCGTTGTTTCTGCATCTTCTAGTCTGTTCCACTCATCCTCAGGTCTGTTTCTTTGCCAGTACCATGCTGTTTTTATCACAGTAGCTTTGTAGTATAGTTGCAGGTTGGGGATTGTGATACCCCCTGCCATATCTCTGTTACCTAGAATTGCTTTTGCTATTCTGGGTCTCTTCTTATTCCAAATGAATTTTTGGATTGTTTTCTTAAGGTCCATGAAGTATGCTGCTGAGATCTCAAGTGGAATTGCATTGAATCTATATAGCAGTTTTGGAAGTATGACCATTTTCACTATATTAATCCTTCCTACCCAGGAGCAGGGGATGTCTGTCCATTTTCTGATATCATCTTCAATCTCTCTTTTCAGAGTGCTATAGTTTTCAGAGAAGAGTTCTTTGATTTCTTTCATTAGGTTGATTCCTAGGTATTTCAGGTTTTTGAATGCTATTGTGAAAGGAATTATTTGCCCTATTTCTCTCTCAATGAGTCTGTCATTCGTGTATAGGAAAGGTATTGATTTTTGTGTGTTGACCTTGTAACCAGCTACTTGACTGAATTTGGTTGTTAAGTCTAGAAGACTTTTGGTGGAGTTCTTGGGGTCTTCTATATAGAGTATCATGCCATCTGCAAATAATGACAATTTGACTTCTTCATTTCCTATCTTTATTTATTTCTCATGTCTAATTGCCATGGCTAATGTTTCCAAAACTATATAGAAAAAGAGTGGTGATAGTGGACATCCTTGACTTGTTCCTGATTTTAATGTGAAGGATTTCAGTTTTTGACCATTTAGTATGATATTGGCTGTTGGTTTTCCATAGATGGCTTTTATCAGTTTGAGGTAGAGACCATCTATTCTAATTTTTTCTAGGGTTTTTATCTTAAATGCATGTTGGATTTTGTCAAATGCTTTTTCTGTATCTATGGAGATAATCATATGGTTTTTGTTTTTGGCTCTATTGATATAATGTATTACATTGATTGCTTTGTATATGTTGAACCATCCCTGCATCCCTGGGATGAATCCCACTTGTTCATGGTGTATAATCTTCTTGATGATCTTCTGCATTGTATTTGCCAGTATCTTATTAAGGATTTTTGCACCTATGTTCATTAGTGAGATTGGCCCATAGTTCTCCTTTTCGGTTGGGTCTTTCCTTACTTTGGGGCTCAAGGTGATGCTTGCTTCCAGGAATGAATTTTGGAGTATTTCTTCCCTTTCAATTTCATTGAAGAGTTTATACAGTGGTGCCAGTAATTCCTCTCTAAATGTCTTGTAGAATTCAGCAGTGAAGCCATCAGGGCCCGGGATTTTCTTAGTTGATAAGTTTTTAATTACATTTTCAATTTCATTGGTTGATATTGGGTTGTTTAGAATTTTTAGGTCTTCTTCATTCAACTTTGGTAATTCATATGTATCTAGGAATCTGTCCATTTCTTCTGTGTTGTCCATCTTATTGGCGTGTAGGTTCTGGAAGTAGGTATTGATGATCCTCTGTATTTCTGCTGGTTCTGTTGTAATTTCACCCTTTTCATTCCTAATTGCATGGATTTGGGTCTTTTCTTTCCTTTTTCTGATAAGGTTGGCTAAGGGTTTGTCAATTTTGTTGATTCTTTTGAAGAACCAACTCTTGGCTTCATTGATTTTTTGTATTGTTCTTTTAGTCTCCATTGCATTGATTTCTGCTCTGAACTTTATTATTTCCTCCCTTGTATGAGCTTTGGGGTTGTCCTGCTCTTCTTTTTCTAGAAGCTTGAGGTGTAGCATCAGGTTGTTTAATTGGGCTTGGTCTGTTTTCCTAATATGAGTATTCACTCCTATGGATTTCCCCCATGAGACTGCTTTCATTGTGTCCCATACATTCCAATATGTTGTATTTTCATTGTCATTTAATTGAAGGAACTATCTGATTTCTTCTTTAATTTCTTCTGTGACCCATTGGTTATTCAGAAGTGTGTTGTTCAATTTCCATGTGTTTATGAAGTTTTTGCAGTTTCCTTTGCTATGGATCTCCAATTTCATTGCACTATGGTCTGCTAATATACAGGGGATAGCTTCAGTTCCTTTGCACTTACTTAAACATGTTCTATGTGTGAGTATGTGGTCTATTTTGGAGAATGACCCATGTGCAGCTGAGAAGAATGTGTATTCTGATTTTGTGGGGTGGAAAACTCTGTAAACGCTTGTTAAGCTCATTTGTTCAAGAGTTGGATTGAGTTCTAGTATTTCATTGGTTATTTTTTGTCCAGTTGATCTATCTATTTGTGACAGTGGGGTGTTGAGGTCCCCCACTACAATTGTATTAGTGCATATATGACTTTTCATGTCCATTAGTATTTGTTTTATATAGTTGGGCACACTAGTGTTTGGTGCGTAGATATTAATGATTGTCATATTTTCATGTTGGATTGTTCCCTTTACAGGGATGTAGTTTCCTTCTTAGTCTCTCTTAATGAGTGTTGGTTTGAAATCTACTTGATCTGCAAAGCGGATAGCTACTCCTGGGTTTTTTTCGGGTTCCTGTCACATGTAGTATTGTTTTCCACCCTTTAACTTTTAGTCTATGAGTTTCATTTTGAATGAAGTGTGTTTCTTGTATGCAGCATATTGTTGGATTTTGCTTCTTGACCCATTCTGCCAGTCTATTTCTTTTGATTGGTGAATTGAGACCATTAACATTGATGGTTATAACTGAAACGTATTGACTTGTCATTGCCATGACTTTTTCTTTTTGTTGGGTTCTCCCCGTTTACATTTAATTTCTTGTCATGCCAGATGTGTTCATTCTGCTAGGCTTCCTGGGGTTGTGATCCTCAATGTCTGTTCCTAGGATATTGTGTAAAATTCTTTGGAGTGCTGGTTTGGTATTCACGAACTTCCTAAGGTGCTCTTTGTCATGAAAGTATCTTATTTCTCCATCCATTTTGAAAGATAGTTTTTCAGGGTACATCAACCTGGGTTGGAGGCTGTTTTCTTTTAGGGCTTGGAATATGTCACTCCAAGCTCTTCTTGCCTTAATGGTTTGGGTTGAGAAGGCTGCTGTGATTCTGATGGGCTTTCCTTTGTATGTGACTTGTTTCTTTAAGTACTTGTAGAACTTTGTTCTTCTGTTGAGTTTCTGGAATCTTAACAATTATATGCCTATGTGTAGATTTTGTTTTGATCAAGGCTATTTGGAGTCCTATATGCCTCACTTGTCTGTACGTCAAGTTCTTTTCCCCTGTTTGGGAAGTTTTCTGCCATTACTTCTGTGAAGAGTTTTTTTATGTCATCTGTACTCTCTCCTGTTTCTTCATTGACTCCAATCAGTCTTATGTTATTCTTCTTTGCATTGTCTAGCAGCTGCTGGATTGATTTCTCATGTTCCCTTATAATTTTGAAACAATTTTTCTTTTCCTGGTCATTAATTGTAATCTTTTCTTCTATATCTGAAATTCTGTCCTCACATTAGCTCATTCTGCTGTGTAGACTTTTGATGGAGTTTTTCATCTCCTGGAAATCTATTTGCATCTGTTTTATGGATTCCATTTGTTTCCTATGTTGGGCTTCCATCATGTTCCTGAGCTCCTCTCTAGATTTATTAATCATTTCTTGCACTAGGAGCACAATTTCTCCTGTTATCTGAGAAAGTGTTTCTGATTTCATTTTTTCCAGATCCCCTTTTGTTGCCAGTTCAGTGGGTCCAGGTGGTTGAGTATCAGAGTGTTCCATCTCATTTCCCTTTGGAGTTGCTGTAGGTGATCTGGAAGTCTGGTTTTGAGACTTATTTACGTGTTTTCTCATTTCGACTGGGGGTCGGGTGGGGGATGGGGGTGAAATTGGTGCCCGCGCGGCTCACCTCCTCTGAGCTGGGAGAGGTGGGCCAGGGGCTGAGAGTGGTGGTAGGAATGGTAGCCCAATGGCCCCTTCTTCTGGGCCGGGAGCAGTGGGATGATTGGCGGCCCAGAAGCCCCTTCCTCTGGACCAGGAGCAGTGGGACGGTGGCTCAGAAGCCCCTACTTCTGGGCAGGAATTCTTTGAATGCTGAGAACTTGATTAGTTCCAGTACAGTGGTCTGGTGGTCCAGTGTCCTCTTCGTCTTTGTAGTGTGGAACCAGGTGGCTGTACAGAGAAGAGGCCAAAGGAGTGGGGGTTGGGGGGTCCAGTGGATTGCTGCCAGGGCACGCGCTGATTCGGTGTTTTCAGTGAGACTGGTGACCTCGAGACCAGGTCCGCAGATCTACCTGTCTGCAGCAGGCTGATTCCGTGTTTTCAGTGTGACTCCTAAATTTGTTCTTGAGGGCTGGTTGTAACTCAAGTTGGTCAACTGAAGGCTCAGGCTCCTCTATGCGGCCTTCAAAGTCTCTCCCCTGTATAAAATATACTGGCCCAGGATTTCTCAACCCCACACAGGAAAAGATGTTGTAATGTTCCCTCCAGAACTCTTTAAGGGTCAAGTATGCATTTGAGACCATCTGGAAGCACAAACAGCTGGCATTTGTGTCGTGACTCAAGACTTTGTTTATAAGTTGAAACTAAAATTCCAGTCATAACCCAAGTTGTTCGTATGTCAGGCTTGTCATAACTTGAGGGTCTACTGTATTATTATGTGTCAGGGACTGTGAGGGCTTAGTTGGAAAGTAAATTTATTGTTTTGACTAGGGTACCACATTTTCTTCATCAATTCATCAATTCACCTAGGCTGGTTTCATATCTTATCTACTGAGAATTGTGCCACAATAAACATAAGTATGCATGTATCCCTACTAATAAGGAGTGGAAAGCTAGGTCATAAAGTAGTTCTGATTTTAGTTTGTTGAGGAACCTCCGTACTAATTTCCATTGTAGCTGTACTAATTTACATTCCTATTAACAGTGTATAAGAATTCCTTTTCCTCTGCCTTCTCACCAACATTTTTTTTTTTCTTGTTGTTGCTTTTTTGTTTTTTGTTTTTTTGGTACTGGGGATCAAACTCGGGACCTTGCACTTGCGAGGCAGGTGACGGAACCACTGAACTAAGTTCCTGGCCCTATTTTTTTTTCTTGATAACAACAATTCTGATTGGAGTACAGTGGAAGCTCAGTTTTGATTTGCATTTCTCTAATGGATAAAGAGGTTGAACATTGTTTTTTATATCCTTATTGAACATTTGTACTTCTTAGGAGAAGTGTGTTATGCCATTTATTGATTGGCATAATTTTTTGTGATGTTAAATTTTTTGAGCTCTTTATATATTCTAGATATTAATCCTCTGTTGGAATAATAGCTAGCAAAGATTTCCTTCCATTTTGTAGACTGTCTATTCATTCTGTTGGGTGTTTTCTTTGCTGTCCAGAAGCTTTTTAGTTTGAGGTAGTCTCATTTGCTGACTCTTATTATTTCTTGTTTGATTTGATTCTTGTTCAGGAATACTTTGCCTGTGGTTATGATTTCAAGTGTTTCCCTTAGGTTTTCTTCTAGCAATTTCAAAGTTTTAGGTCTCATACATTGGTTTTTGATCCACCTTTACTTGATTTTTGTACAGGATGAGATACAGGGATCTAGTTTGAAACTTCTGTGTCTGAATATCCAATTTTCCCAGTACCTTTATTAACCCATTTTTCTTTTTTGTGTGTTTTTGGCTCCTTTATTGAGAATAAGACTATACCTTAACATAACAAAGGAGGCTTCTATATCTAGTTTTCAAGGCTTTTATCATGAAGGAATATTGAATTTTATCAAGGCTTTTTCTGCCTTTTAAGATGATTGTATAATTTTTACCCTTAATTCTATTTATGTGGTGTCTTACATTTATTCATTTCCATATATTCAGTTATCCTTATAACCCTGGAATAAAACAAACTTGATCATCATATATGATATTTTAAGGTGTTGTTGGATTCTTTTTGGTACTGGGGATCGAAGTCAGATCCTTGTGCTTGTGAGGCAGGCACTGGAACCACTGAGCTAAATCCCTGGCCCTAATTCTTTTTGCAAGTATTATATTAAAGACTTTTGCATCTGTGTTCATCAAGGTTATTGGTGTATAGTTTTCCTATATTCTTAACAGATTTTTGTATCAGGGTGATATTAGCCTCATAGAATGAATTTGGAAAAATTCCTTTTCTTTCTAGATCATGGAATAGTTTGAAGAGCATAGGTGTTAGTTGTGTAAAAGTCTGGTAAAATTCAACAATGAATTCATGTGGTCCCTGTTTTCTTTTGTTTGTTGGGAGACATTTTGTTTTTTTTGTTTTTTGTTTTTTTTGGTACCGAGGATCAAACTCGGGTCCTTGTGCTTGTGAGGCAGGCAGTGGAACCACTGAACTAAATCCCCGACCCTGGAGACATTTTATTATTACTTGAATCTCATTCCTTGTTACTGGTATGTTTAGATTTTTTAATATAATCTTGGCTCAATTTTTCTAAGTCATGAATGTCTATAAATTTATACATTTCTTCTAGATTAGCCAATTTATTGGAATATTGGTTTTCAAAATAGTCACTAATTATCCTCTAGGCTTCAGTCATATCTGTTGTAAAATCCCCAATTTTATTTTTTAATTGTTTTATTTAGTCTTCTCTTTCTTTTGGTTTTACTAAGGATTTATCAGTCTTATTTATCTTTACAAAGTCCTAATTCTATTATTCATTGACCTTTTGTATTATTCTTCTAGTCTCTAGTTCATTAATTTCAGTTCTGATATTTATTATTTCCTTCCTTCTCTTAGGTTTGGTTTTGGTTTGTTCTGGTTTTTTTTTAAGACCTAGATATGTATAATTAGGTTATTTATTTTAGATCTCTGAGTTTTGATGTAGGTACTCATAGATATAAACTTTTCTCTTAGACCTATATTTGCTGTATCCCAGAGATTCTGGTATTTTATATGTCCATTTCATTTAATTTTAGGAATTTAAAATTTTTCTCCCTGATTTCTTCTGTAATCCAGTGATCATTCAAAAATGAATTGTTTGAGCTCTTTGTGTTTGGATAGTTTCTATATCTTCTCTTTCTGTTTATTTCTTGTCTTACCTCATTATAGCCTAATAAAGATATAAGAAATTATTTCATTTTTTACATTTATTAAGAATTTCTTTATGCCCTAAATATGATCTATTTTGGAGAAATTTCTATGCACTGTATTCTGCAGTTGTTGGACACAATGTTTTGTAGGTGTTTGTTAAGTCTATTTCTCTATGGGGGAATTTGATTCCAGTATTTCTTTGTTACTTTTGTTTGGATGACCTACAGTGACAGTGGAGTATTGAAATTGTCCATTATTCTTGTATTGGGGCCAATGTGTTCCTTTGTGTTGAAGAAGGTTTGTTTTATTAATTTGATTGCACAAATTTCCAGTGCATATTTATGATTGCTATACCTTCTTTTTAAAAATTAATTTTATTGGTACATTTTAGGTATACAATATAATGACTTTCATCATTGGAAATTTGCACCTTTACATAAACTCTCTTGGTTCTTATTTTTTCTCCATTCCCCTGCCCTCTCTTCAACCCCTCCATCCCTCCATATTTACAAAGACTTTGTTTCCAGTTTTTCATTTTCTCATATTAATTCCATTCCTTTCTTTCCTTTCCCTACCCCTTTCACTTCCCCTTCCCCTTTGCCCCTTTTCTTCCTATTTCACATTATCTATTATACCTTTTAGTCCTTATTTATACTTTCAGTTTCTCACACTAGAGAAACTATTTGGTATTTACACACATGTGTCCTATTTATTTCACTTAAGAGTATCTCCTCAATGTGTATCCATTTAGCTATAAATATCTCTAATTTCTCATTTTTTATCGCTGAGTAGTACATCATTTTATAAAAAAAACAAAGTTTCTTTATCCAGTCTCCAATTGATGGGCATTTGGGCTGCTTCCAAGTTTTGGCTATTACAAATTGTGCTGCTATGAACATGGGTGCACATATATCACTGTGGTATGATTCTTTTAATTCTTTGGGGAAGATAACCAGCAGAGGAATAGCTGGGTCAAATGGGACTTCCAGTCTTAGTTCTTTGAGGTATCTCCATACTGATTTCCACAGTGGTTGCACCACTCTACACTCCCAGCAGCAGTGGAGCAGTGTTCCTCTTTCCCCACAGCCCCATCAGCATTTGTTATTGGTTGATTTCATGATAGCAGCCATTCTTTCTGGAGTGAGGTGGAATCTCAATGTTGTTTTCATTTGCATCTCTCAAATGACCAGTGATGTTGAACACTTTTTCATATGTTTATTTCCTATTTCTACTTCTTTGTCTGAGACATGTCTGTTCATTTCAGATGCCCATTTCTGGATTGGGTCTTTAAATTTGGGAGGTCTGATTTTTTTAAGTTCTTTATAGATTCTAAATAGTAGACCTTTCTCTGAGGAACAGCAGGTGAAAATTTTTTCCCACATTGTGGGTTGTCTCGTCACACTCTTGGTGGTTTCTCTTGCTGTGCAGAAGCTTTTTAATAAGAAGAGATCCCATTTGTTGATTGCTTGTGCTAGTTCACGGGCAACTGAGGTTTTGTTCATAAAATCTTTTCCTACACCAATGTCTTCAAGCATTCTACCCAACTTCTGTTCCAGCCAGTTCAGCATTTCTGTTTTAATATTTATATCTTTAATCCACTTCAATTTTAGTTCAGTGCATTTGAGAGATATAGGTCTAGTTTTCATCTTTGGCAAGTTGAAACCCAATTTTTCCAGCACCATTTTTTTTTTGGCTTAAATTCTTTTATTGGTACATTGTAGGTATACACTACGTTTGCATTTATCATTGGGTGCTTGTACCTGTACATGATGTATCTTGGTTCTTATTTTTTCCCTATTACCTGTGCGCCCTTATCTCCCCCCTCCACCCTTCCCTATTTACATAGACTTTGTTTCCATTTTTTTCTTTTCTCGTAATTTTTCCTTTCCCTTCTTTCCTTTCCCCTTCCCTTCCCACTTCCCCTATCCCTTTGAACCTTTTCTTCCTATTTCAAATTATCAATTATTTGTTTTAATTGTTTTAATCTTTACTTACACTTTCCATTTCTCACACTAGAGAAACTATTTGGTTTTCACACGTGTGTCCTATTTATTTCACTTAGGAGTATGGCCTCAATATGCATCCATTTAGCTATAAATGCCTCTAGTTTCTCATTCTTTATGGCTGAGTGGTAAGTACTCCATTTTATAAAAAAAACACATCTTCTTTATCCAGTTTCCAGTTGATGGGCACTTGGGCTGTTTCCAAGCTTTAGCTATTATGAACTTTATTAAAGAGGCTATCTTTCCTCCAGTGAAGCTATTTGGCTCCTTTGTCAAAATGAGATGGCTGAGTGTGTCTGGAGTTGTTTCTGCATCTTCTAATCTTTTCCACTGGTCCTCAGGTCTGTTTCTTTGTCAGTACCATGCTGTTTTTTTATCACAGTAGTTTTGTAGTATAGTTTCAAGTTGGGGACTGTGACACCCCCTGCCATGTCTCTGTTGCCTAGAATTGCTTTTGCTATTCTAGGTCTCTTCTTGTTCCAAATGAATTTTTGGATTATTTTCTCAAGGTCTGTGAAGTATGCTGCTGGGATTTCAATTGGGATTGCATTGAATCTATATAGCAGTTTTGAAAGTATGGCCATTTTCACTATGTTGGTTCTTCTTACCCAGGAGCAAGGGATGTCTTTCCATTTTCTGATATCATCTTTAATCTCTTTTCAGAGTGCTTTAGTTTTTGGAGAAGCGGTCTTTGATTTCTTTTGTTAGGTTGATTCCTAGGTATTTCAGCTTTTTGAATGCTATTGTGAAAGGAATTATTTGCCCTATTTCTCTCTCAGTGAGTCTGTTGTTTGTGTAGACGAAAGCTATTGATTTTTGTGTGTTGACCTTGTGTCCAGCTACTTTACTGAATTTGGTTATTAAGTCTAGAAGACTTTTGGTGGAGTTCTTGGGTTCTTCTATGTAGAGTACCATATCATCTGCAAATAATGACAATTTGACTTCTTCATTTCCTATCTTTATTTATTTCTCGTGTCTAATTGCCATGGCTAATGTTTCCAAAACTATATAGAAAAAGAGTGGTGATAGTGGACATCCTTGTCTTGTTCCTGATTTGAGTGTGAAGGATTTCAGTTTTTGACCATTTAGTATGATATTGGCTGTTGGTTTTTCATAGATGGCTTTTATCAGATTGAGGTAGAGACTGTCTATTCCTACTTTTTGTAGGGTTTTTATCTTAAATGCATGTTGGATTTTGTCAAATGCTTTTTCTGCATCTATTGAGATGATCATATGGTTTTTGTCCCTGGCTGTATTGATATATTGTATTACATTTATTGATTTGTGTATGTTGAACCATCCCTGCATCCCTGGGATGAATCCTACTTAGTCAGGGTGTATGATCTTCTTGATGATCTTCTGCATTCTGTTTGCCATTATCTTATTAAGGATTTTTGCATCTATGTTCATTAGTGAGATTGGCTTATAGTTCTCTTTTTCGGTTGAGTCTTTCTCTGTTTTGGGGATCAAGGTGATGCTTGCTTCCAGGAATGAATTTTGGAGTATTTCTTCCCTTTCAATTTCATTGAAGAGTTTAAACAGTAGTGGCAGTAATTCCTCTCTAAATGTCTTTTAGAATTCAGCAGTGAGGCCATCAGGACCCAGGCTTTTCTTAGTTGGTGAGTTTTTAATTACATTTTCAATTTCATTGGTTGATATTGGGTTGTTTAGAACTTTTAGGTCTTCTTTGTTCAACTTTGGTAATTCATACATATCTAGGAATCTGTCCATTTCTTCTGTGTTTTCCATCTTATTGGCATATAAGTTCTGGGAGTAGGTATTGATGATCATCTGGATTTCTGTAGGGTCTGTTGTAATTTCATCCTGTTCTTTCCTAATTGCATGGATTTGGGCCTTTTCTTTCCTTTTTCTGATAAGGTTGGCTGAGGGTTTGTCAATTTTGTTCATTCTTTCAAAGAACCAACTCTTGGGTTCATTGATTTTTTTGTATTGTTTTCTTAGTCTCTGTTGCATTGATTTCTGCCCTGATCTTTATAATTTCCTCCCTTGTATGAACTTTGGGTTTGTTCTGGTCGTTTTCTAGAAGCTTGAGGTTCAGCATTAGGTTGCTTAATTGGGCTGGGTCTGTTTTCCTAATATGTATATTCACTGCTATGAATTTTCCTTGTAAGACTGCTTTCATTGTTTCCCATAGATTTTGATATGTTGTTTTGCCATTGTCATTTAATTGAAGGAACTGCCTGATTTCTTGTTTAATTTCCTCTGTGACCCGTTGGTTTTTCAGAAGTGTGTTGTTCAATTTTCATGTGTTTATGAAGTTTTTGTAGTTTCTTTTGCTATTGACTTCCAATTTCATCGCACTGTGGTCTGATAATATATAGAGGATAACTTCAAATCCTTTGCTATTACTTAAACATGTTCTATGAGCGAGGATGTGGTCTATTTTGGAGAATGACCCACGTGCAGCTGAAAAGAATGTGTATTCTGATTTTGTGGAGTAGAACACTCTCTAAACATCTCTTAAGTTCATTTTTTCAGTAGTTGGATTGAGTTCTAGTATTTCATTGGTTATTTTTTTCTAGTTGATCTATTTGTGACAGTAGGGTATTGAAGTTCCCCACTACTATTGTGTTAGTGCTTATTTGATTTTTCATGTCCGTTAGTGTTTGTTTTATATAGTTGGGTGCACTAGTGTTTCATGCATAGATATTTATGATTGTCATCTCTTTCTCTTGGATTGTTCCCTTTACAAGGATGTGGTATCCTTCTTTGTCTTTCTTAATCAGTGTTAGCTTGAAATCCAATTGATCTGCAAAGAGAATAGCTACTCCTGCTTTTTGTCAGGTTCCTGTTGCATGGAATATTGTTTTCCACTCTTTAACCCTCAGTCTATGAGTTTCTTTTTGAATTAAGTGTGTTTCTTGTATGCAGCATATTGTTGGATTTTGCTTCTTGACCCATTCTACCAGTCTATTTCTTTTGATTGGTGAATTGAGACCATTAACATTGGTGGTTATAACTGATACATATTGACTTATCATTGTCATGACCTTTTCTTTTTTTGGATTCTCCCCCTTTGGGTTTAGTGCCTTGTTATGCCTGATGGATTCATTCTGCTGTGCTTCCTGTGATTGTGATCCTCTTTGTCTTTTCTGAGGATATTGTCTAAAATTTTTTGGAGTGCTGGTTTGGTATTCATGAAATTCGTAAGGTGCTCTTTGTCATGAAAGTATCTTATTTCACCATCAATTTTGAAAGATAGTTTTGCAGGGTACATCAATCTGGGTTGGAGGTTGTTTTCCTTTAGGGCTTGAAATACATCAGTACAAGTTCTTCTTGCCTTGAATGTTTGCATTGAGAAGTCTGCTGTGATTCTGATGGGCTTTCCTTTGTATGTGATTTTTTTCTTTTCTCTCACTGCTTGTAGAATTTTGTTCTTCTGTTGGGTTTCTGGAATATTAACAATTATATGCCTATGTGTAAATGTTTTTTAGATCAAGACTCACTGGAGTCCTATATGCCTCACTTATCTGTATGTCGAGTTCTTTTCCCCTCCTTGGAAAGTTTTCTGCCATCACTTCTGTGAGCAGTTTTTTTTTTTTTCTGGTACCAGGGATCGAACTCAGGACCTTGTGATTGCGAGTCAGGTGGTGGAACCACTGAGCTAAATCCCCGGCCCTTTGAACACGTTTTTTATGTCATCTGCCCTCTCTCCTGTTTCTTCATTGACTCCAATCAGTCTCATATTATTCTTCTTTGCATCGTCTAGCAGCTGCTGGATTGATTTCTCATGATTCCTTAGTATTTTAAAGAAATTTTTTTTCCTGGTCACTAATTGCAATCCTATCTTCTATATCTGAAATTCTGTCCTCACATTGGCTCATTCTGCTGTGTAAACTTTCAGTGGAGTTTTTAATCTCCTAGAAATCTGTTTGCATCTGTTTTATGGATTCCCTTTGTTTCTTATGTTGGGATTCCATCATGTTCCTCAGCTCCTCTATTTTTTTTGTGTGTGTCCTCTCTAGATTTATTAATCATGTCTTGTACTATGGACACAATCTCTGCTGTTATTTGAGAAATTATTTATGTTTTCATTTTTTCCAGATCCTCTTTTGTTGCCATTTCAGGAAGTCCAGTTGCTTGAGTATCAGATTGTTCCATCTCTTTTCCCTTCAGGGTTGCTGTAGGTGATCTGGAAGTCTGGTTTTGAGACTTGTTTATGTGTCTTCTCTTTTCAAGCTGGGGGAGAGCAGGGTTGTGTGGTGCTGGTGCTGGCGGGGCTCACCTCCTTGGTGCTGGGGGTTGTGGTACAGTGGCCTGGAAGGCTTCTCCTCGGCCCTGGGGCCGGCTCTGCTCCTGGGCACTGCAAGGATCGGGTGGTATGTCAGCCGATTGCTATACTTTCTTGGTGGATTGTCTGGTGCACATTTATAATTGTATCTTCTTGGTAGATTGTTCCCTTTACCAATCTGTGGTGGTCTTCTTTGTCTCTTCTAATTTGTGTTAAAGCTTGCCTTATCAGATAAGAGTATAGCTGCACCTGTTTGCTTTCAGATTTCTGCTGCATGGAGCATCATTTTCAACCTTCTCTTCAGTTTATGTCTTTGATTTGAGGTACATTTCTTGTAGGCAGCTGAGTAGTGTCTTGTTTTTTAAATCCTTTCTGCCCCTGTGCATCTTTTACTGGGGAAGTGAGATCATTTGTGTTCAGAGTTTTTGTAGAAAGGTAAGCATCAAGTCCTGTCATTTTGTTGTTTTGTAATATTTGATTTTTAAATTAATTTTCTTTCGCTTAACTATTCTTCCTTACCTGGTTATGCCTTTTTGGGGCTCTATACACTATATCTCCTGTATCTGGATGTCCATATCTTTTCCAAGATTTGGGAAGTTTTCCACTATTGTTTCACTGAATGGCTTTTCTATGCCTTTCGTCTGTACCTTGGCATGTTCTTCTACACTAAAAATACAAAAGTTTGGTTCTTTGATAATGTCTCAGATTTCTTGGGCATTTTCTTCGTGATTTCTTATTTTTGTAAATTAGTTGAAGAAATGTGATTGTTCCTCAACTTTGCCTTCAAGTCCTAAAACTCTGTCTTCTTCTTGATCTGGTCTGTTGGTGAGGCTTTCCACTGAGTTTTTTGTTTGACTTACTGAGCTTTCAATTTCCAAGACATCAGAGTAGTGCTTTATTAGAATTTTTGTTTATTTGTTGAATTACTCCTGCATATACTGTTGTCTTCCTGAATTCATTAAGATATTTATTTGTATCCTCTTTAAAATCATTAATCATTTAAAAAACCAACCTTTTTAATTTTTAGCATTTCTTCTATTTTGATATATGTGTATTTAGCTACTGCCTAGTTATGGACCTTTGATAGAGTCAGTTGGCCTTGCTTTTTCATTTCTTGTGAATTATATTTGTGCATGTGCACATTTGTGTAGTTTTATATGAGGGTCTTTTTAGTTTTAGCCTTCTTTGGAGGACTAGATCCTTATAACTGCTCAGAGGGCAAAAACAACCCACATTAGCAAAAAGGACAAAATTGAAATGTAGTAAAAATCAATTAAAAGCAACAACTATACCACCTTTAAGAATAGAAAATGACAAGATCTCCATACTCTGGTTTCTCTTCAGATAGTATAAATCTTTCACCTTTTACTAAAAGGTCTTTTATCATGAGAACCAACAGGTTTATCAATGGGCTAGGACCCAAAATATTGAGAAATGCTACTTAAATGAAACAGGGAAAATGCTTTAGGTTTGAAACCAGAATTTCTGAGTTTGAGTGCTGATCACATCACTTTTGTGAATATTTACTCATTGAATTTCAGGATTTTCATTTATAAAACAGAGATAGTAATTCCTTTTTCATGAGTAATTGTTACAAAGCTAAGAGCAGTTAAACAATGCTTGATTTATAGAATTTGCTTAATAATAGTTGGTTTTCTTATTGTCAGTTTTACAGGAACAGGGTAGATGGGGCTGGAATATGGGGCTAGGATTCAAATACTGGAACTTTGTCTCAATCCTGGCATTAGCACAGTAGTATTGGGAATTTGGAATTGTATAGTGCATAGTGTGCACACAGATAGTTCCATCTGGTCTCATGGGGTGTGGGGAATCAACAAATGAGGTTGAAATTAGGAAAATTTGAGAACAGGAAAATAGAAGAATTGGTACTTTGGGGTTTGAGTGATGGCACTGTACAAATGTATTTTACAGTCCAGGCATTCGACCTGCTTGTATTTTATAAACTGTCTCTTATCAAGTATCTTTTTAGTTAAGTTCAAGAGCAAAGTAGTAAAACTGATATTTTGTGAGAAAATTGAATACTGAAGATCCTATTTTATAAATGAAGTTACTGGACATATTTATTTTTCTCTTGGAATGGACATAAGCCTAGTAATTAAACTTTGATTTAAAAGAAAAGACCTGTCACCAACTTGTCATTTGCCTAAGTGAGTTATGTATCTATTTCCTTTACTTTAAATTTGAGCACATCTCATCTTGTTATACCTGATATTTTTTTACTTAGAAAGTAAGACAGTTTAGGAGAGAGGCCAGAACAGATCACTTTTTGGACTTCAATGTAAAATATTTAAATTGTTATGACGATATTGTAAAAAGATCAGCAAGACCTCCCTGCATGATTCTCATTGTTTCTGTGTGTTTGAGGGTGAGCAAAAGACGTAATTGAATTTGGAAAATTCTACTCTATAGTATCCAGCTATTGTCCCAGTGGATTTGCAGTGTTCAGTTGTTGAGCATGGTGATGAGGTACCAGTGCCCAGGACATAGATCTAGGGTCTTCTTGTTGCCCTCAGTCATTCTTTTCGACAAATTAAGTGGCTACACTAGCCAACCACTACATCATAGATGTAATTGTGACTTGGATATATTTTAGCTGAACCTCAGTGAAAAAAGCAGGAAGGAAATATATTCATAGAAGATATACCCCATCCAGGAAGCATTTTCATACCTCTAATCCTCACAAAAACCTTAGGAGAAAAATGGTAATACTTCCATTTAAAAATATATATTTTTTAACTTTAGAAAATGAGATGATACAACTCTGTATTCTGTTTTCTTCACCTAACATTTCACACAAAGGTGTAATTATTTGTTTCTATTAGGTTTTGAACTCTTTGAAGTCACCAATTCTCCTTCTGCCATTTTTGTTTTTCCAGTGCTTAGCACAGTGCCTGGTATAGAACAAATCTTCAGTAAATCATGAGTAACTGTCTTTTACCCTGGGAATTAGGATTCTTAGTTAATTAGCTCATAGTTACTAACTTTATTTTTCTCTTCTTTTAGGATCTCTCCCCTTTTAAATTTCTATTATGAATTGAGAAATACATAAATAATACAAAGTGCTGCAGACATGCTATGTAACAAGTTCAGACCATGTTGACTCTCTGTATTCACATAAGTTGTTCTGGTCTGTATCCAGTTGATAATGCAGTTGTTATTTTTATAATCATCTAAGTACATATTTGCACAATAGGCAGCATCAACTCATCTAAGTCACTTGGTGTTATTTGCCTGATACTTTAAATTATAGAGCTCCATTACTGAAGTCATTATTTGTGGTTAAGAAGGAGTGGTACTGAGTGGAAACAAGAAAAGTTTCTTAAAATGAAGATTAAAATTGACCCTTTTTAGATGTCTTTAAAATTTATCTTGGTTTAATTATCTAGAATAAGTACAAAGAACAGCCCTCTCTCATTTGTTTGCATTAGTCTACTCTATACAAAACAGCAGACTGATTAAAAAGATGTGTAGCCTTAAAATTAGTATTTATTTGTGAGATTTTGTTAAATGATTGCTTTTAAATGTTCTGCCACTCTACTGTCACTATGTTTATGAGTAGAACTCAAGGAGAGAAAACCAAGTCAGGAAAAGAATCTTCTTCTCTTTCTCAGGATGATAATGCACTATAATGTGAGCCTGTTCTAACTACAATATTTATCTTATAATGAATCCATATTGTCAGTGGCTGGAGACATGGGATTGTGCTTCATCGTTCTGTATGTCCAGAGATCCCCATTTGTGCCATGTGGCCTATCGGCTCTCAGAAATGTTAATTGAATTGTGGAGAGTAGCGTGTATCTTTACCTCTAATTAAAAAAATAAATCCAGCAGTAACTAAGACTTAATATTTGAGCTGAATTCCACATCTAATTTCTAATACCATGTTACATTTAAGAAAATAAAAAAGAAATCTAAAACCATTAATTTAAGATAAAGCATTTTATATCATTACAAAATCTTCATTTTTCCACTAAAGTTTCTATGAATTTATCCATATTTAATACAGTTGCCTTTTCTCTGGGTAGTTCTTGAATTTTAGCATTCTGGAAATTCCCTGAGGAGTACCCTTAAAAATATGTTCCTGGGCCACATTTTAGCATCACAGAATCAGTGGTCTGTGTAGGGCCTAGTAATATTTTTAAAAGATGTCTTTTTTTTTTTCTGGTACCAGGGATCAAACTCAGGCCCTTGCGCTTGTGAGGCAGGCAGCAGCACCACTGAGCTAAATCCCCAGCCCTAAAAGATGTCTTATTTTTTAAACATTTAGTAAGTATCCCAGGTGGTTCTGGTATAGAGAGTCTGAGAATTATATTTTAATACTCACTTTTTTTTTTTCAGTCCTACCTATACAGACTTCCTTTGCTGTATTTGGTTGTTAAGTGATATCATGTATGCATATATGCATGAAATCAGAAAGGCTACAAGGAAGAAAAAGATATTAGCACAATAAGAAAGTTTTATTTTTTTGCTCAGTAAAGCAAAGGCTATGAAAGAACAGATAAAAGATTACAAGCTCATTGCGTGAAAAGTTACAAAACATATTCCAAAAATTCTTTTTTTTTTTTTTTGTACCAGGGATCGAACTTGGGACCTTGTGGTTTGCCGAGGCAGGTGGTGGAATCACTGAGCTAAATCCCCGGCCCCAAAATTCTTTTTAACCCATTGCCAAATATTTGTTTCATTCTGATCAAATGGTCTTGCTGCCTTGTGTTGTATTTATAAAATATACAGAATTTTTCTGTAGTCAAGACCTTAAAAGGCAGGAGATTTTTGCAGTAAGTCAAATGGTGGCTCTGTAAATAACTTTTGGAAGTTTGTGGTCTATATTTTGATCTTGGTTTAGAGTGACAAGCTGCCGTTATAAAATGCCTTTATAAAGACATGCCATTTTCTTTTCTTTTTTTTTTTTTGGTACCAGGTATCAAACTTGGGACCTTGTGCTTGTGAGGCAGATGGCAGAACCACTGAGCTAAATCCCCGGCCCTTTGCCATTTTCTTTTAAATAATACATCGTTTCTTATGTAGACACTATTTTTATATTTTTTATTGACAATTCTTGTTCACATAGTTCTTCTCAAAGAGAGCCGTAAGATATCAGTAGGTGTGAAAGTGTGTCAAATTTAGGCATTTCTATCTCTGATTTACAATTCAGCTACACATGCTGGCAGAAGTGGACTTGTGGGCCTAGGAAATACAACATTAATGCCCTTTCTTCTGATCTGGAAATACCTTGATACTGATTGCCTATAATCTATTAAAGTTGGTTTAAAATATGTTACATTACAGTGTAAGTATGTACTTCCTAGTAGGTGCAGATAAAATATAGAATTGTAATCTTAGAGTGGTAATGATTTTAGAGGAGAATTGGTATAGCAGTTTCTGAAAATCAATCTATATAGCCAGACCAGTTGTAAGTCACCTGCAAAACTTTTAAAATATGGAAATTCCTGACCAACTCAAAGAGACTCTGATTTAATAGGCCTGGAGTGGGGACCACAAATTTGACTATTACAAAAGCTTTCTAAGTGATTATATAATCACCTAAGTTTGGCTACAACTTTCAACTATACAACTCAATATTAAGAATTCTTTTTACAGTTTTCCTGGTAGAGTTATCTACCTCACCTTTGACAACTTCTCTTTTGTGAGGGAACTTATTCTATTGCTTTTAAAGATTTATCTTGGACTGAACTAAAATATGCCAACATGTAATTTCTGCTTATTAATATTGTTCTTTTATAAAGAGGAGAGAGAAAATTTTCAATCAGCATTTTCCATATTATGCTCATTACACTAGCTTTTGGTTATCTCTTCTTTGTTGACTTGAAAATATTAAACTAGGCAGTTTTAGTAGCAAAATGGAATAACAGAATAGATTAGCAGTTATCACAAAGTGGTTCACAGACCCTGGGAACCCCTGAGGCCCTATCACAAGGTCTTCAAAATCTAAACTGTTTTCAACATAGTGCAAAATTGATTGCTCTTTGCCTTTTTCACTGTATTGACAGTTGGCCTGAAGATGCAATGCTATTTTAGGTAGAACTGCTGATTCCTTAGCACAGATCAAGACAGTGGAACCAAACTGTATCAGGACTCATTGAATTTTTTATCCTTGTTACTTACAGACAAAATAAACAAAATATCCAATTTTACTTAATATTATGGATGAAGCAGTAAAAATTAATTTTCTTCATTCTTGAAGCTTTTAATACTTTGAAATGGGAGGTATGAATAAAGCACATATACTACATATTTAGTATGATGGTTAGTTTAAGGAAAATCACTTGTTAGTTGAACCAACAGCTTTTTTGATAGGGTACAATTTTTCTTGAAAGAATGGCTAACAGCCACACAATTGTTATTTAAACTTGGTACTTGGCAGACATTTTTGAAAATGAACAAAATGAGCCTGCCCACTTTAAGAAAAGTAACTGACACTGTTTTTTTTTTTTCCATAAAATTTGAGCTTTCAAGAAAACATTAGTAGTACTGAATGTTTGTATCCACCACTATCAATTTGATGACTTCCTTATATACTTAGAAACTTTTCTGGTAAGGTTGGGGCTGATATTAAGAAATGTGGTTTAAGAAATATTGTATACCGAAACTTGTCAACATTTTGAAGGTCTGGATAACCCAGTGAACCAGTGTTTTAAAAGATTTCTTTTTCCAAATGAAGCAATATATAATGTTACAAAATCATGCATGGCTAAAAAATCCATTTGAAGGCGATAGGATTTAAAAATACTGGAATACAAGAAGTTTATTGTTTGTTTAGGTTCCAAATTGCAATTAACCTTTGAAAAATGATTTCTTATCAAATTTTAATGTAGTATCAATGAAAAATAGCCACCAATATCTGAAAAGGCTATTAAAACATTCTGCTCTTTCCAACTATATATCTGTGCGCAAATGGATACTTTTCACTGACTCATACCAATTTAACCTATCTCAACAGATTGAATGCTATAGCATCCATGAGAATGTAGGTGTCTTTAAAAAATCTAGCCATTTAAGAGATTTTAGAAAATATAAAACAATGCCAGTCTTTTCTCCAATATTTTGTTTAAAATATGTTTATATTTAGTAAAATGTTATCATGTAATAGGTGTGTTATTGTTATTTTAAATGAATTAATAACCACTACATTTTTTTGTTTTTTATTTCAAATATATAAATATTGATAAATGTAATACTAATGTTTTGGAACTCTTAATATGTTTTAGAAGAATTGAAGGAGTCCTGAGATCAAAGATTTAGACAATAACTGGACTAGCTGATCTCTAAAATTCCTTCATACTACCATTTTTAGAACATGTAACCGTTCTAATGTAATGTGGTTACTATAAAGATGTTCAGTGGTTCTTTGAATGCTTTGTCGCTATTCCTTCTCACTGTGGCCCTCAATTCTGAAATAATATTCAGGATGTAGATTGAGCAACATAGAGTAAATGAATAGGCAACTATGAGTTGGCTTCAATAACAACTTTCTTTAAGAACAGGAGAAATTCCAGTTTTTTTGAGGGAGTAAGTTCTAGGAAAGTGAAGTGTTGGACTGTGTAGCATCTTGTCTTTCATGGTAGTTCAGCAATATTCTTATTTTTGCCTTTGAAGATATAAATACCAGTAGCTAAATCCTTGTTTTTGGTTTACTATTATGATGTTCTTAGTTATTAGCAATTGCATTTAAAATATTGGGTATCAGTTCTTTTAAAAGGCAAATTTTATATTTTATTTTTACCACTAATTTAATTTCTGCATTATTTTATATAATTTCAAAGAAAAAAGTAAACCTAAGCATTATGGAGTTCAAGAAACAGGTTTAGCCTAGTAAAGCTGTAAAGAAAGAAGTGATGATAATAGTAAAGATTTCGCCCAGATCCTGGCAGGAAGCTCCCCCGCCGCCATCCCAAGCTCCTAAGGCAGAGAAGGTGAACCGTGCGGGTGCCAGAAGCAACCCTCCCCCTCTCTGCATGGAAATGAGAAGACACATAAACAAGCCTCAAAAACAGACTTCTGGATCACCTACAGCAACCCCAAAGGGAAACAAGATGGAACAATCTGATACTCAACCAGCTGGACCCTCTGAACTGGCAACAAAAGAGGATCTGGGAAAAATGAAATAAGAAATAATTACTCAGATAACAGCAAAGATTGTACTCATGGTGCAAGACATGATTAATAAATCTAGAGAGGACACAGATAAAAAAATAGAGGATCTGAGGAACATGATGGAATCCCAACATAGGAAACAAATGGAATCCATAAAACAGTTGCAAGCAGATTTCCAGGAGATTAAAAACTCCATCAAAAGTCTGTGCAGCAGAATGAACCAATGTGAGGATAGAATTTCACATATAGAAGAAAAGATTGCAGTTAGTGACCAGGAAAAGAAAAATTGCTTTAAAATTGTAAGGGAACATGAGCAATCAATCCAGCAGCTGCTAGATGATGCAAGGAAGAATAACATAAGACTGATTGGAGTCAATGAAGGAACAGGAGAGAGTGCAGTAGACATAAAAAAACTGTCCACAGAAGTGATGGCAGAAAACTTCCCAAGGAGGGGAAAAGAACTTGACATACAGATAAGTAAGGCATATAGGACTCCAGCTAGCCTTGATCAAAAAAAAATCTACACATAGGATTCTAGAAATCCAACAGAAGAACAAAATTCTACAAGCAGTGAGAGAAAAGAAACAAATCACATACAAAGGAAAGCCCATCAGAATCACAGAAGACTTCTCAATTCAAACCTTCAAGGCAAGAAGAGCTTGGAGTGATGTATTTCAAGCCCTAAAGGAAAACAGCCTCCAACCCAGATTGATGTACCCTGCAAATCTATATTTCAAAATTGATGGAGAAATAAGATACTTTCATGACAAAGAGCACCTCAGGAACTTCATGAACATCAAACCAGCACTCCAAAATATTTTAGACAATACCCTAGGAAAAGACAATGAGGATCACAACCCCAGGAAACCCAGCAGAATGAATCCACTGGGCATGACAAATTAAATGCAAAGAGGGAGAATCCAACAAAAAGAAAAAGTCATGACAAGGCTTTTAAAACTTTTGACTTCATCTCCCTAATGAGTGTATAATTCAATCTTGTTATTGTACTGATTAGTATTTTTCTGATTCTAGAGTTGCACACCTTTTCTTGTGCTATACTGGCTGTTTATCATCTTTTTATGTCTACTTTTTAATTGGGTTGTCTATTAATGAGCTCTAAGAATTCTTCATATATTCTGGTCATAGGTTATATGCATTATAAATATGGTGTGTTTAAGGACTACTTTTCATTTTAATGATGTCATTTAAAGTTCTAAATTTTGATGGAATCTCATGTATCAATTTTTTTCTTTTATACATCATGTTTTTTGTATCCTAGGCAGACCTTGCCTACCCTGAATTCATAACCATTTTCCCTTATAATTTCTTCTTAAATACTTTTAGGCTTTCATATTTAGATTCATAGATCCCTTCAAGTTATTTTCATGTATGGAAAAAAAGGGTTGAGGTTAATTTTTTATATACAAATACCAGGTGTTCTTGTGCCGTTTGCTGAAAACACTATCTCTTCCTTGGCTCTTGAATTGAGTTTATATTCTATAAAATGCTAATGTTAAATAATCTTTCAAAACTCAGTGGACCACATATGTGTGGTTCTATTTCTAGATTCTCTGTTTTATTCCAATGATCTATATGTCTTTCCTTACACCAACACTGCCTTGATTACTGTAGCTTTAGAAGAAGTCTTAAAATTAGGTACTAAACGTCTTCCAACACTGTTTTTTTTTTTTTTTTTTAACTTTTCTAGGTCCTTTGTACTCCTACATAACTTTTAAATTTCAATATCCAGTTCTTCATTTATAGCAAGTATACACAGACCTGAATTTTTATATATACCTTGTGTTTTCTAATCCTGCTAAATTCAAGTACAAGTTCTAGGGGCTCCTAGAGATTTCTTAGTATTTTCTCTGTAGATGATCATTTCATCTACATATAAATATTTTGCTTCTACCTTGCCAACCCTATCCTAATTGTGTCATTTTATTGCCAGACGATTTTGGTTGGGCCTAGGTTTCAAAGTTTAATGAACAGATAAGGAGTAAGCATATCTGCCCTTGTTCCCCAACTTAAGGAGAAAGCATTGAATGTTCTCCATTCATATAAGGTGTTCTCACTGGAAGTATGGAGCACATGTCTTTAATCTGTTGAGAAGGTTCTGTTCTACTTCTAGTCTCCTGATAGCTTTTACCGTGAACAGCTGTAGAATTTAGTCCAATATTTTTCTCCAACTAGTTACAGGATCATATGGTTTTTTCCTTTCCTCTGTTAAACTGATGACTTTTGGGGGTGGATCTTCCAAGGCTGAACCAACACTGCCATCCCTATATCAAAACCACTTTCTACAGACTGCCAGATCTGACTTCTAATAGTTTGTTTTGTTAAACAAATTTCTATCTATGTTCATACCTTTTTCTTCTATTATCTTTATCCAATTTTAGGATTAGCACAATGTTGAGTTCCTAAAATGAGGGGAAAAGTGTTTCTTCTTTTTTCTGCTTTAATGTTTGATATAATTTATCAGTTAAAATGTATATGAGCCTGTTGTTGTCATATAGGTCGGTTTTCAAGCTAGGAATATACTTTCTTTAATAGTTGCTATTCAAATTTTATATTTCCTCCAGAGTTATTTTCATTAATTTGTCTTCCAAGGTGCTTCTTAGAAGATGTCAAATTTATTTCAAAACAGTTTTTTGAAATATGCTTTCTATATCCTTTTAAATTCTGTAAAATCTTTGGTAATGTCTCCTAGATCTTGATTTTGTAATTTAAAAAATGGATATAAAAAAAGTAAAGATTTCTTCCCCCAAAATTGACGGGGAAGGAATAATTACAGTTTTAATGGAAAAATGATATAGTTAGAAAAAGTTTTTAGATTTTGCATATAAGATGTCTTTTGATAGTTCTCAGTTTTTATTTTGATATTTAGAAGGCCAGAGAACTAATTTTCTCCAAAATGTTAGTTGAGAAAATAAATTCTTTGAAGACAATTGTTTGAACTTAGTGGTTCTCTATATACATAATTAAATTAGTGAATCAATAAATTAAAGAAAGTTTCTCAATTCTTAAGCTTTAGATATATAATGCTATAATTTAATATAAAGCTGGGTAAATTTTGCTACAGGTATTTTTGGAAGGATTTTAGCGTTTTAAATAATACTTTAGAATCATTGACTCTCCAGGTTGGAAGCGCCTTTAATCCAACTGCTTATTTGATGCTGAAATCATCTTGCTAAATCAAATAATAAAAAGAAAGGTGGTGTGTGTGTTAAAAAAAAGAAATGGGTGTGGCTTAAAGACAGCATTAAACAAGATTAAAAAATTTAGCTTGAAAGCTTTTACAGTCTAATTATATGGGGAGGTGGCAGTGTTTTTATTTGCTATTTACCTTTGATCTATGAGCTATTTTTGGTAGAGTAGGATATGCTTTTGTGAAAATGTTTAGTTTCTTCATTTGCTGTCGGATACTTGTTTGAAGTTGCCCTGTAATTCTGAGTTTTTAAAACAACTGATATTAATATTTGGGTTTTGCTTTTGAACTAAAAGTAAGTTATCCTAGATTTGATTCTTTTTGACTATATAAGTGACATACTGAATTTTGAAATAGATTTATTGTTTTGGAATACATCAGACCTGTTACGTATAAAAAAACTAAATAACACCCATTCATAACAATAAGAACATAAAATAAACTTGCAGTTCACTCTCAAATGTTAACATTTTTATTAAATTGTACTTTACTTTGTAAAAAAAATGTATATATACATTTGAATTTAATTTCCTACAAATTGTTTCTAACTATACACATTGTATTTTTATTCAAAATATATTGAGGCTATCCCTTTATGTCAATAAATATTGATTTATATCATAATTTTAAGTAGTTACAGAATTTTAAATAGTTACAGAATAGTGTTATAGTGGATGTACAATTATTTATTCAATCAATATATTATTTTCAATTTTTGGCTATTATACAAATGCTATAATGAACACATTTTTAAACATTTTATGATTAGTTCTTTAGGATAACTTTTGGAAGTAGCATTGTACATTCAGAGGGTGTTAACATTAAAAATGTTAGCATTTACTGTTAAATTGTTGTTCAGGAAAGTTGTACCCAGTTTATAATCTCATCAGTGACATATGAGAATTGTTATTTTCTCACATCCTCAACAGTACCACTTTTATCCAGTTTATGAAATATTTTGCTGATATTGTAAAGAAAATATTTCATTTACATTTCTTTGATTATCTGGGAGATTAATGTTTTATGTTAACACCTTTATTTTGTTGGACATTTGTATTTCTTCATTTTACATTCTTCTTTAGATTCTTTATGCATTTTTATATTGAAGTGTTTGTAGCAGTCCATTTTTATTAATGTATGTGTGCAATTATGTTCAAATTGGGGAACCAGTATGGGCATTATAACATATCTTGATCATTTTTAATCCCTTTACCCCCTTCTCTCTTAGCTCTCTGTGATCTTCTTCCCATCTCCAAGGGTCTTCCTTCTAGTTTCTTATCATCTCTTTATTGCATTAATTTGTATTTTAGGTTTCTCATATAATAGAAACCATGCGTTATTTAACTTACTATGCCTGAGTTGTTTTTCATAGCTAAATGGCCTCAAGTTCCATCCATTTTCTTGCAAATCCATTTCCATACTTTATGCCTGAATAATATTCCACTGCATATATATATATATATATATATATATATATATATGTATTTTTTAGTTTAATAAAGTTAGAATGTGTAAAAGACTTGACAGTGGTATGAATCAAGCCACCACCATGGTTAGATGTAAAAGCCTATGGCGCAGGTTGGATTATTGATTGAAATCCTTGAGGGGGAAGACCATTTAAAAAAATGTTTACATTTTGTATTGTTACTTTCCAGTATAGTTCCTAGCCCACGATCACTACTTGCTGAATAAGCAGAAAGGATTGGATCAGTCCATATGTGATTGGGTGTTCTGAACACTGCTTTTTAAAAAAGACTATGATTTTCCAGAATAGATGGTGATTTGCTCTGGCATTCTTTTTTATACTTCTTACTTTTGTGCTACTGCAGGACCAAAGTGACCATGTTTATTTTTGGAAATATTTTCTTTAGCGTAAACTCTTTTTAAAGAAGTAGTTTACAATATGTGTGCATTAATGTTTATTACAAAATATTTCTTCTTTATTCCTAAATTCTCTGTATAAATAAATATTCATTAAAGTAATTTTTCCCTTATAATAATGAACTCTGTGACCTTAAGAACTTACTTTCTTTTAATTATTTGCTCTAGACTTCACCAGTAACTTCAGTCAGTTCATGATATAATTCAGTGTTGCTTTTAACTTATGTAGTAGGACTGTTGATGAGACACGTGAAATTTATTTACTTTCTATTGGTATATATTGAAACATTATTTGCCTTGAATGTCTGGAATCTGACTTACTTTAAGATTAAAAGCATTTCTAGAGTTAGCGTCTTAACTCCTATAGTCCAATGCTTGTAAACAATTAGATCTATCTTAGCCACAGTTTTTTCTGGTTGCATTTTCTTTTACACTCCCCTCCCACTGTTTACATGAAGATGAAGGAATGAGATATATCATGTATTTTGTATAATTCCAATTCATGCCCTTAAAAGAATTAATTGCCAGTAAAAAAAAAGGTTTGATATTTTTACATATGCAAAGACTAAACCCTTTTAGATATACAGGATTTTGCTACAGATTTATTTTGTGGTTAATTTCTTTACAAAGAAATTATAATGTACAATTCAGGGGAAATAAAAAGTGAAAATAGCTTTTATTAGACCCAGTACTTTTGCTGGTCTTGGACATTTAAATAGTGTGAGCAGGTAGGGTTATGTGGTGTCCCAGATAAAATTACTTTCCCAGCCAGAGCCACAGAAAGCCAAGAAGTAGAAAAGGATATAATATCCCAAATTAATGTTAGAACTACTTTCCCCTGCCCAGAGTCTTCTTGCTTCTGTGGAAGTGAGCATTATCAGTTTGATGCAAACCGATGAAACCAGATTGGGGAAGGTTTCAGACACCATTCCTTTTAAAAACAAGGTGATTTAGTGAGGAAACCTAATGGATATATTAGCCATTCATATTTATTTATTTGGTACCGGGGTTCGAACTCGGGTCCTTGCGCTTGCGCAGCAGGCGCCAAAACCACTGAGCTAAATCCCTGGCCCCAGCCATTCATATTTAAAGCTCTCCACCTGCCCAGACCGTTATTATCTATCAATTGTGACTAGAAAATGAATAAATTTTCTGGGTCACTTAGGTAAAATGATATTTTAGGGACTCGTGAAAGGTTGGGTTAGGTATTTACTTCATATCCTAATTTAGTTTCAAATGCTGATACATAATATGTTAAGGCCATTTGTGCTGTAACTACAAAGTTAGGCACAGTGGTTCCTGTTAATGCTGTTGATCAACATTTCTTTTCCCAGAAAGAACTTTGTTTAAACCTAGTTAGATCTGTCTAACCTAGATGTTTACTGGCTATATTTTAAAAAATGCACAACGAATCAAACCAATCCCCAGATCCTAAGAAAGATTCTGACCTAAATTAGAAACTCAAGCTCCCTTATTATTTTCATTTGAGCACTACTCATAGCCATCCTCTTTCTGGAAAGAATACAATTTCTGCAACAAAGTTTCTTTGTTTTCATGGAACTAAAAATGTGCTGTATTTAGACCAAACAATAAAAATAAATTACCAAACTACCTTCTAATGCACGGAGGTTCTGGAGAAAGGAAACCATAGATATTTAGGAGGATGAAGTGATTCATTGTGCTAAACATTTTTTTTTGGTACCAGAGATGGAACTCGGGACCTTGCATTTGCCAGGCAGGTGGCAGAACCACTGAGCTAAATCTTCGACCCTATGCTAAAGATTTTTATATGGCTAGTTTTGTGTGTTTGAGTTGCATCTGTTACCTCTCAGCCAACATTAAAGTGTGTACAACCAAAACAATTTTGAATTGAATTATAGCACATACAGGCCTCAGGATCTAATGGGTCCATGCCTTAGTAGATCAAAACTTACTTCCTTTCTTATTTGACCTATAAAGTATTTCTGTTGAACATATTAAAGATGTTCTCTACAAAGCTAATTCATTTTAATTTGCAAACCTAAATGTTTTTCAAATGTAATTTTTCTTACTCCTGCATTTTCAAAATCTCCCCTTTAGTTTTACTTATTTGTACTTTTAAACACTTATTACTGACAATTTTCCAAAGAGCCACAACAGATGTGGATATTGTATTCTTAGATTCAGAACGATGAAATAATTGTTTCTTTGGCATCATGATTTTGCTGTTAGAGTAGATGAGGACAATTGCTTGAATTAAAAATAGTATGACTTATAGCCAGAATATATACTTTTTAAATAAAACACATAAATACAACTTACTTATCCTTTTTTTTTCATTTTGTGTCTAAATTTTCAGGTCACTTTCATGAATTCAAAGGCAATTTACCAGTGATTTCTGGGTGCTGGGGCTGACTTTTTGTGTGTAATTGTAAGTATTTATTTATTACTTTTGTTACTATTTAGTGTAATAGTCATAGTATATAAATAAGTTCTTAACTCCCCTTATATGTGAATTTTTATTAGTTTTTCTGGTGTTTTGTAAGCATTATAATTTTTCATAAATTTTTTCTTAGGAAGAGCATAGAAAAATGACAGCTTAAAAAAACCTGTTTGTTGTAATTCTCAATGAAATAACACAATGTAGGGCCCATTACAATAAGACTAAAGAATATTTTACTTTTTGAGAATAGAGCCCAACTATAGGAATGTGTTCCGTTAAAGATTCTAGTCCATATACACATGAATAATTTACTCTGATAACTTCTTACATTTCTGGCTATCTGGACTTGAAAAGTGCTATGTGCTTGTTCTCAGAGAAATGATATGAGATGATAGAGAATTCAAAGAGCTGTCAGTGCATAAGGAGATTATGCTAAGGAACCAAAGACTCACTTGGTGAAAGTATAGTATACATCAAAATGTTTGTATCTCTGTCCACTTTCCCATCCCCAAAATACAGTCTATTCCCTAAATATATTTTCTCTGAAAAGTAGGTAAATTTTAAGAAAAAAATTGAATAAACTTTAAAGATCTATTCAAGTATTTTAAATTAATTGATGCATATTTATGATATGGAAATAGTTGAAAGTCTATGGCAGGTATTTAAAAATGTCTCTGTGTATATAAGTCCACATATCAGTAATTTGATTTTAAAATATATTTATATGTGTATATTGTTGTAAACCGTTTGGATTTATAGGGCTTTTTAACGTTTGATAACAGCAAAAACATAGGAAAATTTTCCTTTTTCAATGTACTGCTATAAAGAAGTTTAGAGAAAATATTTCTATGAAAGTATTTGAAAAAATGTTATAAGTTAAAGTGATTCAATATTTAAATAGAAAGCAGTGAAAATTTAATTTACAATCAGGTTTACCTTCAGTAGTGATAATATTGATTTGGTTAGGCATTTTGAACCAACTTTAAAAAATATGTGTGTAATATTTAATGTATGTCAGTATACTTTGTATTTTTTAATGATTTAAGAATGAATAAATTGTTAATTTTATGAAATTGTATCAATTTACATTTTGTTATTTGAAAACTTAATTCTTGCTTAAAATACAAAATTGTATAAACTACATGGTTCATTTGAATTAAATATAAGCTTTTAATTTATGCAAGTTATAATGGAGAGGGTTAGGAGGCAAAGAAGATGGAGAAAGAAATATAAAGTATCTTTGAATGGCTCTTGGTGAGAACAGAATTGTAAAGAGCAGAATTTATCCTATTAGAAATCTGAGTGAAGGGAAATAATTTTGAGCTGTTCAAATCTTATCGCAGGTGCTTTGTCCTTTCTTTTATTTCTTTCTCTTTTCCTTCATATTATTCAATCATTTTATTAAGTAAATTTTAATGATGATTCAGGTGGCAAATAGAGTTACCATCATTTTAACCAAGTGAGTCTTTATTATAATTTACATTTCTTCTCACCCAAAGGCTTTATTTCCTGAATTCACCTCCCCCAACCTTCCACCCAAGATACACATAGATTAATTTTGAATGGAAGTGATCCAATTAGCTGAAAATTTTTCTGGTGATCTAATAAAAGGAAAGACTAAAATTAGAAGAGGAATTGTTGATAGAAATTTTTATTTTGTGTTGCTAAGTCTGGTCTCAATATCCTGTGCTCAAATGATCTTCCTACCCTAGACTCCTGAGTAGCTGAGATTAAAGACATGCACCTCCCACCCCTCACTGGAGATCAAACCCAGAGCCTCATGCATACTTGGCAAGCATTCTACCACTGATCAACATCCCCAGTATATATATTTATATATATATATATATTTATATTTTCTGGAGTTTAGCTTAAAAATCCAAAAAAATTTCTGCAGAACCTTCTTATTAAAGAGATTCAGCAGAATGCTATGACTGAAATAAATGAGATATAACTAATATGACATTCAGAATGTTTGTGTTTCTATTTCTTTCATTATTGTGGAAACTGTCTATCACTTTCACTAAATGATGGGGCAGCTAAAACAATGGAAATATTAATCTGGTTAGACCTAAGAACAAGCAAATGGGATCAGTGACAGAGGCTTTTATGAACTTTAATTTCCATGCTCTGGAACTGCTTATGTGCTACATGATCTAAGGCAGAAAGTTATACCTCATGGTTATGGGAAGGTTTCTCAGTAAGGTGTACAGAAGCCAGACTGTGAGATAAGGAAGGTGGGATATTGTTTGCACATCCATAATGAATGGGCCACACCAAGAGTGTGTGAGAACCGATTGGAATCTTACCTACTCACATCTACTGCCCAGGTCAAAAGAGGAAAACAGAGTGAAGAGACATGACTATCTTTTCAGAAGCTACATCTTATTCTAATCATTTTTCCCTTAAAAAACAACAACAAACAACTAGTTCTTTTCCCAAAGTAGGCCTCATGTAAGAAGACTTTGTTTTGCCTTTCAGTATTCTAATTTAATTTTCTATCTTTAATGAAAAAATAATTGTGTAAGTCTGATGACTGAGTTTTACCAGGGCAATAAATGATTGCTTAAATAAAACAAAACTAACAAAACAACAACAACAACAACAAAATCAAAGATTGTTTACTGAGTACTTGGCTTTTTCAGATTACCCAAGCAACTTTAACAATTTGATAATGAATTCCCTTTTATAAAACTCTGTCTCAGTTCGTGGCCTCTAATAGCAACCTTTCCTCCAAGGTCTCTGACAAGGATTTTATTGTCTGATACAAAAACCGATAATTATTTAACCAAAGGTTCGAGGAAATAATAACAGTATCTAAAGTTGCTATAACACTTGATTTTGGACACATTAAATTGGCTAAATTTCATGAAAACTGTAGGATGTGTAAGAATTATCTTCGTTTTTGCACAGTAGCAGGGCTCAAACCTGAATTTACGGTGTAAATTCAGTACTATTTTCATTAGTACCATCTTTGGTATTTGGAGAGAGAATTTTAGCTCTCTTTTTGTCTTTGTTCACTCTCTTAGTTTTTACTTGGCTGCTGGATAAATATTTTTGAAAAGTTAAAATAGTGACAGGAGATTGAGAGAGCCTTCTATCACTTCATTTTTTTGTTTGTTTGTTTTTGTATTTTTTTTCATACTGCTGCAGCATTTGGTCCTTCTTGACATTTTCCTACTCTTCGGAAACTGCCACATACCATGCTTCAACTGAAATTTTTTGAGTTGCATAGATTTTTAGGAAACAAACAAAAAGAATCACAAATTCATGCCTTTGTGGTATTTTAAAATGGAAAGAAATCTGTTTCAAACTGAGCATAGCCCACCAAAGCTCCCTCTGTGAGAACATCTGTGATTTTAAGGACAAGTAGGTCTAAGTGCATTATCTTTAAAAAATATTATTCCAGGCTAATCTTGACATAGACCAGGTAAATAAAAAAGATGAGCTGTGAAAATCCACAAATAGGGCTTGAATGCCATTTTCCATGACAACGGGAGCTGCCCCACGAAAGCATTAATGCTGAGAATGTAAGGAATTTAAAATTGTGCCCTCTCAGTTTTACAGTTGTGTGCTCATGTTAATTAGAGATACACTGACATTTGAAGTTTCTACATTAATACACACAGCTACTATACATTGGTGAACTTGTGGCCAGAAATCTACTTTAATTGAAAGGAGTTTGCTAATCTGAATGTGTATATCCATTACATTTTAAGCTTTTAAGTTTTATATACTAGTATCCTTAGATACTTATTCTTTATGCTCTTTCTACTTTCTGTTTCTAATTTATACCTGAAAGGACATCCTGGCCTAATTTTAATCTTCTAGTGGTGTTTTGGAGTGTTATTGATGGAATTTTGAGAAAAAATGTTTTTAATAGTGTCTTTTATTTGCTGTAGTTTTGAATCTCTTCTCTCTCTGACTCTAAATTGTTGGTTTTCTTGCAAGCCTTTTAAATGGCCTGCCATGGAAATAAGGTGGGATTTAGATTTATGGAATTTACTTCACTATCTATGTTTAAGCACAAAAAAGCTACTCTTTACTGTCACATTATAGTTTTAGCTGGGAAAAGCCCAGTAGTAGAGACTTTGATAAAATGAGTAGTAAAAATTATTCTGGTTTTTCCAGTAGAGCTAAGTTTCATTCTTCTGTCTTCCACCATGCATCTTAATTTTTTATTTGTAAATATGATCACAATAGCTTGAAGCCTTTGTGAGGTAACTTTACCCCTAGAATTTTTGCTTTATCTGTTTTACATTCAAAAAATGACCTTACAACTACTTTTTGCAATCGTGTATTTCTTCAGAATCTTCTTGTCAGGACTTTTAACTTTATTGTGTTGTGCTTGTTGTTTAGTGAAACGCCCTCATTTATATTTTGGACCAATCCCTGAGTATTACACAAGACCAGTTAGAAAGAAAGTTCCTTTTTGTAGCAACAGAACAAACTGCTTTAGAAAGTTAGTAATACTCAGAACTTCATTAAACCATTTTATTGTACTTTTAAACTACTGAGACCTGGAACCATTAAAACTTACTAAGTACTATTATTATTATAGCCTATTTTACTCTTTATTACTTTTTTTCACTGTACCAAGTTCCTCTGTTCTTTATTCTTTCATGTTGCTCACTACATATTATGCCATCACAGCACATTTGGTAATTTCAAGTTAATTGCTCAATTATCAGTGACAGTCATGAAGCACTTGAAACATGCGCAGTGGAAGATTTTTTAAATTTCAAAATAAGTTGGTGTGTCATAATCTTAAATGTGAAACATGCCAATATCTGCAGGCATAAAAATACACAGCCTGAGCTAGGCATTTCAGGGAAGGCAAAAACCTACTCTTAAAATCAGGGCTTTTGTCTGTCATTGAAGTGTTTCATCTTTGCTAATTTCAAACAACATGTCTAAATTTGATCTTGGTTTTTACTTTGCAACTCTAAAAATTTGGTTGTGGTTTATAAAGGAAAAGTAAAGTAAAACAGCATTGATTCTGTTTGAGCATTTTATTGGAAATTTACACTATTGTTCACTGTAAAGTAGAATTTGGTGTGAGATGAATCCATGTTGGATGCCAATCAGGAAAGTTGGCTTATTAATAAAGCAAAATAGTTTCTTATAATAGTTATTCATTTATTCATAAGGTGAACCTATATTCAGAGACAGTGTTAGAATGAAGGTTGTATACTGAGGATTTGTTAATATTGGAAAAAACCCCACAAAAGAACAGTGAGATTTGGGGACTTATTCTGAATCCTACAGAGTAATAGTCTCAGATGCTTTCAAGATAGCTTACACATTATGACAAAATAATTATTGTAACTTTTGGCAACTAGGCAAGTTATGATTAAATTTTTGCATTAGTATTCAGTTTAGGGTTTTCTCTAAACTAATGTAGTGCCAACAGCTCCTTTTTAGATGCTATTATGGTTCTTTCACATTTTTATAGTACTGTAGTAAAGCTGAATTTACTGGCTACATTTGAAGGTGGAGTAGGACTGCACAAGAGTCAACATTAAAGTGATTCAGTGCCTGTTGGAGAAAAATTCTTCTTGAGTTTAGAAACAATGTGGAGCTTAGGGGCAATTTTCTAAGAGCTGCTAATAAATATGAATATTTGTCCTAAAATCTGCTCTTTGAACTTGTTTTTAACCAAGAAAACAGGCTTAATCATTTTCTAGTACTTGTCATAACTTTAATTAGTATTGAAAGGATTAAATAAAAATAGAGAAGAAATAAAACCATCATTTGAGCTGGGTAGTAGTCTCAAATATAAAGTGAGAGAATGTAAATAAATGCACTAGTTGTGCACAGCTAGCTATTTTATGACGTAATGATCTATAAGATGTGAAATACCGTCTGCCTGTTATTCAGGAAAAAGTAATGTATTACTGGAAAAATTTAAGTAACTATTTAGTTTATAAAGATTGCATAATCAACAAAATCTATTTTGTTGTATCTTATCTTTAACCATTTTTAGCATAGCTTTATAAAAGTACATATTTTATGTTATTTTGGAATTTTTCTATATACTTACCATTTCACCATATTTTTACCAGTTCCAAACTATCAAAATGTGAGTTACAAATTGCCAGTAAATGGGCCAGGGGGATTTAGTTCAGTGGTTCCACTGCCTGCCTGGCAAGCACAAGGAACTGAGTTCAATCCCTGGTACCAACAAAAAAAGAAAAAAAAAAGGAAAAAAAATTGCCAGTAAAGGTAAAACATTCTGTGCATTTTCTGTATATCACTTACATATGTCTTGCTGAAAGCTTTAACAAATACAAAGCAATAATAGTGAAAAAGATTAATTTGCAGTGCATCTCCTTCCATATATGACTGGTAAAAGAGACTTATTCTTAATGTTTAATCAGTTAAAAACATTTATTCATATGATGTAATACTGATTATTATTATTATTTGCTTAGCATTAAGGTCTTGGAACAGTGCTTACAAAGGAAGAAAAGATGGTCTCTAACCTAAGGGCTTAAAACTTGATGTGTTACTAGAGAGTTTATGTGGGTGGAGTTTTCTTTGGATACGAACTTTACTGGAGTTAGCTCTTTCTCTTTCTTTTCAGCTCACAGTTTCATGTAAACTTAAGTGAATGAATTCATTAATAAAAGTAGATTTTCTGTTTTTATTTCACCTCTGGCCTCTTTTATACCTTTGGAACACACAGGCACAACAAAAAGGTATGTTTGACAGTTAATTATTATTTTTCCTTTTTTGATTCTGGCATTGCAAAGAATTAAGCAACAGCATTAATGGAATCCAAGTCTGCAGAATACAGATTCTTTTTCTTCTTAAGAAAAAAGTTAAGCAGTTTTGTAACAGACCTATGGCTTGGTTTTACTTTGTGTACTAGTATTGAGTTTGATTGAACAAAGGGAAGAAGAAATCCTGATTTATCATTCTGTATATACATTTTTTTCCTCTCATCATTATGTTTATTATAGCTTTAACACTTAAAGTGTTAACTTTTAAAGTGAGATTGGTCTCCTATAATATGATCTCTGAAATAGCAGTGAGTGCGCATTTATTAACTAGCTGACAGCTTTAAGGTATGGGAACATTCTGGGATTTATCCTGATAATGGCAATATCTGAATCCATTGATTATGTTGATTCTATGACTAGTTATTGGGAGCTTCCCCCTAGACTTGAAGTTTTAGGAGAGATCTGAGGCCATATCTGAGAGAAGACTAAGACATAAAGACTTGAAAGTATGTGTATAAACAAGAGAGTAACAGAAAACTTTGTGGTCCTGGAGCTTTTTGAGGAGAGGACATGGTTGAATAAATGGAAGAAATGGCTGTCCTTCCAACTTCACTGAAGTAATTGAGAAGAGGAGAAAAAGAGAGAGAAATATGTGAAACCAGAGATGATTCAAATAGGAGATTTTTATAAAATCGTAAAATGGATTTTAGGACTTTTTAAAAGGCATAGAAATACTTGTTTGGATCAGACAATAGTAACTTCAAAGGAGTATTATAATTTTTTCTCAATTTGGTTCATGTTTATTTTGATTTCAATTTAATGCCTTTTAAATACAAGTGTAGGAATTTTAGATAATATGTGTCTTTCTGGAAAAACCAAAGAATAAGTTTGCATTCTCTGGGTATTAATATAGTTACACATGAAAATAATCACTTATGTAGTACACTTTAATATTATATTTGGGAGACTTTTAGAAAGTTATCATTCATTGTAACTATGACCAAGAAGCATCCTTATATCTATTAGAGCAATGAATGTAGTGAATTAGGTTTCATATATGGTAAGTGGTATATGACATAGTTTTGGAAAGCTCTTTGGAACTACTTTTCTGCAGAATGACATAGTGTAATGAGTCCTTCTCTGCCTTGCTTCTTTTTCTCTCCTCTTATTATTCCTTTCTTCCTTCCCTTATGTCCTTCCTTTCATTCAGAAATAGTTTTCATTTAGAAATAGTTTTCATTTTGTCTGTCTGCTGCTTGCCTTTTTGAAGGTAATACCTGACACTTGTCCCTTAAATGGTACGCAAGGGTCACCTTTTTCATTAATGACTGAAGAGCTCTATTAAAAAAAAAGAATTAAGGGCACTCTAGTCTGTGTTGTGTAATCATAGGGAATTGGGGAGGTGTTGGGATTAATTTTATTATCAAGGGGTGGAGAAAATAGGTTAATGGGAAATTATAATTTTTATTGACCCAGAAGTTTACTAAACCTCAGTTAGAATTTATCAGATATTAAGGCTTATTGACTATTTGCTCTATGAGAGGAGAAGAATAATTAAGGTCTAAAATGAGATTTTAACAGTTTTTAGAAAGCTCTCCACAATGAGATATTGTATTATTCATATACTTACAATCCATTAGGGCAGTCCTTAGTTATGTTTCTTTGGCGTTTCTTATAACTGGAACAAATTAGTCTCCGTTCCTGACATTGTTTGTTTCTTGAGAATAATTTAACATAGCAATAAATATCCCGTGGTACGAAAAGGGTAAAGTTTATGAATTATTTCAAGGACACTAAAGCAGGAGATGAAACCCAGATATGCTTAAAAGAAGGTTGTGGCTTGGTTAAGTTGTGGTTATATATAAAACAGAATAGCAAGCTGTGAAGCAATTTGCACTGTCTAGAGAGAATTCTTCTACAATACCACCTAACAGTGCACAACACTTCCCAGTTTCTGTGGAGGAGAGGAATGGGAAGGAATAGACAGTCAGGGATCTCTGCAGAGCACAGAGAAGTTACTGAAAAACATCTGTTGCTTGTATTATGTGCTAGGCACTTTTACGTTGTTATATTTAATCTTTTCAATAATCTTATGGTTTACTCCCCCCCATCGTTGGTTATTTTCTATAAATTCTAATTTCTTTTTTGTTTTCATAGCACTCAAAATGATTAGTGTATATCACATATTTGCATTATTTAATATCTATTTCCTCCACCAGACTAAAAGCTGTATCAGGGCAGAGACCATGACTGTTTTGTTCAAACCTGTGTAGCTGGTTTTTAGCATAGGCCCAGATACACATTTCACAACTAAATATTTTTTGAAATGAACAAAAAATAAAGGAAAGAAGGAAGGAAGAAAATGACATAGCTGGTATTTAGTCTAAGTTCAAAACTCATTTGTTTCACCCCCAGAAAAGTTTTATGTCGCTTAAATTATTCTTAGTTATAAATTCATCTGATAAAATTTCCATTACACATGTCTCAGAGCACTTCAAATATTTGGCCTCAGAATTGTCACATCTTTGTCTGAGACTGAATACCATGAAAAGGGTCTATCTTGTCTTTTTCTCATCCTATTGAAATACAAAAACGATTTTAAGCTAACAGGTGTCTTGGGAAATAGAGATATCATATCTTTTATTTTTAGGTTTTGGTTCCTCCTATACAGAGAGAGTGCTTTCTCTTCTTTATTCTCCGAGATTGCCCCTCATTTGAGGTCTTTGTGTGCTAATTTGAGTTTTGGTAACCGGCAGAGTATGTGTTGCATGCCCTGCTGAGTTTTTTCCTGTGGAGGCGTGTCACTGGGAAAGAAGCTGTGTTCAAACCAAAAGGGCTCCTAGCATCATCAAAGCCAGGCATTGGGGCTTGGTTTGGTCTTTCAGCAATGACTTCATTTTTTTCTGGTTATTTTTTCCTTGTTATTAATAACTATGATTTTCAAGAAGGTATTGATTTTGCATAATGCTATTGAACGTTTTCTGTTACTGGTACTACCTTGTATTTTTTTGTTACCCGGGATCAAACTCGGGACCTTGCGCTTTCGAGGCAGGCAGAACCACTGAGCTAAATCCCCCACCCCTGTTACTGGTACTACCTTTTAAAAGAATCTTATTGTGTCTATTTTGCTTCCAAAGAAGGGAGGAAATGTAAGTATGGGGAGTAAATGCAAGATTTGTTAAATCTTTACTACAGAAAAATCTCACTGTGTCTGGGCTTTCAGCAATGCCATGTAGTCTTGAAGGCATGCACAGTAAGGCTTTGTAAATGTGATTAGGTCAAAGAGAAAGTGAATATCTCCCAGACACGCTGAATAGATATATATTTAAATCATGCAGTCAACTTTATGAATTCTATATATACTCCTAAGAATGTACAAGGAACAGATTTCTGTGATGTGAGGCAATAATGTTTTTTATCTAGACCAAATTACAATCCTGAAACTTTGGCCATTTGGGAATTTATCATTTGAAGCAGACTGGTTTACTTGGAAGTTAGTATCATAGTAGAGTGATCTGATCCCATTAGAGTCTTATTCAGGTTGGTATATAATCAGTGGTCAATCTAACTTCCTATGTAGTCTCTCAAAACTATTTAAAAATGTGATTCTGTTTCCCCAGTTGAGACAAATTATTTTTTTGGTAGCAGAAGTTTTCTTTCTAGGTGAATGTTTAGTATTTATTAGAAACTAATTCACTTGCATGAATATATCTTAGTACTGTATATTGAAAGCACAGCAGTAGATACTGCATTGGGAACAAACACAAATGTGCCTTATCCCTGCCCTTAAGAATCTTAGATATATAGATATAATTTTACAACTTTTAAAATTTCTTTTTGTGTCCTGGTGTCTAACCAACCCAATGCATGGCTCAAAGTAAGCATTAAAAAGTGTTATTTAAATTACATTGGTTATGGAAGAGGAGATGGGCAAAGGAGAAGAAATGTAATTCCCTATGCAAAATATACTAAGTACTTTAATAGAGTATAAAGATGTACTCTGGAGAGTTTAACAAATTTATGATAATTTTCTTAGGGCTATTAGCAAGCAGATTTCTTAAATAATGTTCTTTGACAGTTATGTTAAATTTTATCAGTGGAAAAGGGAATCGTGGTGGTTAAGCTTCATTGTGTCAACTTGATTGGCTTGGGAGCTGCTGAAGGGATTAGTAAAGCACACTTCTGGATGTGCCTAGGTGGGTCATGAGGGTGTGACTTTGGGTACTGTAACTGGCCCCACACACCTTCCTCTTTGGCACTGTTCCCTTGCTCTGCTTCTCAGCCCTCGTAAACTAAGCAGCTTTGTTCCATGCTCCTGCTGCCACTATGTTCCTGCTTTGGAGCTAGTGGATCATGGACTAAATCCTCTAAAACAATGAGCCATATTAAACCTCCTCCTTTAAAATGTGGGTGTTGGGTATTATGCTCCAGTGGCGGGAAAGCTGATTAATATAGGGATGAAGAGAGGAGCCTCCTAGTAGTGAAGGGAATAACATGAACATAAAGCAGACAAATGCTAGCAGGTATATATGGGATAGAGAAGAGTAAGTTTAGCTTGTGCATAGGCTAGAAAATTTAGTGTGCTTATATCTTTGTGGCTTGTCAGGCTAACCTAAGGCATTTGGTAGATCATAGAGGGGCATCACAAGCAAATAGCCCAGAGATATGGCAAGAGATTGGCCTTTGGAAAGTTAATTCAGCCAGTAATTGGTACAGGTGATATGGACTTGGGCAAAAGCTAGAGAAACACTTTGGAAGGGTTGTTACAACAATTCGAGTAGGAGGTAAGAGATGGAAATCATGAGGGAAAGGAAGAAAAATGACTCGTGTTGCTTTCTCTCTGCTCATTTTGTTAATCATCGTACTGAATTTTTGAAAAGGCAAAATGGAAAAAACCATATTAAATGTCTCTTGCCAATGCTCAAATCCTCTACCATCTCACTGGTTAAAATTTCACAGAAAATTAAGTATTAGTTTTCTTCCCATGGAAGACTGGGAAAAGGATGCATTTTTACAGGAACAAGAATATTTTTGAAGATAAAGTTGCTTGAGGATTTAGAAGCACATAAAATAGACATATATAACATAAACATATACTTGTACATAACATAAATACGTACAAACATAAACACAAAAGATATTAACACCAGGAGGTAAGGTGCACAGGCACAGCCTTGTTGATTTCAGAGGTATAACACAAAATGTGGCTAGCATGAGTGGGAGAAAAGTGAAAATACTTGAGATTATAGCATTTTTGTCAATGGCTTTCACCTTGGGGTTAGTGCATGATATCTGTGAAGAATAAAACAGGTGCACACAGAGCTTGGTTCCTTTTTAAACTCTCTGAGATAAAGTGATGACAATGCTATGACTCCCTGGTTATACTGACGCACTCTATCCTTGCCAACAGAAAGTATAGTTGTAGCAAATATTATATTTAGAAGAAAGGTCCTCTTTTACTTGTCCTTTTCAGAAGAAGAGGTATAGTACAGGAAAATAGTTTGGTCATTGTTCATTCTTAGAGACCCAGACTGGCTGGTCATCTCCAGCCTCTACTCATATGTATTCACCTTGACCTTCTGGGACACTGAGCTGCTTACCATTGCCTCATCACTTTGTATGACTCAAACTTCTGTCTCACTTGTTCCTAGTGAGTAGTACATATTATGTAATACATAATGGTAAAATGATTTTTTAATGAATTGAACTCTATCTCCCATATACAGTCTATCAATTAAGATACTCATAAGTTAAAAAAATCTTTAAAATTTAAATATGCTAATGGAAAGTTAAAATTATTAATTTTTCACACCTTAGATTCTATATATGCCTCTGTAGTTTAAAAATAAAAGAACCCACAGCTTTTTAGTGCCTTCTGTGGCTCTAAACTATATTAGGTGCTTCCTATGAGCTTTTAAATAAAATATCTGGGATCTCCTGTTACCCCATGGGCTCTTCTGTGTACTATCTGTAATCTTAGGCAAATCATGTAGCCTTTTTGAATCTTAGTTTACTAACCTGTAAAGTAAAGCTATTACCTACTGCATGCTATTTTTTATTTATTAGTGTATGTTTGTGATACATAATAATTACATTCATTTTGGGAAATTAGTATATACATATGATATCTTGATCGTATTTGGTCCATATATATCTATAGATCTCTCTGTATGTACATATATATTCTATCTTTTCATTTTTAACATATTGTGTCTTTATTTTAAAAATGATTTTTTATAGACTATGTCTAATTACTCTCATCTGGTATAATCTCTGCCTTTTGATTTGGACATTTAGGCCATTTCCATTTAAGGTGATTATCTGCATCTTGCTTTTATCATTTACCACCTATTCATTATTTTCTTTTCCTTTTTTCAAATTTATTTTTAATTGTTGATTTCTCCTTAAATCCTTTGTATATTAATTAGGCTTTTTGTTTTATTACATATTAGTGACTGCTTTAGGACTTACAGCAACTCTATGCAACTTATCACAGTCTTACTCCCAGTAATATTATCCAATTTTACATAATGATAATCTTACAAAAGTATACTGCCATTTTTCTACCCTGTCTTTTGTGCTATTGTCATACATATTACTTTTACATGTTATAAACATTGAGATAGATTATCATTTTTGCTTTGAATAGTCAATAACTCTTTAGGGAGATTAAAAATAATCTCAAGACACAAAAAATAAAAAAGGGTAGAAAAAATTCTTTTATACTTACTCTGATATTTATCATTTCCAGTGTACCTTATTCCTTATTTTTTTTTTTTGGTACTGGGAAATGAACTCAGGACCTTGAGCTTGCGAGGCAGGTGGTGGCACCACTGAACTAAATCCCTGGCCCCCTTATTCCATTTTTTTAGATTCAGATTTTCATTTAATAACACCACTTTCTGCCTGAAGAACTAATTTAACATTTCTTGTAGGATGTGTTTGTTGTTGAACTGAAGAGATTTCCTTCAGCTTTCATCTTTCTGAAAAAAATCTTTATTTCACAGCATTGATTTTAGATGAACTTTTTGTTGTTGTTCAGTACATACAGATTTAATACATTCTGGCTTGCATTGTTCTCAAAAAATGGTCTGCTATAATTCTTGTGCATGTTCCTTTGTATATAATGTGTCATTTTTCTCTGGCTGCTTTTAAGTTTTTTCTCTTTATCACAGGTTTTAATAAATTTGATTATCATGTGCATTTGTGTAGTTCTCTTAATATTTCTTGAAATTAGGATTAAGAGGTTTGGGGCTGTGGGCTTATGGTTTGTATCCCATACGGAAAAATTTCAGTCATTATTTCTTCAAATAAAATTTTTTTGGTCCATACTGTTCACATATAGGCTATCTGAAATTGTCCTACAACTTGCTGATTATCTTTTCATTTCTTTGTCTTTTCTCCCACACTTTGTTCCATTTTGGATTGTTTCTATTGATACATCTTTACTTATCAAGTTTGTCATGTTTTCCAGTGTCTAAACTGCATTTAATTTTATTCATTGTCCTTTTCCATCTTAGGCATTATATTTCTAATCTTCACTAAGTTCAGTTTGAGTCATTTTTGTATATTCCATTTCACTGTGTAATATGTTTAATTTTTCTCTTACCTGTATGAACAAGTGAAATGCAACTGGTAGAGAAGAATAGTAAGATAGTTATTATAGTTGTCATTTCTGAATCAGTTTCAATCGATTGATTTTTTTCCTTTATTATGGGTTATATATTTTTCTTTGTATGGCCAGCAATTTTTTTATTGCATTCCAGAATTTGGAAATTTTACCATCTTGAGTGCTAAGTATTTCTATATTCTTATAGATATTTTTGAATTTTTTTCTGATGTGCAGTTAAGGTAGAAACCATTTTGATTCTTTCAATGGTTCCTTTTAAGATTTGTCATTTGGAACTGGTATAACCAGTGAGAAAATGCCATTCAGATTACTTTGACTAATGCCTTTTGTATCATAAAGTTTTAAATTTTGGAGGATGGCAAAATGACCTATTTATGGGCTCATACAAGTTCTGGGGATTGTTTCTTCTGCTTCTTTTTAAGTATATCCTTTCCTGACCTTGGTTAGCATTGTCACATACATGCACTAGGTAGTAATTGGTTAAATTCCTTGAGGAGATTCTCTGAAGATCTCTATGTACTGTTTTTTCTCCTGTGTTGTTTTGTATATATGTGGATAATACATACTCCTTGTCCTCCCTTGACTCCCAACTCCATCTTCTCAACTGATGACATTAGGTTCCACATCTGAGCACCATAATCAGCAATTTCCTTTTCCATGCAGTAAGCTGGGACATCTGTAAAGGTGACTCATTTATCTTTCCTGTCTCAGGAATCACTGCTCTTTGCTGCCTGATGTCCAATGTCTGAAAACTATTGTTTTCACTTTCTCTCATTTTTTTGATTGTTTAATCACTTAGGAACCAGATTTGTTCCTGTTAGCCCATCATAGTCAGAGAAGTAGTCCTCACTTATGTAAGGCAAAAAATATATAAACTACATTATATTAAAAATGATTAATATTAGAAAATATTCAATAAATGATGATTACTATTGCTTTCTCATCAGTTAAACTTTATCTTATATAACACCTCTCATATGAAGCCTTCCTAGACTACTACTGTCCAAATGATTTCTTATATTTTCTTCTTCCTACTCATATCACTTCGTATATATACTTTTGAAAAATGACATTTACAAATATATGTTAAAAATTTTGGTATACTTGTGTATCTCTTGTGGCAGGTTGAAGTTTTCAGTCAAACAAGATCTGTCTTTTTGCCTATCTCTAGTTTCCAGCATATATTAAATACTTTAATATTTGTTGCATAAGCAAATAACCACAAGTGTTTTAAAACTTGTATAAATCTTCAGGAGTTGAATTGTTGGTTGGGAAAAAAAGAGAGGTGGTTTGGGAGTTTGAGAACATTTGAAAAAATAAGTGCAGTGAGGGAAGTAGGATTTTAGGGAGCCAGACACAGGTTAAGAGCTGAGGTGGATAATATATAATGAAAATGACAGTGATGAAGATAATAATAAAATAATATAAATAAAGTACCTGTGAAGGTGAGAGAGTATAGAGCGATATAAAATGGAAGATGACAGAGATACCATGTCAGTGAAACAACCTGATGAGACTTTCAGAACACACCTACAATATAAATGGTAATATAATTGGTAATAGTATGCAAATGGGTGCTGTGTGAGCCAATGTAAACTGAACTGTTATAATAGGGGATTTAAAACAAAGTACTGCTCTACTTTTTGAAGTAGATGAAGCTTGGAAGAAAGTGATGGGGATAGATTAGGAAGCAGAAAGGATTTCTAGACACCTCAGGACATAATAGCACAAACACAAATATACTATAGGCCTTAAATAAGCATTGTGTACCAGAAAGAACCAATACACCATGGAGTAAGGTACACTAGGACTTCTCTCTCATTTTTTCCCCCTTGGCATGACTCTGGACATATTACTTAGCCTATCTGAGTCTCAATTCCTTCATGTAAAAAATGGATGGCTGCTGGGAAGATTATATGATTCATAGAGAACATTTATTGTAAATCTGGTAAATAGTGGGCCCAATAACTATTAGTTTCTTCTTTTTAAGGCATTCTTCAACTTTTGATGCGGAAAGGAAAATGCTTCAAGAAGGACTTTGTGATCCCTCATTATTTTGTAAACTGCCTAGGTATAACATACAGAATATAAGTATAATTTCTGATCCCATTTATTGCATATTTACATTGCTAATTAAGGTTGCACTGTATTTTTTGTGGTCCAATACTAAGAACTAGGTTATTTGTATATTAAGTTTCTCATATATTCTAACTTTAATTTGTGTTTAAAACTGTTGGGACTATTGGCTAAACTACACACAAATTAAATCATTTTATCACGTAATTTAATATTTTTTTGAGAATGATTATTTCATACAGAACCTACTCATTAAATGAAAGATAGAAAAGATAAGTATCAGAAATCCTACATTTTCCTGAGTATTGAACCTGTTTTCATTCATTTAATGTATTCTGTGAATCAAATCAGTTTTGATTTCAATTCTTCATTGCTGAAATGATATGAGGCATGGAGTAATATTTACAAACCTCTGACTTTCAAAAGTAATTATACTTTAAATCCCCAATCAATTTATTAAAGACCACTGTTAATGTGTACTTATCCACAAAACTATTTTGGGTACAGGAGATTGTTCTTGCATAACTAAACTAGAAAGCAGAGCAATCTTTTATTTTATCATGGCAAGAAAGATTCAGAACTCCTTCAGTTAACTAACTCTGAATTTGGTTAAGAGAATAAGATAATTTACCCAGTCAACAGAATATAATGATAAACCATAATATTATTAGTGCTACTTTTTAGCATTGTTTTTGATTATTGAATGCTTTCATTGACATGCACAAATCCCAGGTGTCATATATAAGGTTTGTGATCCAAACAAGTGAGTAACCATCTTTGGCTTTCTGCATAGTATCTCACCTGGTAAGTACTGAGTTGGCAAACACCAGGCTTCATCTGCTTCCTTCACTAAGACTGGCTCTTTGCATTTATGAACTTATTTGGGTATTAATGAAAATATTATTGGTAAAGTCATCTTCTTTTTAGCTTAAGACATGCCTCCAGGATGCTTTTAAATATGTTTCAAGGTAATGTTTTGATGAATCTCACAAACTCCTCTGTAGGGCATAAACTGAAACTGAGGAGACAACAATGTTAATAATTCAGCATGTGGCAGTGCTGTGGCTATTAACACATTTATAGTTTACTTGGACAAAGCTTTGCCCAATTAAATGTGCACAGAAATTTAGTCATCTCATTTTAGCCTTGGTGAACATTTTAATTTTTTTCAATTGATAGATGAGATACAGAAAATATTCAGCTCCCTTTAGAGATACTATTTATAGCCCATGGGACTACAAGTTGTGAATTAAAAAAAGTTATTACAATAGTTGCCATCTTGATTTAAAGCAAAGAGTGTGTAAGAATTTTCACATCATATTATGGCTAATTCGGGGTATTTTAAACTGTCCATTTATTCAAAATTTCAAATGAAGTACCTATTTTGGTAATTAGGTCAACACATAACTCTTGTTTTGTTTTGTTTTTGGAAAGATCGAACTCAGGTCTTTGCACTTGCAAGCCAGGCAGCAGAACCACTGAGCTAACTCCCCAGCCCTAACACATAACTCTTAAACCAGGAAATTTATGCATCCTGTGCAAGTAAACTATATACAGCATGTATCAGAAAAACCTAAAACATAATAATAATAAAAAATACATATAATAGGTATACCCAGTGCATAGGACTTAAAAGTTATTTTACAAAAATACTTTCATGAGAAGATAATGTATCTTCTTGTAGTAAATGCCACAGAAATAACATAACTCCTTTTAAATAACTAGTAACCTTAGCACACACCTCATCATTTGTGGGGACTAGAAATAATGTGTCAGGGGCTGGGGATTTAGCTCAGTGGTTTTGCCGCCTGCTGCGCAAGTGCAAGGACCCGAGTTTGATCCCTGGTACCAAAAAAAAAAAAAAAAAAAAAAAAAAAAAAGGAAATAATGTGTCAGTGGCCAAAGTGAAAAGATTCTGGTTCTTAAAATGTGTGGTTTGTTGAGCTGTGTAAATAATCTGTGTCCTAGCATAAAACAACCACATTTTATGATTGAAGCGGAATTATTTTTTTATTTTTATTTATATATTTATTGGTACATTTTAGGTATACAATACATTTACATTTATCATTGGGTGCTTGTACCTGAACATGATGTATCTTAGTTCTTATTTTTTCCCCCATTACCTGTGCACCCTTCACCCCCTCCACCCTTCCCTGTTTACACAGACTGTTTCCATTTTTTTTTCTTTCTCATAATTTTTCCTTTCCTGAAGTGGAATTATTTTAAAGTATCATCTAATCCAGCCTATTTAGCCTGAATGACCATTTTATTGCCAAATTTCCTATTTTAAAGGATAAAAACGCAGAATTTAAACTTTCATATAAAAAGTATATTATTTGGTCTTGGATATGTTTAAATACATATGTCTTTCATTTTGTTGTTGTTGTTGTTTTTGGTACCGTGGATTGAACTTGGGTCCTTGCGCTTGTACGGCAGGTGGTGAAACCACTGAGCTAAATCCCTGGCCCTTAAATACACATGTCAACCTAGAAGTCTTTACATTTAAATTGAACAACCAGGAGGAAAGGCTTATAAATTTAAAAAGTTGTTATAGTGGCAAAATGTGGTTACATTACTTATTGATGACATTGACAATAAAACTGAAAGGAAATAAAGAAATAAAATGGAGACTATTTAGTTTTGGCTGTTTATAAAGCAGTTTAAACTTTTAATAAATTTCAATAGTCAGCGACTTATAGTTCAGTATTATATTTTCATGAACATAAATCTTCAAATAGGCAATTATGGCCACATGATATATATATGGAGTTAATGATGATAATTTGCCACTTGTGTCATGAAGCAACTCTTTTTTTTTTGATACCAGGGATCGAACTCAGGATCTTGTGCTTGCGAGGCAGGCAGCAGAACCACTGAACTAAATCCCTGGTCTATGAAGCAACTCTTATTGATCCCAATGTACAAATTTCCATAGTTTAGACACTAAGTCTTTAGTGTCTAAAAAATGTGAATTAAAAGGAAAATAATTTAACAGTATGAAAGTGTCATTCTTGTCAAGAAATCATGCATAAGTTCTGAAAATATGTTTTAAAAATTAGAAATATATTTTTAATGGATTGGATCCATTCAAAGAATTTGTGGGAGTATCTTCCATTCTACTGTGGTAGTAATAAATGGCATTGTGCTACAACTTTAGTAATAAAAGTGGAATGGATTTTAAACCATAAGCTAGTTTAGTAACATTGGCTCAATTTCTTTCCACTTCTGTGTCCCTTGCAAAGGAGAATGTGCTACATCTCTATAAAGAACTTGAATTTCTCTTGCTTTGGTAAATCATAAAGTCCAACTTGGCTTTTGACACAGTCAAAGCTACTTGGATTAGGTAAAGCTGATCTTAAAAGGAAAAATTGGATGCTCAGCAAACCCTAGCAGATATTTTGACACACACTTGGAGCTGATAAGAGTTGCCATAAATTTAAACATTACCTTTCCTAGCACAGAAACTATACTAATAAATGGCTTTGAATATTTTATGAATGACTGAGGACCCTGCTTTGCTAATAAGTCCTCTGGAAAGCTGTGACTTTTTGGGATAGTTTTACTTTTGGAAGAAAGCATGTTGAAGAGAAGCTACTGATGAGGTGTCATATAATTTTACAAGTTGCATAACTGCTTTTAACTACTAAACTATCTCTGATTAAGATAACAATGGAGCTTATAATTTTTTCTGAACAGCTGCTGCTACAGGGGGTCATTACCTTGGAGAGCTGGAAAATAATTGTACTCCTGGTACATGAGTTATGTAGTCTTGTGTTTTACAGCAAAGCACAAAGTTTAAAGCCTATAGAAGAATGTTATTTGAAAGCTGTCAAACCATGTTAAAAAAGACTGCATCGTCAAAAGGCCCTGGTGGCCATGATTCTGCATGTAGCCTTGTCTTATTCATTATAAAATGCATGTTTATAAAGTTCCACAGCGCATCCAATTCCCAATTCACTTATATCAGCAAGACTTAACTTGCTCATTAATCTAAATTCTTTTGCAACTTTAATCTACATGTTTAATTAATCATAAAATGAGGCGGTAAGTAATTTCAGCAATGTGTGGCTTGTTATCAGATGCATTTAATCACTCTTCTGTGAGCTCATTTGGAAACACCTGAAGATGTCGAGTGCAGTTTGAATAAGCATAAATTATTCTTTGTCAGTGTACTTCACTCAACTAATAAGACATTAATTTAAAAGGCACTGTTTGTCATTTTTAGATCTTTACCAATATTTTTAGCTTAGCAATATAACTCTAATTGTATATATGATTCTGAACTAGTGCCCGACATAGGAAAGGGTAAGAGTTTAATTCACTTTTCTTATTTACATGTAATTATGTCATGTAATCTTAGTTTTTAATGAGGATTAACCATCTTGTAAGTATTCATATGCTTTCGGAATAAGGTACTAATGAATTATAGTTGGAAACATTATTTATTGGTACAAAGGCTTGTAATTCCTTGTTTCCTGCCTAGGTTAGGAATGAAAGGCCATGAGGTTTACAAGAGTACATTAATTTGAGGATAAAAGTACTATACAGCGTTATAAGTTATAGATGTTAACATAAAAAAATTCAAGTATAATAGCTACATTTTGCTATCTCATATAATAGTATAAATAATGTTTACATGGGGCCAAGAAACTTTAAGTAATGACAGTCTTATTTTCCCCTAGTCTTTCAACAGTCTTGCACAGTTGATGATGGCAATTTTTAAAAGGCAAAAAAGCCCCCCCAAACAACAATAACAAAACCCACTCACAGCTTCAGAGCAAAAAAGATTCATGAGAGCTAAATGAGTTATATATCTCAATGTCAGGAGTATGGGAATAAAAACTACATTTTATAGGATGTCATCACCTGTCCTGTTTATGCCATGAGAGCAGTGACACATGGTAAGAATAATTATCTCAGTGGAAACAAATTTATTTACCTGCTGTAGAGCATCCCTGTTCATCTTACTCATGAACTCATCCCACTTGTATGCTGTCCATGGATTGTCAGCAGTGAGCCAGAGGGAATGATTCCTGAAAAAGGAAATATTGGTTCGAGCTGAAATATAACCATATTCTCTATTTTTATTTGATGTGCATATCTCTTGGGCGTCTCTTCTTTCTTCAGGGATCCTTTACACTGAACTGATAGTTTTTTATATGTCCATTTATTATGCTTTATGCCATATGACTATGTAAAATTTTTTCTTCTTATTTTCTTTTCTAAGAAAAAACAAAATCCCAGAAAATTTCATTTATATGGTTCAAGTCACACAGGCCATAGTAGTGCATTGCAGTGAAATGCCATTTGCCCTTGTTTCACTCGAAACACTATACATTATTTTCCTAGAACTACTGATGAAAACTTCAAACACTGGGGCCTCTTCAGGATTATCTTTGAAAAAGAACATTTCATTTGAACTTAATTTTCTTCATAAGAATATCTTCTCCTTCCCACATTCCTTATAATCTTAGTATATATAGACATATCTATATGAATGCTTAATGTTGGTTTTTCTTTCTTTTCTGTTTTTTGAGGTGCCGGGGATTGAACTCAGGGCCTTGCACATGTGAGACTAGCCCTCTACTATTGAACTATAACCCCTGGGCCTATTCATTTTTCTTGATATGAAACCTCAAGCTTCTTTAACTTCCGTTTCCCTAGAAAACTTATGATGATTTTCCCAAATGGGATTATTTTCTAACTTGCTGTTATAGGTGCAAAGAGAGAACATAGTAGCCCTCTCCCACCCCAAATGATATATGGGAGGCCTGTCCTGTTGTCCTGTTGGGTCCTTCTACACAAAGACAATGATTTACTTTACAAAATGCCACATGTTAACTGTAACATGTTAACTATAGTTTTTAGTCTGTGTGACATACTGCAAGGGGAGGATGTAAACTCAGTTCCATGTAGTTTATATACTTTTAGGTATTTGAGTTTGTGCTTATGTAGAGATACGTCCACTTTATCCAAATGTACCCAGCACACTTTTACATTGACACCTTTACTCCTTTACTCAGTTACAAACAAGGACATATCACTTCCTCAATAGAAACTTTACAGTTGATCAAGATAAAAAATATCCATACTGATGAACCATTGCAGTGAGTGAAACAGAATGAGTGGTGATTCTGTGCCTAGCTGCACTGACAGAGACAATTAGCAGGTCTCTCTCTCTTTCTCTCATGCATAATGTCTATGGCTGAAGAGCAGTATGCTGATGAAAAAAGGGATTACTAATGGCAGACCTGGAACATCTAAAGAAGGAGTGAGGAGTATGTATAATGTGGTGTCTGCTAGCTCATACACTCTTGGGGGAGATATTTGGAAGTCCTGAGTGGACATTAGAGTCTTCAGCTGTTGTGGGACTTTAGGCTCATCAGATGAATGAGAATGTCATAGTGCAGTCAGTTACAGGCACCAGACTGACTTCCTAAGTTTCAATCCTTTATATTTAAAATGGGAGAACCATTACATATTCAGTTCTGGTTTATTTTACCTAAGGAGAAGCTCTAAAATCTACCCCTCACACCAGTTGCTTAAACAAGTAGAATTCTGTTCTAATTTTCACTAAGTCTATGTGTTCTTTCCTGTGAAGACCTTTGTAATTTATGGCCATCCATTTTTGCTTTGGATCCTAGCTTTGCCTGTGAACATTTGTTAGCTTTTCTATAGCAATCTAGTTTTTCTTAATCATTTAAAATTTACTTTTGTCAGACGATTATTTAGACATTTTACAAATAAAGTGCATTTGGTGACTTTATGAAAAGTTCTGATGGTCGAGTATGAAGATCTGCTTATGTGGCTGTTTTATAGATTCATGTAGCAGGCAAGACACTGGATTGTACAGATGGTTAAATGCACATTAGTTATTTCTCTGGAATTTTCATGAGAATGAATTGACTTGTAGTATCTTTCTTAGTACCCTTGATTTAGAAATTTTGATCTGTTTTACAAACAGTATTTGGGTTATTTTTATTTAGAAGAAAATGTCAAGTATATTTTTCCCATTACCTACAATACATAGTATTGGCATATGGTTTTTACTCTTGCCAACATTATCAGCAATGTGCTATAACCATTAATAATCGTTTGTTCATACTCCCAAGTATTGTATTTGAAAATCTCAGACTTCATATCTAAATGATGAAGTAATTCGGACTTCATATAAATGACAAAGTAATTTATAACACTCACATTGAATTCTTGCTACTTTTAAAAAATTGTACTTCTCTTCGTAAAGCATATGACCTACTTAAAAGTTAATAGTTACCTGGAATTTTAAAAAGTATTTTTTATATCACAGAAAGATTTCTCTGTTTTGCCTGAGTGTATTTGTAGACAGTTTCCAACTTAGTAATAGGTAAAGTTCTAAAAGTCTGTTATTTAGAATAAATATTTCATGGAAACCTTGTCATAGGTGGTAATTTGGTTCCTTGGGCAAACTGCTGAAACTCATTTATTCCATAATATATCTGAATAATATTATTTATAGTAGTCAAGTAGATAGCTACAGTTAAGTATTTAATTTCACTTTGAATTCTAATTTTAATAATATTCTTATGATAATTTTTTTATAAGAGGGATTTGATTTATCTTACCTCCACTCTAACAATGCAATGAAAATGAAAACCTTTTGAGATATAATTTGGGAGGTGAGGAATACTTCTTGATGTCTCTGGCTGTGGGAAGAAACTGGGTATTCTGGCTGAAGTAGGAGGGAATGGGTGACCCCGGTGGCCATGGTATAGAGAAAGATGTTTATTTACATATAATTGTGCTCCCATATTTCGAGAGTGAAGATGGAGCATTCTATATGTTGAGGAGCCAAAGGACGGAGAAACCCAATGCTTGTACTCATTCACCACATTCCAAGTGTTTTCATTGTATCTCTTCTACTAACTCCATCACTCCACCCCCACATTTTGACTCTTGGCTTTTCAATGGTAGCACTTGTGAGAATATTTAAGTTTCTAATACCAGAACAGATTTGGAATATATGACATATTAGGTCTTATATGAGATAAAGTGATATATATATAATATATGTATGTATCTAAAATTAAATATTCCTAAATATATGAAAACACAAATGAAGACCAGCAGTTCATTATGGCTTAACTACATTACGTCCTGTAAAAGTATGTGAAGAAAACCATTTAAAAGTAAAAGCAAATAATAGAAAAATTTCTTGATCACATATAAAGCACCATTTTAACCTCAGGAATTTTGAATATTCATTCCTTTCACTTCAAATCTTGCAAATTGCAATATATAATCTCCAAAGGGAGAAAATATGAAAAAAAGAGAAGAGAATAGTGGGGAGAAATGAGGGGAATGGTATTTAAAAGACTCTAAGATTTAACAGTTTGGGGAAAACAGTTTAATGAGCTATGGATAAAACATAGGGAATTTAGTTTCCTAAGGAAGTACATTGCTCAAAGTATAGGAGAAAGTGCTTGGCAATTCAACCCTTGTACTTTTCTTAAGCTGGAAAATTTAAAAAGAAAAGTAGAAACATTTGACAAACTGAAAACTCAGCTGACTTCATGCCTATCAAATAAAAAAAATCTGATTTTTCATCATCTGAGCACATAGTTGGGTTATGCACAAAGCTATCCAGTGCATAGGTTGCAGTGGCAAGGAGCCAACAGTGAAATCAAACTCATAAGCACCCTATAGACAACCCCTTAAATTAACTGCTGTGCTGTTGCCAGCTGTACTGCCGGGGAACAAGAGCTGTATAGATTCCTGTGGAATGACTGGGTTGCTTAATGCAGCGTGATTGACTCTCTTCCTGCCTCTGTTCTATTTGGCTGGCAGCTGACCACCATACTGTTTTGGTTAACATAAGACTGAAGTGAACACAGCCACTTATATGCACCTTCTTCTTGTATACTATCTTAACGCTCCCCCCATATACCTTCAAAAACAGGAATAAATATGAGAAAAGGAAAAAATGGAAACAAAGTCTTTGTAAATAGGGAGAGGTAGAGGGGTTGAAAGGAGGGCAGGGGAATGGGGAAAAAATAAGAACCAAGATATATCGTGTAAAGGTACAAATTCCCAATGATGAATGCCATCATACTGTACATCTAAAATGTACCAATAAAATTAATGAATTAAAAAAAGAAGAGAGGAAGATTACTTTCTTCAAGCAAATTAAGTTACTAGGTGACACTTTGCTGTCCCTTTTTTTTTGAGGGGGGTAGAGAGTTTGAGACAGAGACTTGCTATGTAGTTCAGGCTGGCCTTGAACTTACTATGTAGTCCAGGCTAGCCTTGGACTCATGGCAATGCTCCTGCCTCAGCCTCCGAGTTCTGGGATTACAGGTGTGCATCTTCTGGGATTACAGGTGTGCCGGCTTGCTGTCCTTTTAGTCTACAGATTCATCAGATTTTTAGAAGAGTCATTTACTTGACCTCTTACTTATAAATATCTGAATTTATTAGATGTCAAAAAATGACAGCGTAGATTCTTCTCACCATATTAACTTTTCTTCATTTTAAATCATTGCTTGCTTCATAATTCTAGAGTTAGAAAAGTTATTAGGCAGCCATGTAGTCTTTCTTTTCTTAGAAGAAACTAAGAGGTAGCTTCTTCTGTATTGCAGTCTTCTAAATAAGATCTGCCACAGGGTACTAGACAGCCTCTATTGCCAAATTCCATGAATTAGAGAAGCTTGAGTAAATGTTGTTGGCTGTTTCTCCATTACATGAAAGCTCATATATTCAGTTGCTCTAGTTTCCATTAAGTCAGCGAACTTGCAAACTTTTCTGACAGTAACTCAAAGTAAGAAATAAATTTATATGCTGACTTAGTATGTAATGTCACTGAATAAAATGTTTTCATTAATATTTGTTCTTTAAAAAATTTTATTAGTACGTTTGCAGTTTGTACAGTTTACAGCCATCTTGTACATTTACAAACTAAGCTTGTTTGCTTTTCTTCTTTTTAATCCCTTTCTCCTTCCTCCCCTGACTCCTCCAGTTCCCCTATCCTATTTTTCATTGTTGATATTATTAATCTTAGTTCATGTTATGGCATATGATGTTTACATTAATCGAGGTTATTAGGTTCCTGAACATGGCATATCTTTATTCTACTTATTTCTCCTCCTCCTCCTCCCCCTTTGCCCTTGTTCCTTTGGTTTACTTCCCTATTGCAAGAGATCTATCTCTTTATTTCCTTTTATCCATTCTTTATCATTCACTTTGTGCTTTGCCTCACTCAAATGAGAGATACCATATGGTATTTAAGCTTATGTGTCTGGTTTATTTCACTCAACATTATGCTTTTCGGGTGCATCCATTTTCCTACAAATATGTCTAATTTGTCATTCTTTATAACTAAGCAGTATTCCATTTTATTTCTTTATCCAATCATCTGTTGATGGGTATACAGGGTGCTTCCAGGATTTAGCTATTATGAATTGTGCATAAACTTTGGTATGGATGTATTGCTGAAGTAAACAACATTTATTCTTAATATGTGCAGTATATTTTTCTTTCTTCCTCTTCCTTCACTTTCCCTCTCCTTCCTTCTTATTTTTCTTTTAAAATAAAATGCAGATTAATTCAGAAAGTTGATTTTTATGACTCATTCAATCCATAGTTTGAAAAATATTACATTAGAGTAAGCAGTTTTCTTCCTTTTTATTTTCTTCTTAAGAATATCACAATTCTTGTTCTTTGGTCTATTACTGTATTCCAGGAACTAAGTCCCTACAAATATGTCTAATTTGTCATTCTTTATAACTAAGCAGTATTCCATTTTATTTCTTTATCCAATCATCTGTTGATGGGTATACAGGGTGCTTCCAGGATTTAGCTATTATGAATTGTGCATAAACTTTGGTATGGATGTATTGCTGAAGTAAACAACATTTATTCTTAATATGTGCAGTATATTTTTCTTTCTTCCTCTTCCTTCACTTTCCCTCTCCTTCCTTCTTATTTTTCTTTTAAAATAAAATGCAGATTAATTCAGAAAGTTGATTTTTATGACTCATTCAATCCATAGTTTGAAAAATATTACATTAGAGTAAGCAGTTTTCTTCCTTTTTATTTTCTTCTTAAGAATATCACAATTCTTGTTCTTTGGTCTATTACTGTATTCCAGGAACTAAGTCTCTTCCACAGGATATTAATTATATTGCCTTATTTTTATAAAATCATTAGGAAGATAAATTTTATACTCCACTAGGAGCAAATAAACTATTAATAGCATGTATTGTTTTATTGTGCCCAGGTGTTGTGTTAATTTATATATATTTATAATATATATGAGAAAGAGAGAAGGAAAGGGACTTTTTTCCAGTTAATCCTCTACCCTGTGAGGTAGAAACTATTATGCCCATTTTTTTATTGTGCCCATTTTTATAACTGAGGATCAAACTGGTATATCAGCTTTCCCAATGGTTGCTAAAAAGAAAGTGGTAGAGCAAGAATGCAAATTCAGAGTTGTTTTCATCAATGGGCATGCTCTTTCCCTCAATCCTAATAATTTTTGAAATTTGAATTTGAGAATATCAAGTGTCTTTGTGAAATGTATGTATCACAAAGAAAAGCAGATTTGTAGTAATTACTGGATAATATTATAAATTGAAAGTTCTTGATAAAATATTTTTCTTTCAACAAAAATAAAGGAAGAAAGAAGGAATGAAAAAAAGAAATCCTCTGGAGCTATGGATAGAGAAACTGACTCCTCTATTTCAATCTTACATAATTAAATACTGTAAGAGTCTTATTTTTATGGAAAAGAAATAGGTATACATGGAGTGACATCTTATTTTACAGCCTAGGATATTTTAGAAATTCATAGGAACTCAAACATGAGTGAAGAATTTTCCTTTCAATTTCTATAATGATGTTTTTTGAAGAGAAAACAGAAGAAAAAACGACCATCTTTCCTAGTTTTGAAGAAATACTTCTTTATGTGTATAATACATTGGAGAAATTGTTTGAGATTATTTTGACTATGCAGAAATGTGACCACCAAAATTCTTAACCAAGGTTTAGGGCTATTGGATGAATGAAACTAGTTAAGTCAAATGAGTACTGTATTTGTGAAAGTAATTGATTTACATCATTTTTCCAATGCTTCTCTGTAAAAGAGGTTATATTTTAAAAAGAAAATAATAGGTGCAGTTGGCTTTTTTAACTTCTTTCCTCTTCCCAACCTCTGCCACATTCCTGGATTTAACAGTAGACAACTTCTGTCTCTTTCTCCTTTTCCCCTTTCCCTCTTTCTATCTCTTCTTTTTTTCTCCTCTAAGTTCCCCTCTTCTTCTCTACCATTCTTCCCTCCAGTTTGTCATCTCTTCTGTACCTTCTTTAATTTTTCATTCATACATGCAATCTTTACAATTTCATTTATTCTTGTTCTCCTATTAAAAAGATAATTCTTACATCTTTTACGTAAGATGCATAAGGATTTTTTGCTCCTTAAAAGGATTATCTAGAAAAATAATGTCCCTTCTGTTTTCTTACATGTTTTTCTTTATTTATTTTATATCCCAAATACAGTTTTAGAAATATTATTTTATTTCTGGAAAATGTTGAAATAGTGCCTTCAACTTTGTATCTTCCCTTGAGTAAATTTGTCTGTGGTTATTATATGACCATTGGAGAGAAAACCAAAGATTTCCCATTGAAATTAGCATTGATCCAGACAGTTCTGGCATACTAACTATACATAAACATTCTTAAGCACATTTTAATGTAAGAAGATGGACTTATTCAATATGTGATTCCTGTGTCTGCTACAGAGGAGATTTGAGAGCAGGCAGATGTAGGTGTACTGGATTAAGCCTCATGAAACTCAAGGTTGAAATTCTAAAAGCAACTTCCTTGAGGGAGCTCAGACAAGGTAGAACAGAATGAACTTGAATTAAGGGTGCTATTACAAAAATGTGCTTTGAGGCCAGAAGAAGGTAAGAAAAAGTATTTTTAGTGGTGAGAGAGTGCAGAAAGAACATGATCAGTAACAGGCAAGGACTGAAACATGTTGATGAAGCTCCTTAGTAGTTCTGTGGATAGACAGACTTGATTTATGAATAAGGATATGAAAATATCCACAGACACATGGCTGCAACCATGTTGGACAGATACACAAATCATGGGCCAATTTGGAGTGTGTTGTTAAGTAGAGTTACAGTGCAAGAAATAAAGCAAATGTATATTCAGATAAGATGGGAAATGAATAGTAATCATTATTAGTTGACTTACAGAGTTGATAGATTATATAAATTAGTTTCCTTGATTTATTGAATCTAAAGTAATGAGTCTAATGTTATTCTTGTGTTACCTTGTTTATATATTTTAATATAAATCTTTAGGTAGAATCTAAGCCTGTACATTTAAATATATGGATTCTGCTCTTTTTTGGGGGTGGTGGTGGTGAGACAGGGCCTTGCTTTGTAGCTCAGGCCAGCCTTGTACTCATGGTGAGCCTCTTCCCTCAGCCTCCCGAGTGCCAGGATTATAGGTGTGTGCCACCACCCCCAGTTTGGGGTCTACTCATGATTCAGGATTCTTCCTTGCCTTAGAATCATGTAATACTATAGAAATATCATCTCCATATAGCACCGTAGATTCTAGTAATTAATAATGTGACAAATACTTTTTGTGATAGAGCAAATACAACAAAATTGTAAGTATGATTACTATATGGATGTTAACTTTCTTTGTTTTGTTCTCTGACTTTGGGTTTCAAATACAATATAGCCATGATCAGCCTTCTGGGTCACAAAGAAGAATTGGCTGAAAGTGGGCACATTTCCTACTCTTCTAAGCCTTCTTCCTACTCTTTACCACTCTTAATTTCACTGTTGGTTCATCCAACTTTCTCTAACAAAGATACACACACTACTTCTCACTATTTTACATTTCTTATTAGTTTCATCAAATCCAGGCAGAGTAGAAGCCAATTGTGCATATAATATTAGAATAATTTGACAATAACAACCTGCTTTAGGACATATTTTCTGGGTTGTATATGTTTTTAGGTAAGGGAACTAACATTTATTGAGTAAGGGAGGTAAGAGGAACTAACATTTATTGAGTACTTACATATGTTATCTCATTTAATTTTATTTTTGGTACTGGGGATCGAACTCAGGACCTTGTGCTTGCAAAGCAGGCAGCAGCACCACTGAGCTAAATCCCCAGCCCTATCTCATTTAAGTATTATAAGCGCTCCATGAAGTAATGATTAGATTTAGATAAAGAAACTGTTGTCAATAAACAACTCAATTAAAGGAGAAAAATTGCCATATATTCTTATTATAAAGGGAAACACTGTAAGAAAATGCCAACTTATCCTTAACATAATCATGGCCTGAGATGAGAAATAAGTAAGATGAAAATGTCAGAAAAGTGAATGGTAGGACAAGAGCCATTTCCACTTGCCTTACTTCCACAGTAAATTTTTGAAAATTTTGTATTTAAAGAGGTAAATAATATTGTAATTAGTATTACCTTATGAGTTACCATCTTAGAAAAGACAGAGATTTATTTTTCTGCCCAAGTAGGAAAGGGAGTCTTGGTAGAAACCAACACCAACTATTTTTAGCATGTTCATTTAATTTGATTCCTGGAAAATGTATCCTTTGATGTCAAAGGGACTTTGATTTAAAAAATTCTAAAATAATATATTTTCATAGCTTCTACTTCATGCTGTCCCATTTCAAATTTAATTAATAACTACCAATTTTTAAACAAAATACTGAAAAAATAGATAAGACTACATGTTCTAAAAAACGCACAGGACTCCCTCCCTCCTTCCCTTCCTTGTTCCCTTGACTAGATCTGGTTATGCTGTGCATGCTAAGCTCTAACTCCTGGGCTCAAGTTATTCTCCTGCCTCAGCCTCCTGAGTAGTTAGGACCACAGGTGTGTATCACTATGCCCATGTTTTTTTTTAGTTGAAAAATTTTGTAAAGATTTTTGTCAAGCACCTGACACTGTGGCTGGTTTCTAACAGATGCTAAATAATATTATTGAGATGAATGTGGAAATAAATACTGTATGGGCATGCTCATTATTTCATTCTTTTTGTTTTTCAATCAAGAGGCATTTACTGAAGGCTTACTATGTTACAGGTAGACATATTTGAGATTTAAATGTTAATAACACACTAAAGCCTGTTTAAGTAGCTCAATACTCTAATGCAGAGATATGTAAAGAGAGAAATTATAACATATTTGTCTTTTAATCAAGATATGAGTGAAGAAACAAAGAAATTTGAAATTTACCAGAATTGGGGAAAGGCTTCATGAATAGATTAACATTTGATCTGCTTCATGCAAGAGTAGTAGGTATTTACTGCAGGGTGCATGGAGATAGAGTATTCTAAGATGAAGATATAATATTTGTAAAAGTGCTGAGACATTAAGTATGTCTGGTGTGTTTTGGAAATTATAATAAGTTCAATATGATTGTCACAGATGCGGCAGAGGGAATGAGGAAAAGATTAGACTGAAAAGTATATTTGAGATTTTAGTAGTACAATCGACTATTTCCTGACAAGAACCTGGAAAATGTTTAATTTCAGCTCACTAACTTCAGTAAGATGTATATTTTTCTAGGGAATTATCTGGTTTATTAGCTCTCCATGGGATACACTTTTTAAATGATGAGATTGTGTAGAGTGTGACTGTTTGAAAGGAATTTGGAATAATGTATCACAAAAACTGTTGATCGCTTTTCCTTAAAATAGTCCTTTTTGAGTTTTTGAACTTCCCTATACATTGCTAGCCAATTAATTTGCTAGACAACTTGTAGATCAGTCAGAAGGTTCTAAATTGTAAGAAGTAAAGATACTGGATTCTAAAATCCTTATGATTAAAGTTTTTATTTCTATTTAGAGAAAAATATGAATATGCAAAGTATGAGTGCACATTGTCTTGATAGCTTCAGGAAAGTGTTAGTTGGTTGTAACTGAGTTTTTTGTTTCTGTGAGCTATTTATGATATATACTCTTAAAGGCTTTATTCCAGATAGAGGTTTCATTTTTATGTAAGGAGAAGGTCAGGCTTTGCAATATTTGTTATTTAAAATTTTGTTTTCTTCCAGAGAAACACCTCAGAGTCTCCCAACTTCATTTTAGTAAAATTATATAGTTCTTTCAACTTGAAATTGCTTGAATAGGTCACAAATAGATTATAGAAAACATGATATGCTTTATAAGTCAAAAAGTTTTCCACCAAGTAATACCAGCAGTGAAAATTGTCAGAGAAACAACTAATTAATCTCTGCTCCTTTACAGCTGTTTAATGCAATGCATAACTAAAAGTCCTGTTAAATTAATTAATGATTTCAATTATGAACTTTTCTCCAAAATGTTATGATTCGTATCAGGCTGATAATGCAGTGACCTGGGAGTGTGAAATCTGTGTTATGAAGAGAGTCGCCAGTTAATTGATTCACAAATTATTTAAAGTTTGTTGCCCCCAAGGGAGTGCTCAGTTTCATGACAGTCATTTCTTAAAGTGTACAAACTCCTTTTCCACCTTAAGGATGTCTTCAGTTATTAAGCATGGTAAAATACCAGCATGTTTCCAGAGCTGGGAATAATCTCAACATTTATGATTTAGAATCTGTAGGTGAATATGTGGAGGTTAAATCTATCAAAAGGAGAAAAAGGTTAACTAAACTTGTTTCTCTTTTGTGGCGGTCTTTTCTGTGCTTTTACTTTAGTAATTTTAAATAGTTTTCTAAATATCACCCATTTAATTTTATTTTTTTTTGCATTTGCTATACATTGAGCATATGTCACATTAAAAGACAACATAATTATGCATTCTGAAGAAATTCTGAATGGGTAATAACACAATATAAATTGTTTTGATAACTGCTAGTTGAAGTATTTGGGTTGCAGGGTGGGGCTAAAATGCCAGCCTAACAGTTGCAAAGGGAGCTGATTTAAAGCAAGGGCAATTTCTGTTGGATACCTTATGTCTTCATAGTACACAGGAAAAAGTTAAGTGTCATGTAAACTTGCTTCAGTCTGGTTATTTTACGCAAAATTTAAATAATGAAGTATACATATGTACAAGGAGAAGAGAGGGAATCAACATTACCAATATTTTATAATACATATATCAATGTTTTATTAATATTTTTATGCTGGGGTTGGACTATAAGTGAGTATCCTTTCCTGAGTGCCCATGCCTAACTAAGGTGAAAGGAAAGAGATGATTCTAAGGAGAGGTTTTTAATCAGGTAGAGAGGGCAGCAGGAAGTTCTCTGAATGTGAATTGTGGCTTCATTGAAAGGCGGCTCTAGACTCCCTTTTGTTCCACACACATACTTGGGTTTAATCAATAGTTTAGAAATCTACTGCTCTTAGGGTGACTGAACAATATTCTTCTGTAGCTTCACCCCAAGTTGATAAGCAGTATGAAAAAGAATTTTTATTTACCATGACAAAACACTGTTTCTTTTGAGAAATTCCTCTCAGCTCTGAATGGACAGATGTATTTACAGGATGGAGCGGGTCACTTATATTCTGGACAGACAGCAGGTTTGCAAATTTTACTTGTTCTGATGAGTCTTCTGTTTCACTTCTTCATTTTTTTTAACCCAAGAAAATTGCCCAAAGAGAAGACAAATAGAGAAACAGTATTATTAAAAATAAGTTTATCTTTGTTAAACTTGCCGCAGGGCAAAAAGAAATGGACTTGAAAAGGAAGTAAATTTATACTAATTTTTGCATTGTAGGAAATGTACTATTTTAGACACTGACTGACTGCTTCTGTTTTCTAAAATTAAGGAGCCTATAATCTCAGCGCCATTAACAAGTGCTGTCATTCAGATACACAGTGTCTGGCTGATTTAAATAAAATGAAATGAAGATAGTTGTTTCTGGTCCCTTGGCTTCACTCATTGCCATAAACATATGCTCTGTGTCCCGCTTCTTTCCATCTTATTTATGACTTTAATTTGTTGTGTGGGCTGCGCTAGAAATTAAATTTAATATAATTCTCCAAGGGACCCTGTCATATAATAACATGGTAATTTCTGTGTATCCTTTTGAAAAATGAGGAAATTAATTCTTCCTGACATGTTCTAATTATTCCAGTGTGAACGGCAAATCCGTTTTTCCTAGCCCCTGAAGTGTTATAGGCAAATGGCTGGTGTTCAAAGCTGAGGTGCTAATGCTGACCAGCAGTGCGTTTAATTTGAAACATGAGCAGACACCTTTCAACACACCTTTGTAATATTGGAGTACTTTACAGAAATTAATTCACTACTTATTTGGCAGCTTAGCCTTGGGGTTATGTTTTTTTATTCATCAATACTATAGTTATGTTAGCATAATGTTTCCTATTTCCTTCAGTACTTGGTGTCTATGTATGGAACTTAAAACATGCACTAGATAGTTCAGCTCTGTGAATGGAAGAGAATCCAGGCACTTCAGAAATACCAGTTGTGTGCCAAATTGTGTTTACACTTTATAGAGAGGTGTAGCAAGGTCTTGAATATTAAACTTAATTATAGTCTATGGTTAGCAGTTTTAGCTGAAATTACCTAGTGTAGATATTATTGGGACAATCTTGATGTGAAAAGACAGCTATAGACTGCTGTCCTGGTATAGATTTCAATTGTAGAAATCCATTTTTTTACATGAGGAATGATACCATAAGCAGCCAGTTTGTGAATTAAATTTACAGACCACGAATCTCACAATCTGAACTCTTCTAAGAATGAAGTAGCTCTACCTTGGGAGATAAAGGATTGAAGCCATCTTTGAAGCTATTGGCCATGTGTGACTTACTATTCACTAACATCAAATGGAAGGTCCATGTGATATTCTTTAGAGGAATTGCTTTATCTGTGATCTTTATTGTAAAACTGGCTATTATATACATTTCAGTAATCAAGTCAATTTTTTGTGTCAGTTCTAATGCAATTTCTTTGTTTTAGTGAGAGGTTGATAAATGCTGCTATGCATGGCCATTTATTGTTACAATTAACAAGAAAAATGAATGCATGAGATTCTACTTAAAATAAAGTAGAAATTCAACTAAACTTAAATAAAAGAAGTAGAATTGTGTTTGGAGTGTCTGTAATGAAGGCTTTCTGTTTATCTGTTTTTATATTTCCATATTACATTCTTTTAAATTTTAACTGAAAAAGGAGAAATTGGAATGGCAGTGTAATTATTCTGATAAATAGTATTAATATTGCCCATAGTTTTCTGATGACCGTTAAACTGCTAGATATTTAATGTTATTCTCTCCATCAATCTGTGGGCAGCTGTCAGATTTACATTCTCTAAGCTTTCCTTTCTATAAGACATGGAAAAAGCGGGATTCTTTGGCTGGGAAACGGGGGAAAAAACAACAACATTCTTCTTCCCATTCAAGTACATGTCCCTTTTTACTGTTCTGGTTCATGCAAGGTTATTCTAAGATTACTCCTGTGTCTTTGTAAGGTAAGGAGATGAAAGATGGTATTGGCAAAAAAAGTGGGAACAAGTAAATCCCTTCTTATACCCATAGAGATTTTGAGTTGTTCAAGATTTGCTGACTATGGACTTCTGCTCCAGGAAAGGAAGGAAAATCTACCCATTTGGCCCTTCTTTTCCTTTACCCCCTTCCCCTTTTTTCTTTTTACTGATTAACACCAAAAAGCAGAGGTGGGGGCTAGACCAGATCCTGCTCTCAGCAGTTTAGACCCTTTCCAGAGCCTGATGCACCATTTATATGGGTCCTAATAAACAATATAGAATTTACTGCACATCTAATATTATTCAAAATGAAGGATTCATAAGAACTTGTTGACCAAGTTAAAATAAGCTGCTCATATGTGCAATTTTGCATATACCTAGTTCCATTCTCTTTCTAGGAGAGAAACTGCAAACATTTTTATATGCTTCCATCTCAGGATGCTTCAACCAGTGTATTCAGCAAAATAAATGAAAAGAGGTAAATATCTACTAATTTTGAAATTTTTTCTTTTAAAATATTACTTAGGCTCAGTTTTTGATCATGTCAACTCTGAAAAATCTTATAATTTCTAGTTAGATTTGACAAAACTATATTAAATTTATTTCTATACATTCTTTACTTGACTCAAAGCAACTTAGACATATGCTAAATTTTATTTAACATAGATAAATTATAGATTTTTTATACATGTATATATGTAAAACATATGTATACACACAAAAAATTATATATTTCCAAAAGGCCTATACTTGATTCATATTTTCTTGTTAAACTCATCAATACCATCAGTATGTTTATTTCATAAATCAAATTCATTTATTTTGTAAGATTATACAATTTTATTTTAACCAGTAAATGGAGTTAAGCTCTTTCCTACACTTAGACATACTTATATTTTTACAACAGTCACAATAAACATATACCAGGCACTGTACTAATCATTTTGTGTTGTCTCATGTGAAACTAGAAATAACTCTTTGAGGCAGTTATTATGATATATATTTTCTCCCAATTTTACTGATAAGAAACTGAACACAGAGTAAGTAATTTGCTCTAATTAAATATTTTACAGGTACAGGAATAAATATTTTAACATATTAGTTGGTTAGCACAGTGCTAGGTACACAGTAAGCCTTCACTCAATGTTAGTTGCTGTTATGTTTTTGGTGATAGGGCACTTGTGGGTCCTTAATTTCAAGAAATATTTGTTGAATCTCTTTGTTAATATGATGTTGGAGGTTATTATGGTGAAGGAAAATTAGATTAGTTGGTATTTAAACCTAATTTATGAACTCAGGTACTTATAAGAGTTTTGATCTTAATGGACATATACAAATATTTTACAAATACTTGCAGGAAGTTCTTTTTTATGTGCTATGAGGTATATAAAATGTCTGCTTCTATAGAGTTTACAGACCAATGGAGGTGGCTGTCAGGATTAAGTCCAATATATAATGACTAGAATACTAAGTAGAATAAGATTAATCATCTTTTATATTTTAAAATAATTCAGGAGCAAATTTCTAAGGCTCTTACATTCTAAAGTAAATCCATAGTCTGGATCAGATTTTAAGCTTGATTCACAGGGAAGATTTTGACTCCATGATCATAGCTTGGATACAGAGCAATGTGGGGTAATTTCATTCATATTTCATTTAGCATGCTAGTTGGACCAATGTGTGGAAATTTCAGAAAGTTAAGATAACAGCAAAGTAACATTTACTGATGACTTCTTATGGAAAAAGTCCAAAACTACTCTTCAGAGTGCATTTCCTCACTTAATCATTCAAACAACCCAGTGAAGCAGATGTTAACAGTAACTCCATTTTACAAGTAACAAAGCTGAATTTAAGAAGACTAAATACTATACTGTCTTAGGTTTCCATCACTGCAACAAATGTATGTGATAAATCAACTTATAAAAATAAAAGGTTTATTTTGGCTCACAGTTTTGGAGGTTTCTATCCATGGTTGGTTAGCCCTGCTGCTTTTGGGCCTTTGGTAAATCAGCACATCATGAGGAGAAAACATATTTGAGCAAAAAGTCACTCATCTATTGGCTGGGATATGAAAGAAAGACAAGAAGGGGAAGGGGCAAGGGTTCCATAATCCCTTTTGAGAGATTCAGGGTCCCCAGTGACTAGAAGACCTCCCACAGGCCCCATCTCTTAAAATTTCCACAGGCTCTCCACAGTGCCAAGCTGGACACTAAGCCTTTAACATATGAGCCTTTCAGAACATTTAAGATCCAAACAATAGCACTTGCTTCAAATTGCAGCTTTAGTAGGTGACGGAGCTGGTACTTAACATTTGATTTGCCTTCCTATATTCTTAACCACAGAATTACATCGAGTGAAAATATGACTGAATAGAAATATAGATTTGGGAATTATCTGCAAAAGAATGGTAGTTAAAAACATCTAATAAGTTGATATCCCTTGATAGTCAGGGAAGAGGGGAGACAGATAGAGATATACATAAAGAGATCCCAAGATTGAGACTTGAAATTTTGAGAGAATGTGAGCAAGAAAGGTGAGAGAAGCAGTGAAAGAACAATAAAGAAGTACTTGAATAAAAATAAATATGAAAGTTTTTATGTTTTGTGAATCAAAGCAAAAAAGCATATCAATAAGGGTGTGAACAACAGCAATCACTGTTGATTGAATACACCAGTGTCAAATACTGCTGAGAATTTTGGAAGAATGCAGATTTGTTGCTAAGGCCAGAAGCTAGATGGCAGAAGACTGAAGTATGAGGATGATGATGAGAAAGTAGTGATGGGGGAGGGGATAGAATACACTCACAGTTTTATTTGATATGAATGCTATACTTTATTCTTCAATTAATATAATCAGTGTTTACTTTTTACTTGAAAGGCTTTTTTCTTGAAAAGGGTGGAGAGAATGGAAAGATGATGAATGAATGGATTGAATTAATGAAAAAAATCCTGTTATTTACTATTGTTAATATTTTAAGGGTGGAAAAGCACAAAATATCACCTTTCTTAGTCATTTCAAGTGAAATTAGTACTAGTAGTCTAAAAGTTTTGTTGTTGTTGTTGGTTTTTTTTTGGTTTTTTGAGACAGGGTCTCTCTTTACAGTTCAGGCTGGCCCTGAACTCACTATGTAACCCAGGGCGGCCTCAAACTTGAGGTGATCCTCCTATCTCAGTCTCCCTAGTGCTGGGATTATAGGCACGTGCCACCATGCCCAGCTTGAAAGTTTTTTTTTTTTTTTGGTACTGGGGATTGAAATCAGGGCCTTGTGCCTGTGAGGCAGGTGCCAGCACCACTGAGCTAAATCCCTGGTCCCTTAATGATTAATGTAGATTTGGCAGTTCAACCGAGCTCAGGGTTTCTATAGGTGGAAAATGATTTTTTATAGGTCTTAATGTGTGTGTCTATGTGTGTGTGTGTGCATGCACGCTAGGCAAGCACTCTACCACCAAACTCCATCCCCAGTCCTTTGTCTTTTTTTAATCCCGAAGCAGAAATGATGTAGTCTTCTAAGACTTATAATAGAGGATTGCTAATATATAGCACATCCTAAAAGTATGCCAATTAAATAAGTGGTTTTCATATTTGAGTCGTGGGTATAAAAGGAAATGAATTGAATTCTGGGACTCATGGCAGAAGAGTAGTTTGTTAAGAATTACTAGAAAATTACTATTGCTGGGCTTTCTTGATCAGGATTTCTCCAGGTATGACTTGAATGCTACCAACCACATTAGCTAACTGGAAAACTAACTGATTTGGAATGCTTATTAAAAATGTAGATCCTTGATGCCCCATCCCAATCTATTGAATTGGAATCTGTAGATGACTAGAAATCTTTAATGAAATAAGTTGCTTAGAAAATTAAAAAAATAATTTAATAAAAATTAAGGTACAAAATAAAACAAATATAAAACTGGATTTCTGATTAACAGTTTTTTAATCACTGAATATATCTAAAATAAATCTGATTATTAAAAGCTAATCTTTTTCTTCATTTATTTTAAATTTAAAACTCTTCTGGGCTGAGGTATAGGTCTACCCTCACAAGGCCCTGGTTTCTTATCTCTGCACCAAACCACCACCAGCAACAACAACCAATCTCTTAAGGGTAATAGTATGTGAATAGCTAATTTGCACATTGTTTCAGTGTCTTACACAAACTGTTGCTGAATCCTTTGGCTTTGAGAGACAATTCTATGAATCTATTTTGACTATTTTAACTTGGAGTATACCTTTGAATTAAGAATTGGTGTTCTGAACTCTCTTAGAGAGCTATTAAAATGGTGCTGATACCTTTCCATTGTTCTTATGTTACTGGGCAGAGCCCAGAAATTTGTCATAAAAGAAGTGGTACTAATTATTATTATTCACCTTCACTAATAAAGTTAAACATATTTTTGAGTTAGTAGAAATGGAGAGATGAGAAGAGAAACAGGTGACCCAACACTCTGAAATGAATGCTGCTTGGATATACAAAATGTATAAATTCCCAGATAGCCTCATATCCTAGTTTCTAAACATGATATGATTTTGCTTTTCCTCCTTTTTCTTATCCCACACCTTACTAGCCATGGAGAACTTAGTGACTACTAGAATATGGGAAATATTTGGTGATGTCTAACAGGCTATTGGACCATTAGCATTTTTTAATAGTAAAAATGTCATAATGACAATAATGCCTTTTATAATCCAATAGAAAGTAAGAAATTGGGAAAGTTACCCATAATGAATACCACACATAAAATGTGAGATGTAATGGGAAAGTTAAAACACGAGGAGGCTAAATTTAATGCTTCATAGTTATTAAAAAGTTACATTAAATTTTTAATAATATGTTCTATTTTACTCTTCTTCATGTTTTCTTTTTTTGCCTACTTACAAATATGAATATTTGATTTTTTAAAACTTGCATTTTTCTTAACTATAGTTTGAACTTAAATTTCCAAAGGGCATTGGGATTTTACCTATGTAATATGAAATGACTGAAACTTTAAAATTTTTTCCATCTGTATAAATTGTTTATTTTGGACATCTGTTTGACTTGTTTTATGGAAAGTATCATATTAGATATAGGGACTATTCTATTCCAGAAACTGAGACAGTGTGGATATGGCAGCAAATAAGACAAAATCCTTACTTTCATTGAGTTTATATTTTAGTGGTAATGGTTGAGGAAAATGTTAAAATATAAAAAAATAAGCAAGTAAATTATAGCCTGTCCAAAGATGATGAGTGTTATGAAGAAACATCAAACAGGGTAAAAAAGGTAAGGAGGGCTCACATAGGGAGCTGCAATTTTATTGAATAAAACACAGTAAAATCTCACAGATAAGATGATATTTACATTAAGACCAGGAAGAGGTGAAGAAGTGAATCATGCAGATGTCTAAGAGAAGACCATTCTAGGAAGAACAAGTGTGTCCTGATGTAGAGGAATGAACTTGATGATTATAAGGAATAGTAGTAATGAGCCAGTGTAGCTGCAAGATGTGAATGCTGAGTACATGTGTGATTTACTATTGTAAGAATTTTGCCTTGTATCCTGAGGAAATCTGAAGAAGATAGTTTTTCAACAGAAAGGTGACATGATTTCACTTCTATTCTAAAAGGGTTTCAACACCTGTTTTGTTGAGTATAGACTACATTGAAGAGGCTACTTAGGAGGTATCTTAATCTTTGTGGGCTGCTAAAACAACATGCTATAGCTTATAAACAACAGAATTTTTTTCTCACAGTTCTGAAAGCTGGAAAGTCCAAAATCAAGAAACTGGCACATTCTGTCTGGTGAGGGCCTGCTTCCTCATGTGGTGAAAGAGCTGAGGGGTCTCTCTCTGAGCCTCTTAGAAGGGCCCTAATCCCATTTCTGAGGGCTGTACCTCATGACCTAATTGCTTCTCAAAGGCCTCACCTCTTAGAGATAAAGACTTCAACAAATGAATTTTTAGGGAACATAAAACATTCAGACTACAGCAGGAGGCTTTTGCAGTAATCCAAGTAAACGATGATGGAGTCTTATATAAATCACCGAATTATTAAATGACTAAATGGTACCATTTCTGTCATTCTGAACAAATGTGATGAAACTTGACATAGATAAGTCCTGAATAAGTCAGAATCATTAGATTGAGCTGAGTTCTGAAAGAATAGGCAATAAATGAAAGTGCTGGTGTGGACAGAGATTGTGTAAGATATTTTGGACAAAGGAAAGAAGATGTACAAATGTCCTGTGGTGGGAGGATATATGCTGTGTTCTAAGAACTGGAACATTTCCTATGAGGCCAAAGCTCAGAAGCTAATATTTATATGGTAATTATTCAGGTGTTTTGTTTATTTCTCATTTATAGTCTGAGGTAGTTCCTGTTGCTTCCATTTTATAGTTAAGGATGTTAAAGGATATAGAAGTGTAATGATCTACCGTGGATCAGTTGATTGAAAGTGAGCAGAGTTTTTCTTTATTATAGCTATCTTTCTCCCTCATCATAGGGTAAATTCAGTGAAAGTGGGGACCTTATTGTTTGAAGCTGTATCCTTAGGAACAAAAACAATGTCTACCACATGGTAGATGCTCAGTAAATATTTGCTGAATGAATGAATGAGATAATGAACTGGAATCAAGGTGTATCTAATGCCAAAGTCTGTGTTCTTTGTTACATCCTGTATATTCTGATGTAAAGTAGAAGTATCAGATTCTTTCTTAGAGAAGTTTTTGATAAGGGCCAGTGCAATCCAAAGGGTGTGAAGAAAAAAACACTGTTGAAAGGATGATTGAGCTAAGAAAAAAGTGGCTCAAAGCAAATTTACTACGAATTAGAATAAGGAGAGGAAAAGTCAGAAGGGGAGGAACAAATTAACTATGAATTAGAGTAAGTCAGAAGAAGAAAAGTTGGGTTTCTAACTTCCACAATAGTTTTCACTAGAACCTGGGGCTGCAATTTTTTAATTTGCTTCTTCACTGCTGCTTATAGCTTTGCTTTGGACAGTCTATTTCTATGGAAGCACAATATAGTCAATATGTCCTATATAATTTTTCTCTCTGGTCCTGTTAACATTTTTACTCAGCAGCCTCCTCTCCCCACCAAATTTTTTCCCAACAGGTAATCTCAGATAATTTGTTCTCAATGTAATATGACCCATGAGACACACAGAATACCGCTTCACTTCTTGGCTCTGTGTTAGTAGTTCACGTGTGTAACTTTGTAACAGTATGTCCATAGATATCTCTCTCTGAAATAGAAATTTGCATATCTTAGGAGTTTATGCCTAATCTTTCTGATTCTTCACCTTATACTTACTCATGTTCTTTTACCATTTTATTTTTTCTTTTGATTCAGAGGAAGAAATGTTCCATCTCTTCATGAGGTGACATCTTCATTTGTGCTTTTCTATTTCCATTCCCTCTAGAGAAGATCTCTCTTTTTCATAGTCTTGGAAACTCGGGTTCTAATTCCTGTTTTGCCTTCCTCTATCTTTGGGATTTTGAATGAGTTTCTTCAGTTTTTTGTTTTTGTTTTTTTGGGGTTTTTTTTGGTACCGGGGATCGAACTCAGGTCCTTGCGCTTGCACAGCAGGCGGTGAAACCACTGAGCTAAATCCCCGGCTCATCTTCAGTTTTTTTAGTCTCAATTTCTTATCTTAAAATACCATTTGTCTTGCTAACATTGTAAGTTTGTAGTGAGTCAATTAAAATAATGTATGGGAATATACTTTATAAAGTAGAAAACACTGTTCAAATACAAAATATTAATATTGTTGACTAAAAATGGCTCAGCACAGTACTTAACATATAGCAGATATTCAATAAAACTTTGATAAGTGAATGCTTCTCTTTAGCTTTTTTAAAATGAATCCACTCCCCCCCCCCAAACCAAATACATGCATTTCTAACTTCAGTCCTTCCTCTGCTGTTTTTACTCTTTATTCTCTCTTGCAGGTTTCATTTGCTCTAATGCCTTTTAATTCTGCAGAAATGGATTCCACATCTACTTTCCAACTCTGTCCTGAGCTTTAGTTCTGCTGGTTTAATTCTGTATTTCTACTTGCTTATGCCATTGCCACTTCAAATTTACCAAGTTTACCATCTTTTGCCCTAAATCAATCTTTCCTTTAGCGTTTTTGTGTTTTTCAGAGTGATACCAGCACTCAGACCCCCAGATTTGAAACTTTAGAAATGTGTTGACTCTTCTTTCTTTGTGACTACATTGGTCATTTCTCTGTTCAAGAGTTTAACTAGTGTTTATTATGCGTAAAACACTATCTTAGATGCTGGAATATGTAAGTGAAACAAAACTGAAAAAATTCTACCAAGCATCTTATTTTCTAGTTGTTTGCATTCATTCATTCACTTATGAGTGATGGGGTTGCTCTTTTGTGTAAGGTTGTCAGAGACAGCTTCTTTGATACGGATACATTTGATCAGAAAGCTGAATGAGAAGCAGCAAACAATCCAAATTACTAAGAGAAACTTTTAGGCAAAGTGGGAAATATGCAGAATGGCCTTTAAGTGAGAGCTACCTGGCTCTTCAAAGAAAAGTTGGTACCAATAGTGTGATTAGAGTCAAGTGAGTGAGTAAAAGGAAAATTGGAAATATGTAATATTAGAGTCATGACTGGTGGCCAGACAAGTGTCCTCAAGATCATGATGAAAAGTTTGACTTTTATTCTAAGTTAGACAGGAAGTCACTGGAGTATTTAAGAGAGAAATAAAATGTGATTTATATTTTAAAAAGAATCACTTTTATAAAATGAATAGATTATACAAAAGCAGATGTGGAAGCAGGAATATCAGCTAGGAAACTCATACAGAAGTGTTTAAGTTAAATGACATAACTTGGGGTACAGTAGTAGCAACAGAAAACAGTATATATTATGGAAATATAAATTAGAAAGAAACACTTTTTTGAAATATGTATAGTTTCTGGTATGTGGTGAACTAGCAAAAATTTTCCCCCTAGGTACCTTTTTCTTAAATGATAACAGCCTTGTGCTAAAGTATATGCTTTAGTGAACAGAGTGCTGGCTAGTTTGCAGCCTACTTACTTCTTTAGCCAAGCACACTTGTGCAGTAAGTACACAGTACAGTGGTATACTGACTGCCATTCTGGACAGAAGTGAAGGGAGTGAGAAGTCACTCATCAAAAAACTTTTTTTTCTTCTTACGTCACATATAATTGATCTTTCCAGTTAGATTTTTAAGGCCACTGAGGATGAAAACTAGATCTTATTCTTTGTTTCATTAGTACCTAATGTGGTTTTCTGTTTATTATTTGTTGATGGCAACAATAATGAAACTATTTTATGTCCATCTGCACAGATCATTGTACTAAAGTTTGTAAGGTCTAAAATGAGTTGATATTTTAATAAAAGCAAATTATAACAGCTTATTTGCATTGTCAGGATATATGAACTGTCCAGTGTAAAGATCATTGATGTGACATATAAATTCAAAGTGGATTTTTTTTTTGTATCAAGTGGTATTAGTTGTCACCTGAGCAGCTGATTATTTCAATGTACTTGGACTTGTTTTAATGTTTTAATTGATACTAACAGTAAGGAAAATGACAAAATATTTTATTTTTTAATATGTACTTATTAAAATAACCCTGCAGTACCTTCAAATGACACGGAATAGAGTATGAGGCAAGTCTTCAGACTGCTTCCAAGACCTACATAGCAGCAACATGGAAGTAGTTTAGTCAGTTTCACTAGAAGTTTGAAATCTACTGTATTAGAGACATATCCAGAAGCTGTGTTAATTGCTAGCTTATTTTCCATATGGTTCTGTTTTAATGAAGCATATTTGATGCAGATGGTTGGAAAGTAAGTTGGGCAGTGTCTAAACTGGCTCTAATTCCTACAGTGCTTCTACGCCAGTGCTAACTGTGCCTTTGATATTCTTCATTCACAGTTTTTTTTTTAAAGTTCAAGTGTAGCCTAAGATAACTGAAAATTTTTCTTTCTTTAAATCTGGCCTCTGAAATGAAAAAGAACAATCATATTGCTCTTGATTCCAAGTCAAAACTATACTCCAATTTGTTTGTTTTCTTCTTTTTTTTTTTTGGCTTGTTGGGTCTCTTTATCATTATTATGGCTCTTTTAAACATGTTTACTTAAGGTATTGGGCATTTTGAAGGGTCAAAGATGGGAACTGAAATGACACTGACAAATTCTGAAGTTAATTTTGATCACATGACAATACAATACTTCAGGGGTATGAAGTAGAACAGTTTAGATTACTAATGGCTCTCTCTTGTTTGTACAGTTTCTATATTTTATGCATTGAAATTAGACTTACTAGATGCTAATATCAAGTCAGAAATGAAATCAAGGATAAATTGCCCAGCAATACTGCAAAAATCTTTCCATTTTATTTCTTTCCTTCTATGAGACTGGAATATCAATACATAGTCAATGTGTTTGTGTTAAATCTTTAGAGAGTTCAAATATGTTGTCTTGCTTAATAATGATGTGCTGATTTCCTCTATTTTATTTTGGTGTACTTGTAACTAAATATGAATAATTGTCTCTATATTTTTAAAGAATACATATAATGTCCTTGTTAGACTTGAAGTTGAGTTCTGCAGAGCAAAAAGATACATGGTTCAATGGGTTTGTATCAATTTTGCCATTTTTTTTTCTCACATTGTCACTAAAATATTCTCTTTGTTATCCGAATAAGACATCTGCTGACTAGCCTGGCTCTCTGTACCTAATTGTGTGAAAAGTCTTGGTTAAATCTGTTAGGCCTTGGAGAGCTTGGAATCTGCTAAGTGCTACTGAGCTTGAAAGACATAATGTCCTTAGCCTGTTTTGTCTCTTCCACTTATGGACACTTTTGACAAATAATCCTGATATTGGTATGAAATAAGCTCAAGAATATTGTATTCTAAGCAGCGAGTGGTCCAGTGGATTAATTACCTCTTAATAGGAAATAGTTTTCTCATATCCTAGAGAAGTTGAAAAAATGCAGTACAAAAAAAAATTTGCACTCAACTTAGTTATTTTGATACAGAAAGTCTTAATACTGCAGAGAAATCTTTTCTTAAAAAAAAAAACTAGTTTGTGATAAATCTTCTAGAATCACATTCCTGACTTTTATCTGCCTCTTCTCCCCAGTTGTCTTTTCTAGAGGAGGTTTACAGACTGTTCTGCCCAGATGTGTGTGGATGTGTTTGGGGAGTTGTATTGAACATACCCTTTTGCCACAGAAACTAGTCATCTTTAAATGTCAGCTTCAGTGTTGAAATTTTATGAGAATGGAAAGGAATACACATTTTCAGTTATTTTAGATTTTCCTTTGGAAAATGTAGTCTGCTGCTGTTGTCTCAAAGTTGGATGGGTTTACAGAATTTTTAAAAATAATCACAGAAAGCAAATACAATCCACAATTAGACAAGAAAAGAAATTACCTTTCTTTAAAAAATATTAATAGTTATAGCATATCAATCTTAGTCATTTTTTTGACCTTTCCCTCAATTTATATTCACCCCAGAGAATTTTTTTATTCTTTTGTCTTGTTTGTTTTATTTCAAGCATGATTTATCTTTTCACTGGAGCAAGAGCTTAAAAAGGTCAGAGTAGGAAGAGAACAATTACCATTGTGACAAGTGTCAATTAGTTGTACATTATTTAAGATACAATATATTTCCCAATTAATGTTTAAAAACAGAATAGTAGAATTACTCTTGAGTTTGATTCACCTTGAGAAAACCTGGAAAAAAATTTAAAGATCCACTCTGTCTCTTTAACCACCCTTATATAGGAATTTATTTGTTTTTAATCGAAGAGAATAGCTCTTTGGAATATTCTCTGACTTTGATCTCTGTAGAAAACCTCTTACAACATACCAGGACTCCTATATTGAGTTGAGCAGGTGGAAGTCAGCTATTATCATTGTGCTAATAGTACATATAGGAAGGGCTCTGGAATGGGGTTTAAGATACTAGGTTGCCACAAATAGTAGTTTAAGGGCAAGACAAATCCAGCTGTAGCATTTTCATCATTATTGTCTAGATGTCAAGTACCTGGGAGATTTAAATTTTTTTTCAGAGAAACAATGCTTTTATTTTAGAGATAAAATGAGATATTTAGCTAAGTTTTGGATTTAAAAATTTTGATTTTTAGATTTCCTTACTCTGATTTTCAAGTTTAATTCTTGAACTGTATCTCTTTTGGTCTTGATTTTGTTTTCAGAGAAATAGCAGAGCTAAGCTTTTCATTTAATTGTAATAAAATACTGCCCTAAAGAAGAAAGAAATATGTTTTTTTACTGGTTTATATGGAAAAGCATATAACTGTAATAATATTTTAACTATAGTTTGTATAGACCATACTCATTTAAACTCTATGCAAATTTTTGTTACTTCAGGGCAAACAAGCTACAAAACCATAATGTGTGGTGTAGTGAGCACACACCATAAATTTGTTAATCATACTTGTGAATTCATATTTTATATAGGAGATTGCCATAGCATTATGAGTAGCAATGTGCAAATGAGGTGAAAAAAATGTTGCCACACTCTTGAATGTTTAGTGATTTTAATACTACTGTATTATTACATTCTGTGCTAAGTTGCACTGATTGATAAGTGAAGATATTAAAACAGCAGAAATTTTACATTGGGTTTAATGCATGGAGTTTCTATAATTTTGAATGAATCTGGAATGTTAATATAAATACTCCTTTTGTGGGAGGGCAGGAAGCATGCTGCCCAGACTACACATGTTATGCAGTCATGCCTTCCTCTACTGTTTAGAGAAATAGGAGTGGGAGTCTGTCTTAAGTGAAAGTGAAAAAAGGCATTTGTTTAGCTGCATGGCAACACAAATATTTCACTTAGAGAGGACTGACAATGCATCTCATTATATGAGCGGGTGCCAGCTTGTAAAAATTTGTTTAACTTTTCCATAGTAGTTGAAGTTGCTTGTGCTTAACCATTTGAAGCCTGGCATTCAGGGCCTTCTCCCTGCCCCCTGATTTTTTGTCTACTGTTGATTTTCCCCCCCAAATCCTTCAGAAATAGATGAGAAAGCTAAGGATAACTGGCCCATTGACTGATACTAGGAATATAGTGGGAAGTCTGCCAGAGTGAAGTCTGCCTCAGGCTAGACATGTGTCACTTCTTCCCCTTTCTCTTATTCCTGATGTGCTTTTCTGAAAGCAAATTGTTAGGTTTTGCTCTGACAGTAGAAACGTTCAACAGTATTTGTTTTAAGTTGACAGTTACCTTGTGGTACTTCCACTGCCTGAGTAGTAGTCTCATGTTAAGATAAAAACATTTTATTTTAAACTCTCCAATTTCTCACGATGCATTTGAACCTAGGCTTTTTTCCTCTTTATCTTAGAGTCTTAGAAAGCATAAGAAATGAACTAATGATAACTAACCACATCACTTGATTAAAATGATCTATTTTATCAGTTTTATTCTAAACAAGATAAAGAAATACTTTCTAATTCAGGAGTGTTTGAGATCAAGCTCTCTATGTTCTAATTGTTGTGATTCCTGCCTTGTGTATGTTAATTTTAGTAACTTTAGTGAGACATAAATGTTTGTATATAGGGAGGACAAAATACATTTTTAGATGCTTTTGCCTGCAATGTACACGTGAAAGATTCTCAGTATTCACAAGGGTAGAATGATGTGCAGGGGTTACCTACCTGGATGAGTAATCCAGAAAATGCAGAGATTTTCCTTAATTTTATTATACCTTTTAAAGCTGTGGTATCATAAATGTTAGAGTTCCTTTAAAGAACCCTTCAAAATGTCTTTTACCCTTTTGTGGGTAACAGAGTGCTTAGCAGATAGTAAACATCCAATAAATATTTGTTCAATGAATAACTGAATGAGTGAAATGTAGAAGATATTGACAAGAGAAGAGTAAAAAGTCATTGGATGATACTATTGGGAATTACGTGGTATTGTGGAAACTCGAATTCCAAATTTTGTGATTAACTGACAATTGTTGAATTGAACATTCCTTAATTTAAAAAAAATTGACAGATTTTTAGAGCTTTCTAGCTAGTACAAGTTAGCTATCAGTTGTTTCCATGAATTGTCAAGTAGAGGGCCAGGGGTTTAGTTCAGTGGTTCTGGTGCCCGCCTCGCAAGGTCCCAAGTTCGATCCCCGGTACCAAAAAAATAAAAAAGGAATTGTCAAGTAGCATTCATTTTTCTAAATCTGATATTTTGGAAGGCAATGGAATCCTCTAAAATGTCACACTTGGAAGACAGCCTAGGTTTCAGAATAATTTTTATAGTGTCAGAGAGACTAGTGATATCTTGGAAAATTCAGTACCTATCTGTAGTTTTATATTTCCTTTGCTAAAAAATGATGTTAGAAACATGCTGGTCATTGGAAAGTCAGCATTTCAGTCTTCAGGAAACTTGGCAAAACTTTCTTTTTCTGGACGTGCATTTTATTTCTATTAAAGTTTGATTGTGATTACTAGTCTGTACATGGGTCAACATGTGAAAGTAGATTTTTCAAGCTGACCCCCATACCTGTGACAACTCGATTGTCTTTATTCCTGTATTAGCCTACTGTGATGTTAATAGCTTATGGTATAAGTTCTGTTCATTTTACAGAGACAGGCAGGCTAATGTGCATTCTTTAGAAAGCTACATATTGGGACAAATACTATCACATGTGCTAAAATTTGTGTTGAATATTTAAAATCAAGGAACAGTTCACAATCCAAATCCTACCAGCATTCTTCATGTCTGTCCTCTTTTAATGCAGGCATTGAAATATTCAGGAGGCTTTTTTTCCACTTTTAGATTCTCTTTACTATTATTTTGCCTAATGCCATGCCATTAGAATGCCAGATAGTCTTGATATTTGCTAGTTCCTCATGATTGTTCATCTGTTCTGCCTAATGCATGGTATATATGTGCAAATGCTATGTATTTTATTTGGTGCCCAAAAGGTAACAGAAGTCTTTGAGGGGCCCAGTTATGTTTATGGTGAAAAATTTTGCCTGCTCAATTAAGCAGATAATTTATACATCTATATTGTTGAACATGTAAATATATTTCCCATTGTATATAGGAGTCTTACTTCATATTTTATTATGCATTTGCTAAAATATAAATAACAAATAAATGGACATGTATCTTGAGTATCTTTGTATATGAAGAGTCCTGTCCTTTATACATTGTGAATATGTTGACTGCCAAAGTACTCTAACATATATTATATATAGATCTCAAAACTTTCTAGTTTTGAATAATATAATGCATTAAATATGCAAGATATTAAACATAGCTTGTATTTATGTGGTGTCTTTATCCGAAATTCTATATATACTTTTGAACCATCTGGCATATAAGCAATTTATATTTTTCTGATGTATTTCATACCATTTCTTCTACCTGAAACACTTCTATCAAATACATTTACTTGAAGAAATTCTATCCATCTTTTAAAACCCAGTTCCTGGTAGTCTATGACCTCACTTTATGTAAACTCCCACTGCATTTTGCATCTCACTTTTTGTGCTTTTTGCAACCAACTTCTTTTTAGAAGTTTTTTTTTTTTTTTTTGGTACTGGGGATCCAACTCGGGTTCTTGCGCTTGTTTTTAGTAGTTTTTGTGAGCAGTCCTTTCTATTAGTTTGTGATTGAAAATTTTTTTTAAATGGGCAAGGATGTTAAGTCTAACCCATAAAATAGCTTATATGACTATATAATGCCTACTATTCAATACATATTCAATACATCTGTGCATAATTCTGAAAACCTCCATACTCTGAATCTTTTTCATAATTTACCAAATTTGCATTGCCCTTTTCACAGTTAGCCTTTCTTATACTGTGTGTGGTGCTTATGTTTATGGTTTCCATATTGTCCTTGGTGGGAGGCAGGAATAAAAGAAGTAATTTGCAGATGAGTCAAATGAAGTATTTAAAAAAATGTAAAGTATGTTAATTGTTGTTAAATCCTAAGAAAATCTGGAGTTTGTGAATGGCCTTGAGTAATGAAGAAATTTGCAAGTTATACTCACTGTCCCTTGGAGGAATGCAGACTATGACTTGTTTCTTTGTGTCCACACTAGCACAGTAGTTTGCTCATATCAGTGCTCTAGACATAAAGATAAAATAAATGTATGAATGAGTTTGACATTAATGAATATTTCCTTTGGTACCTGAGCCACTCTACCCTTCACTGGCTTTCTACTCTCCCCATTCTTTGCATTTATGTTCTCCTTTCATTCCTTATCACTTCTTTTAGGAAAGAATTGGATGATCACATTCAATTCAAGATATATGGCTAGTATAGTTTAATTTATCATCATTATGTTGCATATGTATTTTAAAATATAGAATTCTTTTTATTTATTTTTTTGGTACTGGGGATCGAACTTGAAATATAGAATTCTTTTTAATTAATTAAGATACATGAATTAAGTTATGGAATATTCATTTAAAATAAAAGTATTGGTTTCCTTGATCTCATAGAGAAACTTTTTTTGTTTTTTTTTTTTTGGTTTTTTTGAGTCAGGGTCTTCCTTTGTAGTTCAGGTTGGCCCTGAACTAACTATGTAGCCCAGACTGGCCCTGAACTCACTGTGTAGCCCAGGCTGGCCTCAAACTTGCAGTGATCCTCCTGCCTCAGCCTCCAGAGTGCTGGGATTATAGGCATGTGCCACCATGCCTAGCAAGGAGAAACTTTTTTATAGCTGGCTACTATAGTTTTTATAGTGCTTGGGACCCATGAATAGAAATTTCTCCAGGTGGTAGCTGAAGATAGGCCTCTACAAATCTTTGCAAGTGTTCTAAGAATTTAACTTAACAATGACAAAAGGAGAAATGGCAAAAGGGAAGAATAGAGTATTTTGGAGTAGCTGTCTCTGCAGTAAGGAAATAGAATTAAAGTTATCAAAAGAAGCATCCTTTTGTTACTTGCATTAAGAATTGCTAGTTTTATAGTTTGTCTCTCTTGCTACTAGGAGAAACAATTCAAAGAAATCTTTGCTGTGTAACTGCAAATGAAGAATTTGCAATTGTGTTTATTTCTTCTCTTGCAATTACCTCATTGTAATAATTATTGGAAAAAGAAACTCTTAGTTATGATCCTGTTTACTATTTTCCCTGTCCAGCATTTGTTCTGGTTTTCTTCTGGGGGAACAAACCTTGCACTTTTGGTGCATGTAGTTGAAATGGATGGAGCTGTCTTATTCTCCCAAGTCATAATGAGTGGGCATTCTGTACATTGGGCAACAGTAATTGATTCAACAATAAACATGTTATCCTAGCCAGCCCAGTGAGACTCAATCCTGAGGGTTTTGCTGGAATTGGTGGAAAAGAAGGCACTGTTTTTCTACTGAGTTTACATGCTGCTTTTGGTAGTGATCTTTGCCCTGAAAGAGGGGGAGCTGCCTGAGAGATGGAGGAAGACCAGTTCCTAATTACATCATTTTAGTACCACATCCAGCTGTGTTAGAGGCCAAGACTTTTCATTTATGTGAACTAACACATTAATTTTTTGAAAAGCTGTTTTTAAGTAGTTCTTATCATTTACAACAAAAAGTGTTGTAATGAATACAACTAAGATTATATAACTGCACATCTACACATCGGCTATGATTTGAAGAATTATTTTGATGTCTCACTGACTTATCCAATATTTGCAATTTATTTACTATACTTTCCATCAGTGTGAACATCAATACTAGTGAATCATGGAAGTATTCACTGTTTAAACAAGTATAGTTTTACTGAGATAATTTTATTAGGATAGTCAAAGAATAAAAGGCAAAAAGATGATATGGCTAAGTAAATCTCAGACTTTCAGTTTATATTATTTTGAAAATAGAACAAATTTATGGATTTTTTCCAAGTTAAAATTTAAATTTATTCCTAAATAAGAGAGGTTGAAAATTTGCTTATATTTTTAATATTAATTCGACTATTTCAGTTTGATATTTTTATTAGATGCATAATTTCATCAGGAATTGAAGAGTGTATTTTATCTAACTAAGGTCTGAAGAATGACCTCTGCTTGTGATATTTTCATATGCTAATCCTATCATTAGTATATAATTCTACTTAATATCAACTTTAGTAGATTTGCTACAAATTAGCAGTCTTCTCATTAGTTTGGAAAACATAACAGAAATGAATACTGTAATGCAAAGTTTGCTGTTTGCCTGAAAAAAAAAATCTAGATTTGAAAGAAAATTTATTTTCCAAATAGAGTTATAAAAGTTCTATTTATTTTGGTAAATCAGGTTTAAAGGGGAAATGTTTTAAATTTATATTTCTTATGTAGCTTTTTAGGCGCTCTCCATTTTGTCTGTATTTTCACATTGTTTAAAATATATACATAAAGACTAGGTTGATATTTGATTATCTGTCTTAAACACATGCTGTACTATCAGTAGTAAAATTTTATTGCTTAAAAGCTTTTAAAAAACATGACATTAAAATAAGATCCTGGTTTTCTTGTTTTTTCTTCATGTTCAACGATATATATTCTTAATCAAATTTGCTTTCTTTAGGGTACTATGGTCATAAGTTGATTGTTTTCTTTCTAGCCCTCATACGTATGTCCCTCATATCTAAAAGCCTCAGATCTAAGTCTCTTGGGTGTTGATGCTCTCATTAGGAAATTATCATGTTCAGAGTTTAGAGTGTTAGCAGTATATGAAAGTGAGATTCTCATTAGAACCATTTTAAGCCTAAACTGCAGAATCTTTCTTCTTTTTGCGGTACTGGGGATCAAGAAACTAGGGCCTAGTGCATGCTAGGCAAGTGCTCTACCACTGAGCCACACTTCTAGCCATTGAAAAAGCTTTCCTTTGCCAGGCCCTTCCACCATGCTAATTCTGTCTTGGAGCCAACTGACCATGGATTGAGCCAACTGAAACAGTAAACCAAATTAAACTTTTCCTCCTTCAAATTCCAGGTGTCAGGTGGTTTTTCTTAGCTATTTTGACAGGAAAGTGACTGAAGCACACACTTGTTTTAATGTAAATGCAATAAAAACCTTTGACAAAAAGTCATAGAAAAACAAGAAGGAAAAATATAAAATCTTACACAATTCTACAATATATCACTTGTTTTCATTTTTACCTGCTTGTTTCCAGTCCTTGCTTGCATCTTTTAACAAATACTTAATGTAACTGCCATCAGAACATATTTTTTGTTATTTTCTTAATATTATATGATAAATATTTTCTACTATAAAGAACTTGCCATAATTTGCACAGCCACTTTGGGAAGCCCTAGTGTGTCTTACCTTCTTTAGGTAAGAGCTGCCATTTGAGCTTTATTTTATTTCAATTTTTGAAGCCCATTTAAGATTTACTTTCTATTTAAAATTTTCTTTATTTGATAAATTAAAATTATGTATAATTACAAGGTACACGGTGATGTTAATATATATATTGTAATGCGTATGGAATGAAATGATAGAATCAATCTAATGAACATGTCTGTCACCTTAAATTCTTACCATCGATTCTGCTGAAATGCAACTTTGTGCCCTTTGACCAACATCTCCCCATCCCTCCACAACCCCCTGTCTTCTATGGGAACACATCTTAACACTTTACCAATAACTGAACTTCTCTGTCATTTTTTTCTATATCTAGTACATCTATTTGGAGGTTTGTAGCATTTTTCTTCTTTAATTTTTTTCAGAATCACCTAGCATAACTGGGATGTAATCTACTTGTTCTCAATGCATTTTCATTTACTGTAAAATTAGTTCAAATTTAAAAGATTTAATATCTGTGTTCATAAGTGAGATTAGTCATAGTTTTTTCTTCTGATAATGACTTTATTATGTTATGGGATTTAGAATATTCTAGCTTTAAAATGTGAGTTGAGAGTTATAAACATTTCAGCTGAAAAATAAATAACCATAACATTACCCTCCTTTAAAGACTTTTGAAATTTATGCTTGAACTGTAACTGGTAAGAAAATTATCTTTATCCTTAAAGGATTTTGAAACATCAACTTAAAATAGCTGAGTTTTTGTCGTGGTTGTTCGGAGAGTGAGGGGTGGGGTGGGGAGGAGGTTTAGGGATAAAGGAAAAAGAAGCATGGAGGTTGCCTATACATCTTTATAATAGCAGTGTAATTATTTTGGTGGTTGTCTTTGATTATTTTTTTGTCATACCTGTGATGTAATCAATTGGGATTAAGAAGATAGCAGGATTTTGTTAGAGAAGATATTAATTGTCAGAGAAGGGATTTTAACTGAACAGAGAAGATGACTCTTGAACCAAAGTTGGAGCTAAACATTGTCTAAGATCTAAATTCTGGGTCCATTAATGTACCTAATTCCCTTATAAAAGCAAAATAGTAGAGCTTTTACCTTCAGGTTGCATTCAGCCATTTATGATGTAATTCTTTCTCCAAAACTCTTCTTGGGGTTAATTTTAGTCATGTATTTTTTTAATCTCTATAAAAATCTGAGGAAGTTGGTGTGGTGATTTAGACGTAATTTGACACATATTTCATTTCATTCTATAGAAAATAGTTTAACACAAATGTTAGGAACACTGAATATCTGATATTGCTAGTGATATGATTTCTTAAAAATGAACATGCTGTCTTCTAGTCTTATTTTTCTAAATGTATGGCATCTTAAATCAACACATAGTACTTGAGCGTGTATTCTGTACTAGATACTAGATATGCAGAGACACTGTTCTAAGGTGACTGATTTTCATTTTCCATCATTTTCTCTTTGGCCTTTTTCTTTTCTGACATCCACATGCTTTTGTTTCTCTTCTCTTTTCCTGTCAAAGGAAAGTGACATTTTAAAGGACATTTTGAGTTAAATCCAAGGACTTCCACGGAGAAGAATTAGTACAACTCTTTGAACATGGCTATTGTTTGTTTAGAACCCAGTGTTAATGAGGGCACAATGCTTGTCTTGATTCTTATATGGAGCCATTTGTTACCTATGCCATGTCCCGTGGCCTTGGATCACTGCTTTAATACTTGATACTTTCTAAAGAGCAGGTGAGAAGATTAGGTTGATCGAAACACTGGAAAACCAGTACAAACTCCATTCTCGCCTGGTATCATCCTTTTTTATAAAAGGCAAATCGTAATTTAGGGCTTTGCTTTAAAACAAGATTATTAAAATAGGCTGTAAGTGAATGTGAGAAAGTGAAAGGGATTTGAAAAGATTTTATTACACTATGTTTTGCTTTCACAAATTGGGTAATTCTTAAGATTGTTTGAATATTTTTGGATTCAAGATTGGGTTTTGCTGGATTTTATTTATTGTTTCTTGGGTTTTAGTGCCGGCTTTGGCAGCCCTTCTTGTCAGTGCTGTCTTTGATGAAGGAATGGCTGAAGGCCCCTTTTGGAGATCCACTTCATTGGTTATTTTAATTGCTCAGAGGAAAAATTGTTAAATGGTGCTATAGGATAGTATTTCCCTTGCTACAAGGTTTAGGAATTCTGCCTAGTAATCATTATTTTTCCTAATAGATAAGTATGTGAGTGAAAGGACTGGTAACTGGCACTAGGTATTTCCCTAATAATATGTGTAGGGTCCCTGCCAGATTATTTCTGAGAAACTGGTAGAGTCATCGTGTATGCTTTCCTTTTGCTTTTTATGGTCAGAAACAGAGAATTTGTAGAGCTTAAAATGAGCCGTTTAATCATCTTAATCTAGGGTGCCTTCATATATAGTGTCTTCAAACCAGTTTTCTGTGTTTTCCTTTTTTATAAAGATAGCTGAAGAACAGTGGGTATGTGGCTGCAGGCTGTAGGGTTAGAAGTTTTCTTTACACTGCTTTTGTTGCTGTGTCTGCTGTAGTACAGAACTGTCAAATAATGTTTTCTGGTACTCTGTGGAATGAAATTGTCTATACTTCCTGAGATGTAGTGATGATTAAAATTCTGAGTTCAGCATCCATTAACTATCTCCTCAAACATAGTTGCTTGTATATATGGAAGGAAGTCTTCTGAGACACAAAAGGTTGTAGTTTTGAAGCCTTCTAAGGTATAACTGACCCACAATAAATCAGTACATAGAAATAAATGGTGAACTTGTGTTCATCATATTTTGGGATTATCTTGGTATTTGGATTTTTAAAATTATAAATCAGGGGCTGGGGATTTAGCTCAGTGGTTTTGCTGCCTGCTGTGCAAGCGCAAGTACCCAAGTTCAATCCCCGGTACCAAAAAAAAAAAATTATAAATCAATGGAGATGAGATGTGATGGAATTGTTTGTAAAATTTTTTTAAAAAGTTTTTCTCACTTATTAAAATAAAAATGGTATCAATTTTGAGTAGCTGTCAGACAACATTTTTAGTTAAAATGGAATGAAAAGAAGCTTCTACTGAAGAACTTTGATAATCATAAAAATGACCTTTTTTGCTAAGACTGATATTTTTAAGGCTCAAAGTCTTCATCTTTCCCTATATTCACAACCTTGGCTATGAAATTTCTCAGTATCCTACTCTTGACAAGGCATTCACCCTCACCCCTTGACTGCAGGATCAATCTTGTAACTTGCCTTGGTTAATGGGATATTAACAAATGTTATACGGATAGAAGCTTGTAAAGTTACTTGTGCTCCTTCCTTCCTTCCTTCCTTCCTTCCTTCCTTCCTTTCTTTCTTTCTTCTTTCTTTCTTTCTTTTGCAATCCTTCTGCTTCAGCCCCCTGAGTAGCTGGGATTACAGGCCTGCCTGCACCATGATACCCAGTTTATGCTTATGCATTTCTGTTCATACCCTCGCCTTTTCTGTCATTACAGAATAACAAACCTGGGGTATTCTTGTGAAGGAAAAAATGTGGAAACAATTAGTTAGTCCATTTGTTCTAGCCAAGGCCATCCTAGATAGCCACAGTTTAGTAGTCAACTACAAAATATGTTACTAAGCTCAGCTAAAACCAGGGACATGCCCAGCTGACCTGAAAACACATGAGTTAAGTAAATGTTCATTGTTTTCAGCCACTAAATTTTGTGATGATCAAACCTACAACATTCTTGTGGCCATAGATATTTGATAAAACCTTAAGTAATTCTTTTTCAAAGGACACAATTGGGCAAATGTTACTAATGATCCTGAGTGATTTCTTGCTATTCCAATGACAATAACTGTTTCACATTGGTTTTTGGAAATTCCTAGAGCAAGCCATTCAATGATACTTGTGTGAGACTTCAGTAAATTTTCTCTGTGAGTAATTCTCGAGATATTCCCAAGCCATATTCATCTAATACATATAGTAGTCTTATAGGACACAGAATCTTATAGTCCATAAAACAAGATAAGGCAGAAAATGCAAGCAGGGAAAGTAATGAGCTTAATAGTAGTGTGACAGAGGAAAAATAACTCCCAAGCTGCTAGATGTCAGATGTGTCCAGTTTGTGTCCCCTGAATATCAAAGAATGAATTTCAAAGACAAAAGAGGTTCAGGGTAGGAAAGGTTTATTTAGAGAAAGCTCCTGAGAATGGGGAGGGTTTTTTTCCAAAAGTGGGTTGCCACAGAGACTATTTCTCGAAGAATTTTTATAGAGCAAAATCAGAAGGTGGGTACAATGTGAGTCAAACTTCAATCAACCAATATAATTACAGGTACGTCACTTAGCTAATATATATTGATCCAATAGGGAGGCAAGGTACATAGCAAGAGTGTATGGTTAGCATCATTAACTTTGGATTATCTATAGTTTCTAACATAGAAAGAAAAGATGTTTTTTTGAAAAGGGACAAGAGGAGATGGGAGGATGTGTCCTGATGTTCTGGTCAACCACCTAAGAGTCTGATTCTTATCTGGCCTTACTGGACTGGGTATTGCTGATTACAGTATAATCTAAAACTGCTGTTTATCTCTTAGGGAGGCATGCATCCATTGCATCTCCATCTTGAGGCCTGGCCTTCTTTAGATGTGTCTCTAGCCACAGGTTTGTTTTTTTTGGTACCAGGGATTAAACTCAGGACCTTGCACTTGGGAGGCAGGTGGTGGAACCACTGAGCTAAATCCCTGGCCCTAGCCACAGTTTTGATGTGTTTTTGTCTTGTGCACTGACTTCCTGGAGGGACCATCCCTGTCTGACTGCCTATAAATTTCTATCTAATTTAGTTGTTTATAATACTATTGAATAAATGACAGTCATGTGCTATATGATGACATTTTGGGCAATGATGGACCATGTATAAGATGATGATCCCATAAGATTATGTCACCTAGTAATGTCTTATCTATTGTTATTTAAGTACGGTCTATGATGTTCACACAATGATGAAATTCTGTATCCCTGTTGTGATGTGGTTAATTGACACATGATTCCATATCCTTTGTCCAGAGAAATGTGTGACTAGGAAGAAGTAAGTTTGAGTGCAGTTAGTAAACTGGGGAAAAAATGAGGCTCAGAAAAACAAAACTCAATTTTCCTTTGGTCCACTTAAAGGCAACATAATGTAAAAATGATTGCTGTGAATAAAGATTGAGCTTTCAGACCTTAGTTATATTTATATTCTGTAAGCCCAACTTATTCAAGAAGGAAAAAAGGTGGCTGAAAGAGGCAGAGGTAGTTTTGTTAGGGACATGTTTTTTAAAACTTGTTTCTTGTATTTTGAATGCAGATGACTGTTGTCTTCTCTAATATTCAGACTATATAGTATTCTATTTTATTTACATTCTTTTATGGTTGAAAGAAATCTGCTTTTTTAGTGATTATATAAAAACTAGCTGACTGAGAGTCCTGTGGACAGAGAGAGAGCATTATGGAACACATCTGAATAGTTACGGCCTTCCATTTATCTGGAGCTGTATTCAGAATAAGCATGGATGGGGAACCTGTACTTGGTTAATTCATCATATTACTTGGAAAGGTCCTTATTATTTTGCACAGCAGTGTGGTCACCTGGCGGTAGGTCATTAGCATTTTCGTTTTCTTTTCCTCACAACAATGCACAACATGCTAATTAGAGGATTCTGAAAGCTAAGTAATCTGTTTTAAAATCAGACATTTTAATTTGCAGCTTTAATGGCTGTTTTTATAATAACTGGCTTTATTGGGGGTAAAAGCACTTGTCATGTTCCACTAGCAAGGCAGAGTATAACAGAAGCTGACAAAATTAAAAACCTCGTAATGGGACCTTTGCCTGGGATAAAAGGCTGTTTCATAACAATTTCCTTTTGTTCTTTGTTTAAGCCATTACTCTAAAAGGAGCCTCCGATTAATCTAAGTAAATGCATCATTACAGTACTAATCCATGTCCTTCTGTCAGTGTCTGTTTTAATTAAATAAGAAACGCTAGCAGAAAGATATCACGCACGAAGCTGTGATTGGAGAAAGAAGCACTGGTTGATCAAGGAAAACATTAAAAAGGGCTTTACTATTTTATTCATTTGCATAATTCCAGATGCCACAGTGTCAGGGAAAAATGAAAACTTACGAAAGAGTTTAACACATTTCACTCTTATAGATTTAAAATAATGGGATTTACCAATGAAATTCTAATCATCCAATTTGTAACATGTTAGACATTCCAAAGCAAGGAGCAGAACAGTTTGGGGAGTGTCTTTTAAACTTTCTATGTAGTATGATGTTGTATTTGTGAAAACATACCTGCCAAATTTGCATATATTTCTTTTTATTTTAGATGAAATTGACAGTGAAACCTGGTTGTGGACGTATAATATATTTTTGTTTTTCTTTTTAAAGTATCTTGAAACTTTTTATTTCGTTTTTTTGAAATGGTCTATTGATGATATGTTAAAGATTTAAATGTTTAGTTAACAATATAAAGTACATTTAATAAATGCTTATATGACAAATATTGCTATGTTGATACACAGAAGCTCTTCTTAGCAGTAGAGTTACAGAATTCCCATGGTGAGAGCTTTCTCCATATACAGGCCATTATTTGATGTAATGAAAAGAGAAAGTGTGCAACACTGAGATTGTTAATTAATTTAGCCTAACAAGATGAAGATAAATGAAGCAAAGCACAGATTGAATGAAGCAAGAGGTCTTATTTACAATTTAATACATTTTTATATAATGCAGATTTCACTTGGTGAAAAGCAAACAGACCCAACCCCAAATACTCTCTAACAAAAAAAGGTACACTCCCACCCCCACACTAAAATCTTGTCTTGACATTACAGAAAACATGTACTGTGGCTACATATAGGAGACACTTTTACAGTGTGTAAATAGTGCTTTTCTACTGCTAAGAATCCTACACTAGTTAACCTTTAACGCCACTATTTTATTATTCTTGTTATTGACTGAGGATGACCATGAGAATAATTACCTGGAAACCTTAGGGTTTTTTTGTTCTCTAAATTGTCCCAAGACATCTTGTTTCAGTTATTTAATAATCATTTTATTTTAATTGTCTTCCACCAAAGGATAAAAACTCAAAAGTGGGAAAAGAAAAGAAGAAAAAGAAAAGTTGTGTGCTTTTTACATGTGCTTGAATCTGCAGCAATTGTACAGAATTCTTAAATTAGCATTATTTTTAAAAGTCTCCCTTTCATAGATTAATGAGCTTTACCCAGTATTTGACCTTTTATCATTCTTGCTTTCTGCTCAGAAGTACTTCCTTCCTACTGTAGCTAGAAAAGACTGTCTCTTATCTTATGTTACTGTAGGCAGTGGTACAGCCTCTCTACAAATGATGTTATTATGGTCACTATGTTTTTATCTCAGGGGCCACGAACAAATCCATGCAACTGCTTCTAAGGATTTCAATAAATAGGACTTTTATCCAGACAATCGCCTTTTATGTTACTTTTAAACAAAACTACTAGTCCATCAAGAGTTTCAAAAGAAAACAATTCCACCGAGTGCTGGTATGGCCCGCACAGACCAATCATCATGGCACCCATTCTCCAGTCCTTTATTTTTCAAGTCCACAACAATAGGTTGTTGATTCAATGGACAAGACCAGAACAATTAAGTTCTCTGTTTAGCAGCAGCCAGCATTTTAATGCCCTTCTCTAATAATGGTCTCATTATTGTTATTCTAAGACTGGGCCTCAGGAGGAGGAATATTTGCTGGAGGTACGTCATTATTTTGCAAATTTCGATTAGCTCATCATGTTGTCTGTAGTGTGAAAATCGTAGCTAATTAGGGCAGCCAGTTAGACTACCAGCTTTTGAGCTTATGAGTTAAAAGGTAGCATACTTGATAGGCCAGTGATGTGAAAAAGGTGGTAAAAAGGAGGATTAGAGCAGTTGCCTTAGTAACTCCAACTTCCATCTGTGAGGGAACAATGGACTTGTGTTTCTCCCCCACCTTGGTGTAAAAATTGGTTTTGTTTTGAAAGGACAGAGTTCTTTTTTTTAAATGACAATCTGGAATTCAGCCCAACTGAGTGTAGTTTTAGTTGTTAGGAAAGACCATTGGGGATAGGAAAGATGAAAGGTCATGGTGAGCTTCAAGGACACGAAAGGTTGTTGTCTCATGTAACAATGGTAGATTGTTTTTTTCTAAAATTTCTAGCCAGCCCATAAGTCAGGTGATGGAACAAATACCTGCAGTTTAGTCAGGTGAAACAGGAGGGGGTGGGGAAGGAAAGGAGAAAAATGGGGTAAGAGTTTGTACTATGCTAAAAAAAATGAAAGTGTAACTCCAATTTGCTTCTATTAAACAAAGTGATATTTCTTTGTCACTATCTCTGAGATTCCAGTGTGCTTTGGACGGTTTGCCTCTGTGGGCTATCACATCTCTGGGAAGCTCTCCAATGTGTTAGGAAATGTGATTTAAGCTTTCTTCCTGAACTCCCAGGAGGATGTGATGTGATACTTAACAATAAATTTAGTTGTTGTAGCTTTCTCACATTATTGGTGCTCTTAAAAGGTTTTCCTTCAAATGCACACTGAATAAAATGAATGATAAATACGAAAGAAATTTGTTTCACCACTCTACAGGGTTTTATCATAAATTCTATGACTTCCATTGCAGAAAGTTTACAGGAAACTGTTTAGATGTTGCTGCAATAGCAACACAAATTTTTCTCTATGTACATAAGAAAATGCTACAATTTTAAGAGCTATTGGGATGTTTTGTGTACAGAGGAGGTGATAGAAAAGGATTGAATACAGTGCTATTTTTTTAAAACCCTCAAAACCAAATCATTTTCTCTGGGTTTATACTTTTATTTCAGCAAAACGAGTGGCTTCTCTTTTCCTTCCATACCAACACTAAAACACTTGGTTGTGGTTGTGTATGTGCCTGTGTATTTTGCACACATGCATTAAGAACCGGAGGGAATGTAGAAATAGTATATTGTTTCTTTTGTAAACCAAAAAAAGAGAGAGACTTTCTTTGGAAGATTCATGAAACTTTAATTTTTTTCTTTAATATTTTTTCTTCTCCATTGTCCTCAGACAATCCTTGTGTGATTGAAGGTGGACTTGGGAGATAGAGAAAATTTTCAAACTCTCTTTTAATTCTGAGTCTTTGTTTTCTTTTTTGAGACAACCAACCTTATTTTTGTAGCCTGTATTCTTTTGAGGTATGTTCCTTTAATTTATTGTGGATATCTCATAGACTTGACATAATAATATGAAACTTAAGAGCTTAAGAACTTTAGTGATCATCTAGTCAAATTTTTATTTCTGACAAACAAGAAAAGTAAGAGTGGATTGAAATGACTTGCCCAAGGTAACTGAACTACTTAGAGATAAAAGGTTGTCATTTGCTTCTTTAAATATAAAAACCTGAATTCAAAGGAAGAATGAAAAAATAATTGTAGGAACATGTTTGACTTGTGTACTAGTTATTTTAGTGGTTGAAAGGAGAGAGAACAAACCTAACATGATAGTGTGATAGTGGGTTTCAGATAAGATTTTTTGTTAACTATTAAAACTTTATTTTAAGTAAATTGAGCTTTTTATTTCTTCTACTAAAAACAAAGACAAAACAAAACAAAAATCACATTCATCTCCAGCATAACTGGAGAAAGGTATACCCTAAGATACTAGCCTAGGATCCCAAATCTGCAAACCTTTCTGGATCCAGACAATTTAAACACTTTATTTCAATGTGGTAAATCAGTTAAGCTCTGTTTCTTAGTTTTTGTATGTGTAGAAAGGGATCTGATGTTATTCCACTTTGTTAGAGGAGACGTAAGAGTTGATACATGATTGGAAAAAGCAATGTACATTAGCAGAATATTTTATAGCTGTAAATTTGTGTTTTATTTAAATGCAGCTATTTCAAAGCAAATATCGACTGTGATACTTAGATCAGTATAAATGCTGTGATTTATTTTTGGATTGATTTGGAAAATATTTGAAAATTTTGCGGGGGATTTAGCTCAGTGGCCCTGCTGCCTGCAAAAAAAAAAAAAAAAAGAAATTTTACCCTATTCTAAACAGAATAGAAAATAAAATAAGCTATAATTTCACCTTATTATTTCATACTAAAGAAATTTACTTTTTTTTTTTTTGGTATTGGGGATCGAACTCAGGTCCTTGCACTTGTACAGCAGGCGGCGAAACCACTGAGCTAAATCCCCGGCCAGAAATTTACTCTTTTATAACCTTTTAGTTTAGTCTTTTATCTAAGTTTATGTATATGGTTTATACTTTCCTTTAAAAATAATATAAGATAAGGGTGGGGATGTAGCTCAGTGGTGCCATTCTTGCCTTGCAAGTGCAGGGTCCTGGGTTCAATCTCCAGTACCAAAAAAAAAATATATACACACACACACTGCACACTATATATATTATATATATATAATATATATATGTGATAAGAGCCCAGGGATTTAGTTCAGTGGCTCTATGCCTGCCTGGCAAGCGCATGGTCCTGAGTTCGATTTTGAGAACTGAAAAAAAAAAGACAATATAAAACAGCAACAACCCCCCCCTTGATTTTATATCCTTTGTGGATGTATTAATTATAATCTTTTGCATGTATTTTAAAATATATAGCAATTTATACAGCTATAGTATTCACTTATATTTATATAGTACTTATAGTTTCACAGGTTTTTAATAAAAATTAATCAGATTATTTCATTTTTTAAAATAACTATAGTACACACAGGGCATATTTATTACTTTCAGTTGATGAGATACTGAGGCACAGAAAAGTTGAGACAGATCATAAATCGAGCAAGTAGCTGAGATGCCGGGAGAGATTCAAGTCCTCTGAATTCTGTTAGTTCAGTGCTATTTTTCTAGTTACTCTAACCTTCTCCCCAGGTTAAATAATTGTCTTTTGGTTGACCTTCCTTAATAGATTTCATGAAAATAAAAACAAACGATTAAAATGAAAAAAATTTAAATTTTATTTTACCTGGTCTGCTCTTTCAGTTCTCAGGGGCTTTCCATGATTCTTCTTTCTTTCCATAATCATTGTCTTTTTCTTTACTTTATGAACTTAGGCTTTTTTAGCAATTTGTGAGATCGTTGCCTGGTATATCTGTTGTTTGATTTTTTAACTTTTAGATTATTTCATGTCTCTGGATGTGATTATGCAAGTCTTATTCATCATAGCAGGTACACAGCAGACTAACAAGTGTCATTTAAGATGGGAACAGCCCTGGAAGTAAGTTAATACAGCAGAGAGCATGCATTATTAGCCTGAAGGTTGAACAATAGACACCAATAAGTATAGTCCATTATAGACGAAAGGCATAAAATAATTTAAAGTGTTTTATAAAGTAAACAAAGCAAAACAAAACAAGTAACCAAAATAACTCAATCAAATGATACAGTACAACCATACAGAAACCACAGTGCAACCCTAGACACCAAGTAGAGTTAAAGGACTATTCTAATTTCTGAGTGATCTACTTTTGAAAGATTACCAAGGCCATCATAGAATCTTAGTTACTAGAATCTTGGCAACAGGTCAAGGTCAAACAGCAAGAGTAAATTAATTCTGAGTCCCAAAGGATTGTGTTGAAGTCTCTGTATCAGGCCTGAAATGGTCCTAGAACAACATCTCCCAAACTTTTAAAGTACTTAAGAGTTATCTCTTGTGCTTAGGAGTTCTAAAGTGGGACTTACGTGTCTGCTTTTTCATAACCATCCCAGATTATTTTGTTGCAAGAGTTTACAGATTACATTTGGAGAAAATTGCCATAAAGCCTGGGATGACATTTATTGTAGGATAAGGGACCTAATGCTGCAACTGTTGAGACAGGAGGCATTTAGAATTTGAAAGTCAGACTTTTCTACTAAGTGAAAAATGTCTCAAGCCCAGGGCCAAGTTGTGTTTTTCTGCATGTAAGTAAGTAGTAAACAGGGGCTAGTATGTGCTAGATTGGATTGCTGTAAGCCTATTGGGTTTTTCTCTTCTTGTATCTTGTTTCCTGTGTTTATGACGTGCTTTTGTAATGTGTAACAAAGAGTTATAACCTGTTAGTGTAAAAAAGTAAGGCTGATTTTTTTTTTTTGGGTGTGTGTGTGTCTAAACTGCTTCAGTTTTAATTTTTGTTTGTTACCTGCATGATTAAATTTCACCTTTTCTGTCCCCCTTCATACGTTGATTAGCTTGAGTTGGGCACACAGCTGCTGTAATGCTAAGGGTTAACCAGAAGAGAATTACAAATGAACTATCTAGAAAGTTGATTATTAATCCAGCTAGAGAAAAAATATCCTTTTACTTAGCAAGAATGAGTATCCAAAGAACTGATAATATTGTTCAGGCAGTGGGGTGGAATGGCAGAGCTTGGTAAGTAAAATAAAACATGAAATTAATCTTTTATACTCATTTTTAAATGAGAAGAATGTTGCTATATTTCAATAATTAAGTCTAATATGAATTTATAAGCTTCTAGAACAAATCTAAAAAGTTCTGAATGTGTTAATAAGATCTCTATATAGGCTATCACTAGAAGTTAACTGAAAGGTATTTACATAAGTAGATAAATATATTTAATTTTGAATATTTATAAAAATACACGATTAGATTTGTGATTAAGAACAAGGAAGTGGGCACGGAGGAATGATTACTAAAACAATCTAAGTCTAAAACTCAAGTAATATAAACTGCAGAATCTTGAGTGACAAACTGTTTTTTTCCTTTCTCTTTTTTTCCCCCACAAGAGCAAATTCTGGGTTCATTGGTGTTAAAATATAAAGTCTAATATTCACATAAAGATTCAATGAGTTATTTTTCAGACTTGTGGGTGACAAAAACTGTCACAGCTTCTGTTATTTTCGGGGTCCCAGGACTGATTTCATCGTGATGTTTAATTTAGAGGCCTTTCTAAAGATAGCTTTTATTGTATTTGTGAATTGGAAGGAAGAAGAAATGAGAGGATCTGTGCTATTTGTACAAAGGAAATTAAGTGAAAAGATAGGATTTTAATAATGTTCTTCCACAAAAGACTGCTCTTCCTGTTGTAGCAGAAATTTTCATGTCAATATTCAATTCCATAAGATTGAAGTTTTGCATAGATTACTTGATATTATAAAAGTGAGCCTTTAAAGCATAATATGGATCATAATGAATAATATTGAAGTTTTATGTAACCATAAATCGCTTGAATGTAGCATTGATAGTCTGAGAAGTTAATGATCATACTATGCTTGACTTAAATTGCAATTGTGCACAAATAAATGGAGAATTTTAACCTTTGCTTCAGATGGATATTTTTAGTAACAACTAAAAAAAACCTTAAAGTAACATTTTGTTATTTAATGCTTAAATAAACACAGAACAGTGTCTTTTTCAGAAATATAAATTCAGTATTGGAAATATGTTATATGTGTGCATGTGTTGTGTATGTGTATTTGACTATATATAATAAATATGCATTCAAAATACCAGAATACCATTTGGCCCTTAACACTTAGCTCTTTTTTAGTTCTAAAGTTCTGGCCTATATTTAGGACTGGAAATAGTAGACCATAGTAAGTGAAATAATAGTTAAATATATAGACCTCTTACAGCTAACTGTTGTGTTTTAGCTTATTTAATCTTCATATTAAATCTATGGTTGTTGGGAACCTGTGAGGATTATAGTATATAAAAAATAAGAGATAAGATAATTAAAGAACCCTTGATCTCTGATATTAAAAGTCTAGAGAGGGCCGGGGATTTAGTTCAGTGGTTCTGCTGCCTGCCTTGCAAGCACAAGGTCCCAAGTTCGATCCCTGGTACCAAAAAAAACCCCCAAAACAAAAAACAAAACAAGCAAAAAAGTCTAGAGAATAAAAGCTCAGGAAACAAAATGTATAAGAGGAGAAATACCGAAATTTGATATGCTCATCTCAAAATTGAAAAGATTTAAAAGTTCAGAAAAGAAAAGAGAGAACCAATGAATTCTTAGCATTCATTAATTCTTAAAAAATTTTTCTATGATAATTTATTCATACAGATATGTTAAACTATATCAAGAAGAGTACAATAAATATCTATGCATTTATAAAAATAAAACTATCAGTGCAATTGATGTTCTTCCTAATTTTATATCTCTCTCTCTTCATGCTACAGGTAACCACTGTCTTGAATTTAGTGTTTTGCACCTTGTGCTTTTTTTCTACTCAGGATTGAATTCCAGATTTAATCTGTATAGTAGGAAAAATCCTTCCTGTTACTCTTTGGAATCCAAGACAGACTTTTTTCTTGTTTTCTTCTTACACTTGACACTTTTTCTTGGTTTTTTGTTATACTTTATTTAAAACAAAACAAAACAAAACAGCAAATTCTTAGCATACAAGACTCTGACCCTGCAGAATCTATCTTTGCCTTGTCAGCATCAGCTCCTGGTTTTCTTCCCATCCTTTCTGACACAACTACTGGACTTCTGTCAGATTCATGGATCTTCCAAATTCTTTTCTGCTCTGGATTCTTCACATGTTGCTGACTTCTCAACGGAAAAGCATTTCTCTCCAGTCTTGATCAGGGTGCTTCCGACTCATCCTTTGGGCCCTGTCTCAGTGTCATTTTTCTAGAGAAAACTTCCTTAATCCTTGTAATTCAAATCTTGTCTGGCTGCAAAGATCTTGCCTCTTATTCTTTTATGTCATATCAGATATTGTAATTTTAAATTATGTATTTATCTGTGTAACTTTTGTTTAATGTTTGTTCTCTTTGGACTGGCCTATTTTGTTCTTGGATGAAAGTTTTCCTAGCATGTAGCACACTTGGTCTTGAATATTAAAGGCATTCAATAAGTATTTGTTGTTGTTATCAGGGAGAGGAATGTAGTGAATGAGAAAGAGGAAGAAAGGGAGATTGAGAAGAAAAAAGGAAAGTACATAAAAATGGAGTTCATTGGTTCATCTGGATATTCTGTTTCTTATATTTTCAGTATAATCTTGTTCTTTTGTGTCCTCATTTTGGGAAATCTGTGTTCCTGTACATAGGAACTAAGTTTTGAAATTATAAATTTCTAGTAGCTATAGTCATATTGTGGACATGCAATTTATGGGTTCTAAAAATCTGGGAAAGTTTCAGACTTGGTTGAGGAATTAAAATAATGCTGTGTTTTTATCTGTGGCAAAAAGCCATAAGGCCACTTGTAAAGGTTTTAAGGTAGATAACTATAACTAAAATATTCATAGTGATGACAATTGCTATAATATTGCTATGTAGCTTGATTTTTTTTTTCCAGGAGACTATAGGAAAATTATGAAAAAAGGAAGGAAAATGAAGTTAGTCTGACAGGATGGCAGGGTTAATGAAATGTCAGAATATACTTATGTTGTATTCTATGTGAATTTTTGCTGGCATTTGCAATTAAAGTCCATGGTAAGAGATTACACTGAAATGTTTGTTAGTGGTGTGGGAAAAGGAGATTAAAATAAAAGAAGGATGATAAAGAAAATTTAATTTAAATGTCTTGGTGTTGAAAGGCATTGGGATTTGTAGTGTCTTATAGAAGGTGGCATTACAATTAATAGTAATATCTTATGTTTTATTATACTTTATGATATTAAGTGAAGTTTTTATATATTATACAAAATTCTTACAGTAACCCTTTGATATAATTAAAGCAAGGCTCTTGCTATATTTGTTTCACATGTAGAAAAACTGAGACAAAAATCAGACAGGAGCTAGGAAAACTTTAAAAATTTCCTAGGTATAATTTTCTAGGCAAAATGAATATTCATCTCATTTTCAGCTCCCCCCAAAAAGGTTTAAATATTGAGGTTTTTCTAAGGACCCAGATAAATTAGGTAGATGTCTTCCATGGGTCACCTACATTTAAAAGTTTTATTTTCTCCTAATTTCCTAAAAATGCGAAGTAGATAGCAATTTCCAAAGAAGATGGCTAAATTCATATAATTAATGGAGAAACATTGGTAATCGTATGTATATATTAATAATTATTGGATAAATTTTAACGGGTTAAGTTCTTGTCTGGTATCTTAGGGATCCAAAAAAGAGAAACAGGTGTGAGTTTAAAAGAATGAAACAGCATAATTTGGAGTAAATGAACTGTAGCTCTAATGAAACCATGTGATAAAGCAGAAGGTAACCAGCCCTTTGGGGTCAAAACCAAGTGACCTGAGCTAAGTGCCAATTTGAAAGATTTTTTTCAAAGAATAAATGAAGGGAATGTATATATTACATACATACACATTTTCAGGCAGTGAGGGAATATTATTTTGAACAAGAATGCCAGAAAAAAGAATGTGTAATGATCATCAAGAACGCTGTTGTGCATTAAGGTGGAGGTCAAATTTTGTATGCTTCAGTTGCACAAACAACCTAGTTGTAGAGAAATTAATTTTCTCACATTTCCCTTGGCTAGTTTGCAGATACTTCCTTTAGATTAAAAGAAGTAGATATCTTTATTCTGAAAAACAGGCTTTATGAGGATCCAGTAACTATTTTGAGATGGATAGAGTGCTGCCATAGAGAAAAGAATATATACCATGCAGGGTCAGACCCAGAATTAGCAGGTGACAGTCACAAGGGACTAGAGTTGCAGGCAAGCAAAAGAAAGACTTTTGTAAGTTATAGTTGGAAGAATCAAAAGGCTTCCTTGTTGAGGTAGTGAAGGTCCTGTCAATATTAAGAATCAGGGGGAAAGATTAAAATGTTGTGTTATACTGTGTTAGTTTAATATCAAATTTTATAAAAATATGTCTCTTATGAGAGTCACCTGGTCAAGACAGGAAAATGAATCAACTAAAGGGACAAAGATATGTTCCTCTATTATATTCACTTCATGGAGAATGGCCTTCATAAAGGCCAAGTTTGTTTTCTGGGATGTTCAAGTATAGGAATAAAAAAATTCTGTGTTTTTATCTGTTGACAGCCAGTTGATAACTGGCATTACGCCAAGTAGGAACTTTAGACTTTACCACGCAACCCCAACTAAAAGTGTTGGTATCAGAGAATGAAACTGTATTATGGGGGAAATAGGGAAATCAGTTTGCTCTTCTGTATGGTTCAGATCTGGAGAGTAAGAGTTAGGGGTGAGACTATAACTCAGGGAAAGAGCACTTGTCTGGCCCACTTAAAGCCCTGGTTCCTTCTCCAGCATTGGAAGAAAAGGGTTTAAAATGAATTAGGGAGAACATATTTTAAAAAATTATCAATTCATTTATTTACATTTATAGGTTTCTGACCCCTGGTACATTAAGAAGATAAAAGGATCACATTTTTAAGTACTATAGAGATTTTCTGTCATTTTAGTTTCCCCTTATTGAGATAATACTTTCATTTAAAAATTAAAAACATTTTAAAATTACACAAGCAATATACAAATACATTCTTGTTGAACAAGAATGGCAAATATTAGTCATTAAATATTTCTTCAATGAATACTTATTGGCAAATTTCCTTAATTTCTCCAAACTAGATTATATTTCTCTTTCCAAGCATAACTATTTTCAAATTGGTTTTTATCCTTCCACACTTCTTTCTATATAATCATATAAAAATATATACAATTACATAGAGATATGCAGTTTTATTTTATGTGAGGGTAAGATCCTCTTTTTACACATGTTGCTTTATATATATTCCCTTTTACACATGTTTTTACACATGCTGCTTTTTTATATTCCCTTTTTCATTTAAAATTAGGTGTTAAAGCTGTATGTCACTTATATGGTTTTATTTCATTTTCTTCTTATTTCCCATTTAAATGTTATTTACTGAAATTTTAAGTATTTAAAAATTGGGGAAATGGCAAAACCTATCTCCTTAAAAATATATAAATCAAGCATAGAAAATTTCTATTTGATAAGGCTATGAGATATAGGCACCTAATACTCAGTAGACCCTTAGTAATATTAGTCTTCTCCTTTCCTCCCTATTTCCTTGTCATTTGCCTGAGGGTAGGGTTAAAATAATACAGAAATATTGTTGGACATAATCTTATTTTTATCCTCCCCAATGTATTATTTGTGTTGCTTACTGAATTTTTAATTCTCCATCTAAAGGCTGTCGAAGGTGATGACTTAGTGCTGCTCTCCCTCCCTCCCTCTTTCCATTCCTCCCTCCCATTCTTCTTTCCTCCTTTCCTTGACTAAACGTCAATTTGTGGTTACAATACACCAGATACAAAGGGGATAAAATGAAAATGATGACCTGTATATACAAAAGAAGACAGACACATAAACTAATAAATATGATGATAGAAGCTTGGGTAAATCACAGATGAGTACAGCTAGCTCTGCCTAGGGTAGTCAGGGATGATTTTCATGGAGCAGGTAACAGTTTAGATAGAATCATAAAGGCTTATTAATAATCCACTGAGAAGATAAAGGAAAGGACACTGCAATAGAAAGGCAGAGGAGTAGAATGCATAAAGTTAGAGAAAAATTAAAAAAACATGCTACCATGCTTAATTTGTCATTAAGATCATATAAAAAGAATTTATGATCAGAGACCAATTGGAAGTGAGGAAAGGCTACTTTAAATCAATCCACTGAAAATTGATTAGGCATAGTTATAAATTCTGGACAAAACACAAAACATAACTGTCTGACCTGAGAGTGGTGGTGCATGCTTGTAATCCTAGCACCTGGGAGGCTGAAGCAGGAGGATCATAAGTTTGGGGCCAGCATGAGATGCATAGCAAGACCTTATCACAAACAAACAAATGAATAAACCCAAAACAAAACAAAAGAAAACAAGTACCTGAAGGTAACAGAGAACAACTTAAAGGAGGCTAAATCTTGAGAGAAGATGACATTTGAAAGTGAGGATGGGAAACTGGGTAAGTTTGTTTCAGGTTTCCAGTCCAAAAGCAGGCTGTACCAGACAAATTAATAAAACTATGATAAAAGTCAGTTTTTTTCTACTCTGGAGAAGTAAGAGAATAGAGTTTAGGTTACCATAACTGCTGGGAAGCAAGAAAGTAATCTTCGAAAGGAAAGCACCATAGAAGAGAAACTCTCAGCTTCTATGTATAACCTTTGTCCAAATCTCTGTCTGATCCCCAAACCATGCACACACAGGACTGGCTTGAAGCAGCCTGGGTAAGGCTAAAAGAACTAAACAAATATTTGAGCTGCTCTGTACTGCAGGTGAGACAGAATATATGTGGTTTGCTTCAACAAGTAAGCTTCTTGCTAAAATAACAGCAGCCCTCTTTAGAGGTGTTGTCCTCCAGAATTACCATACTGCAGTATATTCCAAAATTGCTCAATATATGAAGAACCAGAAAAATGTGAAACAGTAGGATATCTCTGGGGGGCTGGGGAAGGAAGGGGGAGAAGAGATTGAGGAAAAGAGATTATAAAAAAGGACAAAATGAGAACTTTAAACTACAAAAAAGTATGTGAAATTAAATTATTTGATATGACTATCAGCAGAATAAAGACAACAGAAGAAGTCTATGAATTGAAGATAGATCAATAGAAATTATCCAATTTAAAGAACAGATAGAAAAAAAATCAGAAAATATGTGAATTAAAGATATGTGGGACAATATTAAAAGACATTAACACATGGACCACAAAATAAATAAAGACAGTGATATTAGTGCAGGGAAAATATTTGAAGTAATAATTACAACAGATTTCCCAAATTTGGTGAAAAAAAGTGCACTACTACACACATCATAGTTAAATATCTGGAAATAAGAACAACATGTAAGCAAAGTTCTTTTGTGATGATCATAGGGGAAAAAAAGGCAATGACACAGTTTACTGATATCAAGAATTAAAGAGAAATTAGGGGCATAATTCATTGGTAGAGTACTTGCCTAACGTATGTGAGGCCCTGGGTTTGATCCTCACCTGGGGGGAGGGGAGAGGTTAGCTGTATAGATGTTATGATAAAAAATTGTATAACTTAGGTGAAATAAAAATTTCCTTAAAAATACAACTTACTAGAATTGATGATATAAGATGAAACAGAAAACATAAACAGTACTTTACTTAAAAAAGAAGTTGAATTTGTGAATTTAAAAAAGATTGTTTCTATAAAGAAATCCAAATGATTTTACTGGTGAATTTTATATAATGTTTAAGAAACAACACCATTCCCAAAACTGTTTTAAACCCCCAAAACAAAAAACCAGAACAATTCTTATCCATTAAGTGAGGCCATTTAGTGAATGCCAAACTTGAAAAAGCATTACAGAAAAGGGAAATTACAGACCAGTATCTATCATGATTGTAGATGCAAAATCCTAATCAGCAAATTAAATCCAGCAATATAGAAAAAGGATAATATATCATGACCAAGTAGGATTTAATTCTGAAATGAAAAGTTTAACATTTATAAAATTTTACCATGTTATTGAGTAAATGAAAAATATTATATAATTATTTAAATATATATACAAAAAGCATTTGACAACACCCAGTCATACACAAAATTCATAGAAAAGTAGGAATAGAATAAAATTTCCTTAATTTGAAAGGGCTACTTATGAAAAGCCTGAAACAAACATCTTGCTCAATAGTGAAATAGTGGATGCTTGCTTTCTTCCTATAATGGAGAACAAGATAATGTCCATGTTCATTAATTCTACTGGACATTGTGTTGAAGGCCCTAATATTTGCAATGAGTCAAAGCAAAGAGAGAAATAGTATAAAAATATGAAAGGAAAAAAACCTATATCTGCACTTTGGTAAGTTTATGTGATACAATGTTGATATCTTTAGTATGTTAGTTTACTCAATGGGTGAAAATCAAAATTTCATGATAGATGGGAAAATGATTTCATTTTGACTCAACTTTAAAAATTAAAACTAAAATTAATTAAGTTCATATAATTAGTAGCATTTGTTTATAATTCTGCCTATGAATTTTAAGAAGAATGAAGTAACTGTCTTTTAAGAATAATTTTTCAGATCAAATGTTGTGATACTATAGTCACTGTTGACATATTGCCATCATAACCAGGATCATTTTTGCAAAGATTTCCTAAGGACTTTACTTGATCGCTTATATTGAAATAATTATCTTTTGACTAGTCTACCATATTAACTATTATTTCTGCCAGTTTTAGGTTCTCCAGTGTTTTCTGGTCTCATTGCAAATTCTTGGTATGCCAATGATTGGAGCCTTTCTCCAACACTATTTTTATTTACTTGATGAAATCCTGAAACTTTTACAAGATTTGTGATTTAATTTTGTAGTACATTAACATTTTAATTTTGAACATTGGTCACAATATTCCACAGTGCAATATTTAGCAATCAGCTAGCTTGATTCTCAATCTTGACTGGAAAAAAAAAATCTAGCAATTATTTAAAGTAGCCTTATGCTTAGGATACACTTCAACCAATCAAATCAATCTTTGGAGATTCGAGGCAGGTTTCAATATTTTTTGAAGGTCTTCATGTAAATTCACTGTGCAGATAAGTTTGAAGCCACTGAACAGTGATTATGAAAGATACAAAGACATGGACTCAAAAATGGGTGAAATAGATATTAAATTAATCTGTGGGGGATATTTAAATGAAGGTTAATTTTATTCATGCTAAATAGAGTAAATATTTTACATACGTTTTATTTACTGTATAATTTTGGCAACTGATATAGTCAATATTTACATAATAAAAGAGCCTCCTAGACTCATTGACAAATATGAATAGTCAGGAATACAGCAGTAAATGAAAAGTTTGTTCCTTTCTCTAGTTTACAAGCCAAAGAGGATGAAGGGGTTAAATAAATGTTTGATTTTAAGACAATAAATACTATGAAAGAGAAGAGAAATTTAACTGGGATCAAGAATGGCTACTCTGCATTAGTGATAGTAAACCTGAGATATAAAAGATAAGATGGAGATAATTTGTTGAAGAAGAGACGTAAGAGAGAATAGTGTTTTTGAGGGCCATAAATTGGTAAAAAAAACTTCAAGAAATCAGGTGAAGATGACTAGAGGACAATCAACAGAGACTAGAGAAGATCAAGTCTTATGTTGCTAAGTATACTTGTATGCATAGGTGTCAGGAAATATTAGAAAATAATGTGGAATCACATTATTAATGGGTGTTGTATCCATTTCAAGGAATCCTTATCTTGCATGTTGTAGGAAACCAACAAAGATTTTTGAATAGAGGATTGACAAAATTAGATTTCATTTTTGGACCACCCCTCAGGTACAAAAAAGGATTTCCCAGCTTAGATTGAGGGAAGTAAACTTTTGCGTTTCCTGCATTTAAGTAATTACTAAAGTTGTATGGACTTTTTATTCAATTATTATTATCTTCCCAAGCTAAATGCAAAACCACATGTATTAAGGAGAAAAAATTTTCACTAATATTCCTCAAGAGCCATATACATATCAGTACAAATAGTCTTCTTATAGTTTTGGATTTTGCTGAAGATCACTTTGAAGTAAGGCCAGGAGCTTGAGAGGCATACTCAAGGGTTTGATCTGAAGAACAATATGGCTCCAGATACCATAGATCTCTAAGCATATGAAAATGACCCTAGGCAATTTAACAGCAGTAAACATGAAACTACCCTCTTAGTTTGAATGAGTATTAGCTAGTAGGAGTGAGAGAGGGGAAAACACCCTGAAAATTTTTAATTAAATAATGTTTTACATATTTTTCTCCTTTGGATTCAACAAAGTCACAAATGAAATAGTAGTTGCCTGGGAATTCCACAACATTAATTAATTTAAAAGAGCAAAAAATGAATCAGAACCAGGAACTTATTTATTATGCCCTTCTTTCCTTCAAGCATCATGAAAAACTCAATGTCTCTTGTGATCATAGAAGATTGCATTTCTAAGACTTTGGTGTATCCAATTTAAAATGAATTAAAACTTGCTCCCAAACATAATCATAAAGGGGAGATACTCATTTTTCTTTATCTTTCTGTTTACTGAAAAGTTTTCTTTTAAGTGATAGAAATAAGACTTGAAAATAAGACACTACCGAGAGTACAGCATACCTAAAAAGGATTTTTGTTTTCTAAGAATGAAATGTTCTTCAAGAAAACAACTTATAGGCCTGGTTTGGACTTACCTTCTTTGTATTATAAAATATAAATGCATCTGTTATTATAAATGGTGTACATTACTTTTTTTTTTTTTGTACTGGGGATTGAACTCAGGACCTTGTGCTTGTGAGGCAGTTGCGGTGCCACTGAGCTAAATCCCCAGCTGGTGTACATTGCTTTTAACCCCTGACAATCAGAGTCCAAAAACAGAAATGAAGTAGTCACAGCTGAGTCAGCTAGTGTTAATTAAGTCTGGAGATAACAGGTCTTAGGGAAAATTATGGAAAGGGTGAGTTGAATAATAATTGGGAACAGGGATGCCTATAATCTAAATTCTAGTCTTAATTTTGCCATAGATTAACTCTGATCATGCCTCCTTTTAGTCCACCTCAAATCTGTACTAGCACAGCAATATTACTTTTGATAATAATCCAATACTTAATCAAGACTTCACAATGTCCCAGTACTTTTTGCCTTTTATTTTTCTTCTCAAGTTAGAACTCTAATGAAGAAACAGGGAAATGATTCATATTTCTAGGAAGATACACATTTTTAATTAAAAGTCCTCAGGGATCTGTTGTAAGCTCTCTGGAATGTTCTCTACTAATTGCAAGTAGTATTCAGTGGGACAGTTCCAAAGAGAGATATATATACTACAGATCAGAAAGAAGGCATTTTGCCATAGGTTCATTTCTGATATTTTAGCTAGCTATTTGAGCTCCCATCTTTTCTTTTTTTCTTTTTCATCTGTGCAATATAAGTGATTACATAGTAATAGCTAAGTTTGTCTAAAGCATTTTAATTTCTATTCTAGAAGGTAAAAAGGTACATTTCGTTTATGACTGTGCTTCTTGAAAATTCTCCATTTTATCGGTTTATTTTTCTCATTGCCTCGAGTTGTTTAAACATTTTTTACCTTAAAAATGAGGGTGTTCCAGGAAAAGATAGAGGTAATCATTATGTAGTTCATGTTACAAGTTTTGTGTTGATATTGACAGCTATTTACAATAGTACCTCTGGGTCTACTTTTAACATTTTTTCAAGTAAATTTAGCATGCAACCATTAATTATTTTCACATTGGTTACAGTTTTGTAAACTTTTATTCTTCTAGGAACAATGTAGGCTATTTGATAAAGGGACTTGTACTAGAGAAATAATTAATCTCTCTATTATACATTCATGTATTTCATAGATTTCCAGACTTTCTGTTTAAGAATCAATATTGGAGGGCTGGGGATTTAGCTCAGTGGTTCCAGCACCTGCCTCGTAAGTGCAAGGTCCCGAGTTTGATCCCCATACCCCACAAAAAAAAAATCAGTATTGCTTTTGTAATTCAACTATATATTCTGATTTTCAAAGCAGTTTGTTGTTTAGAAAACATAGAAATGTTAAAAAAGACAAAAACACTTGTAACATTATTAACAAAGACTCTGTTAATATTTTGGTGTAATGGGCTGAGGTTACATCATGTACTATTTTGTCTTTTGACTTTCCAATTTAATTTCTTACCATTTTGTCTTGATGGCTCAAAACAACCAGTTCCTAAGCTGTTCCTTGAGTTGAGGATCTGTTCAGTCTACTTATCTCTATATTGAGTGTCCCCCAAATTGTTGTGCTTTTAAAATTCTTGTGTCTGCATTTTGGGCTTCCTATCTGCCTTTGTTTCCAGACTCTAAGTTGTTATTTCTGTTTAATCACTTTTTGGCCTTTAGTAAGATCAATCCTCCTGTGCTCTTATTAAGTGCTGCTTCTATTTGGCTATGGTTTGTTAAATTAGATAGAAACAGAGGGAAAACAAATATTTTATTGAGCTTTTTTTGTTGTATGGCACTGATAGGTGCTTTCACGTAAGTTGCTCATATGTTATTTAATATTCAATTAATATTCAGTTCTTGAATTATTATTATTTTTATTAGATATTATTTTTTTAGATATCAAAGAATCATTTTTGAGCCCTCAGATAATACTAGATACTGTGCTGAGAACATTACATATGTGTATTGGGTTTATTCCTACAATGCTCCAGCAAGGAGTTTTTATCTCTCTTCTGTAGATACAAATGTCTAGACTCAGAGAAATTGAGTAACTTGCCCAGGATCACATTACTGGCAATTGATAGAAGCAGAATTTGAATCCAGATGTGCTCCTTAAGTAATTAGAAGTGGTGCAGTTATGTGTAAGTAAGAGTAGATAGATTCTGAGCTGAGGAATTCTCCTTTAAGAAAATAAAAAACCTTTAATATATTACCTTGACACATCTATTTTTTATTTTACTTTCTGATTCTCATCATTGCTCTGTTATAGAGATGTTACCGCATAAGAGATCTATGGAGAAATGTAGTGTTGTAAGTGTGAAAGAACCTAAGGATCTCAATATTTGGGATAAACTAATTCTAAAAGAAGGAACTTTAAAGTATTTCCCAAGGAAGGAGCAATTCTTATTATTGTTAAATAAGCCTCTTTTTCATAATTCATAAAGTCATAAACACATTTTTTTGCTAAATTTCCTATGTCAAAAGATACTGATTTATGGATTTAGAAAGAAGTTAATATGATTATTAGCCAAAACAACATTGTATTGATCTTAATGTCCATTTTTTCAGGGAAATAGGTTTTAATATCAATGAATATTTCTAATACATGAAATGAAGGATGCAATTTCAAGAAGCAAAAAATCTTTTGTGGTGGTTAAGATATTAAATAGTGGTTAGGAAATTAATCTTTAGTCTGCCTAGTTCCAATCCTGAGTTGCCATTACTAGTATAACCTTAGCCAAGTTAATATTTATTTGCCTAGCATCTCATATATAAAATGGAGATGGTGATAATAAAACCTACACAATGCTACCTACTCCTACATGGGTTGTTTGTATTCAGGACTAAATGAGTTAATATATGTAAAACACTGAGAATAACGCTAGTTGCCTAATAAATGGTTTACTAATATTAGCTAATATCATTCTGACTTTTAAATCATTTTCCAAACTCAGAGTTCTATAAAGTCTACTAACAGTTTTTAAAAACTAGAAGTCTTTGTGTAGTAACATATTTTATTTTTTATTTCACAAGTAACCAATACTGTTTTTCATAATTTGCTCTTCTTTTTCTCAATATCTAATGTTGACAGTGACTTCGCAGTGAACTTTGTAACTTCATTTTTAGATCTGTTTCTTGTACTAAGCACAGAAAAATGTCTAAAGTTGTAGTATTTTATTCAGATTGGACACAGGCTTCAGGTGATATATCAAATATAGTACTTCTTTACCTTCAGATAATTTCCCGTGTTTGAGACTTTCTCTGCCTTTTGAAAATGTGATACTGTATCAGGCAAATAGGGTAGCAGGACAGTTCTGTTGAACAGCTCACTTGACTGTGGAGTGTGCATTACTATTCTATAATAGTAGTAAGCATCCCTTGTTCATTTGCTATTTTGTTAATGGAAGAAAGTAGCAAATAGCAATTTACCATCGCCCCCACCCCTGTGGTGTACATATGCAAGACAAAGATAAAAGCTGTTTCCTTCAGAGAAGGGTGTGGAGGTAAAAGATGATTTCAATTGGAAATAATGACAGTAATAGAGGCTTCCAATGAAGACATTGTGGCAACCAAAGGACGAAGAGAAAAAGTTAATTCCTGAGATAGAGGTATTAAAATTTTTGGTTTCTCTTTATGTGTACAGGTGCTAAGTATGTTGCTGTTTATGAGCTGATGTGACAGTGTGTTTGACCAATGTGTGTTTGATGTTCTCTGGATATTTTGGTGATGGTTGGGAGAGAGGTAGCTCTGGAATATTTAGAGAATCAGTAATAAGTAAAGTAAAAATGATATAATTTTGTAGGCAAAGACTTCTGTTTTTAAAAACTGTGGCTTCTCTTTTAGTAATGATTAACTCTGAGAATTGGCTTATTTTAATAGTGATTTATTATTTTGGTTAATAACAACTTAGAGAAAAAAATCAGACTTTGATTACAATGTGTAATGCTTTTTTATTACACTATCAGAAATTTTTGGAAACAGTGTACAACTTTAATGGCACCTTTAGGTGATTTAATAGTTATTGTTAAGTGTCTGGAATTTTGTCTTTGTGTATCTGTGGTGTATGTGTCTGTTATGTATATGCGTGGGTATATGTTTCGGTTAGGGGGTTAAGGTCACATTTTAAGAAGATGGAAAGTCAGTGAAGGTTGATATCAGGAACTGGAATTTTGTACTGAAAAATAAAAAAATTTCAAGTATGTTTTCTCCCTTAGTGGGAAAAATACAACTGACTACATTATGCTCATTTCTATGAAGAGTATGTGTAAACATAACATGGAAAATTATAAGAACAAGCAAACTTTCTACAGATGGAAGAAATCTAGATCATTTTAGAAACTGAAGTAGAGGTAAAGAGATGCTTCTTTTGAACATATATATATAAGCATAGTGGCCAATTGGGATAAAATTTTAACAGAACAGGCTGGGCCATTTATAGATTATAACACTTTTAATTTTCTCAGTGTTAAAGTGTTGATTTTGATAAAGAATTTGTTGATGCTATATCAGTTTCTCCATGTGGAGAAGTGCTCCTGTGTGATTAGTTAGACTTGGGGCTACCAGCCAAAATTCAAAAATTTGGTCCCCAGCTCTTCTTCTGAAATAGGGAAAAGCTGACATATTTTCCTGAGTCTTGATTCCGTGTAGAAGAAAAATTTTTTTAAGCCAAAGAATCTAAAACTTGGAGAAATTATTTGATTTGGTCAGGCTCAGATGTTTAGGAATCAAAATCAGGATTTCTGGTGATGCCACATTGTCAAATAATTAATCCCTACCCTTTTTCTTTTGTCTTGCTATATTAATGACCAGGGTCGGCATATTTGTTTTTGTCATCTAACAATTTTGCAACAGTCTTATTCTAGTACATCTATCTGTCTACTAATAGGAGAGCACAAATCAAGATGAATTGCCCAATTGCCTTTTTAGCCTCACATATAGCGTGATACTGTTAGTATAAGTAAGAGGTTTCCTCATTTTAAATAAAGTTTCTTATTGGAGTGAAAATACAAATATATTTTTCAGATTTGTTTTTCTTAGAAAAACTATCATTTAAAAAAATCTGTTTTGGTAAGAAGAAGTTAGTTTTTTTTTGCTTTTAGCCATAATTACAGTCTTTTAAAACGATGAATTGGTAGAATGGATTGGGAGAAAAGAGTAAATTTTAGCCTTTCTTCTTACTTTTTAGGATTAAAAACTGATTATTGCAGAAAATTAGAAAATATAAAAAAGAAACTAAAAAAATTGAAAAATGATCCTTAGAAATACCTCAAAATACTTATTTTTAATATGTTCTTGATGTTTTCTACTTAATTATATATATATATATATATATATATATATATATTGGTACTGGGGATTGAACTTGGGTCCTTGTGCTTGCGCAGCAGGCAGCGAAAACCGCTGAGCTAAACCCCAGCCCTAGTTATATATATTTTAAAAAGAAAAATGGACTATTATAACATGATATTTTGTATACCACCTCTTTTAGGAAAAAATTCAAAAATTTATTAAGTACTATACATTTATTGTTAAAAGATTATAAAATATGGAAAAATTTTTTTAAAAAGAATGCTTTTAATGCCTAGATATTTTAGTTGTTAGCGTATTTCTTTTTTTCCTTTAAAAAATATATATAATTTTACCTTCAGGTCACAGAATTATATTGACACTGTTATCATTGGTCCTGTCATGGTCTTTTTGTTTACATATTTTCTAATTTATTTTTGTAAATAAAATGTATCCATGATCCTACTATTGTTTTCAAGCAATTCAAGATTGATAATAATACATATCTAGCCTAGGTATATGCTACCTTTTTAAAGTCAACATATCATTAGCATTTTCCCACATTATTAAATATTCTTCTCCTACATGCCTTTTCTTTTTTACAATGAAATACATTATTTTCTACAAAGGTAGTAGATACTGTGTGTAAGAAGTTTAGGTTATACATATAAAAATAATGAAAAAGAAAATAAAATGTTCTTTTTGTCCAGGTATAACAACTATTGTATCAAGGTATGTATACTTATAGTTTAAAAGTTTTATACCCATCTATTAAGGTTTTATCTAATTAGCATAGATATATTTAAACAAAAGGGATTAGATGGTAACAGATGTATGTCATTTTATTTAACAGTTTAGCATTTACATTTCTTATGATACTGTATGTTTATGTAATTTTTAATGATTGCAAATAATTCTATTTGTGGACATTTCATTGTATAGCTGATCTTCTGTGGTCAACATTATTTCTAATTTTCCATTACTATTAACAACATTGCAGTAAATTATTTTGTAGCTCTTCTGTACACATCTGTGATTATTTCTTAATTTAAATTCTTAGAAATACATTTTTGGCATGATCTCCAGAAAAGTTGAACCAATATACTCTTACCAGTGGTTTACGAGGTATTCATTTTGCCACATGTATACTAGCATTTATTATTACTATTATTTGTAATCATTGTCTATATGACAAATAAAAAAGGCATGGGTTTCTCCGATTAGTAGTGAAATGGAGTATTTCTTTATTTGACCATTTGCATTTCATTTTTAAAATACTTTTTTTCTTACAACCTTTAAAAGGTAGTATAGAATTTTGTCAGACAGTTGATGACAGGGTTTGAACTTTGGCTCTATAATCACTACTTAAAAGCTCTGTGACTTTGGGCATTCCTTTTTTGGGTTTTTTTTTTTTTTTTTTTTTGGTACCAGGGATTGAACTTTAATCTCTCAGTGCCTCAGTTTCCTTATGTATAAAATGGGGATAATATTACTTATGTCATCAGGTTGTTACAAGGATCAAATGAATGAATATATAAGAAAGATTTAGAACAGCCTACCACAGAGTAATAGGTATTATTTTAATATCAAATCTTACTCATTTATAAGAGGTAATTCTGCTAAAGATATTATTGATCTTTGTTGTATATGATGCAGAATTTTTTCAATTTTGTCACTGTTTCTTCTTTTTGGAGATGGGATCATGCTATGTTGCCCAGGCTGGTTTTGAATTCTTGGGCTCAAGTGATCCATCTCAGTCTCCAAGGGAGTTGGAACCACTGTGACAGCTCCATTTTGTCTTTTTATTAAAATTTTTAGAAAATTAAATCTCTCGAATAGTTTAATTTTCATCCTTTTGGATTTCTGCCTTTATAGGCATTTTTGGAAATGTATTTCACACCCAATATTATGTAAATATTTACATATATTTTATTATAATATTACCACTTTTACTTAAAAACTTTTATTCCATCTAGAATTTATTTTTTTGTGTGTGATATGCAATTAGGATATGTAGAACCAATTGTTCAAATCACATTACTCATATAATCCATTTTTAAACATCGTAATTATTGTAGTTCTTAGAGATATTTGGGTCTGTTTTTCAACTTCTTGAAGTAACTTAGTACCAAATAAACAAAGAAAAACAGAAAAAAACCCATAAACTAACAGAAAAATCTAATTCAAAAACTATTTTTAATGATTTTGATGCCTATTGCCAAGCTACCTTTCTGAAACAATGGACCCATTTACACTTAAATAATATTCTCTAATGAATATTTTGTTCTATCTTAAATTGTTTTTCTTCCTTCTTTATACTGTGAAATCACTTGTACTCTTCTGACAAAAACAAATGATGATCACATATAGTTTTGATGTTTATCTTTTTGTGACAAAATATTTTCACTAGTACTTAGCAGAAAGAAGCTTACTCCTGTGACCAACTGCTTTTAAGTTGGAATTTTTGGTGAAGGAAAAAACTCACACTTATTTTGTTTTGTCCTTGCATCTTTGGGAATTGAGACTGAAACAAAAAAGTAAACTAACATTATGGTTTTGAGTTGTTTGATAGTAAGAAACTAATAAGCAAAGGGCTTTAAATACCCTGGTATTTTCAGTATTTATTGATGTAATTATTTACTTTTCACTCTTCTTTTTTCTTCTCTTGATAGAGTATAAATGTTATAAAAAAGAATATGACTCAATCATCATGTTATACTTATTACTATAATATTTTAAAGAATGAAATATTCTTTGCTAGGAAATAAACGCCAAGATCTTCAATAACTCCATAATTAAAAATTTGACTTTTTTGTTTAAAACTTTCCTTTGAACTGGGCATGGTGGCATGCAACTATAATCCCATCAGTCTGGAAGGGTGAGGCAGGAGGATTGCAAATTTAAGCTCAGCCTGAGCAATTTCACAAGACTGTGTCTCAAAATAAAAACAATGTATTCGATCCCTAGTACCAAAAAACCACCCCCCCAAAAACCAAAAAAACAACAATGTAGTTCAGTATAGAAGCCCTGGGTTCAATCCTTTGTTCTGAAAAAAAAAATTTGTACATTACAAAATAAAAGATTTTGTAAGAGCATAGCCCTTAATATTTCCCCATTTTCTCATTCCTGTTCTCTTTTCTACTTTCTCTTTTCTCCCCCTCCCTGTCTCTCTCCTTTCTCATTTCTTCCCTTCTTTCCTTTTCTTCTTGACAGGGTTAGATTTGATGATTATTAAAGAGATTCAACTGTCAGTTCTAAGTCTGGAATGTTCCTTCAGTAGCGCAATAGGTTTTCCCCATTTTCAACAGCTGCCTGGAGATTTAAGTTGACCTGTGCTGGGTCTGCAGAATGTAGTCATTGGTTTCAATGATGACTATGGGAATACTTCTCTTATTTTCTTCATTTTAACCTCATAGAGTTCACATGAAACTCTTACTATAGCAAGAGTGCTGTGTTTTAAAACTCCATTTCCATGTTTTCTCTTCTCATATTCCCATTACCTATCCTTAGAATGAGGCTTTAGCCACTTAAAGGCAGGACTATATAGAAAGTAGGTGAAATATTTCACTAGTAATTATAATTAACTATCAGTATACATGGATTATGTCTTGAGGATTAAATACAAGGTTTTTTTTTGTTTGTTTTTTTTAGTTCTGGAATGAGTTTCCCTCGATAGCTAGTATATTTCTAGCAAGGATGCCCATCTCCCTATTTCTAGTCCTACCTCTACTTCCAGCCCTTGCCAATTTTTTAAATGGTAGTTTATTCTAATAATGTTAAACCAAACAAATTCAGAGGGTATAGGTGCAGGAGGAAAAACAAAAATCACATTGGGTTGCCAGAAGTGCACATAAATTATTTGGGATTACCTAAATTGTTTTTTTTAAAAATCCTGTTTGCATTAGCTCTTTGATTGCCTCCATTAATGTGATCATATAATATTTATCACCAGAAATATGCACCTATACATTTTCACTAAGTTCTCTAGACCAGGCCCATTTCCTTTTCTGTTTTCTGTATAATACTCAGGGCTTTTCAATTTAGAGATCTGGATTCTAGTTTCAAATCTTTAGTGTTTTAGAATTTGGAGAAGTGAGTTCTAATCCTAACTCTGGTACTAAGTAACGCTAATTCCTTGAATTTGAGCAAGTGGCTTAAGATCTCTTGGCTTCATTTTTCTTTTGTTTGTACCAGCTTCTAAAAAGTGTACCAAAAATATAAGAAATCTATAAAACTTATTCAGAATATTTTCATTGTCGAGAACTTAATTTTTTTCAGTTCATTAGAATCTTTACTAATTACTGTATCACATGTAGATACTGAGTTATACTATGACTAATTCACAAGCCTATAATTTTTCTTTTTAACACTTCTACATTCTTAGTGGCTCTTTGGGTAAAATTATGGCAACACTTTTCTAACTAGTTCTAGAAATATAAACTGGGCATCCCTGTAATCCCAACACTCAGGAGCCTGAGGCAAGAGGATTAACACAAGTTTAAGGCCAAACTGGGCAACAGAGTTTCAGAGAAGCCTGAACTACATAGCAAGACACTTTCTCAAAAAAGCAAAAACAAAAAAATAACCCCCCCTCAAAAACCCAAACAAAACAAAACAAAACAAATTTTAGAGCAATACAATATTTCAAATACCACAGGTTGAATGCATTTTTAAAGCAAAAAATGCAATATTAAAATCTGTATCGTGACTTGTCAACAAGTTTTACAGATTTCTGATGTTTTTGGCAGATTTTTGTGGAGTTTTTGATGTTTTATAAGAGTTAATTCCCAGATGTGTGCACATGAAGTCCAAGATGTTCTGAATGATTAAGAGGCACATAGGGTGTGCAGAGAAAGATTTGGGATTATGATGTAAGTTGTGATGCAGTATAATGTAGTGAGTTGATATCTGCGTAGAGGCTGGAGGAGATGTATTGAGTTAAATGTGGGTCAAAGAGGAACACCTTTGAGTATTTATTAAATATACCAAAGGCTTAATGGCTGCATTAATCAAGATAAATTCCTCCTTTCCTTTCTCACTCCCTCTTTCCTTCCCTTCTTTCTTCCTTCCTTCTATCCTTTTCGCTTTTCTTCCTTCCTTTTTTCCTTCTTTCCAGCATGATTATGCTCTAATAATATCTAGGATATTATATATATTATGTTTGTGTGTTTATTTAACATATTCATTGTACACTGTTTTTCTTGAAGATTATAGAGTCAAGCATAACTATATGTTATGTAAACCATAAGACTGCAAATGCTTGGAATAAAATAGAGTAATTCCAGAGTGTGATTGTACCTCTGAAAATTATAGAAATCCATCAATTAAATTCTCAGGCATAATGTCACACTATTTATTTATTAGATGCACTATCTCCAGAGCAGTAGAGGAAGGTACTACAGATGGCAAGAGCTAAAAGTAGGATTTGAAGTTTATTTGGGAGTGAAAGAGTTATCCAAAGAAGGCAGTTAGAACCAGGAAAAATAACAAAATATAAAAGGAGGAGTGGGTTAAAATCTGGTTTTGGCATATCTAGAGTTTATTTCTTTACATTTTGTAGAAATACAGAACTGTGCATTGTAAATTGTCCTTTTCAGCTATCATTCTGTCTCTGAATAATGAGAATATGTTAGGGACATAAAACTGAAATAATTTGTATCACAACTACTGTTTCATGATGAAATTACATTTCTTTTTGTGCACTGGTGCACTGAGATATTCACATACCAATACACTACTGTGATAATGTTCTGCACGATGCCATTTTCTCCTCCCACTGCTCTTGATAACTATTCACACTAAGAAGCTAGATTTGGGAGGGTTTAAAAAGTATTTGTGACATATTTATGAGTGTGGCAAATTCTCAGTATGGTTCACATTAACTAATTTCTATAGTACAGTTCTCATTAACTAATTTCTATAGTTCATATTAACTAATTTCTAATTTTACATTAACTAATTTCAAGAAGAAAATGAAATACCTTCAAAGTGATGGATAAGAGTTCTTAGTAAATAATAGTATTTTATATATTTAAATATTAATTTAAAATTTTTATAAGAATCTTTCACTTCTGGTTTAATGCAGGTTGACAGGGTGATGTCAAATTTACTAATTTATACTGGCTCTGTCCATCAACAATTCAAAGAGAGTTAATGATGAGCTTATTCTCCTATTTTTCCTTTATTCTAATTCTTATGCAGCTTCTTTTCTGTGAAAGTCTAGTGCTTCAGATTCTTGTATCCAGTGATTAACTGATTTTCGAGTCAGGTATTAGTCTCACTCAGTTGGGCTTATCTTTGGACAATCTTTTGGAGAAGTACCCTTTCCAACATAGACCTATTCTTAACTCTCGGCACAAATTTTTCTTAGTGTTTCTTCTTCCCTTATGGTGTAAAAAACCTTTATTGGTTGGCCCTTCAATTCTAAAGCCTGCTCTCCATCTTCACTTTCCTTCTTTTTGCTTCTACTTCTTACTCACTTTTTATTTTCATTTTTATTATTTTCTTATTCATTTTTTATTATTTTCCGTTTCTGCTAGAAAAAAACATGTATATTGTACAATATTAAGAAGTCTTCAATATACTTTAGTATCTCTCTTAGTGTGATGAAGAGGCAGGACTAACTTGCTTTTCTTGAGTCCTGTATTATTCTGGTCACCTTGAGTAACTTGGCTTTTGCAACTGTATTTTTACTAGATATAAGTATATAGATAATCAATTGAAGTAACCAATTATGTATTGAATTAAAATGATTCTTGTCTTCAATAAACTTGTAATATAACCAATTAAGGCAGTACAAAATACAGAATTTGGGAATTTTACTTGTCATTCAATAAATATTAATGCCTTTTATAAGATAATAGCTAAGTTAAACTGGTTATGATCTATGGACCAGGCACTGTGCTAAAGTGTTTTAGCTATACTACATAATTTAATCCTTTATATCACTTCTATGACTTAGGTTTTATAATGAAGATTGTATGATGCGGAATATGAGGCACTCAGTTCATATAACTAGCCAGAGTTAATAGGATAAAAATTCAGGGTAGAAAACTGGCACTTAAATACTATGTTAAAGGGCCTCCATATATTGTGTATTAGTATTATAAATTCGAGATTTTCATAGCAATACATAAAGGTTATTAATTAGTAATAGAGTTTGTAAAAGATTTTATTCAGAATAAATTCAGGATTAAATACATCTATATATACACATGCAAAGTATGTCACACAATATTTCTATGTGTACAAGTATTGTATTCACTCATTATTTTGTGCTTTAGAGCTTGGAGATTCATCCAGTAATTCTCTCCTGAGCACATACTATGTACCAGGCCCCATTCAGGCACTGGAGATACATCAGGAAACAAAATAGAAATTTCTGCCCTCAAGAAGCTTGTATTCTAGTGAAGGGAAACAGAAAGAAAAAAAATCTCAGCAACTAGAGGATAAATACTATGGAAAAAAGATAAAAAAAGAAAGAAGGATAGCATGTATGCAGGGTGGAAATATATAATTTTCTTTATTTTTTGGTATGGGGGATCGAACTTGGGATCTTGCACTTGTGAGGCAGGTGGTGGAACCACTGAGCTAAATCCCTGGCCCATAATATACAGTTTTAAATAGGATGATCAGGGAAGATCTCAATGAGGTGAGAATTTTTGTCCAAACACTTGAAGTAATAGAGAAAGGGAACCATGTAAATAGCTGAGGCAAGAGTATTCCAGGCAGAGGGAGCCAGCCAGTACAGAGACTAAGGTAGAAATGTCTAGCATGTTCAAGGAACAGAGAGCAGACCGAAATGGCTGGAGACAGTTGAATGAAGGGGAAATAATAGAAAATGAAGTCAGAAAAGTAATGGGCCAGATTAACTAGAAAAACTTGTAGGTCATTGTAAGGATTTTGGCATTTACTTTTTAGTTAGATGGAAGCCTTTGGAACATTTTTAGGAAAAGTGTGATATGATGTGACTTGTCTCTTAAATTATCCCTTATGTTGTTGCTAGGAATAAATTGTAAGAGTACAAAAGAGTAGAAAAAGAGTGACTGCCTAAGAGGCTATTACAATAATCTAAGTGAGAGTTTTTATTTATATATTTATTTTTGGTGCCGGGGATCGAACTCGGGTCCTTGCACTTGCAGGGCAGGCGCCAGAACCACTGAGCTAAATCCCTGGCCCAAAGTGAGAGTTTGTGATGGCTTCGTGTAGCAGTAGAAGTGGCAAGAAGTGGTTATATTATAACTATATGTTGATTAAAGAACCAATAAGAATTTCAGACAGACTAGATTTGGAGGATGAGAGCGCAAAAGAAATTGAGGCTGACTCCAGGATTCTGGATTGAGAAACTAAGGATAAATTGCCATTAAGCTAATTGGGATGGATTCGGAAGAAACAGGTTTTAGAGGGACTATTTGGAGCTCCGTTTTGGGCTTGTAAAGTTTGAGATACAAATGGAGATTCAGAGTAGGCGTTAGGGAGGAGGGGGTTGGAGATAAAAATTTATGATGATGAGAGTGCAAGGGTATGAACATAGTTATCCCTTGGTATCCATGTGGGATGGGTTCCAGGACTCCTTGTGGATACCAAAATCCATGATTAAGTATCTATATAAAATGGTGTAGTGTTTATACATAACATGTGCACATCCTCCTGTATACTTTAAATCATTCCTAGAGTACTTATATTATCTAATACAATGTAAATGCTATACTCTTGAGAGAAAATTGGCAAAAGTCTGTATATGTTCAGTACAGATACAACCATTGTAAGTCTAACTACATTTTTAATCCACCATTGGTTAAGTAGAAATTGCAGGCCACCTGTACTTCTGGATTCAATCCATTTTTTTTTCTATTTTAGAGACCTATTTTCTCATATTTTGGTAAGATAATATAAAAAATTGAATTATATTGAATTCTGACTGATGAACATATAAATTTATACTCTTGTCGATCTGGTCTGCCTGAAATGTTGTACTGTACTGAGTATAGTCATATCCAGTCAGAACAAAACACTATAAGTAGTTCAAACAAATGGATTTAATTAGAGGAATTTGTTATATAGGCATTTGAAGGTGAATAAAGTAAAAAAGGAAGCTGAGGTAATACAGATAATAATTGTATGGAGTAAGTACCAACCATAGGGCTAGTGAAACGGAATGGAAATAATTATGTTCCTTAAATGTAGAAGCTTGAAACAGCTTGAAATTGGGACTTGAGCTTTTGAGGGGAAGGTGTGCTATGTGACTTGTGCTCAGACTATTGAGAACATGGCGTGGCTTGTGCTCTAATCAATGAGAGTATTGTGGCCAGCTGGCACTGGTACTGCTGAGGGGCTTGGGTACCTGGTATTGGGGGGTGCTGAAAGAATCCATTATTAGTGGTAATGTAAAATAATGCAGGCATAAGTATATTTTGCTACAAAGGAATGATGATAAGAGCTAGAAAAAGGATGTTTCTTCCCTCTTGTTACTCTTATTGGCAGAACTTAACAGGAAGCCAGCTGGCAATGAAGCCTGGGAAGTAATGTGCCTCAGCCTTACAAAGCAGAGAATAAAAGGGTGATGTATAGTAGGAGTCAAGATATAATAAATGAACATATACTGTACATGTTAAGACATGAAGAAAAATTTAAGACCTGACTCTATTGAAATGTTCAGTAAAGCAGATCATTTTACATTTTAAGCCATAGTGTTTTAGCTATTGATCATAAATGAAGATGATATTTCGTATTGAAGAGGACAAGCACTGATTAATTGTAAATATGATTTGGTTTACAAAACTCTAGTCTGTATCCAGGCAAGAAATTAGTCCATTCATGCAACAGATGTTTATGGGACATCTATTATGTTCCAGGTGGGACTTTTCTTGCAATTAAAACAAAATAGTTAAAAAACAAATACTTTGGTTCTTGTGCTGCTTATATTATAAAGTGGAGAGACAGATAACAATAAACATGACAGTTATATAGTATGTTAGAAATTTACAAGTGCTATACAAAACGAAAAATATAAAGTAGAAAGGGAGTTGACAGTGCAAGGAAGCAATTTTAAATAGGATGCTCAGAAGAGGATTCATTGAGAACATGGCATTTGAGCATAGACTTGAATAAGGTAAGGAAGTCTGCCACAGGAAGAAAAATGTTCTGTGTTTTGATTCTTAACATAATGGTCGTGCAATGGTGTCTCATTGTTTTGAGTTGCATTTGCCTACTGACAAGCAATCTTAAACATTATTTCAAATACTTATTGCCATGTGTATACTATCTTTGGAGAAGTATCCAAGTCTTTTGTTCATTGTTGAATTGAGTTGTTTTGTTTTTGTTGTTGAGTCATAGAAGTTCTATATATCTCCAATATATTAATACTTTATCAACTGTATGATTTGAAATTTTTTTCTTCCATTCTATGTGTTCCATTCTATATGTCCCATTCTTGATACTGGCTTTTAATGTACAAAAGTTTTTAATTTGATGAAGTATATCTGTTTTTCATTTGTTGCTTGTACATTTTTGTAATGTCAAGAAATAATTATAAATCCAATGTAAAAATTTCTCTTATGTTTAGATCTTTAATTCATTTCATTTTTACAAATTAATCTTTAATTCATTTCATTTACAAATTAATTTTTGTATTTAGTGTAAGGTAGAAGTTCAACTTTAATTTTTGTTTGTGGATACTCAGTTTTATGTGCACCTTTTATTGAAAAATATAGCTTCACTTTTTATTCTGAACTTTTTATAAATGTAGACACTGAAGAAAAAGTGATGAGAGACATAATTTTATAATTTTCCAGTGTTGGTGCTCTTTTTTTTTTGGTTCTGAGAATTGAACTCAGGACTTTGTGCTTGCAAGGCAGGCGTGGTGCTGCTGAGCTAAATCCTTGGCCCTAGTGCTCTTTTTGCTATGTCTCTGTTACCTGCTATAAATTGGAAAGCATAATAAAAATGCTAATTAATAAAACAATTATTTTGTGACCAATAGATAAAAGAATACTGTTTTAATACTTCCTAGGAAAGTAACTTTTTATAGTCCATAGCCTTTGTGCTTTTGTACATATAATATGCTAGATATGCTGGATAAAAATTTCTCTTTATGCTAATATCAATGTTTAGTGCATTGGAAAATTTGACCATTATGACTTTTTCACTCAGACTGCTGTGGCTCAGCATTTGTTAATCATTCATTTTATGACATAGCTAAGTTGAGGGCAATATTAAGGATTGTATTCCAAGGAGATATTAATTTCCAAAAGAGTTATCTGAGATAAATCTCACTTCACTGAGCTACTAATTCTCTTCTTTTTGCCTCATACTGTAGGTACACAAGTGTCTTAAGTGCAGCTTCTTTTGCTTAAGCCACAAGGGAAAAAATGTGGTTGTATCTTGTGTCATAAATTTGTGAATGGCTTTGAACACTAGAGAAATCATTAGGTATCTCAGTGGAAAGCATACTGTTTCTCCTAGCCTGTCATGAATATAGCATGATATGAGAGGGGGGTACATTTAGAATATTGCTCTTTCCTTTTCTTAGTCGTTATCTTAGGCCCAATAGAAAAACTGAAGGTATATTTAGCTTGAAAGTGATAATTCAAATAAAAACAGAAGTGTACTTCAAATAAGAAACTTCTGTTCCTGAAATAAGTCAGAGTGAAACCAAAGTCAGAATACACTGCAGAATCAACATGCAGCAGATACAAACTATACCTTAGAGAGAATCTAAGGAACTATATTACACATTCAGATTCCCCTTTCACTACACTTTGGATAAAGTAGTTATTAGAAACATATGAGTGCCATCTTTCTAGAAGTTTTTGAATATTTAATTTCTATTAGTCTAATAAGACACATTCACTTTAATGAAGGCTTGTAGGTGTTTAGATGTTTTGTATTTTCTTGTCCTATGATTTTTGTATTTGGATTACAAATTCATGATCTTACATTCTCTGTTAGGTATGGAAAAGACATGAAAAAATGAGGGCTGTGTATGTTGTTCTGTGGTAGAGCACTTGCCTAGCATGTGCAAGGCCCTGTGTTTGATCCCTAGCACTCAGCACCACAAAACCACAAACTAAACCAAACCTAACTCAAACAAAAAACCAAAGAACCAGATAGAAAATTTAAATTGTGACACTGATATACATGAGAAACGCTTCAGTGTTAAACAGTGAATCATTTTGAGTAGTGCATTTTCCTAATAAATTTGTATATAGCTCAATGTATACAGAAAATAATTGTGATAAATCACAGTTATCAAGTAATTTGTTCTCTATGGCAGACATTGAATAATGAAGGTATGACATTTAGACTTGGGTATAGATCTTTGTTCTGCAACTTGCTTGCAATGTCCTTTCTCAATATTACTTTCTTGTTGAGGATACTCTTACCTATAGCTGTCATAGAGTTGGAAATACTGAGATATTTTGTGTCTCTTTGTCTATATGAAAGAGTTTTTGTTGTACAAAAGAATTTCTATATTTGTGATTTGACTCAATTGTATGTAGATAATTTTATAATTTGTTCCCTTTTCAGAATGTTAGCATGTAAGAAGAAAAAGGAGTCCTTTCTAACTAGACTCCAGCAGCTGATTAAACACTATATGAGAGAACTGGGAAATAGGAAAGATGGCAAATGAAATCCTGGCAGACAGAATAGTGTAATCCCAGAGGGCATTTTCAACAATAGCCTGGGCCCTATGCCTAGTACTTGGAGGGGCTGAGAGTAAGAGACTTCTGCCCTTCACTCTACTATTCCCAGAATCCTATTGGTTAGTACTTGGCTTTATTAATAAAGTCATGACCACTTGTTCAGCGCTGCATATGGTTGGTTGTGATTTCCAGCTGCCCTCTGGGTTAATGTGTAAACAATGAGTAGATTGTTATGTTCTCCTATTAAGCTTAAAGCTGTGATCTCATGTCTGTGCCACATATGTCTGCAACCAGAAATATTTCCTTTTCCTGATCTCATGGAAAGGAAGCAGCACTGTTTCTGAAAAGAGTCTGAATTCATTAGTCTAGGGCTTTCTACTTTTCTTTTTATTGAAACCAAAGAACAAAATAAAGGCATAAAACGTCATGAACATCATCAGTAAGATGTCAACATGACACCAAACAGCATAATAAATTGTCAAGATGAGCATCTCATCTAATGGCTGAAATTTCTATACATTTGGCATTTTTACAGAAGAAGGCAAATGCAGGCAACAACCTAGCAATCCAGAATTACAAAGAAAGCCTCAGAGCACTGGATTTGAAATATGTACAACCATTTGGCTGAGTGATTAAGAAAATACCCATCGACAGAAGTGGTTCTCAAACATACGCCCGGTTGCTATATTCTGCATCTAAAATTTTTGTTATATTATGTGATTAGGAATGTTGTTTTCCCCCCTTGTCAAATAACATATTAGTGACAGAACTAGAACAATCTTCTTGTCCTCAGTTTAGTGCTCCCATTCAGTGCTGGCCACTTCCCTATGGGAAGCCTAGCTGTGGAGCAGAGCAACTTTGTAAGTGCAGCTGAAGAAAATTTCCCTTTAGCTAGCCTAGTAAAAGTCTTTCTTTACCTGAAAATACAAGTCTTGGGGCCACTCAATTATGTTATGGGAAAACTGTCTTGGGAAGGGCTTGTCCTGCTAGTCCTGACACGTTTTCCTGGGAAAGAATATTAGGATAGGGTTATTCTTATTATGTACTAAGCTTAGAAAATTTCTGCTAGAGTCTTTTAGGCCAGGGTCTTGGTTTAGAAGTTGTTAAAAATGCTCTAGCTAACTGGAATAGAAAGGGTTGTGGAGGAAGAAATGTTAGGTTTGAAAAATACAACTTTCGTATAGTGAATTTGTTAAGTAATTCAATGTGCTGGTAGTATCATATACTTTCTAAGTGTTGTTGGAAAAAAACCCCCACACATATAACAAATTGTTCCTGCCAAGGAACTTAGGTGACACTATATATATGTGTGTCATGTAGTCCATATATATATATATATATATATATATATATATATGGAATAAATTACTTAACAGAACAGTGACTAAAATAATATATGGGTTAGGTAGAAATGTTCTTATCTGCAGTCATGTGTTTACATGTTAGAATGGCAAGTTGACAAGGTTTATGGACATCTCCGTGACCAGAGGTGTGCAGAGGGATATGTGTTAGTTCTGAGAAAGAGTCGTTGTGCTTATTGATCTCTACTTTCCTGGAAATGATAGAACTTGGAAGCAGGCAGTTTCCTTTACTTTGTGTCATAGATTTTTGATATAATAACAAGTTATAGATAAATTTTACTGTTTTAAATTCTTTCTTTCATTTTCGGACCCTAGCACCCTCTTTCCCCTCAAAAAAATATATATGTATGTATATATAGATATGTATGTATCACAACACACAATGTTTTTTATATAATCCTGCTATATTTTACTTTCCTTTGAAGAATTATTGTACTGTGTTATATGGGAAAATTGTTTTATTTTCAGTGTTCTAGATTTTCTGTTTTTCCTTTGGCGTTTTCTCTGAATAGAGTCATGGAGCTTGCTTTTTATACATTTGTGACACAAAAGTGGTGGTACTGTGTTACAACGATTGTTCCACAAATTCTGGCGAGGGGAGGAGTAAGTTAGTGAATGGTGGGGATGGAAATCATAACTTCCAATGGGTTTTCTTAAAAGACCACAGAGAGATGACTTCTGTTCTTCTAATGCTTCAGTTATTATCTATTTTTCAATTACTGTTATGTTTTTCCCTTGTAACACAAAGGACTCATATTTCTCTTTTTTTCAATAAGAAGTGCATGATAGGGGCTGGGGATTTAGCTCAGTGGTTTCGCTGCCTGCTGCGGAAGCACAAGGACCTGAGTTCGATCACTGGTACGAAAAAAAAAAAGAAGTTCATGATAAAAAGGAAAAGAGCTTTATTTTAGAACACTTAGATTTTACTCCTGGCTCTCCTACTTCCTAGCTAAATTACTGTGGGACGTTATCTTCTGTGAACTTCATTTGTAGAGATGATAATACTACTGATATCAACAAACTACTGCATAAAGCAGCAGAAGAAATAATCTACAGGATAAGGCCTTGTGAATTATAAATTATGAATTTACATACGAACAATAATCACATCTTTATTTTACATCATCTCTAAATTATTAGGAATTTCTTGCTGCTTTTTAAAAAAATGTGCCTCTTATTTTTCTCACTGACTTTTCAACAAGATAATCAAGCTTAAAAGGTTTGGAAATCAACATTTTCTTTTTTGGTATCTTCATCTGGCCGTTTCTCTGATACTCTAAGCAGCTGTGTGTGTCAGTCCAGAGGTGGTTCCATTTTTCTGGTTCAGGATTATATGATTCCGGTGTAGAGTTTCAGTGTCTTTGCTAACAATGGTTGATCACTCTGAGGTATGCTATGTAATTTGGTGTATTAGAGAGGAAACTGATATGGATGCTTTATGAATCATAGAAACTTGTGCAAAAATGGCATACTTGTCATGCTCTTAATTTTTTTCAGAGGAATACCGCTTGATTGTCTTTTCTTACTTTCCCAGAGTTTTGTATCACTGCTCAGACTTTCTGCTCTATGCAGACAGACTCTTCCTTTCCTATTTCCTTTAGCCAGTGTATGTAGCAGAAATAATGTGTGAACTTTACCATTTTTTTTAAAGGGAAGAGAATTGTTTAGTCTTGGAATATCTATTGAATGAAGATTGTACTATAAAATAGTCAAGGGGATGCAGATTCTGGAGTGAACCTGTATGGATTTGTTAGCTATATGAAGTTGGATGAGTCACTTAACATTTTTGTTCTTTAGTTTCCTCTGTGCCTATATTGTTAAGTTTTGTGAGGACTGAACTATGCATACATCAATTCATATACATACATACATATGCCTACGTTCATTCATTATGTATTTGTGGAGTTAGCTATTATTATTATTATTATTTAAAATTTCCTACTATTAGAGTATATTGGAATCAATCAGCACATTATTTATTAAGTCTTATTATGGGCTTAGGAGTCATACAAGTATCTTGGCTGATACAAAGAATTATGACACAATTCTTATCCCCTCCTGGAAGCTGAGATTAAATAAGATATGTTTGTGTGGTGCAGACTGCCTGAGGGACCTGCTATGGGTACTCTCTGTCGTACGTCAGCTGACTGTTGACATAGAACAAAAATACATAGAAGAGGACACAAATACAAATCCATCTTGATTGAATTAAATGAATATTACACAAGTAATTTCAATAGGAGTGCAATGATGGGGTGATATTTTCCTGAAAGGCTTCTAGAGAAGGTAAGATATGAGCTGAGCCTTGAAAGTGGAATCTGGACATGTAGAGATGGGAGGAAGGAGTAGGAAAGGGAAATATGTACATTAATTTATAGTGGAAAGGGTGCAGCCAAACTGATCAGGTTAAATCTCTGGTATAACCTATTACTAGCTGCATGGCATTAATCTCTCAGAGTTTTAGTTTTCCTGTCTTTAAAGTGGGGACAATGCTATTTGCCTATATAAAGTAGCTACTATAGTTTTTGACACATAGTTAATATTTAGTAAATGATATCATTGAGAATATAACATAAGAGGTGAGAATATAACATAAGAGGTAAAAACATGGGTTTGGAATCAGAAAGGACTGGTTTGAAACTCTTCTCTCTTATTTACTTTATAAACTTTATAAACATAGCCAAATTAGTTTAACCACTTCTAAGCTTCATTGAGCTTATCTGAAAATGGGGATAAATTAGTAAGTTTGTTGCAGAGTTATTTTGATATTCAATGAGGTACCCTGAAGTTATGAGCTTGGTATATAGAATGTACTCAAAACTATTAACCATTATGCTGTTATTTTTATTAGTATAGCATTTCTCCTTTCTCCCAGGTATTTACTTTGTAATTGTTCATATTCTTTCCTTCTTCCCTCAACCCTTCATTTCATCTACATTCTTTCAGCAACATTTATCAGTGACAGTTGTAGAGACTAAAAGCAGAGACTTGAAAGAATGTGGAGGTAGAGTGTAACTGGTCAGCACATGTCCAGCAGAGCACCAAGGACAAGATAAGAAGGCAGTTAAGTACACATAAATAGAAATGGCAGGAGCATAAACATATATACAACCTTTTGTATGAATCACCCTTACTAAAGCCTCCAGGGATTTTTTTTTCTTAAGGAGAGTTTAGACTATGCTACTCCCTTGTTTAACTTTCAACAATGTGCTGTATACCAGAAGATAAAATCTGAACTATGAATTGCATTTAAAATCCTTTCCAGTCTGTAGTCTGCCATCCTTCTATATTTTTCCTTCTACTTCTCACAATATGCTTTATATTCCAACTACCTTGACATTCTTCTTGTTGCCTTTGGAATATGTCTTGCAATCTCAGCATATCCTGAAATATCTATTCTTATTCCTACCAGACAGACTTCTACTCGTTCTTCAGAAACCATCTTGCCGAGTCTGGTGGCGCAGAAACCATCTAAATGAAACTGTTATAATGCCACTGGACCCTCCAGAATGGGTTATTTGCTTTTTCTTTGGTTCTTCCATGACATACCTTTCTAGTACTTGATTACTTATATCACCTTATAATGATTTATTTTCCATTTAAATTTATTGCTAGACTGTGAACTATAGATAGTCCCTGACTTAGGTTGACTCAATTTACAATTTTCAACTTTATTATGTTGCAAAAGCAATATGCATCGGTAGAAACTATAATTCAAATTTTAAATTTTTATATTTTCCCAGGTGAGTGATTATGTTACACAGTACTCTCTCATGCTGCTGAACAGTGGCAGAAAGCTGCAGGCCCATCAGCCACATAATCACAAGGATGAACAACCAGTGTTCCAGTGTATATTGTTGCTAAGCTAGCACAGTAGACAGGTTAGATACATTAAATGAATTTTGGGGATTATAATATTTTTAACTAATGATAGAGGTATCAGGACATATGCTTATCATAGGAGCATTTGTATTAGATGTAACTGTCTTGTATGCCTTTGTACATTTGGCAGTTGCTGCAGTATGTGACATGGAGCAGGTACTCAGCAAATACCTACAGGCTAAATAACAGAGTTAGTAGACACAGGACTGATGACTTCTGTGGTTTGCTAGCCAAAATCTTAGTTTTTCTATTAGGATTGCCTCAGAGTCACTGACTCATAAAATTTAACACTTGAGAATATACCTCATTTTATAGATAAATAATTCAGGCAAGATTGGAGAGACTTGTTTTCCTGTCTCCATCAAACCATGACAAACTATCTGCCGTAGAAAAAGAAACATTTTTTTCTCTCTTAGGGACTATCTTCCAGATAATTTCTCCAAGTACTTCTTTCTTAGGTATTTTTCCTAGACCAGTGATTTGGGCTTAAGTTGATGCTCTACCATTTGAATAGTATCCTTTACTTATCATGCATCCCATTTAGATACCGAATACATGTTTTACTCAGCTTTATTTGCTATAGTACTTCCTTGTGTAGAACTGTTGTTCTTTTATAATAAAATTAAGAATTTTCTTGCAAATGTAATTATTAAGGTGAAACAATATAATGATTAATTCTGCCATTCTGTAATTTTGAAAGTCACTAATGGCAGGAGAATGGTAAGGAGATTGTCTACTAGTTAAAATTTTATTAGCAATGTGCTTATGTTTAATGGCTTATCAGGGCAGAATTTCTTTGAAAAGAAAACCATTTAATGTGGTCAGAACCATCTTTTGTTCACTGTGACTCTGGCCCTTTTTGGGGAGTAAATCAGCTTTTTATGTATACATTCTGCATGGGAGCTGTAATAAGTGAGCACATGTTGCAAATGCTGTGACCTTCAGTCAACTAGAGAAAGATACCTCTTCTAATCAAAGGCAAAAGCCACGATCTTTCTTGTTGTAACTTACTGTTGACACAAGAAAGGCCAGAGAGATTGACATCAATCTCTATAGAAACCATTAACCAATGCTGAATAAATCTGCAGCATTGAATCCATATGCATGCTTGCTTTCATTATTCTTGACCTATGGGCACACTTCAGCATTTTGTGGGCTTTGTTTTAAAAGGAATGTTGAAACTGTAGCTAGTTATTATCGGATTTCGTTGGTGAAATAAATTGTTTGGGTAGACTAAATAAAGGAATCCATATTATTTTGCATCTACTAAGCATTATTTGCTTAGGTGTGGCTTGGTTTGATTCCAGATTGACACACAGTGAAGGGCTGTCGCTTTAGTTGGGTGTAGCGAAAACCAAGTAGTATTATACATGTTTTCCAAATGATGTGCAAGTAATGTGTCATTTCATTCTAACTGTGACTTCATTGGCTTGTGGCTCCTTTTTAATTCTTTAGAGCATTAACAATGACTATGTTAGCTGCAAAGACATAGGACTTTAATAATCCGTTGGATGCTCAAAATTTATGTTGGTTAGGGCCAGGGATTTAGCTCAGTGGTTCTGCCACCTGCCTCACAAGTGCAAGGTCCTGAGTTTGATGAGTTTGATCCCCGGTACCAAAACAAAAAAAACAAAAAACAACCCCCCCAAACTTGTGTTGGTTATAAGTACTAAACAATTGCCAACCATGTGTGTAGCAGAAATAGGCTCTGTTAATTAGTGCTTCAGTGTTCTGAGCCCCTTTGCCTTAGTTCCCCCTCCCCCACAGAAATCTTACTTCTAGTGGAGGAGGGTGAGAAAACAAAAATGCTTTTCATTTCATTCTGTGTTGTACATTTTCCAGTTTGGGTGACTAAAGCTGGCCAGGGTGCCTATTTTTGGAAGGAGGAATTAAGATACTTTGGAGAAAGTAGTGCACTGTGTGCTGACATTCCAGATGGCCAAACTATAGTAGTATCAAGCCCAAGTTTTTGAGCCTTTCGTGCCAATGGTGACCTCATGAGGTCCAGCCTAGAGAAATAGAGACATAGTTCTCCAACAATGTTGAAGAATGGCTTCTTCCTTTCATATTTCTATTGAGTGATCTCCAGTGTCCTCCTCTTTTCCTGTCCCTGACAAAATTAGCCCTTTATAATTAACAATTGTTAGATTTTTGGCTTGTCTTTCAGACTTCTCTTAGAGTCCCTTTCACCCCATCTACTTATTGTATCCTCTCCACTAAACAGAAAAACTTGTGATATTTTTCTCTTTGGCATTCCTGTCTTTTCCTAGCAGGCTTTTTTTAATGGGGACTGTGGGAGATTTTACACTTGATTTGTTGAATCTGAACTCTTTGCTGTAAACTCTCACCACACTGAAGAAACTATCTTTATAAATGACAGAATGGACCTGGCCTGAATGGCGCTTTGTTTACTGTTTTCCTAAAAGGGGCCCCTCTATATTTCATCTGTCAAAGTTGCTTTTCTTTCTTTCAACAATGCTTGATTGTTTTCACAAAAATTCAGGTTCCATAGACAGGAGAATTCTGTATTATATTTTCCTGCCAAATTCCGATCTCTGTTTTCCTTCCCCTGTGCTCACAAAGGGCTCATAACTTACTGTCAACTGTGAGGCAAACCACAAAGCTCCACTGTTGCTCAGCAAATAGGCTCTATTGGATGATGGCTTGACTAGCTTGTAAAGTTTGCTTAACTGTAGCAGCAGTGGCAGAAGGCATGTGGGGTTCTGTATCTCCCAACAGGCCAGGAGTCTTCACTTCTTTCATTTACTTTATGTTTTTAACTCCTTTAATTGTTGAACAAAGTTGACATTGCTTTGTTTAGCAAATTAGATGTTGCTTAAAGTTATGGCTGCAGTTGGTAGCCTGGGACTTGGCAGAGATTAATTAGCTGCAGGTTTTTTTTTTTTTTTTGGTTGGCAGTTAGTGGTTTCTTGTGATTTGGGAGGGTGTCAAAGGTGTTATGCCCTCGAGTTCTGAAGTTCTGGCTGATGTGGTAAGAGAAAGCCGGATTGAAGAGTGGAAGAGCAGCCACTTCATGTGAGTGATTTGTACCTCTTTTAGCTGTCACGGTCTTATCTGTATTACTTTACCTTTTAATTTTTCTAGCTTCAAAGCCTACCTCATTGTGTGAGATGATGGTGTGTTAGGAGAAGCTTATGTTATGATTATAAACTAATAGCTTGAATGTTACTTGAAAGACATTTTTGCTTGACATTTGTAATCTTGCTAGGGAATTATAATAGACTGTTTTTAAAAAGATTTAATTTTTTGGGGGGTTAATTGTGTATACCTTTATTTGTAATATTTCTTAGATTTTTTAGCACATAATTTTTTTTTCTATGTAATTTAGGTCTTGAGCATACTGCCAGGAATAATAGATTTCATATATGAATTATTTCAGTAAAATCAATCTTTCCAACATATACTGCTAGTTTAATAATATGTGCTTCATCTGATAAGGTATTTTATGTAGTATGGTAAAAGATATCTTCTTGAATGTAAATATTTAATCTTAAAAAACATTTCAAAGAAACATAGCTGACAAGCAGGACTGGGGTAATTACTGATGGGTTTTTAGTAAAAAATTTAAAATTATTAATGTTCACAAGCTACTGTAATAAAGCAAGACTGATGTTACATTGAGATTTATAGTATTTAATGCAGTAACTATGTATTAAAAGTATTATTTATATAAAACTACAGTAAATTATATTGACCTTTGGTGAGTGCATTAAAATAGTACTTTATTAGTGCTTTTTAGGTTACCCCTTTTTATTCTGTAATATATTTCTTTTGCATTTTTCTGAGTAACACACACTCTGAGTTTGTTCCCTATAATGCCTGGCAAGGTTCTTTCTTTATCCAACTGTCCTAGAAATCTAATTGTTTATGAGTTTGGTCCTAAGGCAAGATTATGTTGGAACTTTCAGTGCAAATAGTAATTTCAAACTACACGTGGAGGATAGTATCTGTTATTGTTGTGAGCTGTGGTGCAGTTAAGAATACCTAACGAATCCACTAAAAGATCTAACAAGCTAGCATATCTACGACTCTTCAAGTTGATTTTTTTAAAAAGAAAATTTTAGTGAGAGAAAAATTGTTAGGCAATCTGTTTTCAAGCTGTTCATGAGGATGTACTGGGGTTCTTTAGCACAGTAGTAGGAACTTAATTTTAGATGTGATTTAGAGATGAAAAATGGTGTGAAAATGGTTCTAACATGTTAGAATATTTAGTATGGGGTCAGGGATCACTGATTCATCAGGGCAACAGTTTCTCCAAAAGAAAAGCAAATAATCAAGCTTTGAAAGTTATTCATAGGATGTGGTCATTTAGACTTTTTATTTATTGTCAATTTAAGCACTGATAGCTGTTTTAGCAGCTTCTGTTTAAAAATTCAGTCTGAGCAAGTAGGTTACAGCCTCTAAATGCACGAGGTCTGATGGATGGCTGGGTACCTGGAGCCAAGGATTCTGCTAATCTTAGAAATACAGTTCTCAGCAGCAAATACTGTGTGTTTTGGTCTTTCTTGTATAAAGAGTGATTCCCTCTCTTCTCTACCTCTTTTTGGAGATAGTACCATGTGTATTTTTTGCTGTTTTTTTTTTTTTATTCTGTTGATATGGTCTGAGCACTCAGCAATGGGTCATAGGTATATTGGGACTGGAAAACTTCTATTTCAAGGAATTTTGGTTGTGATTTGTAAAAAGCAGAATTTCTTTCTTCAAGGAATTTTATTTGTTTTTGTTTAGGTGAAACAATTTTTTTTCTGTGAAGTTTTATTTAAAAGAATGTATTGGGGTGGAGGATTTAGCTCAGTGGTTTTGCCGCCTGCTGCACAAGCACAAGGATCCGAGTTCCATCCCTGGTACCAAAAAACAAAAAACAAAACAAAAAAAGAATGTATCATTTGTTTCATACAAACCAAATACTGGATACTTGCACCTACATTAATTTGATCTTCACCATAACTCTTCAAGGTAGATGTGTTGTCCCTAATTTTACAGGTAGAGACATGGAGACTCAGGGTTGAGTAACTTCTCAAGATTACAGATCTTATAAATGAGAGGTCCGGGATTTAAATTCCTATTCTAAACCTTTCCACCATGCCACACTTTTTCATCTGGTACTAGATTCTGTTAAGACTAGTAACAGATTTCCAGTTCTAGGTACTATGAATGCAAGTAAAGATTTACCTTTGAAGAAATCTAAGTAGGTAGTAGATTAGGTATGATAATTATAAAAGGCTTTCAGAGGACTGTTTCATTCAATTTCAGAAAATTGTAAGGTGGTGCTTATATGAGAAGAATGTTACTGGATATGTAATTCAGGATTCTTTCTCATAACACCATAGCTCGGGAAAACGAAGCTCTGTGGCTTGATAGGTGTGCAAATAGATACTTGGTAAAGAATCTTTTAGTATGCAAGACAGTGGGTAGTCATACTTGTCTTTTATAATGACAGCTGAAACAATTCTGTGCAATGATTCATGGAAACAATTGGATTCTCATGTTCTCCCGGAGCTGTTTATAATAATATAATACCAGCAAATGCAAGTGAAAAATTTAAAGCAAATTGCTATAAGGAAGGGAGGGAGTAGTGGAAGTAGGGAGGAAGGAAAACAAATGGCATTTTGGTTATCTGAAATCTGCATGTTTAATAATGTGGGCATTTGGGTTGATGGTGAAAACTTTTTCTCAGTTTTTATAGATGATTACAATTTATAAAACTTCATATCCTTGAGTGTGAGGCTTTCCTATTTCTTTCCTCAGAAATAAGAGTATATGTAATGTTATATGGTAGTCAGATTTTAAGAGTGTATCTGAATTACTCTGCATGCCCTGAAATCAACTCCATGTGGGTAGTGCACTAAATACACATTGTTTAGGGTCCTCATCTCACTTTCCGTCAGTGCTGTTCAAAACACTTTTGTGGTGAAGCAGCTCCAGCTGTGTCTGCTGTGTATGGTGTGGATTCTCTGGTCAGAGCTAAAAGGTGGAAATCAGATCTTGTACTTCTCTGGACCTTGAGATAAATGGGCACTGATGTCCTTGTTTTATTTCACCATTTTTTGTATACCCATAGAGTTAAGTATTGATCATCTAGGTTAACCGAAAAAGCACACTAGAGAAAGCATGGAAAGTTAACACCCAATAAACATTTGTTAGAAAATGTACTGTGTAAAAACTACAATGAACATCCAAGGCTTGTGTGTCAAAAGCTTTAACTACTTACTTCCTCAACTGATTTTATTGTCAAATTGCCTGCACTGAGAGTCAAATGTACTGGTTAGAGGATTGTACGCTCTATCTACCTTCTTGTCTCCTCCTCCTCATCTTCCTCCTCATTTCTTTGCTTTCTCTTTCTCCAGTTGTTACCTAGTAATCAACTCTATATGTAAAAAGAAAAGAATTAAAGATTAATAATAACCTAGAATATATAATTGTAATATTGTGAATAAAATTCTTACAGTAAGGGTATAAACAGGTAAAGAAAATTCCAAATGATAATTTAGATTTATGAAACCTTCAATTCTAACAGCATATGCCCTGGAATTAACCACCGAAGTTCAAATTCTGCCTTCTGTGTTTCCTAGGTACAACCTTGTGAAATTAGAAAAAATTTTTTAACACCTTTGTGCCTTAGTTTTCTTATCAGTAAGTGGGGATAATGACATTACCTAATTACTAGAGTTACCTTGAGAACTAAATGAGATTGTATATGTAGCAGTGATTAGTACAGTGATTGATAATTTCTAAGTATCCTTTGAAAACTATGAATATTTTCAACCATCGTTCCAATGTCAAGCCATCCATCCTTTTAATGTTTCTGAAAAAATAGATTGATTTTTATTTTGGTTTTTAAAATGTTGTGTGTTTGAAATAGGAAATGAATTTAATGAGTCAGGGCATGTGGGAAGAGGAGACACTCTCAGAAAACCAAACAGAGATCTAGAAGTTTTATTTTAAATCTTTTTCATGGACACTACTTTTCTGATTAAGTGTAGTATCCTAAATTTATTTCTTCCTATTCATTTAATAATATTTAAATAACTGGGCAATATTTACTGAGTATTTGCTTTGCACAAAATATTATAATAGGTGATATGGATATACAGAGAAACTTAGAGTTTTGTTTTTATCCTTGAAAAGTTTATAATTTTGCTGGGATTACTTATGAAATGTAAGAATATCATATATTATAAGAGATTATATAAGGATGTACATTTGATGTTGAGTGAGTGATGTAAAATAATTTCTCAGACCATTTCCTAAAGGGGATTGGGAAAAGGATGCATCACAGTTCCCTGGAAGAGTCCCTCGTTGGTTTCCTAAGTAGAAAGGAAGGTGAGAGTAATAGTAATAGCAGGAGATGGGCAGAGCAAAGATTAGAGAGAACAATAAGTGAAATTTGAGTGTATCAGTATAGTTATATCAGAAAGTTAAAGTGCAGATTACTAGAAGATAAGTTTAGAAAGATTGGTTGGATCTGAGTGGAGGGCCTTGAGTGCCAGGCTCAAGAGTTTGTATTTCAGTCTATCTTTAGGGGAGAGCCACTGATGTGTTTGATCAAGAGACTGTCCTGATGGAGAGAGTGGCAGTAAGATTGATTTGAGGGAGAGATATTGGAGTGAGAAAGACTAGTTAGGCTTTTAGATGTGAGGTGTAATAAAGCCCTGTACTAAGATGATTGTGAATATGGTAAGAAAGATGATCCTGAGAAACATCATCAAGGAGGAGTTGATGGAGTTTAACGACAAGCTGGCAATGAGGAACGAGGATAGAAAGGAGATGGATATAATATTCATCCAGTTTTGAAACGGGATTATTCTGAAATGATATTCTTTTGGGTGTGAATGAGGAATGGTGGTGAGAAAAATGATGAATGTCATTTTAAGTTTGTTTGATATGACATTTCAGAGGACATCTTGATATAAATACATTGTAGACATTTGAGGACTGTTGTCTATCAGGAAGATGAGAGAGCTCAGTGTTGGGGATATAGATAAAATAATCATATGATTTAGATGTTAAGTAACGAATTGTTTGATAAAGAGTACAGAAAAAGAATAACGTTTAGGTGAATGGTATTTTCTGTGACTATTCACTGTAATTAAAAATGAGCTGTTTGCTCATCTCTACTCTCTCTGCTTTTCCTTCCAGCTTTCCAATATTAGTGATTGTCTATAATGTGTGTGCACTAGGCTGGGTACTGCGTTCAAATAATGAGCAAGACACATATGGTCCCTGTCTTTATGGATCATGCAGAATAAAACAATACTTTAAAGAATCAGACCAATGATTCATCTTTTTTCTTCCATTTACCATGAGCTTATGACAATGTCTATACAAGAAATTATCTCCCAAATCTGGTAGACTTTCTCTAAAAAGAGGTTTCTTTTCTTCCCTTGGGTGATACTTTTTATTATTACTATATTGTAAGAAATACTTTGTAAGAGTATAATTTTAGGAATGGTTTAAATTACTCCTGATTAAAGTTTTAAAAAGTACTGATTGCATCCCCTTCGCTGGGAGGTTTTTATCATGTAAGCTTATAAGTAGAATCTCTTGGGGGAAAAAAAATTCATTGTATCACTTGAAGTTTGTAAAATCAAGGAAAAAGGTGTTTTCCTAAAACAGTCTTATTTTCACATCCAAAAATACTTCTCTTGGTGATGTAAAATTTATCTCATCACAATGAAACTTTCAACTATGAAACTATGGGCTTCCCCTTTCTCCTGTTTTTCCTTATCTTTGGTCTGTTTCTGATTTAGCCATCAAGTCTGCCCGGTGTGCTCATCTCGCTGTTTCTTTTACCCTCCTCTAATAAAATGGAGCAATAGAGAAAGGCCACGCAGAAGTGAATGTCCAGTTCAGATTTGCATATGATGAAAGCATCGTTCTAAGGAACAAGATATCAGATTTTCAGTGTCTGAATTTGTATTGGAAAATTCAATCTTAGAGAATCCTATGCTGTTAGTGGTCACTAATTCATTTTCTTTACACCTTGGTGCAGTGGTCTCTCCTCTCCAGCCACACTAGTCCATTTTGGGGTTAGATGGTTGTAAATGATTTTATTTAGAACAGAGGTATCAGGTAAAAACGGAATATCAGACATTAGCCATATGATATATCTTTCTGATAGGAAAATTCTGTAAGTAGGAAGTTTTTTGAGAAATGAGTTTTTGCCACATTGGAAGATATGATGTAAATTTGGATGTTTTACATTTGGAGTTAGATAAAAAGTAAAATTATTTTCCTGATAGAGTTTCTAAATTGTATTTTATTTGAACCATCATGATATTGATGACATTCATTTTTATTTGGACCTTAAGAATCTTCAGAGTATGTCGTAGTTTCAGTACTTTGATACTAACCCAGAGATCTCTGTGATAGTAAGCCCATTTGGTCACCAAACTTGGAGAGGAATTCCAGATATTGAATGTCTCAAAATGTCATGAATATCTATCTTATCCTTGGCTATTTTTCTAAAATTGTATAAAAATAGCAAACCAATTATGTGAAGTGAATTTTCAATATCAAAAATATAGGCCAGTTTAGGAGACAATAAGACATAACAAGTTTTGTGTGTGTGTGTGTGTGTGTGTGTGTGTGTGTGTGGCACTAGGGATTGAACCCAGGACCTTCACACTGAGATACATTCCCAGATCTTTCTGTTTGTTTATTTTTTAATTTTGAGATAATGTCTTGCTAAATCAGTAAGTTGTCCAGGCTGGGCCCAAACTTCTGATCCTTCTGCCTCAGCCTCCCCCAGTTTTTCTTTTTTAAGCTTTTGAAATTGGATTCTACCTGTCCCTTTCAACTTTCAGAAAGATTTCTAAGCTAGAAAGAAATCTCTGGAGGGGAGGTTTTTATAATGGTCATGCTACTGATGATGTACATTTTGTAATTTGCAAGCCTTTGTACTATGTCTAGAAGCTGTAGTGCTCTTATTGATATTTGTATTCATTTTTTATAAATTAGTCTTTCTTGATTTTTCTATTTATTTGATGTAAGATGCATAAATCTTATTGTTAAAAAACATAAAGATTGTATCATAGCACTCAGTATTAAAATGCACTCCCTTTTTGGGGAAGCCAGATAGATGTGTTTACTCTGTAGAGAGATTTAGATTTGATTTTTTGTTTTCTTCTTGGTAATTATGTTTGCACTTTGCTGATCACTAGTTGTGTATTATTACAATGGAAGGTGACAATTTGATTGTCTTCAGTTGGAGAAACAAGTAATTTTATATTCACTAAGCTGTCAGGTAACACTAACTCACAGTACTAAGAGCTCCTGGCAATGCTGCTTGGCACCTATATTTAACTGCTTTGATGCTTGTGTAACCTCTGCTGAATCAGAAATACTTTGCCTGCTGGAAATGGTTTTCAGGGCTGTACAATGAGGTTTTCATTAAGTAGACAAACTGGAAATGAACTGCAAAGCCATGGTTGTTTCCCTCCTCCCTTTCCTCATCCTTTCTCCCCTTTCCCATCCCTATCCTCTCCCCTTCTACTCTCCTTCTCTCCTTTTCTTCTACTTCATGTAGTTCTTTGATAGGAACCTGAAATTTATCCCTTATTTCATTACACAAAAGAGGGGAAGTGCTAAGTGCTACTTTGCTATTGGAGAACCTTAGAGAACAGTTTTTTACATCATTTTGTTCATTATTACTATGAACTTTCATATTTTGAAACAATCTCTATAGTATAAGTTTTGATTTTTATCTTTTTTTCTGGCAATATCAAACAAAAAGTGAAACAGGTAAGAATGGAGAACTATATGATGATAGCTTCCTATGCATTCTCTCTGAGAAATTATTTTGATTTATGATTATTATTAATAATTGGATAAGATATCTTATAATCAGGCTTCTATATTAGCGGATTAGTTTCAGGCTGACAAAGACATCTCCGTTATTCACTTTAAAATTATAGTTCTCATTTCATGTGATGAGGAGATTCAAAGTGAACATATAAAGATAAATTCAAGGGTAAATTCATTATGCTATTAGCTTTCTTTCACTCAAGCCACACAGAAGTCTTTCAGTTGAGCTATAAAGTCATTGAGACTGGTTAAAGTCCTCTATGTTAGTGTCTATTTATAGTAGTCATTGTTTGGTTTTGCTCTTATTGTTAAGTTGCTGATTGTATTTATATACTCTGGTTCTGGCTTTCCAAAAACAAATATTCCAATAAGCTACTGGTAGATAAACTGTGAGAAAACTCAGTATTATTTCTATCAAGCAAAATGTATATAGGTTATATGAAGTCACGTTGTTCTGATCCCAGAAAGAAATTGGATACTCAAGGACAAATGTACTAATTATAAGTTTTCCATAGGCAGTCAGTCAGCATGCCAGTAGTTACCCTGGTTGCCTGTCTCTTCTAGCAGATACTAACCAATTAGACAGAGGTGGTTACGTGATGTAACATTATCAGAGAAACAATTCATGAGTCAAAGCATTCCGAGACATATGAGCTCTAGTCCAAAGAACAGTCTTAAGCTATATAAAGTGACAGCAATATTGTCAGCTAAATATAAACTCCAGAAACACAAACTTTGATGACTTGAGAAGAATCTGTTCCAGGTAGTTCTTGTTTTATAAGAACCTTAGAAGGCCTTTGGAGACAATTTTGATGCTTTGGTGTGAAAAATTAGATGCCTTAGAAAAGTCAAGATCCATTAATTCAAACCTTTTCTTAGTTACACTGTAAGGACTTCAAGTATATTTAATTTACCTTATCTCTACTGATTTGACAGGTAACTAAAGTCAGTGACTTTTTAAAAACATGTATTGTCTCTCTGTGATACCACAGTATTCTGAAAGAGCTGTTGCAATCTCTAGGAGACAGGTTTATGACTCCAACGAGCTCTGAAAGCAGTGATATTTTTCCCCCTGAATTTTCTCAATTGATTATTATAGATAGAAGAGAAAGAAAAATCTGGTAAAAGCCCAGGGATATTTGGAGGTGGAGTAGAGAAGAGGACGTGGTAGTACTGCATAAAACAATATAAAAAATCACCTGAAAGAAGCAAGGAAAGGTTAAAAGGAATGTCTTCATTTAATATCTAGACATAGGGTTCTCCTTGCAGACCCCTCCCAGGATCCCTAAACATGGGAATTAGCGGTACAGGAAGAGTGTTTTGAAATCCTTCATTGCCCTAGGCTGGGTGGACTGGCATCCTTTGTAATTGTTCTTGGGTATTGTGCATTTTGGCAACTGAGTATATCTGTTACTCATATTCCTTTTAAAATAGAGGCACTGTGTTATATATTTGGAAAATTAGTTGTTTATTTCTCAGAATCAGATCAAGCACAGCACTAAATTAACAGTGAATTATCTGACTGAAGTAAGTCTAACATGGTAGCCTGGGGCTGAGCTGCAAAAATAAATGTGAATGTTGCTCTGAACATTTTACTTTTTCTATAAGTAAACCAAATGTTAAATTGCTGCTTCACATCATAATCTGGATTTCTTTCAAAAAATGTAATACACTTAAAAAGTGGATATCATTTGATAGGACTCATACAGGTAATGAAAATATTTTTAAAAAAATAATGTTTAAAATATTGTTTCAGTGAACTTAGTGGCTTTTTTGGACAGTTCCAAATTATAGTTTTGAGAGATGGGTTCTTTCCAATCAGTAATAAAAAGATGCAATTTTGAGTCACAATGCCTTATGAGAAAGTTTAAGAGTTTAAAGTTGTTTAAAATTAATAGTAATGTTTAAGCCTATGGAAATGACTCTCTTTTAAAAATAATGACATTAAATCAGAAAAGTTTTAGACAATATAATTTTCAGAAGTAGAGGACTTGATGTATAGATTCCTGGCATCTTTATCATTTTATAGTCTTAGGCCAACTAAGTTTTATTTCTTGTTTAAGAACAGAAAGTAAATTTACTATATGAGTTAGTTTTTAGTGGCCTAAACATTTAAATTTTATATTGAGGGTTTGGAGTAGGATAATTATCACCTTTTTTAGAGGCATTCCTAACTTCAGAGAACGTTATCAATTATTGAAGACTTTATCTCCAGCAGTCTCATTCCCAAAAGTCCTAACCCTAAAGTTCTTCCCAATTGGGGATTCTCTTGATCTCTTGGACAATGATATTTCAAACTCAGGGAACATGTGATGGGAATTTAGTTTTATGTGTCCCAGAGATATTTAATTCTCTTTGGAGGTTTTACTTGATAATAGTTATGCCCCAGAAAACCATCTTGTTTAACCAATGTGATAAGTTGACAATGTAGTTTTTCTCTCTGATTATAATGTACTCTGTGTAGTCAATACACTGGTACCATGTGAGTGTAATTTCCTCTTTTATTTTATCTCCAATGCACTGTATTATAAATAAACAGTTAAAAAAAAAACACCAAACAAATCTGTTGCATCTCCTTTTAAGATTGTACCACTGTAGACACTTGTTCTAGTAAAGTAGAATTGGGCGCATTTGATTGCATTTAAATTTTTCATGCTTCAGCAGTTTGGCTGGGAGCACAGTAAAGAAAAATCCCATGAGCGAGGATAGTTTAGAATAATAGAACTTGATTTTGTGTATTATAGCGGCAACATTTGCGCTGCTTTAGTTAGGGTTGTGTCAGCACTTCCATTATAAACCCCTGTTTTCAGGGGGTATAACTAGGAAGATTTTTTTTTAATACAAATTTAAAAAAACAATTCATTTGACTGATTTTTAAGTTATAATAGTGCACAAATAAAACAAAGTAAAGTCACATAAAAATTGACCATTTTCACAAGGATTTTTGTTTTCTTTTGCTTATTAGTTGTGTATGGAAGCAGCTAGGGTAAGTACTATTCTAATATGTACATTGGAGGAGGGTGAAACTTTTTGTAAAGGAAAATTACTGATATGAGGATTAAAAATAAGTGTAAGCATTTCACATGATATTTAAAAACATTAATTAACAAGGTATATTTTATTTTTGAATTTCTAAAGGAGAATAGCTATGGTGCAGTGTTTATCTAAGGATATCAACAAAAGTCAAGTGTCTTTGCAGTTTCTACAATACAGTTTAGTTGGTCTAGTAAAATGTTTTAAAAGGGAAAGCTGAAGTAAAGAACAGAAATGAATGAGGATGTAATCAGTAAGTTAGAGGACTATATAATAAGTAATTATGTAAAAGTAAGTAAATCAAATCTAATAATCACTAAATCTAAGATTTATTTAATAAACTTTGCATTGTAAATAATTTGAACATATTTTGCTTAAAAAAGTCAAAACCAAAATCATCTTTTTGGCTGAAATAAAACAACAACAAAGTCAACAATAAAAAACTGAAAAAAGTCAAATAATTTTATCAAAAGGAATTACTCAAGGAAGTATCTTGCTAAAAGAACAAAAATCATCTTTTTCTCTACTAATGACATGCTTAAGACCTATAATAAACATATAAAATTAAATAAAATATGATATGGAAAAGTATTATTGGAATAAATCATTAATTTCTTTGCTAAAGGGAAGGATTTTGAAGTTCAATAGGCCTTCCTTGGTTGTTAACCATTGTCATCCTTCCTCACCCTATTTTCTTCCCCCTAACAATGGTGTGAACTGAGAATGAACAGTCAGATTTAATATTGCTTTTTTTTGGCACCCTATCTTTTATTTGCAACCTTGATACACATTTGTATTTGTAGGTGCAAAATAAAAGACAAATTGTGTGTTGCTATAAATAGCTTTCCTGAATGGTCACTGGAGGAATCACCAGAAGACTGTTGATGAAGTAGAGGTGAAGCCTTTTCTCACTAATTGTATTCAGCATGTAATTTCTAAACTTCCCTCTGAATTTTGATTTTCAATTAACACTCCCCATTTGAAGATAATTTTCTATTTAATGTAATTGCAGGAAATAATTTATTGGGTGATTAAGACTGAGGACCCAGTCTTCCTTAAGAAAACACTCTAACAAACCAGCCTTTAAACTCAACTCATAGCTTTGGACAGATTTAGTCTGTTTTCACAGCTGTACAGTTATATTTAATTAGGATTGCGCACTATTGTTCACTGATGCAATTTATAGTTGAAATTATTCTTAAGAGACTTTTTCATTTTGGAGTTTGTGTCATGACTAACTTATACTAAAGCAAAAATCACAGGTACTGCTATTGGAAGGACACAATTCACTTTATAATGGAGGTTTGCTGGGGGAGCTAATGTCACTTTGAGTTTTGGATTATGACTTTCAATTGTATTTAATTGTTTTAAAAAACAGTGGTAAATACATTTTTTTGTTTTTAATGTGAATGTTTACATTTTGATTTCTATCATTATCTTAACCCTGCATACACTCTTGTTGTTTGTGGCAAGCTCTTGAAAAACTTGCAAAACAGTTATAAAGTAATTTGCATGATTTTATTATAATATTTACGGGTCCAGTAAATTGTGCTCAATAGTAATTTTTGTGTGCTAAGAAACATCATTTGTCTATCATTTTCCAGAAGTGTATGCATATTTGTCCATTTGTTAGTACTGATATAAATTGTTCAAGAGTATATTTATCTGATTCTTTGATATATAGCAGTCTTTAGAATATTTAATTTCTTTCTCTTCAAAGAAAATATAAGCATTCTTCTGCACTCTTTCCCGCATTTTATTTCTGAGTATCAAGTCTAAAAGAATACATTTTTATTATTTGTAGAATGATTATTATAAGTAGGTATCAGCACTTTAATATGTTTCAAAGCACTTCAAAAAGCCTGTAATACTTTTATTTAGAACTGTGCATAATTAGATTAGCTGATCTTATATTAATTTTTTTCACTGTAGGATACTAAATTTGAGCCCCCTCATTAATTGTGAGAAATTTAGCATTAGCTGTTAAATCCTATGTGAAACATGGGCTGCTACATAAAAACTACTGTTTAAATTGGAATTAACTTAATTATTTTTCTTTGCACTTGATATTTCCTTCACTGCAATATTCATGAAAGCATGTGACAGATTTGTAAATTTAACTGTTAATCTCAGATTTCTAGACCCTTTAATCAGTATTTATTTGTCTGTAGAAACAGTACTAGCAAGTTAATGATTTGCTAATTTGAAAAATGCTCATGTGGTTTCCTATGTTAACTGATTTGTGCATTTAAAAAAATGGTATGAAATCAATTAATGTTAAAGACCAATTAAGGTAGAGATTTTATTCCTTTCATTACACAGCAGTTTTAGAGCTAGAGATACAATAAACTGAAAACAACAAAGTTTTAGAAAAATCATTTCTTCCGTTAAGTTATAAAGTTTTAGTGATTTTATTACTACCCATTTTGCTAAGAAATTCATCTTGATATAGGGATATTCTACAAGTTTTGAAATTCTGATTGCATGTGAAAGCACAGAATGGAGACCTTGTCATTCAGAGTATAGTTATTTGTGGATTAATGAATTCTCAGTGTTGTTTTGGGAGGCTTAAAATATTATGCATAGTAGGCATTTTAACATTTTTCATAGTAAATGCTTTGAATCAGGTATGCACTTTGTAATAAAATAGATTTATAGCTATTTTAGATACTCAATTCAAATGCTACAAAATTGTCTTAAGACTAATATAACATTATGAGGGTCTCAATCAATAGTCACATAAAAGTTAAGTTACGATAGTCAACACTTCTTGAAGGTGTCAGAAAGCTTCAGATGGGCATTAAGTAGGCCATAATGCAAGTTGTAAGCTAAACTAGATTTGCTTAAGATTATCATTATGGATTATTTTCTCTGATTATATTTTCCTATATAATCTTCTTTTGTTCTATGTAAACAAAAGAAATACTTGGATATTTTTGCTCTTAAATCATCCTGCAAACTGGTTCACTTGCCAGTTCAGTCATTCATTCTTTTCATTGCTAGTTGTCATCTAATTACTCTCCAGAAGGCTACAATCTAGTTGGGAAAACTAGGAGGAAAAATATACATGATGTATTCTGTACATTATAAAACTTATTTTATAAGAATATCATTCATGGAGCCGGGGATTTAGCTCAGTGGTTTCGCCGCCTGCTGCGCAAGCTCAAGGATCCAAGTTCGATCCCCGGTAACAAAAAAAAAAAAAAAGAAAAGAATATCATTTGTGGATCGGATAAGAGAGAAAATATACAACTACTACCTGAAAGAAGTTTGCTGAATTAGAAGCAAAGAAGGAAAGTGGGATAGATAAACCAAGAGTTATTTGTGAGCGGTTTTGAGTAGACAATAGCTATATCTAAAGTTAAATTACTTTCTTTTCCCCCTGAATTAGTCAAATTCAGGGGATGGCTTATTTCTTTGTTGTTTACAGCCATTTTCAGTCCATGGTATTTTCCTTTTTCTGCAGAAGAATGTCTTCCAAGCAAGCCACCTCTCCATTTGCCTGTGCAGCTGATGGAGAGGAAGCCATGACCCAGGATTTGACCTCAAGGGAAAAGGAAGAGGGCAATGATCAACATGTGGCCTCCCATCTGCCCCTGCACCCCATAATGCACAACAAACCTCACTCTGAGGAGCTACCAACACTTATCAGTACCGTTCAACAAGATGCTGACTGGGACAGTGTTCTGTCATCCCAGCAAAGAATGGTGAGCTTTTAGAAACTGGTTACTGCTACTAAATGTGTCTCTTAGTACATATTTTTATGCTTTAGGGAAACCTAAAAAATATGACTTTAGAGCTATTTGTGCTCAGATCATGAGACAGCCACCAGGTAGTATGTACATACAGTGGTACCTCGGTTCAACTTAATTTGTTCCATAATTTTGGAAAAGATGGCCACATTTTTATTTGTGCAGGAAAGATGACCACAGTTGTGTTTGTCTCCCAATGTAGTTTGCAAACAAAAACAAAATTTTGCCAAATGCTTTTCCTTGCAAACCAAATTGTTTGCAAACAAAAGAGTTTGTGAACTGAGGTACCATTGTGTGTGCCTGTCTCTCTCTCTCTCTCTCTCTCTCTCTCTCTCTCTCTCTCTATATATATATATGATACTAGAAAACTTGGAAAATGGTTTGTGATGTAGTTTGTGCCCATTATTAGGTTAACTTGTCAAAAGAAAGATATTTGATTTTTTAAATGAGAAGGTGTTTGGTTATCTTATTCTCTGAATCTCTGAATTTAAGATGATGGATGTGGTAATATCACAAAATAGATATGACCAAGTAAAGTGTGGTTGTACATTAATATTGAAAATTAAGCAAATATGTCTGGATGAATGAGGTCATACAATGATTATGTCTTCAATAAAGAAATGTATTTAAAAATTTTTAGCAGTCATTTTTGATTTAGAATAAATTTTTCTTACTTGTATGCTTATATATTAATTTTGAAAGTATGTGCAAAACTCTTGAGTATCATTCAATCAAATTGCAATTTTCTCTAAGAGTAGAAGTAACACATTAAATACATACAAGGTATTAGCCAGCCTTTCTGTGTTAAATTTCAAGAACTTAAAAAAAACAGACCTCCCAAATTTAAAGACCCAATCCAAAAATGGGCATCTGAAATGAACAGACATTTCTCAGACAAAGAAGTAGAAATAGCAAATAAATATATGAAAAAATGTTCAACATCACTGGTCATTCAAGAGATGCAAAAAAAAACAACACTGAGATTCCAACTCAGAAAGAATGGCTGCTATCATGAAGTCAACCAATAACAAATGCTGGCAGGGCTGTGGGGAAAGAGGAACCCTGCTCCACTGCTGGTGGGAGTGTAGACTGGTGCAACCACTGTGGAAACCAGTATGGAGATACCGCAAAGAACCAGGACTGGAAGTTCCATTTGACCCAGCTATTCCTCTGCTGGGGATCTTTCTCAAAGAATTAAAAGAATCATACCACAGTGATATATGTGCACCCATGTTCATAGCAGCACAGTTTGTAATAGCTAAAACTTGGAAGCAGCCCAAATGCCCATCAACTGGAGACTGGATAAAGAAAATGTGTTTTTCTTTATAAAATGGAGTACTACTCAGCCATAAAGAATGAGAAACTGGAAACATGTATAGCTAAATGGATGCACATTGAGGCAATACTCTTAAGTGAAATAAATAGGACACACGTGTGTAAATACCGAATAGTTTCTGTAGTGTGAGAAACTGAAAGTGTAAATAAGGACTAAAAGGTATAATAGGTAATGTGAAATAGGAAGAAAAGGGGCAAAGGGGAAGGGGAAGTGAGAGGGGTAGGGAAAGGAAAGAAGGGAATGGAATTAATATGAGAAAATGAAAAACTGGAAACAAAAGTATTTGTTACTAGGGAAGGGAGGAGGGGGTGAAGGGAGGGCAGGGAATGGGGGAAAAAATAAGAACCGAGGGATATTATATAAAGGTGCAAATTTCCAATGATGAAGGTCAATATACTGTATACCTTAAATGTACCAATGAAATTAATTAAAAATTTCATCTCTAACCATCAAAACAGAAACTATAGTAACTGACATTATCTAGTTTAAAGCAAAATTTTCAGTTTCTTATGTCTAGAAGAAGCCAATATTTTAGTATTGTTTTTTAACACTTTTTTTTCATTTGGTTAACCAAAAGTTAATAAAAATATTTTAAGTGATCAATGAGTGAATTTTTATTCCTTAATAAAAATAAGGTAATATTTGTATTGCTTTTACTGCTAAGAACACATATTTAAATTCTTGCTCTATGTTTCCTGTCTCAGACTCTTAACTCAATGACTCACGGAGGCAGACGCCTCTCTTTTCCAGATGATTTGGCAGGCACATGTGCTCTGCAGCAGTAGGTGATGAGTGTGGCATTGGAAAATAAGTGAAACATTTCTTGACTAATTTTAGATTTGAAGGGGATCTAAATTGTCCAAATAGATCCTCTGGGAGATTTATTTTTCTGGAGTAGGGAGAAGGGTGAGATATAACTAGACAAGACTAAAGTCTTTTTCTGATTGAATTTAAGTTGGTTGTTTTTATCTCCAGGGCACTCTGGGTGATGTAGATATCTAGTCACTGGCATTGCCTATTGACAAGATAATCGGGCTACCTGTAATTTTTTTCATTAAGTTTATTGGTACATTTTAGGTGTACAATATGATGACATTCATCATTGGGAATTTGTACCTCTACGTGATAAATCTTGGTTCTTATTTTGTTCCCCATTCCCCTGCCCTCCCTTCAACCCTTCCCAGTCCTCCCTATTTACAGACTTTGTTTACATTTTTTTCCTTGTTTTCTCATATTTTTTTCTTTCCCTTCTTTCTTTCCTCCTCACTTCCCCTTCCCCTTCCCCTTTGGACTTTTTCTTCCTATTTTACTTTATCTATTTTACTAAAATAAAAATTTTATTGAGCCATCTTTGTGGAAAGCATTCTACTAGGTGCTGGCTGTATTGTGGTGAACAAAACAGACATGATAAGTATCTTCATGGGTGTTATGTCCAGGACAAGGGATAGAAATTAAATAAATATACATGCAAATAAATATATAATTAAATTATGATATGTGCTATGAAGAAAAAGAACAATGTTATCTGAGAACAGAATGGGATAAATCTAACTTAGAATAGATGGTTAGGAATACTCCCTTTGAGCTAAGGATATAGAAACTAGCCAGGTTTCTGACTAGAAATGGAACAAAGAGTAAAACTGAAGAGGGAAGAGCATATATGAACTATTTGAGGTGAGAAAAATATAATTTAATTTAAGGAAATAAAAATACTCATTGTGACTGGAGCTTAATAAGTCAGGAGGCAATGTAGCATCAGATGTGGTTGTTGAAATAGGTAGGGACTATCAAACAGGACCTTGGAGATAACTTTATAGAGGTGAGATTTGATCTAAGTACAATAAAAAAGGTTTTGACAGACTTAAATGAACATTGAAACAGATAATTCTGACTGATATAGTGAATGAATGGGAAGGAGGCAACAGTGAAAGGAGGAAGACCCCTTGGAATTTGTGTCTCAGAATCTAGATGAAAGATGATAGCGACTTGGATAAACAAAGAGGAAGAAGACATGAAAAGAAGGGATAGGTTAAAAATATATTTGGCTTTTGTGCCAAATATGGTCATGGACAGATGAAAATTACTGGACTAGGAAATATGAATAGAGGGGCTGGGGATTTAGCTCAGTGGTTCCGTCACCTGCCTCACAAGCACAACGACCTGAGTTCGATCCCCAATACCAAAAAAAAGAAAAAAAAGAAATATGAAGAGGCAGAAATTTTCAGTTTAAATTTTATTTTTTTGGAGAAAATTTTACTAATTTTTCCTAGTAAACCTTTTTTTTGTTTCTTGGAAAGTGCCAGATTGCTTTGGTGAGTTATTCCCAAGCTTTTATGTTCAAATTGTCAGAAAATATATATATATAGTAATAATTTATATTAAATCATATTAATTAATTTACATTAAATGTCATTTATGATAAAGTTATAAATATGTTATATATTAGTATGAAATGAAATTATACTGCTAGAAATGTTTCCAAACTTTCACTTTCTTTTGATACCCTGCTTTACTTTCCACTGGAGTCTGCGTATTCTGAATGTCTGGAAGCCAAAATATTTTGTTTTTAACTCCCACTCTGGAGTATTTCCCAGCTGTGTACTTATATGGTGTAATAAAAGGATCTAACAAATGAAAAATAGCAACTGCATTTGGAAATTCCTTTTGTGTTCCTTTTTCACTAGATAGATTCAATATTGTCTAACAACTAAAACATCAGACCTACTGTAGACTACATACCACCAATTTTTCTTTATTGGAAAGAAAACAATTGAAGGATTTTAGATTTCTGGGCAGACCTGCAAACCTACATGTGTGTGTTTGGGGTGTGGGTGTGGTGTGTTTTGAAGGGGTAGGACTGTAACTAATATAAAATATAACTAACATTTTACTTCAACTTTAAAATGTATATGAAGTCCAAAAGAATGGCTATGCAGTGACTTGAAACTTGTAGTTCTATTCAACAGTTCATATACTTTACTTACTATAATTGAGCCCCATGTGATAGCTGTGGAGAAATACAAATTAAAAGAAAATTTAAAAACTACAACAAAGATATCATAAGCATTATTCAGTTTCTGTTGTTATTTAGTTCCTGTGATGGCTCTCATTCTGGAACAGTTAGAAAAAAGCCCTAAAAGTTTCTTATCTCCCAGGTTCAGAAAGGGCTTTACTTTGAAATATCAAGACCACAGAGTAGCTTTTCTGTAAGAGAGAGTGAGGACAAAGCAAGAGTTCTGCTAATCTCCACTTCCTGATTAGAAAAAAATCTTTGTATGTTAAAATTATGTTTATTTTGAGATGGTACTCCAACAAAATATGATACCACACAGCCCCAAACAAGAAAAAGAATTCATTATGGCATAAGCATAGGATAACAAAAATTTTAGAGACAGGAATTCAAAGACCTACGTGAGGTAAAAAATTTTAGACTGATTTTAACTATAATTATTTATATTATAGACACCAAAATGTTCAATTTTACATATAATGTACTCTGATAATTGTAACATCCATTACATACATTTCATACTGGAAAAGTTAGTAACATAAGAAGAATTCACTTTCCTTCTCTATGCATAGCCACTGCTATTTTCATCATGGCACCAGAGGGACATTGACACTGCCCTCAGAGATACACTTTTATTCTCATTAGGAATGACTCATTAGGTGGCAATACATTCACATATTTTTTTCATGAAAGATACTTTACAGAATGTCATTCTTTTTAATGTTGTAAGCATGGTGGAACATTTTTGTGGTAATGTTTAGTGACCTGTTTATGATATTGTATATGTGAGTTTTCTGCTGAAGTTTCAAATATACAAAGTACAGCTGAACCTATATATTGTTAGTGAACTTGTATGAAGACATCTCATCTATAGTGTTCAATAAGTACAAAACCCTTTTGGTTGGTCTGATTAAACAACAGTGTCTAGAGAGGCAGGGACTAGTATGAGATGAAATTAATTAGATGAAATTAATGAGGCAGACGGATCACAGATAGTATGGATTTGGTAGGCTCCAATGTGTTGTTTGACTTTTAATTTATTTTTATTTTTATTTTTGGTACTGGGAATCTAACTTGGGACCTTGTGCTTGTGAAGCAGTTGGCAGAACCACTGAGCTAAATCCCCAGCCCTGTTTGACTTTTATTTCAAGTGGAAGCCACTGGAAGATTTTAAATGATGGAGTAACATTGTTTGATTTAGATAGAGTGATCAAAAATATGGTGAATGGTTAAATTGGAAATTAGAGTAAGAGATACATTGCCGTTAGTCTTCCTCAGAATATTCCCTCTTGCTTTGAATATATTTATCCCATTATTCTTGCCACTTTCTGAAGCAGTTGTGGAAGTTCTCTTTCAAAATGAAAGTTTTTACTTGTACTATCTTGGCTATCTTGATGTTCTGAATTGATTTAAAACATTTATCTTTTATGGTCATTTTGACTTTGGGAAGAGGCAGATGTCTCATGATGCCAGATTTGGTGAATAAAGTGGAGGTGGACACATGGTAATGTTTTTATTAGCCTGTTTTTGTGTTGGATAGTACTCAGCAGCTGTCTTCACGATAGTTTTGATCACACCTTGAAAAGATACTCCTGAAAGAGTATCTTTCACAACTGCTCCAGAAAGTGGCAAGAATAATGGGATTTGAGAGGGATTATTGGCAATGTGTTTTTTGCTGTAATAAATTTTTAAACTGTAAACATTTATCATATATGTATTTTGATCACCCTTGTATGCTTTGTAAACATCACATTGCATGCTGTGTAGAATTGGATTGTGGGGTATAAAATCAGAAATAGGGGCAAATCATTAGGAAACCATTGCAGTAGTGCAAATGAGAGTTTGATAAGTGAAAGAGTGAACAGTTACCACAGTTATTCATTAAGGAGTTCCCAGAGGGTCTGCAGAAGACAAAATTTACACAGAGGGTAGAGAATATAGTTTATGTAATAATTGTAAGGTCAGAAACGTAATGAGGAATGAAGAAATGAGTTAGGTGAGACCCAAGAGAGGTGATGAGAGGGTAGACATTCTTCTGGGCAAATAATAGCCCTGGGCAAGAGATAGAATTTTTGCCTAAGAGGCAACTGTTTGTAGCTGACTTCTGGTTAGACCAGGGAGTTGTTGGTAAGACACCAACAGTCTCTTGGAAAATACACAATGACAAGATTGTATATGGGACCTTATGCACACATGTGTACACTTACATGCATGCTTATCTTGGTATATATTTTAAACAAAGGGGCATTATATATATCAGGCTTTTACCTACTAGTCTAAGTAGAAGAAAGAACAATATTGAAATCTTAGATCCAGAATATTTGAAGTCCTTATTTTAGAGACCTACTTAAATCCCCCTGGGTGAGTTTCATCTTCTAGAAAAGTTTTAAAATAATTTTTCCACTCTAAATAAAAGATTCTGATTTTCCCCTTTTTTGTAAATGAAAGAAAATAATAATAGGTATACTAAGATATTTAATAAATAACTATTGGGAGCAATGCTTTCTTGTTTGCAAACTGTTTCTACTCTCTGCCTCTCTTGCTTTCAGTCCAGTGAAGTTGCTAATCAGCTCTGAAGTGTTTAATGTAGTTCACTTGGAGTCATAAAATTTCTGGTGTGGACTTTGTATCATTTCTGGGAATGGACCTGTCAGCATTATGTGATAAGACAGTCCAGGAATTTTTAGTGAGGATTGAATCTTCAGACATGCTTTATGTTTTGATATTTCTCATCTTGTTACTTTTAGAAACATTTTTAAAATTTGAATTGTTGCCACTTTTTTGGTGACAGTCATTTAAGATAATAGGCAGCATCCAAATGAAATAAATTTCCTTATTTTTATTGGACTAATTTGGAAAGTATAATGAAACCCACTAGTTCACTTGGTCCTAACTAGTTTATAGTCTTCGTGCCTGAGGTAAGATTTATGTACATGTTTTGCACTGATTGGTGTCTGAAACACTGGAAAAATACTCCAAGTGTCAAAGATTAGACTTCATAAGCAATCTAGTTACTGCTCCACTCATTTTCAGATTTTGGACATTTGTTCAGTGCGAGTAAAGCTCAAACCTCGGTGTCTGTTAAAAGTGAAAATGTCTCTTTGCCTTTAAGTGACAGAACAGTAGCCTGTAGGAAGCCCAATGGGGAATTTGCCATTTTCTATACATTTGAAACTGTAGTAGCGCACAGTACTATTCCCTTTTAAAACTATCTCAGAAATGTAATGACATGTTTATTTATAATGTAAAATAAAAAACAAATATATTTTATTGCATGGAATTTGGTAAAACTTGCTTTGGGTAATGAAATAAAAACCTTATGCTTCCTAGTGTCAGCACACTGATAAACTTTATAATTTTCATGGTGTGATTGTGCATTTTCATTTTTGTTATGTTTTAAAAAGTGTATTTTTAAAAACATTCCCTAAATCTAGATTGTTTTAATAATTTTTAAAAAGATTACTGGTACACTTCTTGGAAATATCTTGATGTTTATGGAAATAAGAATTATTTTTTCTTATTCATAATGAGATAATATACCTTTCTAAAGATACTTTTTGGAATATTTTTCTTCTTACCTAGCATATTATCAAAATCTTTATCAAAAGTACAGACATTAACATGTTCTAGAATAGTTGGCTTTTCTCCCCTTGGGCATCAGAATCAGGTATGCATGCTGATTAACACACTCCAGTCATTAACGTGATTATGTGGGCTGCATATTGAGCACCTGCCAAAATATAAAAATCCAGTACTTTGTTACATCTGTGCAAAGACTTGCATTTCTTTTATATTTTGACAGTTCAAGGAAAATCAAACCCTAGTGTCTTTTTTTTCAGTGTAATAAAACTGTGTATACAGAATGTCTTCAAGGAGATGGGATATGCCGTGTATATTTTTATTTTAATCTTTCAAGCTATATAAGATCCAGTGACTGGGGTTTGCAGAGCACTGATTATTACATGAACCTCTTAATGAACTCCATCACTGACATTCACATACAATTTGCAGCATTCCTGTGTGTTCATAAGAATTATCTTTTCAGCCAACATTCCTCTCATTTTTTTCAGTTTTATGATATCTTTATGTTTCATAAATATTTTGTTTTCATTTCTTTCATCTATATTCTGCTAGTGTAATGCTCTTAGTGTTGATGCTCATATGAATTTACTTTTCTTGTCTACTATCCATAAGTAAATACTCCTGTATGACCAATGTATAGCTTGGTTATGCAGTGTATAATTTCTCATAAATTTGCTTTATGATAATTATTTAAAATGAGAGTTGATTAATAATAGAAAATCTGCTGTAATCTAGCATAGCATGAACAGTTTGTCCAATACTGTTCTACTCATCTTTTATTTTTCTTGATGGATTAAAATTTTATTTGAATGTAGAAGACTTCTTATTTTTTAAATAAGCCATTGTCAGAATTGATCAGCATTAATCAATGGAAGCCTATTTCAGGACACCAATAATTTTCTGATTAAAGTAGAACTCTACAAGTATGTTTTAAGTCCATAGTTGGTTCTGATTAATCTTTCTTTTACAGAATTCCTTCATGCAATTTTTTCTTGCCTCGCTTTGGGGTACATAACTATAATCAAAGATCCTAAGTGGGATGATGAAATTTGCAGTTCTTTTGCACATTTTTATAATACTTCTAAGCAACATGTTGTAGAATGTAAGGTCTATATTATATTGCATGTAGTAATTTACATGACTAATTTGAATTTTTTATGGTTTAGCATGAGATTTGAATCTCAAGGTGTTTCTGGATAAGCAGGAATAGGATAGTGAATACAGTAATAGGCAGCATATTGCTTTCAGAAGAGGAAGCCAGGATTGTGTTTGCACTTTTTGAGATATATCTTCTTTAATTTGTAGGGTTGCTCTCCGTAAGACAACTTTCTCACAATGCATCCTGCTTGCACCTTTCATTAAGAGATAAGATTGAAAGGGCTGTCTCTAATTTGTCTCTGATTATGGAGTCAAACCGCCTGCATCAACTAAGAAAGCCCCTTCTCTGTTCCTTCCACAAACATGTCTAGTATTTCTTGCATGCTTCTATTATCTTAATATATAAGTGCCTTAATTATCTTAATATAGAAATTATCCTGTTTCATTGTCTTCTGCAGTAAAAAGTTTTCCTTTCTCTCCATGAGAAAAGTAACCTTTTATAAGAACAACTTCAAGCTATTATTCCTTTTGTTAATATAGCTTTCAGTGAGATGACATTATTTTTTATAATATTAACCTCTTAAGTATTATTTTAGTGCTAGTACATTTCCATGACCCCATGGCATTATTTTTTGAGGTGATGCAAATTGAGTTCAATAATATATCTTTGTGTAAACCACATTCTCAAATCTAAAGTATAAATTACAAAACTCTGCTAATAAAATTTTATAATCAGGTTGAAATTAGAAATGAATATTTATGCATTTCATTTATCTTCTTTATATTTCATTAGCACTCTAGAAAATGGAAAACCTTATTTAATAAAATGAAAATTATTTTGTAAACTTTTGTTTTCAGTATAATTTAACTCTGATTTCTCATGATAATTTATTGAGAGTACTTTGAATACAATATTCTCAAATTCACCAAACTTCTGAGTGGAAATGTGCCTGTATTCAATCACAAATAGATTTTATTGGTTTAATAGAAGGGATTCTTTTACTTAGAAACAGAAAGAAGAATTAGAATGCACAGGTGACAATTATTTTTATTTAGGAATTCTTTTACGTAAGCACTAAACTATCTGGAATTAAACTAATATAATCCATGAATAAATTGAGAAACATTTTGCTCTTTAATTGAGAGTTAATATTTGGCCTTTAGTTGTATTAATTTACTTTTCATCTGGTATACTTTTATGACAGATAACTTCTTCATTTTTGTTCCTACTGATGTAATTTGATTATATTTTATTTACTTTTTTTCTGTTATTTGTATTTTGCCTACTGATTTCTTTGATGACAATGAAAAAAATCTTAGTTTTTTGGTAGTATTAGAAATTCATGAGAGAAAAATAAAAATTCACACTTTTTCTTTCCCTTTCCTGAGAGAAGATATGGGAATGAGTCATGTAATAGGACCATCAGTTGCCTTCAGGCAGGAAAATGCCCCCAAGAGGGGCACCTCTTGGTAGAATTAGACTTCCTGTTGCTTTGTGTTAAAATTAGTGGTATTTCATGCCTAGTTTCCTTTTTCCTGGAAATTCAAAGACAGATAAATAGAAAGATGAGTTGGAAGGATAGATAATTCTTTTATAAGTGACATACCTTCTAGGGGATCGTTTTTAGTCTCTTTGTACTTGTTCTAGTTGAAAAAATTTGAATCAGAGAGCTAGAGATGTTACCTTTTTTAATTACCAAAAGTTTCTTGACCTATCATATGTATTTGACACATCAGAAGGAAACTTGAATGTTCTTGCAGTGAAATACTTAAAATTGGGAACGCTCCTGGTCAAAATCCAGTAAAGAAAGGTGATTGTTGAGCTCTCGGAGTGGCACTGAGGGCTCAGTGTATGATTTGTAAAGCTATCTGTTTCTTATCTCTTTTCCATAGTCTAGCTTGGCCATAAAATGACTCCACAGTTAATAGAGTAACATCTCTATTAAGGAACAAATGGATTTGACAGACTTTAATTGGGCCATGGTACCTTTTAATGTTATGATTTGTGAGGTGTGAAGAGTACACCCTGAGCTCTTTCTTTTCATGTATATGTGTACTAGTTGCCTTATGGTTATAACAAGAAGAGGAAGAGGGAGGAGGAGGAGGAGGAAGAGGAAGAGAATTATTTTCATAAGTGCACAGGTATTCTCAACTAAGGAAGAAACAACTATATAAAGGAGGAGAGCACAAAAATTGACTTGACACTAACGTAGTTACCTCTTAAGAAAATTTCTGTGAGATCTTGAGACTCTCCATACATAGAAATTTTGCTGTGTAAGAGCATGTTCAACATCTCCAACTTGTGGGCAATCACTTCCCTTTCCTCCAATGCCTTAAATTGTAAACAATAAATTATTTTTGTTCAATGGAAGTATTTTCCATGTGTTTACTTAGAACACAAATTAAAGGAAAGGAAATTGTCTCTTGGTTAATTAATCCTTGCCACTAATTTGCTGTATGACCTTAGGAAATTCACTCTGTAACTCCTGACTTTAGTTTCCTCATCTCAAAAAGAAAAGATTTGAACTGTAATCACCAACTTGTCATTTCTAATGTTTTCTTCAAAGTTAAGATTGTTTTAGCCAATTTTCCCTACTCTGGTAATATTGTTTAGGTTGAATATCATGTATATGGTAGTTTGAATACTAATGAACTTCAAGATGAAAGTGGTTGGCTAAGTTGGTAGGCACATGAATAAGCTCATAAATGAACCTTGATAGAATGTTGCTTTAGGTGCTGAGGAAATCACTATTTGGTTTGTCTGCCTTGAAAAACTCTTATGTTCCATTATCAAAAAGCTGTATTCTATCTATGAGGCTATTTGTCCCATGGCATTAGATCTTAAACATGGTATCTCTAAGGCAGTGCTAGTGTGTCTTAATTCTTGTTGTTCAGGTAATATTGAGTACATTCAGTTCAGGGTACTACTCTTTAAGAAAGGAAAAGAAAAAAGTTGGAACACACTCAGGGGAGAAAGGTCAGAATGATTTAACTGTCTCATAAGGAGGAAATGAATGAAACTAGGATGTTTTCCCAAGGGGGAAAAACCCTGTAAAAATGTAGTTTAATGTCTGTGTTTATATTGAAAGGGCTATCATTCTGAATGTTTTCATGTGATCGAACTATAGGTTGAAATAGATATCATGTTCCTATAAAGAGAAAGTTTTGATCCTCCAAAGATGGGATAGACTACTTTAGGAGGTGGTAGATTCTCTATCAGTTGAGGTATTTACAGAGTGGCCAAAAAGTCACTTGTTGGTTCTGTTCACTAACACTACTACTATAATGAGCACTTATTATGTAACAGAAGCACTTCTAAATGTTTTATTTTTATGAATACATTTAATTCTCATAAATACCCTATGAGATAGTTTATTACTATTATTATTATTATTCCCTTTTACAAAGAAGGAAATTAAGACAAAGAGAAAAGTTAATTAACTTGTCTGTGCTTATATGGGATGAAAGTGGAAGAGGTGGGATTTAAACCAGAAAATTTTCTGTATTTTCTTTGCTTTTTTGTTATTCCATCTTCTTGCACAGGAGATTCAATTGGTAGATGGGGTTGAACAACTAGATTTTTAAGGACCTTTGAATGTTGAGATTTTGATTTTTGTGTCAAGGTGATAGTAAATGGTAATGTAATGCCGTTTCATGCACTTGTCTTGATGGTTTGGTGACTAATTTTCTGTATTTACTCAGCCCATATTTATCTACATTTATTAAATATCATGATAATGTAACCACTTACAAAATGTGGAGGCTTGCAATTTTTTTCTGTGAATTAAAATAGCATTTTGAAAACATAGGTTTTTATTTTTAGACTTTAGGAATCATGACACTTTAACTAATATTGGTACCAGATCTATTTGATGACACATCCATGAATAATGTTACTGTTACAGAGTAATAGTGATAAGTGCTATAAAGTTATGCCAACTTTTAGAATTATCATGTAAATTAATATACTCTAACAAATGTCAGTTTTAAAAGAAATGAAATGGATTTGTTTCACGATTAGAGCAAATACTTTTGTCACGAATCATCTGTTGGCAATTAGAACCAAATTCAACATTTTCATTTATGTAAACTTTTTTAACTCAATGCTTTTCCTTAAAATATGTTACTTTAGAGAAAAACATACTTTTTCCTTTCAGAAAGAAGTAATAAATGTTAGCAATATAGTCTTCAACATATTAGAAAGATTAGATTTCTATTGTTAGCAAGAAGTTTTTGGAAACTAGATAAATCTTTTCAGTCAGTAATAACTGACTATAATAACACAATAGTGTAAGGCCTCTTTTATAGCATAGTTGGCAGGTATTTTTTTGGTTAACCAAAAAAATTTTTTACGTGGGTGATCAGAAAACACGGTAGATATACTGTATGTATAATAGAACAATATATTATACATAGATGTATATGTTGCTTATATAATATAACTTTAACACTCAAGTGAAACTTAAATATATAGATGCACCATACGCTAAGGGAGTTGGAATCATGGTGAGGGCCTTCTGCCTTAGCAGAGAAGACTGAGCACTGACATGGTTAAGTTGCCAAAACAAAACCAACTTTCAGTCCATTTTATTATTTTTAACTTCTTTATAAACATTGTATCTCCTTAATTCCTTCTAGTCTGGGAATACCAAGAACATAGCTGTAGTTAAACAAATTGAATTTATTACTCATTTTAGTGAAGGAGAATACATTCCATAGGGAATTATAGTATCTTAGTAAAAGAGTGTTAGAGTGAACTTGTTTTAGCATTTGGGCTTGCTTTGAGTGATTTTGGGCAGGGTCTGAGGAAACAGAAACTTGCTATAGATTGGGTGCTGTCAGAAATCAATCAACCATATCTATGGAGAAAGTGGACTAGCGGGAGAATAAAGCTGTAGTTGGAAAGACTGCACCTACAATGGCATACAAAGCAAATTGTTAACATACAATGCAGAAGGAAAGAACACATTTAATTCAATCTTTGTAATGGGTTCAAGGAAGGACAAGAGAGGATAATAGTCTGTTCCTATAATTAGATTAGGATACCAGTAGGGAAGTTGATTCATGGAGCAAATTAGACTTCCTAGTCATTTCTCTCAACAGCAGTGACTTTTACCTGTATATAGGTTTAAACTTCATTAAAGTGGCAAAATTCCATTCCCGGGCTATGCTCTCCAACTCCCAGTTCCTGACATCTTATCTGACTTTTGCAACCCTAGCCCTCTGCTCTCCTCTGCTTGCAGTATGGCTGCCCATCAACATTCCTTGTCTAGGTGTGGTTGGCAGCCCTGCTAAATCAGAGCACTGGTGTATGTAGCTGCTCCACTCCTGGACAGAGTGGAGATAATCCATATACAGATAGGATAAGTGGGAATTGATGGCATTCCTAGAAAAAGCTAATTACAAATGCCAAGGTTTCTGGAGCTTTGTGAGAAGCCAGATCTTAATGGAATTTGTTTGGGATGAGTGTTAATAATGAAGTTAGCCATGTAGTTTTGCATTTATTATTTGAATGTATATGAATAAAATCCTAAAAAATAGTGTCAGTGTTTATCAAGACAGTATGTCCAGGATTGAAAATTGAGACAGATAATTGGACAAATAACATTTTAATTTAATAGTAAGAGTTGCTATACTGTCACTTATTATTAGTGGTAAACACTGTACTAAGTATTTTATAATTAATTCACTTCTTGCAGCAAATATTTGAGAATCTAATTGTAACTCCCACCTGTGAAAGGTTTACTCCATCCCTTTGATTATGGGCAAGGAGTGACTCACTATTGAGAAGTATACAGTGATGCTTACACAGTGTGATTTCCAAGGCTCAGTTATAACAGCGATAGTAGTTTTCATCTGACTGCTCTATAACATGCACCTTCAGAGACTTTTGGAGGCTTGAGCCACCATATAAGAAGTCTAGCTATTCTACACTAATGTGCTGGAGAGAAGAGACCACAAAGAGAGGTCACATTTAGAGAGAGGAATATATCTGAGAAACTCAAGCCCAGAATGCTTAAAGTATTTTCAACACAGGCACCACATCTGCATAACAGGCTTTAAAATGACCCAACCTTTGACTAGGACTTAACTGCAACCTTGAGACTGAATGACCTAGCCCAGATGCTCAGAAATTTCTGACCCTCAGAAACCTTTAAGGATAAGAAATGATTATTGTTGTTTTATGTATTTTATTTTGGGATGATTTGTTATAGGTAAATAACACCTGTTATTTCTTGGTAGTTTTTAACAACTTAGAAGCTTAATTAATAACAAAGTAAATTTCTCCCTCCAGAAATGTAAGGAAACAAAAAGATTTAGAAGGTAAGTGTGTTTGGAATTATGGCATCTTTTACTGTTGAGAATGATTATTTTTGTAGGCCTCTGGAATTAGCTCTGCCAGTTCTACCTGTGTGACATGGGGGAAACTTAATCTTGAGTGTTGAATTTCTTCCTACTGAAAGTAAAGATTTAAAATTTAGTATTTAGTTGTTGATGATAGATCAGGAAACTAGACTGTGTCAGAGGAGACTGATGAAAGGTCTGGGAATCATGTCAAATGAGAAATGGGTGTAAAAAGTGGACATGTTTCACCTAGAAAAAGACTTAATTTAGTTTCTTTCTTAAGATACTTGAGCAATTTTAACATGTGAGAGGAAACTTTGACTTTATGAATCTTTTGTGGACAACCAGGAAAAACGTGTTGTAATTATAAGTGTCTTAGTGTATTTGTGCTGTTATAAAAAAATACCATAGACTGTATAACTTATAAACAACAAAAACTTATGGTTTGGAAACATGTATCCCTTAACCAGTGGCACTATTGTGAGATAGTAGATCCTTTAGGTAGGACCTAGTGGGAGATTTTAGGTCATTCAGTGAATGCTCTCAAAGGGTATTCTTTCTCTCTCTCTCTCTCTTCTCTCTCTCTTCTCCTCTCTCTCCCTCTCTCTCCCTCTCTCTCCCTCTCTCTCCCTCTCTCTCCCTCTCTCCCTCTCTCTCTCTCTCTCTGTTTTGACTATAAAGTGAATGGGCTTCCTCCCAAATGCTCTTTCACCGTGGCGTGCTGCCATAATCCCAAAGCAACAGGGCAATTGGTCATGAATTGAAACCCCAAAACTGTGAGCCAAAATGAACCTTTTCTTTTTATAAGTTGACTTGTCTCAGATCTTTTGTTATAGTAATGGAAAGCTGACTCACACAGTTGGCAAGTCTAAGATCAAGGCACTGGCAAGGTCAATGTCTGGTGAAGGGCTGGTCTCTGCTTCCACAGTGGTACTTATTGCTGCATTCTATGGAGGGACCCACCAAATCCTTCCATGTTGAAAGGATAAAAGGACAAAAAAAGCCTAGTTAATTGCCTCCAGCTGTCCTGTCTTGAGTCACTGCCTAAATCCTCATCTCAATACTATCACATTAGGTCTTAGGTTCCAACATATGAATTTTAGGGGATACATATATATTCAAAAATAGCAATAAAGATCTAGATTTTAATTTATACAGAGATTCTCTTTTAAGTAATTAGATTTATTGTAAAATATTGTATGAGTTTCTTCAACTGCAGAAACGAAAGAAAGCTTGGTTATTTTTTCTAAGTTTTGTACAAGAAGACTATAATATATAGTCTCTTTAGACATCCTCAGGAAGGTGAAACTTTATTTACTTAAATTTTTCTTTTTAAAATTTCTCCCAAGTATGTATTTATAAAATAAATTTTATTGTTTATTATATAAGTAATATGTTTATTGAAGTAAAATTTCAAAAATATGTATAAGCAAAAAGTAAATTAAAATTACTAATAATCTTACTACTATTTAGAAATTACTATAAATATTTTGGTATATATCCTTCCAGTTTGTGTGTGTGTATGTATGTGGGGGTGATTTATCCTCCATATTATGATATATTCTTGTATTGGTTAGCTTTCCTGTCACTGAGACATGATATCTGACACCCATAATTTAAAGGAGGAGAGGTTTAAGCTGGCTTATAGTTTGGGGGTTCAGCCCATGATCAGCTGGCTTCAAGGTAAAAGGATCATGTTGGAATGCTGTGGTGAAGTAAATCTACTTAGTTCATGGCAGCCAGGAAGCAGAGTCGGGGACACTGCCAGAGAGGAGTGGTTGAGGGACTATATATATATATACACACATATATACACACACACACATATATATATATATATGTGTGTGTGTGTGTGTGTGTGTGTGTATAGTCCTGACTCCATGACCCACCCAGATGCACCCAAGAGTGTGGTTTACTGATCTGCCAGGCGTTTCTTAATCCAATGAAGTTGACAAATCTGCATTAGTGGTCACAATCCCTTTTTCCATTTAATATACCCTTCTTTGTAAATAAATTATTTCTAAAACATTTTTGGTATTCATACTCAAATTTGAAAATTATATTTATTTTCTAACTAAAAGTATTACTTATGATATAATATTTGCAATAAAGAATTTCAAAAAGAACATAAAATGATTATCCTATCACTCAGAAGACCAATCACATTTTGTTGAGTATTCTGGTATCTTTTCTTCTGTACATATTTCTTAAAAAATGTATAACAGTTTCCACTAACATACTTTTCACTCCTTGTACAAGATGAATATTTCTACATACATTAAATTTTCTACAAGATATGATTTTCAGTAATTTCAAAGTAGTCCATTGTGTGGCTAAAATCATCATTCCCTGAAACAATCTGTACAACTGGACATGCAAATTGCTTCTAATTATTTATTCCTATAAGCAATACTATGTTCTGCATATACCACATTCTTTTAATGGACATGTAGTATTCCATTTTATAGTTATATTATCATCAATAACTTTTAATTATCTCATTTCTAAATATTTTACTTAAAAATACTGTCACTGTTAGAGCAAATCTTTCTCCATAACTTTAATTTTTTATTATTTTTGACATATTTGGTGAATGGTTGTTTCAAGTTCATCAGCCCACAAAGTACTAAACACTTTCTTCATGCTCTGGAGGCAGGTAGAAGAAGCACAACATATGACCCCAAACTTTCAAAGTTGAAGTTCAGTTGCAAATATACCATGTAAAATAATAATGAATAATTTATTCTAGTATATTATTAAATGTTAAATTGTGAGTTTATGATTTAATGATTCGATGTGTAGTTTGGAGAGAGACAGAGTAATGAAGCCTTGTGTAGTGAGAGAGGGCTGTAAGGATGAAATGCAATTTGATCTGAAATTTGAAAAGTGGGCTAGGTTCCTAGTCAAAGAGGATATAGGACATTCCAGGGCAAACGAGTAAGATGCACAAAGGCTTAAAGATCTAAGTAATTTTAATGTAGTCACAGTATCATGGGAAGGCTTTTAGGGTTAAAGTCTTTGAATGCCACTGCTGACCAAATTTTTTACAAGTCTGAAAAATCTGAGCAATATATTAATTTGCTGTGTTTTTAATGTTTACTTTTGTATCCCTCAGATTCTAGGAAATATCTTAACCCAAATTTGTGATTTGTGAAAATTGTATTTTCTTTTCTGGAAAATGTTGAATGACCTGTATTATGTGGTATTGCAGTTATTTATATATATTGTATGCAATGTGTTTACTTGATTTCCAATGAAGCATTCTTTAAATAGTCTGAATCAGTATTGCTTTAGTCCTTTTATTGGGATCAGGATCTTTTAAAATAATATTTTGAAAATGTCTTTACTGTTAGGTTTGGTGGGTTCATTGAGGTGAGGGACTGAGAAAAAAAATACATTTGGAGTTAAGTTTCCTTTGAATGAACTAAGGCTTGCTAAGTGCTCTTGTGCTGTGCATTTTATGTTGTTCATATGTCCAGTCATGCAGTTCAGTAATGGTTTTCAAAAGAAAGATTAAAAGAAGAGAAATAATCTTTTTGTTATTAAAAAAACATATATAACTAGCTTTCTGAAAATTTGTCAAAAAATATATCCACATTATTATTGTAAGACAAAGCACATTTATATCATTGTCTTTGTAGGAAGCAGTGTTTCCTCAAGTGGGGTCAGGAGCTGTGTATCAGAATCACTAGGAGTGTTCATGAGTAGTCATATTTCTGGACCTCCTGAATAGCTGGGATTACAGGTGTGTGCTACCAAATCCAGCTCATTTTTTAAAAATTTGGATTATTTACTTTATTTCACACAATAATTTATTATATTTTTTTTTTTTTTTTTTGGTGCCAGAGATTGAACTCGGGTCCTTCCATTTGTGAGGCAGATGGCGGAACCACTGAGCTAAATCCCTGGCCCAGTAATTTACTATAAATGTGTTGATTTTTGTGCCATTTTTACCCAGACAAATTACTTATAGGTCTCTATTCATGAAATACCAATATTTACTAAATTTTAGAAAGGTAAACAAATGAAGGCCAGAAATGATACATTTCTCCCTTTTCCATTGTTCCTAAGGACAGTATGACATGATTTATACAATTTAAGGCATTCATGGTTTTATTAACTGCCTATATTGGTGCTTTGGTGACATATTACAAGTAGTTCTTATGGTTCTGTTGGGAAAATCATGACTCAGTTTCTTGCTCTCCATAGTCTATAGTGTTCAGCCACTTAGCCCAGATTATGGGGCTGAGGACAGTGTGGGTCATCTTTGCAGTAGGAACCCAGGGTTATTGTCTGTGGTGAGTAAAAACCAAGGAACATAGCCTAACAAGTAAGATGTGTATACTAGGCTGAAATTAATCCTGAGGAACAAAATGGTACCCTATGCAGATGAATGCTCCAGGTGTAACTTAAAAGTTGTTACCTAGGCTGGAGAACTTCTCTGAGCGTCTTTCAACTTTCATTTGGGAAGTTTGGGAAAATCCTCATGATGTGAGTCACTTGTAGGTAACTATTTCTATTTTTATTGTTTTGACTTGGTCTTTATTCCTTTAGGGTTTGAGTCAGATTTTTAAAATGTTTATTTTTAGGCTATGAGTAGTTTGCATTTGAAGAGAAAGTAATTGAAGGAAAATTGATCTAATGCTGATTATTGATTCATAAAAGCTTTAGTCATTTATCTGATATGGACTTTATTCAGGGTCAAAAGGGCACTGGCAGGAATATCTCTGAATTTTCACTTGTGCAATCTAAGAGGGAACTTTTTTTTTGAGATAGGGTCTCATTATGTAGTTCAGACAGACCTTGAACTTACTATATAACTCAGGTTGGCCTCTAGCTCCTGCTCCCGGCAAGGTGATCTTCCTGCCTTAGCCTCCCAAATGCTGGGATTACAGGTGTGTGCCTCCACACTTGGGTTCATTGGCACAATCTAAGGAACCATATACTAACCATGACTGGCATTTAAAAGAAGAGTTTCCTTACCTTATCCCACAGAATTGCTATAAACATTAAATGAGATAAAACTTCTTTCCTGGAAGAAGAAAGAGATCTAGGAGCAAGGTAGAAAGGAACTCTCTTTCTTGCCCTACTCCATTTATTTTATCCTTTTCAGCTATTTTTTTCCTGTCAGAAATATTTTGAGCTTCTCTGTTCTATGCTTTATACTCATGATAAGAAAGAAGAGGTAAAGATTTAGCTCACACCATTTCTTCGTTTGTTTGTATGTTTTGCAGGCCCAGGGCTTGAACCCAGGGCCTTCCCACTGTGCTACATCTCTAGACCTTTTTTTATTTTGAGACAGATTGTCACTAAGTTGGTAAGTCACCCAGGCTGGGCTTGAACTTGCAGTTCTCCAGACTTGGGTTCTCAGAATGCTGGAATTATAGGCATGCACCACCATGCCCACTAGCTCACAACATTTTTAACAGCTTTATGGAGATAACTTACACATACCACACCTTTTCCCCACTTAATGAATACAAACCAATGGTTTTTAGTGTATTCATAGGTTTCACAATATTTAATTTAGCTTGAAGCTCATATTAGTATTTTTTTTACTTCACAGTATCTCAGGTCTACAGGGAAAAAAAATCTTCCTTGAGCCCATTTCTAGATGTTTCATTCTTCAGTGCCTATCACTTATTAAACCCCACTGAGCACTATGAGCTCAACATTGTGCCTAGAAGCTTTACAGCATTGTCTCATTGTCTGCTCCCAGTAACAGAAAATAAGATTCCATCTTATATATGATACTACCTGAATACCTAGGATTTATTGAGTACAATTATCTCATTTAGTAGATGTGGAAACTTAGTGCTCTAGATTCCATGATATTTTTTCTCTTCTTTTCTTGCTAGTTATCAACTCTGTAACTTTTACCTTAGGTTTCTTCTTCTAGTTCTTAAAGTTTGAAGGGTTTCTTTGTGAAGAAAAGAGAGGAGCAATTAGGTTTTTCCTTGGAAGACTAGAAGCTTTACTTCACCCAGTTTTTTGTAGGGAGAGAGGATACCTTTGTGCAAACAGATAAGGTGAACGCAAAACTACTGAAGGTTCTATGCCCAAATGATAGTTGCTTCAAACAAATACTCAGTTCTCATTTAGAGAGAGATAAAACATTTTTTTCTATAGATTTTTAGATGTTTGTTACTTTCATCCTCAGGTTTGCCTTTCACTTATCTGTCAGCTGATGGACCTAATCTTCCTATCAGTTAGCTAACTTCTCTACTGTGAAGTAATTGCTATGCAAATGTTTCTGTAATAGACTTATCTTTTTATAAAAAATAGTTCTTAAATGTCACATGAAAAATGTGTTACTATGTGCTGAAGCATCAGTGGAAAGGGTAAGGAATAGAAAGAGGCTTCTGTAACTTGGACGGATGTATTGCTTAAGACAAATGAGTCTCTTCAAACCTCAGCACACAAAAATATTCAAATTGGCTAACTTTCTGGCATTGATTTTGGTATTTTATATATTTTTGGATGAACAGTGAACACTGGATACTGAAGTTAACTTTTCTACTGATTCTAAATTAAAAGAAACTATTTTGCTATGTACTTATTTTTTAGGCTATGGGAAGAGCATTGCTAATAAAAGTGCACAATTAAAGGAAAAACTTTGCCAGTCTTAATAATTATTCACTGAATGTCAACTTTTAAAAATGAAGAGTATAAATGAGTAAGAAGTTGAACTATCCATTTTTGAGCCACTTAGGCTACTTTATAATTTCAAAAATTAAACTTTGATTCTGCAATTTCAGGTTAGTTCCTTTGATAATTGTTTTTTTAAAAGTTTAGTATTGTTTAATCAGTTATATTTCTATTTGTTCTACTAAGTTAGTTATTACATTTTAGTTTAGTTAATGTATTTTATTTTTCTCACCAAATGTCATACACTGTCCTGAATTTGGGGCTTTTCTCCAATGTTACTCAAAGAAACCTAATGGCTTTATTTCATTTTGTTTTTCTAGGAGTCAGAGAATAATAAGTTATGTTCCCTATATTCCTTCCGAAATACCTCTACCTCACCACATAAGCCTGACGAAGGGAGTCGGGACCGTGAGATAATGAGCAGTGTTGCTTTTGGAACCCCAGAGCGCCGCCGAGGGAGCCTTGCTGATGTGGTGGATACACTGAAACAGAAGAAGCTTGAGGAGATGACTCGGACTGAACATGAGGGTACGTGTGGGCTTAGCTGTTGGGCTTTTCTTCTAAAGATTCCAGCTATAAAAAATGAGTGGGGTTTCAAAAGGCAGAGAAGTGCTAGGAAAAAGTTATTCAGCAGTCACCATGGTGACCATGGCAGATTGTAACCCATCAGGAGTGTTAAGCAGATAGCTCTGCTTCTCTTAAAACTTTGTGCATTTAAGAACATAGTTCTTATAATAATAAATCAAGGCTTTAAACTGACTATAAGCATCACCCTGGAAGAAGGTGGTGAGGAATTTTCCTAACCACACTTTTTCTTTTTTTTCTTCCTTATTTCCTTTTGGCAGATAGTATTTCTTTATAAAAATAATCAACTGTTTAAAAAGCAAAATCATTTTTTCTAATTTACTTCTCTTCAATTTTATAAATATTATAAATTTAATTTTTACCTCTAAATGTTGTGTAATGGAGAGTTGAGGGTTTCTAACACTATCAAAGCTGAGAATATTCACGGGTAAATGCTTTGACGTGTGACATTTGCTGCTACATCTTCCATTTATTTACCCTCCCTATTCTGCACAAGAGTCCACCTAGGTTCACCTAGGTTCTAGAAAACAGAGGTGAAAGAAGACTCTTCAGTAATATTTTTAAACAAAATAAATCAAGTTAAAGTGGTTGCTATACTATGCATGCTGTTTCATTTTTTAAAATACAGATTTCAACCTTAAAATGTAAGATAATGATCTTATCATCTATATTTATTACTAGTCTTGTAAGTTAAATAAAGACCTCTATGATCTGTAAGAAAGTTGGTATTTGATACAAAGGAATTTTTCTTCATGTAACTGTATTCCTTTAAGGGTTCAAATTTTAATTCTTAAATTTTTGGGGGGAGAAGTCTTTCTAAAATGTATGCTTCCCTGTTCTACTGGGTAGATTACATGGTACAACATAAATATTTTTTGGTGACTCAGGGTCATAATGCATTAGGTTAGGAATGGCGACACCTGTTTAACAACTGTGCAATACTGAGTAAATTCTTCAGTCTCTTTGAGTCACAAAATTTAAAATTTAATATAATACTGTCCTGGCAGCTGAAACATTGTGAGTATTAACTCTAATAATAAGTATAAAAGTCTGCTATGAACCATAAACTATACGAATTTGAGGTGTTGTGATGATTATATTATGCATGCCAATTATTTTACCATGTTTTAATGTAATGATGCCCCTAGAGATCATTGAGATAATAAAGATTGTTAGAATGTAAAGTTATTTCTCTGCAATTATAAAACTTTAGCATTTTGTGTCTCCTTGATATTTGTGTGTGTGCATGTGTGTATATGTATGTGCATGCATGCATGTTGTTTCTTCCATCAATAGTGAGTTTCAGGCTATTTCTTGCTTAGTTGTGAATTATTTATAATTTGTCCCTTTTGTTAATCTATAGGATGTAAAATGAGATGATTAAAACATTCTAAAGTATATTTAAAATATGAATAAATATGTTCTAAGTGGGTTGCTAAAAGATTCTAGGTAACATACATGATGTTAGTGTATGAACTTCATACTGATTGATCTTCCTTTTCAAGCTTTGTTTTCTTCATTTTTTGCATATATTCTGAATCATTCAGATAGTCAAATCAATAATTTCTGAATAAATGAGACTGTTAGATTTTTTCTTTTGATTCACTGAAAAGATGATTTTAGTTCTATAAAGAGGTAGTTTTCAGAATACCTTAGAGTGGACTCTTTAAAGTAAAAGTAACTAAATTGATTTGTGGGGTTTTGTGTTTTTTTTGGCCTGCGAGGAAATTTTAAATCATTTTTTTCTTGTATGTAATGGTTGTTTTTTTATTCTCCCTCTTCATTACTATGAAAAGGTTATACTTGATTTTATAATATAAACACTTGCAAGAGAAGACTGCTTATTTGAGTCCTTTATCGCTATCACTATAGTGATACTATCAAAGAAAGTTTTTACACGTACTTTACCGATTTTTTATAGTAATATGTTTTAGACATCAGAAATCCAGCTATTTAGTATATATTAATGTACATAATGTATTAAGTGCAAATATGCTGATCACATCACATCACATGATCAGATTTAGTGATCCCACAAACCTGGGAGGAACAATGAATATAATATATGAAAGAAACAAAACTCAAAAGGCTGAAAGACTGGAAATGTGACCTTAAAAGCAACCTATCATGATAAAATTTAATAGATCTTATTATCACATCCAGAGGTTGTGACCAAAGCCTCCAGCTGCACAAGTAATCACTGAAGGAAATTCAAATTGCAGCTGCATAAATGAAAAAAAAAATCCTTATGAGTTTTAGGTGACAGAAGCACAATGAGCTTAGCATGAAGAATACTGCCAAAAGATTGCCAGTGCTAATTAGTCAGCATTACTAGAAGTATATAGTATTTAAGAGGAGTTGTCCTACCACACTCAATCAGATGTTTCCAAAGTACTGTGTTGAGTTCAGAATTAGCACAATATAAGACTCAAAACCATTATGACATTTTCAGAGAACCATCAGCATGATTAAAGGCACAAAATATATAGTAAGAGAAATGTTTGAAGGAACTAGTAATATTTAACTCCAGAGGAACAAAGATCAGGAATGAAATGCTATCTTTAAAGATTAAAGTTACATAGAGGAGCTTTGGGGATTATTTTGTCTACCTCCCTGGGGCTAGAATGGATAAATAGCAGTGACAAGAAGTTATAAGGAACCAGATCATGGTTGATAACAAGACCAACTATCTAATGGTTGCACATGTCCATATGGAATAATCTTCAATCTCTCTTTAGAGGTATGCATCAATCCCGATTGTCATTTTAATAGTGCTCTTGTAGAAGACAGAATATTAGTCTTTTTCCAATGCTAAGGCTATAAATTTTTATGAACTGTATTCTTATACAATATCCTTTTTCTTATACAATATCCCTTTTGTAGCCTTAATCACTATGTAATATTGCTATTTTCTATTCCTTTTTTTTTCCTTCTCTGCAATATATTGGATCAAAACTCAAAAGATTTCTTTTCTTTTTAAACTCGGGATTCTTCTTGTTTTGTTCAAATCTCTTTGATGGTCTACTGAAGTCTATATTTCCTTTCTTAGAATTATTTTAAAGTAATATACATATAATTACGAAGAGAATGTACATTAAAAGACTGAATAATTTTAAAAATTTGTGATGGGGTAGAATGTGCTAATATATTACTAATACATTAAAATAAGATCTAATGGAAGGCCTGAGAATAGCATAATTTTGAAGCAATAAGGTGTTTTGAGATTCTTCAACAAGTATAATGTGATATAAAAATATCTGGTGTAATCTTTCGGTGATGATGTTATAGGTGTAGTGAATATTCTACGGTTTGTTGCCTATATCCATAATTTAAGAAAATGCAAATTTCCATTTGATGATTAGTCAAAAGAATTGTTTTCCATCCAAATTCACAGAAAGCCTGAATTCTGTCCATGTCTTTTGAGGTTTATTATAGACCCTGGGTTAAGAATTTCTGTGCTAGGTGATATGAAGCACCCATAATGAATAAAAGAATAGTCTCTAACTTCAAAGAATGAGCATTCTAGTAAAAGCTATAACACATATTTGGGATTCTAGTTCAATATCTAATATATGATTTGTTACATGAAAGTTACATAGATAAAATGTTATGGGAATTTGTAAGAGTGAGAGATTGCTCTAGGCTAGGAAAACAAAGAAAGACTCTATAGGGAAATGGATCCTAACTGGTTTTGGAAAATGAGGAGGTTTATGAAGATAGAATGGAGGAGAGAGACATTTCAAGCAGAAGGAATAGGCAGAGACCTTTAAAACACCCACGAGTTCAGGTTTCAAGTAAGGTGAATTTGCATATGGGATATAAGGCTGAAAAACTGGGCTATGTTCAGATCATAGTGGCCCTTTAATTTTTTGGCTGGGGATTTTGGCCTTTATGTTGAAGGTGATGGAAGAAGCATTTTTTAAAAAGCAAGAATAAGGTGATGGATTACAATTTTCCTTCAGGAAAGTTAATCTGGCAGGATGGTATAGGACAGATGAGAGCAGAGAGAGCCATTAAAGAAATTGTTTCAGGACAGAGAATATGAAGGCCTGAATTAAGGCAGCAGAAATGAGAAAAGAAAGGGAGTGAATATGGAAAAGATATTAGGAAATGGGATTGCTAAGACTTGATCTTCGAGTGTGGAGACTAAAAAGAATAAAGAGTGTGGTAATATGTACAATGAATAAAGAGAGTGGAAGAAAAAGTTTTGGAAATGGGAACAAAAATATTTCTATTTTTTATTCTGAGTTTGATATTCTGCATTTGAATCTTACTTTAATTAGCAATAGAACAGAAGAGAATAGTGGGAGAACAAATGGTTATAAAAAGGTCATTAAAAACCTTAAGATAGATTTCTGATTCTAAATTATATGGTTGATCAAAAGAAGTAGAATAGCTCTATCAATATTTTTTTGGATTTGACCCTTAAAGCTCATGCATTAAAACTTTAAATATATATTCCATTGAAGTAGTATTCTATTTCTTAGAAATTTATCCTCAAGAAATAAAAATGTATCTATGAGACTTTCTTTATTAGTACATTTTTTGCAATACATAGGAGAACATTTAAACCGGATGTGGTGGTACACACCTGTAATCCCAGCACTTGGGAGGGTGAGGCAGGAGGCTTGCCATGGGTTTGAGGCTGATGTGGACTACATAGTAAATTCAAGGCCAGCCTGAACTATATAGCGAGACTCTGGAAACAACCTAAGTGGCCATTAGTAGAGGGGTCAATCAATTATGATATATGTACTTTATACAATTATTAATGAGACTGTCAAGAGAAACAAAACTGTTCCAGTTCCATCTGCTCATTTGGGGCATATCATGTTATGGTATGTATCAGAGCTGTCAAATATGTTTCTCACCCTCACACACTTCTCCTTCATGGTTTCAGGGCCTTATATGTTTGGACTCTACATCAGATTAAATACCTTCCCCCTCTTCACTCTAATATGTGCAAACTGATCTATAAAAGTTTGCTAGGGCCCATTTTAAACCAGTATTTTCATGATAAAACAACTCTTTAGGCAGATGCTTTGGCCACCAAATTGCTGTCCAATGTTAAACTGAAATTTCTTCAATTAATGCCTTCCCCTGGGCAGGTAATCTGACTATATTGCTGAAACCCTAATGAACAAAAGTGTCCTGTCGGGAATGCCCTTCTAAAAGTGAGGCTTATGGGAAGATGGATAAGATTTCTGCTTTTTGTAAATTTAACTTTGATTTAATGTCATAAATAGATAAATAGGTAGATAGACAGCAGGGTAGGTAGGTAGGTGATAGATAAATAGGTGCAGATATGGATTGAATGAATACCAGATTCTGCCTTTTAGATACTGTTGATATTGGTGGGTACAGTATACAGAAAGGCTTGATTAATAGATTCATGTTAAAAAGTTTTCAAGGTAAAAATTCTTCAGCTGTGATTAAATGATGAATTTTAGTTATCCTTGTATCACCCATCTTGTTGCCTGTGTAGCTGGGCTCTAACATAAGCGACAGTTGTCAGAAAATGAATACTTTAAAAAGGACTTCTATATCTAAATACATATATTTAATCAGAGAGTCCTTTGGCTTCTGAAAATAAGTTGTCTAATGAGAATTTCATTTGAGCAGCTGCGACTGAGGAGGTCAACAGGCACTGCCTAGGAGAACATGGCCCAGCTGGTTAAATCTGGTTGTTGTTGTGATTTAAATGGTCAAGTGCTGCTTATAATCCAGGACCGTCTGTTTGTAAAGGGAAGAGTGAGTGCTTCAGCATAATGTACAGCTGTTTTAATCTCTCTTTAATAATAGTGCTTCAGCCACTATCATGTCTTGTGTATCATACTACTAAGTATATGATCCTAGGCCAAGTGAACTGGTTTGAATCAGGTTCTGGAGTCATGTAAGATTGCAAGGAAAGTGTTACATGATAAAACCCTCAACTGTCTGACAAAATACAACTTTCTTTTTGACTTTGGTTCTTTTTCAAGACAGTTCTTTGGGTAATAATTACTGTGGTCAGGAGGGAGTGACATAGCTTATAGTAAGATTGAAATGCTATATCAGAATAAATGAGCTCTCTTTGATGGAGTAATAAATTTAATGGAAAGTAACAGGGTTTAGGTACAAATCTGTGTCATACATTGGTCCGAGTATTTGTCCAGTAGAATTGTATGCTTCAAGCTCTGCTGATAATGAAAGTATGTAGATTAATTTTACTTTGCATGTAAAGAGAGGGCAACAGCATTTGAGCTTTGAATTCCTGGTGGGATATACTTTCTAATAGATTGTGTAGCTGTTTCTGGGCAGAAGAATGAACATGTGTTTATTTGATGGATTATTATCATTATTTTTGTCTCTAAACAATCATTTGGATTTGTACATGTATTTTCACTGATGTATATTTTGTTAGGTAATATGTTAGTGTCCTTTGCTTATCTGAGGGTTTTTGCTATACTTAAAGGAGATGTGTGGTATATTTCAAATAGTAAGAAAACTCATTTTTGGAAGTCATGTTTTTGAATGAGCTAGCTGCAGGTTTGAGTGTAAATTCTAATACTTAGAAAGGCATGATAGTGTGCTGATTAAGAGTGTGGACTCAGAGCTAGGATTCCTATATTGAACTCTCAGTTCAGCATTTACCAGGTGGATGGCATAGAGCAGGTGCCTCAGTTTTCTCAACCAAAAAAAGGGGAGATCATTAGAATGTTATCATAAAGGTAAAGAAATAATGCAACTAAAGCATTTAGAATATCACCAGCCAGCATATAGTACATGCTTAATAAATGTGTAGCCAGTGTTATTTCCTAGCTTTATGACCCTGGACATATTATTTAATCTCTTTGTGCTTCAGTTCCTTCATCTGTAAAACTGAAAGAATTATACCTACCTTGCAATGTTTTTGCGAGGATTTGATATATTTTATATATTTATATATAATACATAGTAAGTATTACTGCTGTTGTAACTACTATAACCATTGTTAATTTGAACATACTGTCTAAAAAAGAGAAATATTATATGACTCTCATCCTGCACCACAGACAGATTCATAGGAAATGTCCCATGGTGTTAAGGGATTTAGCACTTGGCAACAGTGATGTTCTTGTGCTCTGGAAGAGAGCTAACTCTTTGGAAAAGCTGATACTAACGTTTTCCCACTGGAAGCCAATCTTCCCTGCTGAGAAATATGTGGAATGTGATGTGTGTGAGAGGTTGGTAAAGCCTTCAGAATATGCCAAATCCAGACCTTTGCTTATGTTTCTCATTCACGGGAGAAACTGGAAAGGTTTTGGGCTTTTGTGTAAGAAACACATTAAGTATTCATCATACCCTCAAATTATTATTTCAAATAAATTGGAAATTTCAAGTCATTTAAATGCTGAAGTTTCTCAAGGCTGCTTCTACTCTTGATGAAGAAGCAATTGGGTATTCAGAACAATGCTAATGCAATTTCATTTAAATTCATTTTGTCTTTAAAAAATGTTCTCCCAATATTTGTGTCCTTGCTCCTAATTTACATAATTTATATCATATTCATAGTAAATACTTATTCAGTACCAGATAGTTGAAATAAACAAGTATCTTTCAAAAGTATTGTATAGTCGTATTTGGTACTTATAATGAAGAGCTAAAACTATTGGCCTTTCAATTATGAAAAGTATGAATTATTGGTGTCAGAATTACGCCTACTAAATTTTTGTGTTAGTATCTTTATTCTCCTTTTTTGGGGAAACTGATCATTATGTTATATAACTTTATAAAAATATAACAAACCAGAATTCTGTGAAACTGAGATATTCTGGACAAATCCTGGTTAATTCTATTGGTATTCTGCAATTCCCACTTACATTATAAGGAAAATGCTATTTGGCTAAATGGTTTTCTTAACTTCAATTTGTGTGTTTTTTGCCTTGATGCTTCCAATTTCTTGGCCCATTTCTATCTCCTCAAATTTAAATTATTCTTTAAGGCTTTTTCTTTAAGAATGTTAACAGATGAAGGCAATTGTGATTTTTCTCTCATGCAACTAGAAAGCAAGAAGGTATTCTCCTGGCATTTTGTTGCTTAGAAAGAGTGTGAAGCTTCCTAGTGGTTCAGTGAAATAAGACTGATTCTCATGAATGTGTGGAGTCTGAGTAGATAATTAACATTTTACATTTTCCCATTGAAAATTCATTAGATTTTCTTCTTGATTTATTTTGTAAGTATCAATAATAAAAGAGAGTTTGGAGGCCTGTATTATTTTTCTTTATACAATAATTGTTCAAAGTCAAAAGAAAAATGAATAGATAAGCAAGTGGTAAACTTAAGCATTTGTTCATTATGTAATATTTGTTATTTGTATTATAAGCCATAAAAGTAAACACGTATAAATTCACTATTCAACAATATAAATTATGAGTATTATTGAATCTATGTTTTCTTTGCCGGTACAATCTTTGTTTTTTACTTAGATTACTGCCAGAAATTTAGGTTTATTGTTATCTTCCTTTTTTGTTTTAAAGTAGTTTTGAATATATCTCTAAATAACATATTGGTTAGCTTTTTTTTTTAGAACTTTAAAAATGATGCCATACAGTAATCTTCTGTGACTTGCTTTTTATACCCATAATTATATTTTAAGAACAACTCTGCTGTGGTAGTTTTAGTTCATTTTCACTTCTGTATAATATTCCACACACTATTTTGTGGTGTTCTATATACCAGTATATTCTTCTGTCTACCTCCCTGGGCATTCGGATTTTTCTAGATTTTTGCTAGTACAAGCAATAATGCTAGGAAGATTTCTCCACCTGTTTTCTGGTATACTTGCGAAAGAGTTTCTTCTCTAGAGTGTCTTCATGGGAGTGGAATTGATATTGACAAACTTTTTTGCTCTTTTTTTCACTCTATTTGAAAGCATTTTTTGTTGTTTGCTGTTACAGTGACACAAATAAGTGTCTGTGTGTGTGTGTGTGTTTGTGTGTGTGTATGATCCCTGAAAGCTTTAACTTAATTGTCTATATCTTTTGGTTCTATTTTCTTCAAAAAGTCTAATGCAAGCATTTTTTTAAACATTGTATTTTCATAAGCTCAACAAGAGCCTTTGATGGACTACTGCAATTTTCCTTGTATTGTAACCTAATAGGATGTCTTCAGTTCTTCTTTCAACTATGAGCACAAGTATGTTGTTTTCTTCTTGGTCCGTGATTACTAGGTTAGTTAGGAAATACACTTTTTCTCCTTTTGATCCTTTTTATGGGTGTTTCTAGCTGAGGATGTGGTTTTAGAATTAAATAATTAGAGTTAATTCCTGATTTCTATGCTACTAGGTTTACATTAGTTCATTTTTCTTAAATACGTACTTTAAATTCAAAATCACAAACTTACTGATTTTTACTACTGTTTTACCCAGCTATTTATGTTTTTAAAAAAAATTTTTTTTTTTTGGTACCAGGGATCAAACTCGGGTCCTTGTGCTGGTGGGTCAGGCGGCGGAACCACTGAGCTAAATCCCTGGCCCCCCAACTATTTATGTTGAAGTAGACATTTTTGTTAATTGAATGAAGATTGTGAAATGATCTGGATTGGTGCTTTTTATTTTTTTACTTCTGATGGTCTTGTTTTTGTATTTGTGTTCTCCCCCTCAATTAGGTTTTTCTTAACCATAATATTGTCTTTAATAATATCACAGGTCAGGGTAAGAAACCCAAATAATTCTTGTTTTTAACAACCACTTTTTTCTCTTTCTTGACACACATTATTTATTTAAAAGTCAGGCTGCCAACAGGAATGGATTCTAGATATGATTCCATTTTCTATTGTGCACTGTTAGATTTCCTAACATTTCCTAACTATTCTGAAACTACAATCTTTCAGGTCTTAACTCACCACATAATTATGCAGAATTACAGTCCTTTCCCTGAAGCTACACAAGTGAATACATCCCTTATATCTGCTGTAATGATTTCACACCATAGTGGAAACTCAGAGTCATTGTCTCATTATTTGTGACTGCTCCATCCTTTGCTTGTTATGTGGCATTAGCTTTGAAAGTAAAAGGAATATTCATGGTTACCTGATAGAAACTAGCTTCTTTGATTTTTTTTTCTTCCAGCTTAGTTCCATTTTCTTCTGACAATATTATTTCAGTATCTTCCACATCTGCTGTACTCTCTCTTTTTGCTTTGATGTGACTATAACTTAGATATCTCCTTAGGTACATTAAAGATACAACACGTTATTATAATTTGGTTCCTAGAATTCTTTTATAATCTTTCTCTAGTAAGCATTCTTATTAAAATACTTGAAGATATGATAATCTCAGGACAAACTTTCTTATCTAAAGAGTCAGCACTTCATTGAAGATGAATTAATTAAATAGTTAAATGCACTGCATGCTCAGTGATTATCCCTCCTATCCAGAATAACCTTCTGTCTGTTCTCTGCTTATCTAAAATTTCCATATATCCACTTTCTGATATACAAAATCCAAATCATATCTTGTTTTCTATTGTCTACTTTAGCTTCTTTCTCTAAAATTATCGGTACTTAAAACTATATACAACCCTCTCTCTCTTTATATAGATTATATATAACTTTAATTATATGTTTGCTATTTTTAAATGGAGATTTTTATTGACGTAATTGTAGATCACATGCAGCAGTAAGAAATAATACCAAAAGTTTTCTTGAATATTTTGCTGTTACCCCATTTTGTAAAACTGTTGTATCCTGTCACAAGCAGATTATTGACATATATACACTCCACTGACTTTATTAACATTTATCTAGTTTTAATTGAACTCAATTGTGTTTGGGTTCGTGTATTAAGTATAATACAGTTTTATCACCTATAAATCACCTATTTAGATTCATGTATGCACCACCACAATCAAAAATCTGATCAGTCCAAATATCACCAGGATCCCTTGTGTTGCTGTTTTACAACCACCTATACCTCCTTTCCCCTGTAGTACCCCTCATCCTCTGTACCCCTGGCAACCACTAATATGTTCTTCACTTCTAACAGTTTGCTGTTTCAAAGCTGTTATAGGAGTGATATTATATAATTTTTGGAACTGACTTTTAAAAAACATATTCTGCATAATTCCTTGCAGATTCATCCAAGTTTTGTGTATATCAGTATTTTGTACTTTTTTCCTGCATAGTGTTTATTATATGTATTTGTAACAGTTTAATTATTTGTTCACTAGTTAAAAACATCTGAGCAGACTCTCATTTTTGGCTATTACAAATGAAGTTTCTCTTAACATCTGTTTATCAGCTTCTGTGTGGAAAGAACTTTTAATTCTCTCTAGAATCAATTCCCAGAAATACAAGTGCCAGGTTATATGGTAATTTCATGAGAAACTACATACTATATTTAAGAGTAGCTGTGGAATTTTACATTTCCACTAGCAATGTATAGTGATCTACTTTCTCTGCATGTTTGGCAACATTTAATTTTGTCACTTTTATTTTAGCCATTCTGATAGGCACATAGTGATATTTTGTTGTGGGGGTTAATTTGTATGTATTTTATGGCTAATGATATTGAACATCATTTCATGTGCTGTTTGCCATCCATATATATTCAGTGATGAAAAATCCATTCATATTTTTTGTCTACTTTCTAATTGAATTGTTTTTATTTTGTTTTTTATTATGGAGTTATAACAGTTCTTTATTACTCTAGGTAATTGTCCTATATTAGAAATATAGTTCCTCTTCTTATACCTTGTCTTCATCCTCCTTACCTGGACTTTCACAGTTGAAAATTTAAAATTTTGATGAGGTCCTGTTAAACAATTTGACATTTTATGGATCATGCCCTTTGTATCAACTCTAAGACACTTTGCCTAGGCCTGGGCTTTAGACATTTTCTTCTGTTTTTTTCTAAAGGATTTATAGTTTTATACTTTAATTTAAATCTGTATGTCATTTAGAGGTAATTTTTATATAAAATGTAGGATTTAGGTCAAAGTTCTTTTGTGTGTGTGTTTGGCTATTGGATATATAATTTGCTCTGTTGAAAAGGTTTAGTTTCTTCTATTGAATTGCTTTGTAAATGATACCATTAGCTAAACAGAAAATCCCAAAAAATCTAAAAAAAAAAAAAAAAAAGAATACAGCAAAATACTCTCCTAGAACTAACAAATCAGCAGGATTGTAGGATATAAGGTCAACATGTAGAAATCAATCACATTTCTGTACACTAGTAATGAAATATGTCTTAGTCCATTCAGACTTCTATAACAAAATGCCACAAACAAGGTAACTTATAAACAACAGAAATTTCTTGCTTACAGTTCTGGAGTCTGAGAATTCTAACATCATGGTGCCAGCACATCCTGTTTAGCATTCTCTGTTTCATAGTACTTTGCTGCTGTGTCCTTACTCAATGGAGGAAATGAACAAATTCCATCAGGTCTCTTTTGTAAGGGAACTAGTCTCATCCATGATATAACCATTTCCAAAGACCTCATCTCTTAATGCTAACACACTGGAGATTCAGTATAACATGAATATAAGAGGACAGACACATTCAGACCATAATAACGTATAGAAATTGAAATTTAAGACACAATAGTGTTTATAATTTCTCCAAGTAAAATGCAGTGCTTAGGTATGCACATAACAAATATACAGGGCATCTATATGCTAATATGTACAGAAATTTAAAATGCTGATAAAGAAATCCAAAGACACCTGAATAAATGGCAAAATGTATTGTGTTCTTATTTTGGATGACAGTGTGGTAAAGATGTCAGTTCTCTCCTAAATGATGTACATCTTTAATGCAATTGCTGTTAAAATCCCAGCAAGACTTTCGTGCACAAACATTTTAACATTTATATAGAAAGACTCAGACAGTGGAATAGCTGAGAAAATCATCACAAAGAAGAATAAAGTTACCAGGCATGGTGATACACACCTGTAATCCCAGTACTTGGGAGCCTGAGATGAGAACCACAAGTTTGAGGCCAGCCTTGCCTATAAGGTGAGTTCAAGCCTAGCCTGGACTACAGGGCAAAACTTGTCTCAAAAATACAAAGCAAAAAAAAAAAAAAAAAGAAAAAGAAAAAGAAAAAAAATACTGTTTGAGATCATTTTATCTAATATGAAGCCTTGTTATATAGCTAGAGTAGTCAAGATGATATGTTATTAACAGAGAAATAGGCATATAAATAATGGGATATAGTAGAAAATCCACAGATAAAACCATGAAAATGTTTTTATTTTGATAAAGATGAAAAATATTGCTTGCTATTTATATTTATTGATCTTGCCACCTACAATTTTAATTTCCTTGAAAATATTATGCATTAATTTAAAAATCTGTTGATTTATAAAAGATTTCAGAGATACAAATAATATTATTTCCAAAGTGTGTTGAATAATTTTCATTCTTAGGTTAGCAGTCTTTCCAGCTAAACAAAACATACATATTTACACACATAAAAGCACATATACATGATTAAATATACATATACTTATGGTTATTAATTCTGTAACTATTTACTAAGGCTTTTAGTTTTGTATTATATTGGACCTCATGCAGGGGAGGGAGAAAGAGGAAGAAAAGAAGATGAAAAGAGAGATGAATTTTTTTTTAGTAGCTCATAATTTAGTTGGAGAAACACATGTAAATAGAGTGATTATCTTAAGTGCTATAGTAGAAGACCCTATAAAATGCTGTGGAAGTATGGAAGAGGAAGAGGGTACAATAATTGTTTGGTCTAGGAGATCTAGGAAGGGATTTATAGACATTTGAGCTGGATTTTGATGAATTATAAGCTCATTACAATGACCAAGAGATAAAATGGAATCCCAGGTAGAGAGGTCAAACATGTATAAACTTTCAACAATATGAATAAACTTGTGAGTTTGGTGAATGTCAATAAGTTTTGTATGGCTAACACAGAAGACAAGATTGAAAAAAAAATAGATTGGGGCCATTTTAAAGAGACTGAATTTTATCCTTTGGGTAGTGGGTATCAGATGAAACATTTTATGTAGGAAAATTGGTGACATTATTGAACACATTTTTTTAGAAAAGTAACTTTGGTGACATTTTGAGTATCAGTTGAAAAGAAGAGAAAGCAAATGCAGGAAAATATGTACACTAGTTTAATGGTCCAGTCATATTCTGATGAGTCTAAATAACTAAAACAATGGCAAGGATGGATAGAAAAGGGATTAGTTTTTAGAGTTTTGGTTGAGATTGCTAAACAGATGTACGGTATTAAGTTGGGAAGATATCTGACAGAGGGATTTGATGGCGAAGCTATTAAGATGGTGAATGTAGGTAAATGGAAGGTTTCAAGAAAAGGTTTGGGTTTTCAGATATACAGAGTTTGAGTATTCTTTCTGTGAAAGTAGACTATATCCATAATGCAGATATACAACTGATCTGGAAATTATGAAAGGAATACCCTTGACTCCATTGACTCATTGTTATGGGATGAATCTCCTTTTTCTTAGTGAACATTTATTCTTACTGTCATGTGGCTTTTGATTAGTCATTGTTGATTACAGGTAGCTTCAGACTTGGGTCACATGTGGAAGTTCTGTAATTTGTCATTCTATTTATATTAAAGAAATGTCTATAGGATTGATACCAGTATGGGTCTTGTGTATCTTATCTGTTCAGGGAACTCAGTACTGTAGCCTAGTGGTTTTCAAATTGTCAGTAGCCTTGGCATCATTTGGGAACTTGTTAGAAATGCAAATTTTAGGCTTTCTCTTTGATCTACTGAATCAGAAACTGGAATGGGGCCCAGAAACCTGCATTTTAACAAGCTTTCCAGGTGTTTCTGATCCATACTAACAATGGGGATTATGGTATATTATCTGTACACTGCCATATTGTACTATAGCCTAAGCCATAAGTAATCTTGTGTCACCGAATGTTGGAAATACATTCTGAGAAATGCAGCATCAGATTTTGTTGTGTGTGAACATTGTAGTGTGCACTTTCATGAACCTAGGTAGTATAGGTCAATCACTTCACATGGCCTCTTGATGCAGTCAAGAGAAACAGTAAGTATAAGATGTTTGACGCTGCTGTCAGCAAAATATGGCATGCTGTTTCACAGAAACTGTTTTTTAATAAATAGAATTACTCATTAAACAATAATAAAAGTGTAGTATGGTAAATATGTAAATCAATAATATAGTCATTTATTATCATTATCAAATATTGGGTACTGTACGTAATTGCATGCACTACATTATCATATAACTGACAGAGCAATAGGTTTGTTTACACCAGCATCATTACGGACACAAGAATGAAATATTGTACTACCATATGATAGTTTCAATGTCACTTAAGTTATAGGAATTTTTCAGTTCCATTATAATTTTATGAGACCACCCTGGTATTTGTGTTTTATTGCTGATCAAAACATCCATATACAGATCATGACTATAATATGTTACCATGAAATCAGTGTTTCACTGGATAACACATTTTCAGCTATCTTCATGATCATTTAATTTTCTAAAAATATTCAAATAATGGATAAACTGAATTGGTTAGGAAGTAAGATGAAAGTACAGTACCAGCTATAAGCTGTCCATGTCAAGGTGTATAAACATCACCTTATCATTTTATTATTCATTGTTTAAATCTTGTTTCATATGTTTGGAATTTTCCCATAGCTAGAAAATCAGGTTGATGTGATATCATGAACAAAAATGAAACTTAGGGCTTCCTTAGTGGGTTCATTGACTAGTTAGGTGCTAGTGTTAGGGACAGTTGTTAAGGAAGAATATTCAATGAGGGAAAGAGAAAAAAGTTATCATGTGGTTTGAAATGTATTCATTTGGATTCAGATTTGATTTCAGTTTCTGTACCTTTATCAAATGCATAGGGCTCAGGCCATGTCATTCCCCCTTATTCTCTGGTGCTTAATAAATATTACTGCATGAAGAATCAAATTTTACACAGAAGAAAACCCCACAGTGGTTGGGCTTTAAGAATATTGACATTTAATTGCTAAAGAAAATCCTGTATTCTCTTAGACATGTAGATCTAGCAGCATTGAGGTGGCCTGGGCAGAAGTGAATTTCCTAGCTGTTTAGGTGAACACCTTTAGGTTTCTTTGGTGATGAACTTTAGTTTTCGTTAGCCCCACTTGCTCTGCCATTCCTGCTGTTTTGCAACAGGGCTTAAAAGTGCTTTAAGTGCTTGTGACCACGGTAATGAATGAAAATGTCTTTCCAGCACTGAGAGGATTGCATTAGACTGAATAGTCACCTCACTTGTAAAAGCACTATTAGAGTGGGGCAGCTGTAAGTAAGGATAACGATTTGTGTCCACTGCTTATTTACTGAAAATTGTCAATGTATTATTTATTGAGAGCTCTCCAGACAGTGCTTGTCAGAATAAAAATGTCAGCTCTGAGCAAAATGTTATAATACATAATAAAAATGCTAGGTACGCATTTTAGGAAGACAACTAATTAGACCTGCTTTTTCTTAAGGAAGAGACAGTAAAAATGTCTAATACTGTAGACTTTTTCAATTTGTGTAAGCCCTTTTCTTTTCTCCCTGCTCAGCTCAGTATTTGTTTTAAAAACTTATCATGCCTGAGAAATAATTTGAACAACTTTGTAATGTTTCCATTAGATTCTTCAAGTAGTAGGGAGGCTTGCTGAAAGAAGAAGGCCTTGGCTTGCCGTCCTATAGAGAGTAGTGCTCTCACCTCCATGTTTTGTCTGAAATTAGATGTCACTTCCTCCCGGAGCAGTGCTCATGGAAAACTGCCTCCAGTGTAAACAACATAAAATTATTAAGCTTATTCCTCAGCCGTGCTAATTAACCCCAAACAAATTTCACATTAAGGAAACAGAATTCAATCAATGTAAATGTTATTGCTGTGTATTACTGTAAGCAATAATATAGTGGCTAAAATAATTAATTATTTTGGTGTTTTTTAAAAAGAAAATATTTTTTATTGTCGTGTTGCAAAATGTTTTGTGGATTTTTTTCTTTTTACTTTTTCTTTGACCTTTCCTGGCATACAATATAAAAGACTCATCTGGTAAAACATGGGTAATACATTGCTGTTTTTACAATGGGATTGTTTTTTACAGATGGATTGTTAGAAGAGAAAATGTATTTTGGAGCAGTTCAGGTTTATTTAATCTAATATGTTTTCATTTTTATACAGATACAGATTTACTCTCTTACCTAGTGTAGCTGACTACTCATTGTAGCAGCCTTTTATCCTTTTTTCCTACTGGTCTTAAGTAAAAAGGGATGTGGTGGTGGTGGTGGTGAGGGATGATAAAAGATAGGAAATATAATCTACACCCGAGAGGAAAAAAATCCAAAATGCCATTTTACAGTATTCCAGGTTTTGTGAAGTATTTGCCAAGAAATATTTTTTTCCTGTTTTTAAAATCTGAGCTTCCATAGGAAGGCAAATTATCCTCTTCATAATTTTTCTTACATTAAAAAGTACCAGATTTTACAATAATTGCTTGGTTATGCCTTTGGTAACTTGGATAAAATTTATTGATACCATCATTTTCATCATCCTCAAAGACCCTTCAAGGCATGAAGTACAGAAGCCAGATGACATGTAACTTTATTTTTCACACAGTAGAATGCATATTTGATTAATATGAAGTTGTTTATCAATTAGAGATTTCATATTTTAGTATACAGAACACAAATCAAATACTATTCATATTAAGATTATTCTGAGAAATGATACATCCTTTACCCAATATATACCAGCAAGTATTAAATTAACTTTGAAATTTAAAGTAATTAACTGCATAGCACAATAAAACAAAATGTTACCTTTTTATAAGATTTAGCACTCACAATTTCTTTGTAATTTTACCATTTTCTAGCAAATGCAATTCTGTTCCTCTCTATCCCTAGTTAGTTCAGTATCTTTTTCATGGCTGTTCTTAATTCCTTACTCTCATCTATTAAAACTGTCTTCATCTTGGTAGGAATATTTAATCTTTAATCATATCTTAAATGTTTAACAAGCAAATTGCTACTGAATATTTGCAGTAGTGCCAAAACTAATAACAATACTGTAAGTGTTCCAAGAAATAGCTGTAGTGTGTCACTAACAAAACAAAAACTAATAAAAGTAATTCCTTATACCAGAGACAAAAGAAATTAAACTCTTGCAGGTCTATTTTAAAATAACGTCTGAATGGGCAATTTGTTTGGTTGTATATTTTGTTTTTTGGGTTTTTTTTATCTTTTTCTTTTTCTTTTTGGTACTGGGGATCGAACTCGGTTCCTTGTGCTTGTGCAGCAGGCAGTGAAACCACTGAGCTAAATCCCCGGCCCCTTGGTTGTATATTTTGGTTTTAAATGATTTGCTTCATTTTATTGCTTATACTTCGTTCTGGTTTTTTAGTTTTCATAGCCAGATAGTTGTTTTTTGTTTTTACTTCTTTTGTGTATTCTTTTCTTTACTTTTCTAAATAGAAAATAATTTTAGATTTTATTTCTTTGCATTTCATAGGCAGCTGCTGATAATGTACTGCATATATAAGAAATTATGTTCAGTAATTTATAAAACATAAATTTAGACAATTAACATTTGCATTGAACATTTCTTCATTTTAGATGTTTATGTCTGTAAGTATGGTTTAAGCAAAAGGTTTAAATACTATAACTCTATTGCAAAATATATAGCATGGCTAAATGTGGTAACTAGCACTTACCTCCCATACTACCTCACTTACTATCCTCTGATAGCCAGGGCACCTAAATTATTTTCAACTAAAAGATTTCTATGATTAATATTCCTGTAATTTAAAGTTACACTATAATGACAGGCCAATTGATGCAGTAAAATTCTAAAATAAGGGTCCTACTTAGAAGAACCTATATTAGTATATTTTAAAATGAGATGCAAAGGGTTGCATCCAGTATTTTATTCCATTTAAGAGTATAATTGACAAACTGTAGTAATCATGCCTTTATGTGTTTTTCTCCCTCTACTGAATTCATTTAAAAAATGAAAGTAAGAAAGGTAAAAAGAAACTCCAGAATTTTGAAACCCAGTGGTCCTGAAGTGATGGGAAAATAGCCAAGGTGTCACAGCTAATTTCTGACCCTGTTTTATGAGTTCTGCTGTTCCTTATTCCCCCTGTCAGCCTGGGAATCCCTGAGGCTGTGCAAACTGGCTGAACATCACTCAATCCCAGTTTTATATCCCCTTTTAATAATGTTGAGTCTATTCTGTCCAACTTTGATTCAGACAACCTGCTTGTCTTGAAAAAGTGATATATTTAATCAGTGATTCTGTCTCCAGCATAGCTCCCACTGCGTGTGACTAGAGCCAGAGAGTAGTGCAGTGGTCTGTCACTTCTGTTTGAATGGGTAATGTGGAGCCCATCAGCTGAAAAGACAGGAGCTGGAACTGCTTGTTAGGACACATGATCAAAAGCCACTCTCTGCTTTCTGCCAATCAAACCTCATGTTGCCTTGTGGGCCAGACATTAAATAGATTTTTTTTCTGCCATACACTGTGGGCACTTTGCCAGTTTGACATGTGAACGGTTACAAAAGATAGCAGAGTTTCGACCGCTTGCTGACTGCTTTAAAATATTACTGAACACTTGTCAAAATGAAATATTCATAATACTATATTGGGATAAATCCAGTGAGGTATTATTCAATGCCTGTGTATTGTAATTTATGGAATTTTTTGTCCTTGTTGGGACAGAAGAAACAATAGACTTCTTAGGTGAAAGTAAGGAAAACAAAACTCTGTAGCAATGAATCCAACTGCAAAGCCAGCACAACTATGTGACAGATAGTTTTGAATAAGATGATTATTGCTTCATAAAGATAGCATTAGTGAATTAAATGTTATCTGACATTATCTCTCTTCTGCTTTAAAAATTTTTTACTTCTAAGTCAAGATGGGAGAATGGCTTTATTATTTATACTTTTCATATTTTTTATTTTTATATATTATATTCTGAACAAAAAACATTTAAAAATTACTTTTATTTAATTCAGGATTTTAGTCCCTCTGTCAAGAAGTTGGATACATTCCTGGTTGATGTTTTTAATATTTTCTTCTTTTTGTCATTCCCTAAAGATTTTTACGTTATATTGCTACCTCATCTTTGTGCCAGAGCAACCTAATAATGATGGTGGCATAGACCCATTTTTAAGCTTTGAAAGAGAATAATGAGTACCTAAGCATAGTACTTTTCACTTAAAGGTCATTAGATTTGGCATTTTTAACAATTTCCAAAACACCCAGTTAACTGTTCTAAAGCTGTTAAAATCTTAGTTGGTGTTTTGATATCTCTAAACATGCCACTTGGTACTTGCTGTTTCTTCTCTAATGATCATTTTAAAAGGAGTTAAACATTTTCACCAAAACATACCATGGTAATCTAGTGGAACTCATTTAAACACTGAGCTACACATAAACAGCTGCTCCTTCAATAAGCCATTCTTTATAATACCCTTATTACCTTCTAGTGTCTCAAATTCTGATTAGTCAACAGTGCTGATTACTGTACGGCATTCCGTTGCCCATCTTCCTTCTGCTCAGCTGCTCATATCTTAGTTGTTATTTGATTACAACACAACTTGTGCATTGTTTCTCCAAGTTGCTCTTTATATTGTGTCTTAAAAACTCTGAATTATCCAGGGAAACTGGGATGGCGTGAAAGTGACTTTTTTTTCACACATATTTAAAATGTCTGAATAAAACATGGTATAAAAAATGCATAATTGTGGAACTGCTAGGTTGGAAAGAATATTTGTAATTTAAAACTCAGTACTTACAATCAAATTATGAAATAGGTTAAATACGTGGAAGTGTTTTAAAAAGCATATAGCACTTTACAAATGTAAAAAGTTATAAAATTGTTATATTATGGTCATTAAATTTTAATGAGATACAATGTTCTCTAAGAGATTGTTATATGTGTAGAACCTCACAGGAAGAGCCTAAAGAACCTTCATCTTTGCCCCAGGACTAGATAATTCTAGTCCAATTGCTGTGCAGCATCAATGATGTCCCACCAAACAGGAGAGCATGGTGGTAGTTTCAGTTATGATGAAATAAGTAAGGGTGGGAAAAATGTCTATAATGAAGTTTGAATTTCAGCTATTCCTTTGTTGTGACCCCCTGGAATTTACTCTTGGTGAGTAGGAAATGCTGACACACTAGAAATGTAACCTCAGTAAAGGCCCTAAATCTGTCATTGTGCTCAGGAGTCTGCTCTGAAAATAGCAAAGCTCTTTTGGTAAATTAAAATCGGTGTGAATGGGAACAGATGTTGACATGCTTTACTTTATCTTCAGGGATGCCAGTTAAAGAGGAGTGGGTCAGTAAGGTTAGATGGTAGGAAATACACCAAGTGTGCAAAACTGTTCTATAACAGGAGTTCTGTTTTGTGATGTTAGTCAGTGGAATTGTATTTATCTTTGGTAGTCCAGATAAGAATAATACCTACATTACTGTGTCTAGAGGAAAAACAAGGGAGGTGGTATTTATTTGTGAAAGGGCTCTTTTTGACATTCCCTCATGGTTGTCTTTTCTTCATCAAATTGCTTTGGGTGTAAATTGTTTCAGGCTACTCTTAGGCTTTAACTTTCTGACATCATTTTGGCATAGCTGAAGTATTTGTTGAGTATGAGTACTCGTATTTGTTGAATACAAGCACAGTACTTGCATTTGTCAAAAATAATGAAAATGGTTTATGCTCTAAAAATGCACAATTTATCAAACAGCTTGTATAGCCAATTTAAATAAGTCTGATAGAAGTTTCAGTCTTGATTTGAAAAAATAGCATAGGATGAATTTATTTATAAGAACCTTAATAGTTTCTCTCAATTCCTTTTACATTTTAGATTACCTTATAATTTTCTAAATCTACATGAACAATAATGATCAATTTTGTCAGTATTATTCACACCTTTTATTAATTTAACATAGATGAATAAATGTGAATGTTGTGAAGAGTTGATTGGGAATAGATTTTAAATCTGACAGTTAGATTACAGGGTACCTAAGAAAAAATGGCTCTTTCACTAGGTACCTAGTAATTTAATTCTTGTTTGAAATTATTATAATTTATTACAGTGTGTGGGTCCTAATGAATGTCTACTATTAAATGAAAAGGAGAAATTGAAATTAAGATTATGAAATTCTTTTAACTCATATCTTAAAATCCTCTTAAACAATTCAGAAGACATTAATAAGCTATGTGGGTTTCTTTCCATATTCTGTAATGACAAATAAAAACATTTTTTTCAGTGTTTAAAGATTTTTGTAAATGTTGAATGCCATTAAAACTCAAAGCATGCAATCTCAGAATTTTATAAAATGGTAGTAGCCATTATAAGAGCATTAAAATTGGCAATTCTATTTAAATATTTATTTGGACTATACCCAGACTTTTCTAGCATTTGAGTTTTGCAGAAATGACTGTTTCCTTAGTGTTAAACATTTAATGTAAGACAATTTGAGTTTTCATAGAGTTATAAACCATACCAGATTAACATTTTAGAAATTCCAAATACTAAAGAGACTTTTAATATGT